>NW_027185761.1:29516955-29556752 GCF_028583685.1 Petaurus breviceps papuanus | reverse complement strand
CTCTGTCCATGTATTGTTGAATTTACATGATTTAAATGTCAATATGTTACTTGTTACTAATCAACTCCATGCCAAATTCATTGGGGTTGTCCTTTAGCAGTTATGTAAATTTGTGCTATTTGCCAAGATTAAGAAACATGTGCTGAAAGAGGACATAGATTTTCCCAATAGATATACATAAAGTAAAAGTCATATTGCAGTGAAGGGACTTCACATAAATAAACTGTTTTGCAACATTTCCTCACTTTTATGGAACAATACTATTGCTTCATCCTCAGGTTTTCACTGTGACACCACCTCTCACTGTCCTGATGCTTTATCCATAGCATTCCATCAGATACTGTATGGTGCCTTCTTGAACAATGGTTCACCTCATATCCCACATTGATTTACCTGAATTGACATAAACTGTCATAGAAATTGGCGAATTTCATATTGAACGAATGTGAAGGGAAAGGTGGAGAGTACTAACTCATAGTCTATAAGGCCTTCCTACACACTGCAGCCCTGTGAATGATTATCTTGGCAGTTGACCTAGCTTGACACTAGAGAGAATAAAATTTACTGACGGCAGCTGACATTTAATAGTAGGTATGCAGATCAAATAATTATTGATGTTCCCATCATATTTTTGGGGTAGAAATGCAGATCATATTGTTTCCAATTCTTTTGTCATATTTTTCATAAGTTCTTGAAAATTTCCTCAATGCTTTCAAGAATATTCCATCTCCATCATCAATTTCCTTCTTGTTGTAAGGTTTCATATAGCTGATCTAACTTCATCTTTTTTGCTTCCATTTTAAGTTTATAGATTTAGAGTTAGAAAGAGTCTTTATGACTTTCTTATCCAACCCTCTTAATTTTAAAGATGAAGAAACTGAGTTTGAGTTAGCTTAAGAGACTTGCCTAGTGTTTCATTACTAAGGATTGTTGGAAGCAGAACTGCAAAACAAATCTTCCCAAATCCAAGTCTAGGGTCTACCAACTTATACAATATAAGCTCATACAGGATGCTGGAGACTAAGGTGGTGTAATAGTAATGTAAGTTGAATTTGAAGATCCCTTTGTGTTGGCAAAGGTAGCAAGTACTTAGAGCTTAGTAATTGATCAAGCCTCTATTGGGGAAACAGAAGGTATGAACTCCTGTCTCCCATTGCTGACATAACAGGAAGGGGTTGGCTCAAACAAGAAGTAGCTAATACTGTGTATATAAGAAAAGCCCCAGAAAGGCACAGTCAGAAATTCTTGCAACAAGCATCTGGTGACAGAGCAGCTACACAAGAGAGAATCGAGAATGGAGCCAGAATTTCCTTAGAACTTGTGGTGGTGGAGCTTCTTCTGAACAGGAGTGCAGGAGCCAGAGCCCTGAGCCCTAAGCCTAGTGCCCAGAACTGGAGCCCAGGGCCAGGAGCCAGGAGCCTGGAGCCTGGAGCCCATGTGACTTAGGAAGAGTGACTAGGATGCTGAAACTTTGTTTGTGGCTTGTATGAGCCTTGAATTATCTTGAGCAGAAATTGTGAAGTATCTGACATGGACCAAACCCTGTGAACTTCATTGTGGAGCAGGATCTCCCCAGAGAGCTGGACAAGGAACTGGGAGCTGTCTGCCATTGAACACAGGTTACAGTCTGTTGAATCCAGGTAGAATCTGGGACCATGGAAGGGGATCCAGGGAATCTGAGAACTGGCCCCAAGTCAAGGTATAAAGACCTCTCCCTGGGTGCTGAGTAATGATGAAATTGTAGTTTACTAGTGACCCAGGGTGGAAGGTTTATGTATGATACTTATTAATTGATTGCTGAACAAGTGACTGATTGAATTAATCAAGTTGCCCCATGAGTGGAAAACTTTGACTATTGTATTTTGAGATTATTGTCCTTTATTCTAAATAATGTGACCACTTTGGTGAAAACTATGTGGATATTTTAATGATGAGCTGTTGTGGATACTATATTGTGACTTTCTTTGATAAGTTGTAATATTGTGAATGCTGCTCCTTGATTTTCTGTTAATGTTTTTTCTTTGATATGATATGGAATATAGTGTCCACTATACTGTGTAATCAGAATCTTAAAAGCTGTTCACAGTAGCATTCTTCTGGAAAGCTGCTTGTGCATGGTATTGCAGGTGGTTTGTTCCTAATATAGTGATTCCTCTGTGTCTGATGATGAAAATCTACTACTGTAGAACTGTTGGTATATTTGTTCCATTTTCTACCAAAGTATTTTCTTTTTTTTTGACCTCTTGCTTAAAATATCTCTTTTAAGCAATTCCAAGTATTTCTGAGATCTCCTACTTTCTACATAAAGGCTGTGATGAAGATTCTTGATTTCTTCATTTTGGAAAGAAAGATTGAGCAATAACTTGGAATAGATTGTTCTATTTAGGCTTCCTTTATGTTTGTAAATGTCAAATATAATGAATACTTTCATTCTGAGAAAGAATTCTTGTGTTTTTGTCCACCCAAAAGAAAATGCAGAGAAACCAAATAGGAAATATGCTCTAATAGATATCACCAAAGAGATATATGGCTAGAAAAAGAGCTGGCTTTGCCGGATAACAAGAGGGGTAAATGATAGTTATCATAATGCTCCCTTGACATCCACAGAATCTCAAGAGATGGAGTTGAAGACTATGGGGCTTGTGGTCTAGATGCCCCAAGGATGAATTTGGGGAGCATCATCTCCCATATATACTGCAGATATGTTGTATGTTTAAACTTTTTTGACAGTGTCTCCCCCACTAGAATGTGAATTTTCTGAGAGCAGAGGTAGTGTTCTTCTCTCCTCTCCCCTCCCCTTCTCTACTCTTTCCTCAGTACTTAACACAGTGCTTGTCACATAGTAGGTACTTAATAACTCTTTTAAAAAAGTTATTTGATTTTAGTTTACAGCATTCAGTTCCATAAGTTTTTGTGTTCCATATTTCTCCACCTCCCTCTCCTCTCCCTCCCCCTGAGCATGGTCAGGTGGCCCATGTGCTCCATGCTCTGTGCTCTCCCTCTACCCCCAACAAATTCTACCTGTGGATTTTCCATGTTGTTGACCTAGGCTGGAAATCTGACCTGCTTTGTTTTCTAGTGGATTCTGCTACTCTAAAATTTGTTCAGATTCACTTTTTTAGATGTAACTGAAAGAATTTATGGCCAAGCTCAGGTAAGCCCTTGCTTTCACTCTGCCATCTTGCCTCCACCCTCCATTAATAATTCTTTCTTGAAAAAGGGGGTGGAGCCAAGATGACTGAGTAGAAACATGACTTCCTCAGGGCTCCTGCTTCCACCTCCACCAATTCATGTAAAAAATTATTTTAAACAAACTTTACAGCTACAGAAACCACAAAGTGACAGAGAGAAACTAACCTCCTACTGAAGACAGCCTGGCAGGCCAGCAGGAAGGGGCCAGCACAGCATTCGGGAACCTAGCCCACTCCTGTGTGAGCCAGAGATTTTAACCTCAGGGCTTGATCTGCCCAGGCTGCAGGGACATTGGGAGAGTGGACCAGCAGCTGTGGTGGTTGCCAGAATTATCAACCCATAAATTACAAAGAAAAAGTGAGAGGTCAGTGGACTTTAGGAACAGGGGACAGCAGAGTGCAGTCTGGCCTCTGCCCCCAGGGTGAGAAGTGGCTGAGGTGCCTGGCCATGCAGCTGCCAATGCATGGCTGCTTCAGAGTTCCAGGTCTGCAGATCGTAGGCAGAACAAGCAATCAGTCTGATAGGTAATTGCTCTTGCTTTAACCTGTTAGATCGGGATTGCTGTCTTGGGTTGAGGTCCTGGGGTGCATGCTCAGTGTGCCAGAGTGTGTGAAGACTTCAGAGAGGGCAGACAACTAATAGTTCCAGCAGCTGAGAAAATCCCAGCAATTTGGGACAGAGTTCTACTGTGACAGAAAGCTCAAAAGTCAAGTAATTGAGTGGCAACATGAGCAAGCAAAGGAAACAAAAGAAGCAGAGCAATCTGACATTAGATTCCTATTTTGGGGACAAAAAGGATTAAACAAAGGGACCGAAGGAAGACAACGAAGTCAGAACTCCTGCACCAAAAGCTTCCAAGAAAAATATGAATCGGTTACAAGTCATAGAGGAGCTTCAGAAGGATTTTGAAAACTAAATAAGAGAAGTAGAGGAAAAACTGGGAAGAGAAATGAGAGATGCAAGAAAATCATGAAAAGAGAGTCAACAACCTGACTGGGAAATTAACATCTTAAAAAATACACTAACTCACATGGCAAAAGAGCTTCAAAAAGCCAATGAGGAGAAAAATACATTAAAAAGATGATTTTTTCCAGATGGAAAAAGAATCTCAAAAGGTAACTGAAGAGAATAACTCCTTCAGAATAAGATTGCAGAAAATGTGAGCTAGTGACTTTATGAGAAATCAAGATACTATTAAAGAAATCCAAACAAATGAAAGAATATAAGGCAATGTGAAATATCTTATTGGAAAAACCATTGACCTGGAAAATAGGTCCAGGAGAGACAATTTTAAAATTATTGGACTACCTGAAAGCCATGACCAAAATAAAGAACCTAGAAATCATCCTTCAAGAAATTCTCAAGGAAAATTACCCTAATATTTTAGAACCAGAGGGCAAAATAGAAATTGAAAGAATTCATCAATCACCTCCTGAAAAAAGATCCTAAAAGGAAAACTCCTAGGAATATTATAGCCAGGTTCTGGAGTTTCCAGATCAAGGAGAAAATATCACAAGCAGCCACTAAGAAACTATTTTACTATTGTGGAAAAAACAATCAGGATAACGCAGAATCTGGCAGCTTCTAAACTAAGGGATCGAAGGGCTTGGAATATGATGTTCTAGAAGTCAATGGAGCTGGGATTAAAACCAAGAATCACTTACCCATCACACTATCATGGTTCATTGGAAAATATGGTCATTTAATGGAATAGAGGACTTTCAAGCATTCTTGATAAAAAAAAAACAGAGCTGAACAGAAAATTTGACATTCAGATATAGGAAGAAAGAGAAGCATGAGAAGGTGAACAGGGAAAAGAAACCATAAGGAACTTATCAAAGTTGAACAATTTACATTCCTACATGGAAAAATGATAATTGTAACTTATGAAACTTTTCTTAGAATGAGAATACTTGAAGGGAATAGAAATGTGTGTATATATATATTATATATATATATGTATACATACATGTATATCTATATAGGAGGGTATATGGGTGTGTGAATACATATGAGAGTGTATGTGTGTGTGTAGGTGTGTGTGTGTGTGTGTGTGTGTGTGTGTGTGTACCGGTATACATAAACAGAACTGCCAGGACCAATTTAATAGGAAGGGATGATACTTAAAATGTGAAATTGAGAAGTGAGACAGGAATATAATGAGAGGAGATGGGGTGAGACTGAATGGGGTAAATTATCTCATATAGAAGAGGCAAGGGAAAACTGATACAATGGAAGGGAAGAACAAGAAGGAAAAAGTGAATGAGTCAACCTTACTCATTGAATTTGGATTAGGGAGGGAATGACATACATGCTAAATATGGTATCTCACCCTACAGAAGAGTAGGGGGGAAGGGTATGACAAGGAGGATGATAGAGGGGAGGGCAGGTAGGGGGAGAGGGAAGGTGGAAGCACACAATTTTTTTTTTGTTTTCGGTTTTTGGAGGGCAATAGGGTGACTTGCCCAAGGTCTCAGGGCTTGTGAGTGTTAAGTGTCTTAGGCCGGATTTGAACTCAGGTCCTCCTGACTCCAGGGCTGGTGCTCTATTCACTGTGCCACCTAGCTGCCCCAAAGCACACACTTTAGAAAAGGGACAGGGTCAAAGTAGAGAATAGAACAAGTGGGTGGTGGGGTAGGACAGAGGGAAATATAATCAGTCTTTCACAATATATTCACTATGGAAATGTTTTGCATAGCTACACATGTACAACCTATATTGAATTGCTTATCTTCCCAGTAAGGGTGGGTGATGACAGAGGAAGGGAAAGAATGTGTAATTCAAAGTTTAAAAATCAAATGTTTAAATATATAATTTTTTTTTTACCTGCAACTGGAAAATAACATATATAGGCACTAGAGCATAGAGATTCTTCTTGCCCTACTGGAAAGTCAGTGGGGTGATGGGGGAGGATATAGGAGAGAACAGATTGGGGGAGGGGGTACACATTGGGATCTCCCTTTTAGGGTGGTGGGTGGGGGAGAGATGGGGAGAAAATTTGTAACTCAAAAGCTTGTGGAAATGAATGATGTAAACTAAAAATAAACGTAATATTTAATTCAACAAAAAAAATAACT
Source organism: Petaurus breviceps papuanus (assembly GCF_028583685.1). Taxonomy (NCBI): domain Eukaryota; kingdom Metazoa; phylum Chordata; class Mammalia; order Diprotodontia; family Petauridae; genus Petaurus; species Petaurus breviceps. Next base: position 29,550,483 of record NW_027185761.1, on the reverse strand, counting down.
TTCTTGACAAACTGACTTGCATATTTGTTCCATTTTCTACCAAAACATTATATGTTCTGTTAACCTCTTGCTTAAAATACCTCAAACAATTTCCACCAATGCTAAAGTCTCTTATTGTCTATATAAAGTCTAAAATAAGGCCTCCTGACTTCTACTTTTTGGAAAGGAAGATTGAGGATAACCATACTCCCACTGGAATGGTATTCATATTGGTGAGATGAGAGATCTAATAAAATTGTATCTCTTTTGCCATTGAAGCAGTTCTAGCTTAGTAATTCTGTCTTCTCATCAAGTTCATAGTTTAAAAGAGCTCATTTAACTGATTCTTAGGATTTTATATATAAAAACAAAAATTATCATAATAGCTAGAATTGATATAGCATTTTACACGTGTTATCTTAATTGACTCAACAACAATCCTAAGAGCTAAATGCAATTATAAACCACATTTTCTAGAGGAACAAAGAGAATAAGAGATAAAGTGTCTTCCTCGGACTCAAACAGCTAAGTAATCCTTTGAGGCAAGGTGTGAACAGTGGTCTCCCTTACCCCAAGTTTGGTATTCTATCTACCTTGCCACCTAATTGCCCCAATTCAGACACAGAATAAGGGGTGACAAACTTTTATTTGGGGGAAGAAGCGTGAACACTAAGTTTTCTCTTGTTCCTGCACAGCCATTAAAAATAACTAGGTACTCCTTTAATTATATTCTTTGTCTTGACAAGGACAAAGTACAGCCTGTTTGAAGAAGTTTCTGTTGGCCCCATGTTGATGTTTAAAAGCAGGAAAAATGCTGAGGATAGAAATTATATGGGGGAAATATTTTTCTTCATTTCAAAATGTGTGTATGGGAAATACATAAGGGATGGGGAGGAATTCACTGGTAAATATAATGTCTGAGATGATTAAAGGTCAGACCTGCCCTGAAGCCCAGGGGTAGACCAAATCAATGTTTTTCTCATCTTTTGTGTGTGTCAGTACATTTGAGGAACTCTAAATTTGCTGTGGCAAACCCAGAGAGAGTGACCCCAAAGCAGACTGATGGAAATAGATATCCAGAAATGGTCTCATCAGAGATGGTGCTAGGGAAACTCTTAGGTGTTTAAAAACATTGTATGCTGGAGTGTGGTGATGAACAGGGAGGAGAGAAAAAGACCAGTGGTCTGAGTACAGAAGTTAAAAACAGTGGAAGGGGCAATACATTGGAGTTAGGCCACTAGTATCAGATTAAAAGAGACTGGTTATATTCCAAGAGAATTCCAAGTTAGGCTCTGGTTTTAGAGGTTGGAAAGAAATAGAACTGAAGAGAGAAAAAGACATCGTGATCAGGGTTATTTCTGGGCAATGTTTTGAAGTTGGCATCATAAGTCTTCACTAACCACACATTTCTCTTCCTATATGCTTTCTTTATCTTTTTGGACATTTTTCCCCTCCTAACCCTAGATGCTGCAGTTCTTCTTGTATTATCTTCCACTAATCCTCAAGGGGGGAATGTACTAGTCAATTAAATATGATGCTTTAAAGGAAAAAAGAACTAAATTTTTTGTTTTCTTTCTTAGTGCCATTTATGTTGTCAGTATTATATCTAGTAATAGTGTTACATTTTTTTTCTAGAAATAAAGGAGATTTAAACATCAAAGAACAGATGGAGAAGGCATATTACTATGATAACAATGATAACAGTCAGTAATAATATACAATACTTAAGAATGTATTTTCCTCCTAAAATCATGTGAGACTAGGCAGCATTATTATACCTAGTTTTATAGATAAAGAAAGTATCATTTGAGAAAAGTTAGGTTTTTAACCCATATTCACAAATCTTGAAAGGTACAGAAGAGAGACCCTTATAGTCTTATAATTCCAGTTCTAATTACTTTTTCCACATTCTATGCTGAAAAGATCACTGGATTTTTAATCAAAATACTTGGATTCTAAATCTTTATCATTCCATGGCCTCTGCCAAATTACTTCTCTTTTACTTTGTTTTCTTTTTTTGCCTTTTGCTTTTTGGAGGGCAATTGGGGTTAAGTGACTTGCCCATGGTCATATGGCTAGTTCTCGTGTTAAGTGTCTGAGGCTGGATTTGAACTCAGGTCCTCTTGACTCTAGGGCTGGTGCTCTATTCACTGCACCACCTAGCCACCCCTATTACTTCTCTTTTCTAAACCTCAGTTTCTTCATCTCTAAAGTAAGAACATTAGATGGCATCTAAAGATCCTTTCTGCTCTAATATTCTTCGATTCTAAGTATCTATAGTGGAGTAGTAGAATCTCCTCATGACTTTTCAAGTCATCAGACAACCAGACAACAAACATTAGTAAGTGCTTATCATGCACTAGGTACTAAGCCCTAGAGAAATAAAGAGACAAAACCTAGTTCCTGGCCTCAAGAAGCTCTCATTCTAAAGACAGAGACAACATGTATATAACTAATTTCACACAAGGGTGAGGGAATAAAATATGAAGTCCCTACTATGTGCCAGGCACTGTGCTAAGAGATTTGCCAATAATATCTCATTTGATTCAAGACAAATACAGAATAAATGTAGGTAATCTGAAATGGGAAGGCATTAACAACTGAAGGGACAGGGAAATACTTTCAAAAAGTGGATTTGAATTGAGTCTTGGAAAAAGTCTTGTAAGGTAAGAGACACAGCTGAGGAACAAAACATTTCAGGCATAGAGAACAGTCAGGCATGAAGACAATATGTGAAGTATCTTGTTTGAAGGATGACAGGTACTTTGGTCACCTTCTCCACTTATGATCAAGTATAAGCACCATATGCAGGAAGCCTGTTTGTAGCAGCCTAAAGAATAATCTATATAAGTAGGTTATAAAATAGAAGCCCTGGGGAAAGCATAAACTTCTGGTCTTTCTTAGTGAGGGTCTCTTATTTCACTGGTAGGTCCTAAAACTGTAGTTAGGAAACACTCAAATAATTCATTTCTAGTTCCATGATTTGCTAGTTAAATTGGTTATAATTAGTTATAAATATGTAAGAGACTGAGCTGAGTGATTCTAAAATTGGTTCATAAAAACATAAATCAAACAGGTCAAGGACATTATTGGTCTTGCTGCTGGAGTTCCTGTGTGCAAATGTCATTCATTAACACTATCTCTCCTTCTATAGGCCTTGGAAAGCCTTCAATACACTCAAACTACCCTTTCTTCCATTATAATGGCAATGCCTCAAGTATGTGTGGTATTATATTAGGGGCAGGAGACAAATAAGACTTCCTCTAAAATACTTCCTGCCAGAAAGATCTTACATTTTAGCGGGAGAAGGTAATATATGCAAGGATAGGTGAATGCAAGTTACAAAGGGTCAGGACAGTCCTTGTGGTTTCATCGGTATAGGAAATTCTCAGAAGATGAAACTCCTACCAATGTACATCGGCATCTTCTCTACAACTTATAGTCTTAGACAGTGACCGAGAGCTCCAAGAGGTTAAGTAACTTTCTTAATGCCACACCATCAATATATACTAGAGTCATGGCTTTGCTAGGTCTTCTTAGTTCTGATTTCAGTTATCTCTTCCACTTGTCATGTTGTGTTTCACTACCAGCTATATTTCATAATGAATAAATCCAAAAGAATTTATGGGAAGTGGAAAGGAGTTCTCTCTCCCTCTCTTCATTCTGAACATTATACTTCTTCTGATTCACCCAACAAGCATATTAGGTACTTTGCTTTATGACTAGGTCACACTGTTGACCCATATTTGTTTGTAATGAGCTAAATCCATAGAACTTTTTCTCATGAATCATTTCCTATCCACATTCCCTCCATTTTGTCAATGGGAATTTGCTTCTTGAATCCAAACGTGGAACTTTATATTTATCCATGTTAAATTAAATTTTATCAAATGTATTCTATTCTTCCAACTGGTCAAGATTTTTATGGATTATTATTCTGTAGTACAGTGTTTTAAAGATCCTTCTCGACTTCATGCCAATCACAAATATGGTAAGTATGCAATATATGTTTTTTTTAATCTAATTTTGTTACAATATAGATTGTAAAAAAAAATTGGACATTCCACTAGAGATCCCCCTTCTTCCAAGTTTACATCACTTTGTTAACAGCCATTCTCTAGTTCTGCAATTCAACCAGTTTTTATACCACCTATCATCCTATCCACATCTCTCCGTATATTTTCCCATATTAGTCATGTTGTAAAAGAAGATCAAAAGAAAAGAGCCACAAAAAAATAACAAAAGTAAAAATGGAATTCTTGGATCTGCATTCAGACTCCATCATTTCTTCCTATGGAATTAGATAGCATTTTCCATCATGAGTCCTCTGGAGATGACTTGGATCATTGTATTACTGAGAAGAACTAATTCATTCATAGTTGATCACTGCACAATGTTACTATTACTGTGAACAAAGTTCTGCTAGTCCTGCTCACTTCATTTTGCATCAGTTCATGTAAAAATTTCTGTTATGATGAAGTCTGTGCATCATTTCTTATAGCAAAATAGTATTCCACTACATTCATATGACATTTGTTCAGCCATTTCCTAGTTGATTGGCATCCCCTCAGTTTCTAACTCTTTGTAACCACAAAGAGAGTGGCTATAAATCATTTTGTATAAATAGGTCATTTCTCCCTTTTCAAAAATTTCTTTGAGGTGGCATCTAGGTGACACAGTGAGTAGAGCATGGGCCCCAGAGTCAGGAGCACCTGAGTTCAGTTCCAGCCTCAGACACTTAACCCCTCCCCCCACACACACACAAAATACTAGCCATGTAACCTTGGGCAAGTTACTTAACCCCAATTGCCCCCCAAAAAGCAAAAAAAAAATTCTTTGAGATATAGATCTAGTAGTCGTATTGCTGGATCAAGGGGTATGCACAATTTATCCATTTTGTGCTTCGTAATGTTCTCTTTCCCTCTTGTTTGGTCATAAATTCTTCCCTTCTCCATAAATCTGACAGTTAAACTTTACCTTGCCCTCCTAATTTGCTTATAGTTTCAAACTTTATGTCTAAATCACTTATCAATTTTAATCTTACTTTGGTAAATGTTGGTCTGTACTAATTTCTGCCATATTGTTTTCCAGTTTTCCTAGCAAGTTTTTTTTTTTTTTGGTCAAAAAGTAAGGTCTTGTCCCAAAAGCTGAGGTCTTTGGGTTTGTCAAACACTAGATTACTATGGTTATTTATCACTAATCCAATACTCTATTTCTTAGCCAGTAACAAATAATTTTGATGATTATTACTTCAAAATATATTTTGAGATGTAGTATTGCTAGGCCATATTCCTTTGTATTCTTTTTCATTAATCCATTTGATTTTCTTGACTTTTAGTTCTTCCATATTAATATTGTTATTATTTTTTCTAATGCTATAAAATGTTTGGTAGTTTGATTGGTATGGCACTGAATAAGTAAATTGGTTTAATCATGATTGTCATTTTATCATATTGGCTCTGTCTTCTCATAACCAATTAGATTTTTTTCCCCAGTTATTTAAGGCTAACTTTATTTCTGTGAAAAGTGTTTTGTAATTCTTTTTATTTAGTTCCTGGACTTGTCTGGGGAGGTAAACTCCCAAGAATTTTATATTGCCTATAATTATTTTAAATGGAATTTCTCTTTTTATCTCTTGCTGCTGGGCTTTGTTGGAATGTACAGAAATGCTGAAGTTTTATGGGGATTTATTTTATGTACTGCAACTTTGCTAAAGCTGTTAGTTATGTCAAGTACTTTTTCCATTGCTTCTCTAAGATTCTCTAAGTATACAATCATATCATCTGCAAAGAGTGATTGTTTTTTTTTCATTGCCTATTCTCATTCCTTCTATTTATTTTTCTTTTCTTATTGTTATAGCTAACATGTCTATTACAATATTGAATAATAGTGCTAATAATACTCATCCTTGCTTCACCTCTGATCTTATTGGGAAGAATTGTAGCTTATCTCCATTACAGATAGTGTTTGCTGATGGTTTTAGGTAGATACTACTTATCATTTTAAGGAAAGCTCCATTTATTCTTATACTCTGTAGCGTTTTTAAAGAAATGGGTACTGCATTTTGTCCAAAAGCTTTTTCTGCCTGTATTGATATAATCATATAATTATTGTGGGTTTTATTATTGTTATAGTCAATTATGCTGATAGTTTTTGCAATATTGATTCAACCTTGTAGTCCTGATATAAATTCTACTTTGTAATAGTGTATGATGCTTTATCATTACTGTACTCTTGTTGCTAGTATTGATTTTTTGAAACTTTATTTTTATTTTATGAAATAAAACAAGCATTTCCATAACATAGTACAATTAAACATAAAAGATGATTGGACATAAAACTGCAGATCTACTATGTACAACTTTTATTCCTTTCAAATATGCAAAAAAAAATTAATTGTAAATTTTTTGTCCCTTCAGCCCCAGGGATGGCTACCACTAGACACACACACATATACACACACTTATGTGTGTGTATATGTATGTATATATGGATATAGATCTGTGTGTGTGTTTTTCTAGAAATCATTGAGCCCATCATTTGTCAAAGCACAGTATTATTCCATCACAATCATACCACATCTTTTTCAGCTAGTATTTTATTTAAAATTGTTACATTGGTATTCATTAGAAAGACAGAACTATAGTTTTCTTTCTTTTTTAGCTCTTCCTGGTTTAGGTATCAGCACCATATTTATGATATAGAAAGGAATTTGGTAATACTTCCCCCTCCCACCAAATAGTTTCTATTGAGAGAATTCACTTGTGAACTCATCTGTCCATAGGGATTATTTTTCTTAATGAGTTAATTAATGGCTTGTTCAATTTACTTTTCTAAGATGAGGTTGTTTAACTTTTCTATTTCCTCTTCTATTAATCTGAGCAATTTATATTTTCATCAATATTCATCAATTACCCTTAGATTGTCAGATTTCTGGCATATAATTAGCAAAATATTTCCTGTTTACTTCAATTTATTTTTTATTAGTGCTGAATTCTCTCCTTTCATTTTTGATGCTGGAAATTTAGTTTTCTTTCTTTTTAAAGATTGAATTAACCAATGGTTCATCCATCTTACTCCTCTCACCCATACGGCCCCTTTTTAATTTTATTAACTCAAGAGTTTTCTTACTTTCACTCTAATTAATCTCACTTTTGGTTTTCAGAATTTGTACTTTGGTGTTTAATGGGATATTTTTCATTTGTCATTTGTCCTCTTTTTAGTTACACACCCAGTTCATTGATCTGCTCTTTCTCTATTTTATTTATGTATGTATTTAGAGAAATAAAATTTATCCTAAGAACTGCTTTGGCTGTATCCCATAAATTTTGGTATGTTATGCCATTGTTTTCATTCTCTTTAACGAAATCATTGATTGTTTAATGATTTGTTATTTGGTTCACTTTTTCTTTAGGATTCTATTGTTTAGTTTCCAATTAATTTTTAGTGTATCTTTTATCTGCCCCTTATTGGATTCAATGTTTATAGCAATATGAACTGAAAATGATGCATTTAATATTTCTGCCTTTCTACATTTGATTTTGAGATTTTCGTGCCCTAATACATAGTTGATTTTTGTGTTGGTGTGGTCTTTTCTAAAACCATTAAATTTTCTCCAAAAGTCTGTTATATCTAAGGTTTTTTTTTTTATTCTATTCACCTCCTTACCTTCTTCCTTGCTTATTTTTATTTTTTAAGCAATCGGGGTTAAGAAACTTGCTCAAGGTTACACGGCCAGTTATTTCTGGGTGTAGTGCTAAGTATCTGAGCCCAGATTTGATTCCCAGGTCATCCCGACACTGGAGCCAGTGCTCTTGCTCACTGAGCCACCTGGACGCCCCTGAGCAATTGGAGTTAAGTAACTTGCTCAAGGTTACACGGCCAGGTGTTTCTGGGTGGGTGCTAAGTGTCTGAGCCCGGATTCGATCCCCAGGTCATCACAACACTGGAGCCAGTGCTCTTACTCGCTGTGCTACTTGGCCACCCCCTTCCTTGTTTATTTTGTGGTTAGATTTATCTAGTTCTGAGAGGGGAAAGTTGAGTTCCCCTGCTAGTATAGTTTTGCTGTCCATTTTCTCCTGTAACTCACTTAACTTTTTTTTTTTTAAAGAATTTGGATGCTATAATACTTTGTGCATATGTATTTAGTATAGATATTACTTCATTGTCTATGGTATCTTTCAGCAAGGTGTAGTTTCCTTCCTTTTCTCTTTTGATTAGATCTATTTTTCCTTTTGCTTATTATGAGATAATGTTTATTACCCCCTGCTTCTTTTAACTTCAGTTGAAGAATAATATATTCTATCATTTTTATTCCTCAAAGACCACGATGATTCTTCAATAATTGTATCAATATGTTCTTCCTGTATCATAAGATTACAGTTTACTCAAGTTGAACCCATTGAACTTGGCCATATATTCTCTTACTCTCTCTGCCTTTACTATACTTGTATGCTTGACTCTTCTCATTCTGAAGATCCTTCTTCTTACTTAAGAAAAGAGAAATGAGATAAGAATTGATTAGTTTCACCTTCTTTTTGTCATTCAAATTACTTCCCATAACTTTTGCAGAAAGAACATTATGGAGCAGATGCCTGCATAGTAAAGTTAGAGGGTAAATAAATGAGAGAAAAATCAGGAAAATGAATAGGATTGAATTATTCTAGAGGAACATATTGGGGTTGCTAAATCATTTTTCTATAGGAGCAAGAGGACCTTTGGGGTTAACTAGGCCACTGAGAGCAGCTAAACTCCTTCCACAGATATTTAGTGCTTCTAGAAAATGAAGCAGTGTGGCATTGTGGGCAGATAGTTTCAGAACCTGGAAGATCTGAGCTCAAGACAAGCCTCTGATACTGATAAATAATACATGTATGCCCTTGAGCAAGTCACCCCTCATTTCTCTGAGCAACTCTCTAAGACTGTAAGTTGCAGAGAATCTGCTGACCTTATAGATGCACTTTCCTCATCTAGGATTTCTCTATAAGAATTAATTTATAATCCCTGGAATACAATTTATTTCAATGCTATAAACATTTATTGAAAACTAGTTATTTGGGGCAGCTAGGTGGCACAGTGAGTAAAGCGCTGGCCCTGGAGTTGGGAGGACCCGAGTTTGGTTCCATCCTGAGACACTTAACACCCACACAAAAATACTAGCCGTGTAACCTTGGACAAGTTACTTAACCCCAACTGCCCTCCAAAAGGCAAAAAAAAAAGAAAACTAGTTATTTGTAAGGCACCACTCTAGTCATAGATAAAAATACAAAAATTAGAAGTACAACTACTCTGTGCTAGAAGTTCTTAGCATCTATGATTATGGGATGCAGCATATATCCAAGTAAATATAATTCAGGGCAAATAAAGAGTTAAATAACATGTATGTCTTTTAGATGATGGAGAAGACTTCAAAATCACCTAATCCATGACCCTTATTTTCCAAAGAGGAAATCAGTGATCAAACTATTTTAAGTGACAGAGTGATTCTACTGATCAGTGATAAAGCTTTAAATTTCTGATACTGACAAAAAGAAGCTAGGTCTCATGGCCCCTATTTCTGATAATTTTTTTTACTAGACCACCTTGATTTAGAAAAGACAAATTTCTGTTCTCTGGGGAGAATATATAAGGAATATATCTACAGATTAAATAAGTACATGCCATGAATAATATACTTCTATCAATAAGCAACAAGCATAAAACATCTTATGCCAATCAATTAACCCAAGATGAATGACAACCATTTCCATGTTCTATCAATACTACTCCTAGAATAAGTAAATCAATTAGGTTGAAATCTCTTTGAAGCTGTGGAACCATGACTTATTTATGAATATGTCTCTCTCAGTTCCTGGTACATCAGTTTAGATACGGGTGGGTTTTTTTTTCCATCTTCATTGTAAAAGCTGTTGCCCAGACCTGGAATGGTTTTCATTCTCATCTTTAGCTCCTGGAACTACTAGCTTCTTTCAGGGTTCACTCACCTTAAGTAAGTACTAATTCTTCACATAGTCTACTCAATTGCTAGGGTATATATTTGCATATGTGTTTGCGTACATAGTTTATCATTTTGTATGACTATGAATATAACTTATATATAATAACTTATAGAAGAGATAATACAGTTTATAACCCTTGGCCCTAGGGTTTAGGGAGGGGGTTCTTGCCCTCGAGTTCATGGATGAATCTGTTGAGAGGTTCAAGGGATGAATAGAATGCTTATATAAAAGAACTAAATGAAATTTATCATTTTCTTCAAAGAGAAATTTTAAATATATATGTATATATGTGTGTGTGCATGTATGTGTATACATACATGTATATATGCACATACACAGAGACAGACAAATAGACAGACATGGGGAGATCTGTATGCTTCATCAGACTTCCAAAGGGGTCCAGAATACACAAAAAAAGATAAAGATCTCCTAGTTTAGCAGAACATTTTTATTTGATTTTACCTCGCAGGGGAGATGGATAGATAGACTGAAAAATAGATTCAAACCTATATACATTTATGTGTGTGTTGATAGAAAGGTATACACATAGATACATGGACAGATAGATACATAATACACACATACACACAACACCTATGTATATGTATACATTTATTTTTGTGTGTATTCACATGTATTTATATGTGGATACAATTTTCAGTACCAGGAATAAACCAGAATGACAATGAGAAAATTTAGGAGCCAACATGGCTTTATTGAATTCACCAGCAAGGGAGCCTCACAGGTGCAAGTAGAGACTCTATAAAGAACAAAAGGACAAGGCTTCTATAGGTTTCAGTTGATGGGAGGTAAATTGAGTAGAGAGCACCTCTTGCTTGGACAGCAAGTGTTATTGAAGGCTTGGGGATGAGACTGGAGGCTTGTGACAGGAAAGACAACACTTTGGATTAGCTGTTTCTTGTAACTCTGGTCATTGTTTCAGCAGAAAAGGCCACAGATAGGGTCAGGGACAAAAGCGAAGTTCAGAAAAAAATAGAACTGCTTCAGTTTTCTCAACTACCTGTGTATGTGTGTGTGTGTGTGTGTGTGTGAATATATGTATAAATGTGTGTATATGCTTGTTATCAATATAATTTTAAGCTTTTAATAAGAAAAACTGTATTAAGGTGAGAGAGAGAAAGAGAGAGGGAGAGGAAGAGCAACAAGGAGAAAGAGAGGGAGAGAAATAAAAGTATGGCATATAATAAATTCTGACACATATAGTCATGCAATCTATCCATGCACAAAGATGTCTACCCTAGTGAAATGTAAGCAAACCCTAGTCAAAGGATTGTTCGCCTTATTTGTATGCCATGGACCCCTCTGGCAGTCTGAAGAAAGTTATGGACTCCATGTCAAAATAATGTCTTACAAAGCATAAAATAAATACAGAGAATTGCTAAGGAAATAAATTATATTCAAATATTGTTATCAATTTTAAAACAAACAAACAAGACAAAAATTTCCCATTTGTCTTTTCCACAGACCACAAATGATGCACATTTCCCCTAAATGATTTTGGCTTTAGAAGAGAGAGATGAAAAAATCTCTATTGTATTCATTGTGCATTGTACCTTAGTTTCTGAGGTGTTTTCCACTCTCCAACATATAGAATCTTTGATGTTCAAGCTGTTTTGACCTGTGAGTGACTGATGAACTCCTTGTAGAGGAAGTGAAACTGAGGGGGCCCAGGGACTTGAAATATTAAAGTGCTGCTTCAAGCTTTTGACTGAAATCTGCATTTCTCTAAGCAATAGTGATTTGGAGCATTTTATTTCCATATAACTACCATTACATTTGATTTCTTAATTTGAAAACTGCTGCTTCATATCCTTTATCAATTGGGAAATGACTTATGTTCTTATATATTTGACTTGATTTCCCCTTTATCTGATAAAGGAGACTTTTTTCAGAGAATCTCACTATAATGTCACCCTCCCCCCACATACACAAACATATACACATTTTCTTCCTTCCTTTTTATCTTGGCTGCCTTGGTTTTGTTTTGGACAAAAACTTTTTAATTTGAAGTAATCAAAATTATCTATTTACAGGAGTGGAGAAAATATTTTTGAAAATTAATTTTTAGTCTTCAATACTCATTTCCACAAGATTTGGAGTTACAATTTTTCTCCCCATCTTTCCCCTTCCCCTACCCCAAAATAGCAAGCCTATTGAAAACCAATTCCCCCAATCCTCTCTCCCTTAAATCCTCCCCCATTCCCCCTCTAATTTTCTAGTAGGGCAAGATGGATTCTTATACCCCAGTGTCTGTATAACTTATTTCCCAGTTGCATGTAAAAATCAATTTTTAAAAAATTGTAATTTTTTTTAAACTTTGATCTCCAGCTTCTTTTCCATTCTTCCCTCCTCACACACCCCCACTGGGAAGATAAGCAATTCTATATAGGTTGTACATGTGTAGTTACACAAAACATTTCCATAGTAATTATATTGTGAAAGACTAACTGTATTTCCCTCCATTCTATCCCACCCTCCACTTATCCTATTTTCTACTTTGACCCTGCCCCTTTTCAAAAGTATATTCTTTTAACTACCCTCTCCCCCAATCTGCCCTCCTTTCTATCATCCCCTCTCTTATCTCCTTCCCCCCTACTTTCCTGTAGGGTAAGATACCCAACTGAATGTATATGTTATTCCCTCCAAACTCGAAGAGAGTAAAGTTGTCCCTTTTACCTTGCTGCTCTTCCCCTCCATTGTAACAATTTTCTCTTGTCTCTTTTATATGAGATAATTTATCCTATTCTATCTCTCCTTTTCTCCTCCCAATTTATTCTGCTCTCACCTCTTAATTTTATTTTTTTTAGATTTCATCCCTTCCTATTCAACTGATCCCGTGTGCTCTATGTATATATGTACACACATATACACCCACTCATATATGTATTTATGAACACATATACCCTCCTATATATACATATATGTATGTATACAAATATATACATTTATATTCCCTTCAACTATCCTTATACTGAGAAAAGTCTCATGAGTTATAATTATTACTTTTCCATGCAGGAATGTAAATAGTTCAAATTTAATAAATTCCTTATGATTTCTTTTTCCTCTCTACCTTCTCATGCTTCTTTTGCTTCTTGTATTTGAAAGTCAAATTTTCTTTTCAGCTTTGGGTTTTTCATCAGGAATACCTGAAAGTTCTCTATTTCATTAAATGATCATATTTCCCCCCTGAAACATTATACTCAGTTTTTTTCTGTTTAGGTGATTCTTGGTTTTAATCCTAGCTCCTTTTACCTCTGGAATATCTTACTCCAATCCCTATGGTCTCTTAATGTAGAAGCTGCTAGGTCTTGTGTTATCCTGAATGTGTTTCTGGAATAGTCAAATTGATTCTTCTTGATAGATTATAATATTTCTCCTAGACCTGGCAACTCTGAAATTTGGCTATGATATTCATAGGAGTTTTCTTTTGGGGATCTTTTTAAAGATGTGACTGGTGAATTCTTTCAATTGCTGTTTTGCTCTCTGATTCTAGAGTATCAGGTCAATTTTCCTGAAAATTTCTTGAAGTATGATTTTTATGGTATTAAATAAGAAACTTACTTTATGTAGAACTACCATTTTTAGTATATTGGTTTGCCTTATCCAAAAACAATTAATATTTCTCCAATTGCTTAAGTCTAACTTTATCTCTGGAAAGAAGTATATTTTTTTATTACATTCATGTAGTTCCTGGGATTGTCTGGGCATGTAGCCTCCCAAATATTTGATATTTTTCACTGTTATTTTAAAGGAAATATTTATTTCTAACTCTTACTGCTAGACTTTGTTGATAATATATAGAAACACCAATGATTTATATGGGTTTATTTTATATTCTACAACTTTGCTGAAGTTGTTATTTATTTCAACTAGTTTTTAGTTTATTCTCTAAGTATACCATCATATCATCTGCAAAAACTGCTGGTTTTGTTTTTTATAATTGCGTATTTCAGGGGTGGGGAACCTGGGGCCGGAAGTTTGGATTTTGACAAAGAACCACATTTGAGTACCTAGCAGACCACATAGGGGTCTTGAGGCTGCAGGTTTCCTGACTGATTCTAATTCCTTCAATTTCTTTTTCTTCTCTCATTGCTATATCTAAAATTCCTAGTACTATATTGAATAGTAGTGTTGATAATAGACTCTCTTACTTCACTTTTGATTCTATTTGGAAGGCTATTAGCTTATCCCCATTATAGGTAATGCTTACTTATGGTTTTAGATAGTTATTGCTTATCATTTTAAGGAATACTCCCATTATTCCTCTTCTAGCTTAGTGTTTTTGATAGAAATTGGTGCTATATTTTGTCAAAAAAATTTTTTCAGCATCTAGAGATAATCTTACGATTTTTGTTGGGTTTGTTATTGCTAAGGTAAATTATGCTGATAGCTTTATAATATTGAACTAGCCATGAATTCCTGGTATAAATCCCAACTGATCATAGTGTATAATCTTTGTGGAATATTACTGTAATTTCCTTGCTAGTATTTTTTTTCCAGAAAAAATTCACTAAAGAAATTGGTTTATAGATTTTTTTTGTTTTTGCTCTTTTTGGTTTGGATATCAGCACCATATTTGTATCTTCAAAGAAATTTAGTAAAACTTCCATTTTACCTATTTCATGAAATAGTTTATATAGTCTTATAATTTCATCTGACCCTTAGAATATTTTTTTAGGGAGCTCATTGATGGCTTACTCAATTTATTTTTCTAAGACTTTCTCTTATATTCTGACCAATATATATTTGTAGATATTGATCCATTTCACTTACATAGTGAGATTTATTGGCATATGATTGGAAAAAAAATCACTGTTAATAATTGCTTTAATTTCCTCTTCATTAGTAGTGAATTCAAACTTTTCATTTATAAAGTTGATAATTTGGTTTTCCTATTTCTCTTTTTAATCAAATTACCCAATAATTATTTTTTTCCCAAGAAAAACAGCTTGTAGTTTTATTTATTGGTCCTTTTTTTTTAACTTTCAGTTTTATTAATCTGTCATTAGATTTTCAGGGTTTAATTTTTTGTTTAATTGGGAATACTTAAATTTTCTAGTTTTTTTTTAGTTTAATTTCAATATTTTGATCTACTAATTCTCTATTTTATTGAGGTAACCATTCAGAGATCATAAGTTTTCCCTTAAGTACTGCTTTGGTGCTCATCCAATAAATTTTGGTATGTTGTCTCATTGCTGTCATATTCTTTAATGAAATTGCTGATTATTTTTATTAATTGTTGTTAGAACCATTAATTCTTCAGGATTACATTACTTAGTTCCCAATTAATTTTAATGTTTCCACAGAACTTTTTTGAATATAATTTTAAAGCCTTATGGTCTGAAAAGAATGCATTTAATATTTCTTCTTTTCTCCATTTTTTGTGAGATTTTTATGCCCTAATACCTTGTTATTTTTTGTAAAAGTATCATATTCAGTCAGGAAAAAGACATTTTTTTCCTATTCCCATTCATTTTTTTTTCCTCCAGAGGTTTTTCATATCTACCTTTTCTGAAATTCTATTCATCTCCTTGACCTATTTTTTTAAAATTTATGGTTATATTTATCTAGTTCTGAAAAAAGGAAAGTTGTGGTTTCCCCACCATCATGGTTTCACTATTCACTAACTCAATAAACTTTTCTGTAATAATTTGGATACTGTGTCATTTGCTGATACATGTTTAGCATTTATATTATTTCTTTGTCTATAGTACCTTTCATCATGATGTCATTTCCCTATTTATCTCTTTTAATTGTATCTATTTTTTGCTTTTTTAAAATTTTAGATTAACATTACTACCTTTAATTTTTAACATCAGTTGAAATATAATAGATTCTGTTCCAGTCCTTATTTTTACTCTCTGTGTGTCTCTCTGTATGCAATTTGCTAATCACTTCTATTTTATGGGTGAGTTCATTCCATTACACTTTGAGTTTTGATTATGAACTGTGTATTACTGCCATCCTATTTTTCCATTTATTATCTTTTTCTTTTTTTCTTACCCTGCCACTCCACAAAATATCTTTTGGCTCTAACTACTAATTCTCTTCAGTTCTCCTCCCTTCTAATAACTTCACTCCCTTTCTCTTAGTCTCATTTACTCCTACTTCTTTGTAGCACAACATATCTTTTCAAACTGAACTGAGTGTACATGTGAGCCAATTCCAATGAGATTAAGGTTCAGTCATTGTTGTCACTTCATCTTCCCCTCCATTGTAAAAGTTCACTTATTTATGCCTCTTTAATGTGAAAAAATTTTACCCAATTCTTCCTCTTTCCCCTTATCCCAGTTCATACCTATTTCTTACCAATTAATTTTATTAAAAAAAAATATTTCACTGCGGGCAAAGCCAAGGTGGTGGAGTAAAAGCAGGAACCTGTTTAAGTTCCCGCATCAACCACCTCCAATATATGTAAAATATGACTCTAAACAAACTTTAGAAATACAGAAGCCACAAAGTGACAGATAGAAATAAATCTAGCACTAAAGTTAGCCTGGCAGGCCAACAGGAAGGGGCCATCACACCAGTCGGTAGCCAAGCACAGTTCTGCATGAGCTATGTGGGCTGGACCCAGGACGGCCCAGACCAGTGGCCCAGACCAGCCTGAAGCAGACTTCAGGAGAGTGAATCACAAGCAGCTGTGGTGGTTTACAGACTACTGAAGTCATAAACACCAAAGAGATCATAAAAGGTCAGTGGGGAACCCTATTGATCAAGGAAAAGAGAAGAGCATGGTCCAGCCCCTATCCCTGTGCGAAAGATGGTAGATGTGCAATGGCTGCTGTTAGGCTGCCTATGGAGCAACTGGCCTGCAAATTGCAGGCAGACTCAGTGACCAGTCAGAGAGTAATTGCTCTTATTTTGATCTGCTTGGATATGGGTCACAGCCTTGGGTGGTGGTCCTGGAATGAGGCACACCAGTGTGCCAGAGATTGTGGTAGATATAGAAGGGCTGCCCTCCTCATAGCTCTGACAACTGCAAAAACCCCAGCAATTGGCAAACAGCTCTCTCCACTCTGGAAGCAGAATTCTACCATGGCTAAGAGCTCAAAAGTCAAGTAATTGAATGGAAAGATGAGCAAACAAAGGAAGTGCATTCACACCATAGAATCCTTTTTGGGAGTACAAAAAGAATCAAAACATGGAACCAGAAGAAGACAACAAAGTCAAGACTACTGCACCAAAATTTTCTAAGAAATATATGAACTTGTTATAGGCCATGGAGGAGCTCAGGAAGGATTTTGAAAATCAAGTAACAGAAGTAGAGGGAAAATTGGTAAGAGAAATGAGAATGATGCAAGAAAATCATGTAAAGAGAGTCACCAACCTGAATGAAGAGGCCCATAAAGACAATGAGGTGAACAATGCCTTAAAAAGCTTAATTGGCCAGATGGTAAAGGAATTTCAAAAACTCACTGAAGAGAATAATTCCTTCAGAATTAGATTGCAGCAAATCAAAGCTATGAACTTTATAGCACATGAAAATACTATTATACAAATCTAAACAAATGAAAAAACAGAAGGCAATGTGAAATATCTCATTGGTAAAACCATTGACCAGGAAAATAGATCCAGGTGAGATAATTTAAAATTTCTTAAACTACCTGAAAGATATGAACAAAAAAAGAACCTAGAAATCATTCTTCAAGAAATTCTCAAGGAAAATTTCCCTGGCAAAATAGAAATTGAAAGAATTCACCAATCATCTCTTGAAAAAGATCCCAAAAAGAGAACTGGAGGGTGAGCCAAAATGGTGGCATAGAAACAGGAAAACTCAGTATGCTCCCCCCATAACCACCCCAATACCTATTTAAAATGACTCTCAACAAACTTTAGGGCTACAGAACACACAATGTGACAGAGAGAAACAAATCTCCCACTGAAGGAAGCACAGCAGGCAGACAGGAAGGGTTCATCACAGCACGCTGGGAGAAGAGCCCTGCTTCACGTGAGCACATGGCTTTAGCCTCAGGGTGGCCACTCTCAGACATAAATGGAGGGACTTTGGGAGAGTGGATCACCAGCACCTCTAGCAGTTTCCAGAATTATCAAACCATAAATACCAAAGACAAAAGGAGAGGTCAGTGTGAACTTTGGGAACTGGGGTCTGGGAGTTGTAATAGTAATGGAATTTAAAGACACCCCTGTATTGGCTTGGTTTTGGGATGAGTGTTGAAACCCAGAGCTTGTGAAACCCACTTGTGGGATAGACTTGTTGATGTGAAAACAGAGGGCTGAACTCAGTGGAGCTGGTGCTATGGATTTAGAGAGAAGGTCCATCAGAGATTAGGCCCAAGAAGAGAGAGTGTAATGGGAATGTAAATTTTGAAGATCTTCCCTGCCCCTAGGCTAAAGTGCACCTGCAGCCTTGTGGGGTGGGAGGTTTGTTTTTCAGTATATATATATACACATAATTTTAAGCAATCAGGGTTAAATAACTTGCCAGTTATTTCTGGGTGTGGTGCTGAGTATCTGAGCCCAGGATTTGATCCAGGTCATTCCAACACTGGAGCTGGTGCTCTTACTCACTGAGTCAGTATATACTTCTTTATTGGCCAGTAAGTCAATAAGGTTGTTACATTCTCTGAGCCAGGAGAAGGCTATATAAGCCCTGATGAGTAGCTTTGTTTTGGGGCTCACTTTGAGAGGTGTTCTGTGATTTGATCTGGATTCTGGGAAGCCGTTGTTGAGAGCTCCCCCTCATCTTTGAAACACCCAGATGTTGTTTGATATGGATGTAATGGTTGGACAGTTTGGAAATCTGTCTACTTGATCTCTTTCTGTCTTGATAATTCTTTCTGTATATTCTGAAGTTCGGGGTGCTGACCTTTTCCCCATGAACTAGGTAAACGATACATATCTGACTGATTAAAGTAAGCTTGTTAACCCATTTTGAGTTGCTTTCCTTTATCAAAGCAGATCCAAGAACCTGTGGTGGCAGCAACCCTGAGGATGCTTGCTGCTACAGAGAGGCAGAAGAACTTTCAGAAGCAGCATCATGGAGGCAGAGACAGAGAGAGAGAGAGAGAGAGAGAGAGAGAGAGAGAGAGAGAGAGAGAGAGAGAGAGAGAGAGAGAGAGAGAGAGAGAGAGAGAAGGAGGGAGGGACAGAGGGAGGGATGGAGGGAGAGAGAGAGAGAGAGATGCCAGCATTTTGTCTGTCTGTTTTAATGTTGTTTAGACAGATTCATCTGCTGATGAAGTACAGTGGTTTTGTTGCGGAGGTCCTGGAAACTTGCTGTTGGTTCAGAAGCCCTGAAGAAGGATTTTCTTGTTGTGTGTTTACAGAAGTCCAGGAAGAGGTTCTTGCTGATGTTTTCCTCCTGAGACCATTCTGCAAGTAGAGAGTGAATTGATGAGGACATTAGCAATGTATATTGTGTCTTTGTTAAGCTCTGTCTCCCCAGGAACAGAGACTGCTGAGAACTTGCCTCTGGTAAAGATGAAAAAAAAAAGACTTCTCTTTAGGTATTAAATGTTGTGAATGATATTTTAACCATACTGTAGTTTAAGGGTAAATGACCTTTGTGCTCTCCATTGCTCCTTTTGAGAAGGTGCTTGACTTTAACTGATGATAATGGTAATTCAGTTGGGATACAGTGGTGGGAAACTTTTTACTTTTTTGTGCTCTGTGACTGACCAAATGAATATACTTTGTTTAAGACTGGAAACTATTCTCCATTTAAGAAGAGAGACTTTGTGATTGACTAAATGAATGTATTGCCCAGGGGTTGAGTAGTACTTGTAAATTATTGAATTATATTGGTGAATGTTGTATTTTGATTTTCTGTGTTCTGTGAATGTTTTGCCTTAATATGTCACTGAATAAAATAGATAATTATTATTCTGGTATTCGGAACCTTGGAAGTTGCCTCTGCATGGCATTACAGGGGTGTGGTCCAGCCTCTGCCCCTGGGGCAAGAAGCAGCTAAGGCATGGTAGCCGCTACCACATGGCTGCTTCAGAACTCCTTGCCTGAAGATAGTAGGGGGACCAAGTGACCATTCTGAGGAGTAATCACTCATGCTTTAACCTTTTTGGATCTGCATCACTGTCTAGGGTGGAGGTCCTGGGATGTGTAACCAGGTGCAAGAGAGTAAGTGGAGGCTTCTGAGAGGGCAACCAACTAATAACTGCTGGCAGATGTGAAAACACCAGCAATTTGGACAAAGCTCTAGAAGCAGATTTCTAGTGGGGAAACAAGCTCAAAAGTCAAGTAATTGAGTGGCAATCTGACTTTAGATTCCGATTTTGGGGACAAAAAGGATCAAAGCATGGAATGGGAGGAAGACAACAAATTCAGAACTCTTGTACCAAAATCTTCCAAGAAAAATATTAACTGGTTACAGACCATAGATGAGCTTAAGAAGGATTTTGAAAACCATATAAGAGAAGTGGAGGAAAAATTGGGGAAATGAGAATGATGTAAGAAAATAATGAAAAGAGAGTCAACAACCTGACTGAATAAAATAACACCTTAAATATAGACTAAATCAAATGGCAAAAGAGGCTCAAAAAGGCAATGAGGAGAAGAATGCCTTAAAAAGCCGAATTTGCCAGATGGAAAAAGATTCTGAAAAGCTCACTGAAGAGAATCATTCCTTAACAATTAGAATGGAGCAAGTGGAAGATAGTGACTTCATGAGAAATCAATATGCTATTAAACAGATGCAAAGAAATAAAAAAAAAAAATAGAAGACAGTGGGAAATATCTCATTGGGAAAATCACTGACCTGGAAAATAGAACCAGGAGAGATAATTTAAAAATTATTGGACTACCTGAAAGCCATGATCAATAAAAGAACCTAGAAGTCATACTTCAAGAAATTCTCAAGGAAAATTGCTCTGATGTTTTAGAACCAGAGGGCAAAATAGAAATTGAAAGAATTCACAAATCACCTCTTGAAAAAGATCCCCAAAAGGAAACTCCTAGGAATATTATAGCCAGGTTCTGGAGTTCCCAAATCAAGGAGAAAATATTACAAACAACCAATTAGAAACAATTTTACTATTGTGGAAACACAATCAGGATATCACAGGATCTTGCTGCTTCTACCTTGTGGAATCAAAGGGCTTGGAATATGATATTCTGGAGGTCAAAGGAGCTGGGAATAAAACCAATAATCACCTTCCCAGAAAAACTGAGTATCATGTTTCAGGGTAAAATATGTTTATTCAATGAAATAGAGGACTTTCAAAAACTCTTGATGGAAAAAACCACAGCTGAATAGAAAATTTGACATTCAGATATAAGATGCAAGAGAAGCATGAGAAGGTAAACAGGGTAAAGAAATCATAAGGAACATATCAAAGTTGGACCACTTACATCCTTACATCAAAATATGATCATTGTAATTATGAAAATTTCCTCAGTATGAGAGCAGTTGAAGGGAATATAAATGTATATATATGTATGTATGTATGTATGTATGTATACATACATATATTTTTCTATATAGGAGGATATATGGGTGTATGAATATATATGTGAGTGTATGTATATATATATATATATATATATATATATATGTACAGGTATACATATACAGAGGGCACAGGACCAATTGAATAGAAAGGGATGATAATTAAAAGGTGGAATTGAGAGGTGAGAGAAAAATGTTATGAGAGGAGATGGGGAAAGAGAGAACGTGGTAAATTATATCATACAAAAGAGACAAAGGAAAACTTACAGTGGAGGGGAAGAACAGGAAGGCAACAGGCAATGGCTCAAACTTCCTCTCATTGAATTTGGCTTAGGGAGAGAATGAAAAACACACTAAATAGCATATCTCACCCTACAGGAGAGTAGGGTGGAAGGGGATGAGAGTGGGAATGATGGAGGAGAGGGTCGGTTGATGGGGGAGGGAAGTTAGAAGCACCCACTCTTCAAAAAGGACAGGGTCATAGTAGAGAATAGAACAAGTGGGGGGTGGGATAGGATGGAGGGAAATATAATCAGTCTTTCACAATATATCCACTATGGAAATGTTTACATAGCTACACATGTACGACCTATATTGAATTGCTTGTCTTCTCAGTAAGAGTGGGTGATGAGGGAGGTCAGGAAAGAATCTGGAATTCAAAGTTTTAAAGTTAAATGTTTAAAAAAATAGTATTATTATTATTATCCTTTATATGCATCTGGGAAATAAGATATACAGGCACTGTTGTATAGAGATCCATCTTGCCCTACTGGAAAGTCTGAGTGTGTATGGGGAAGGATATAGGAGAGAGCAGATTGGAGAAGGGGATATCCAATGGGATTGTTATTTTGGGGTGGTGGGTAGGGGAAAGAGGAAGAAAATGTGTACCTTAAAATCTTGTGGAAATAAATGTTGAAAATTAAAAATAAATAAATTATTAATGAGGGAAAATAGAAAAAAAAGATTAAAAAGGAAAAAAAATCATCATTGTCATCCCTCATTTATGAATTCTGTCTATGTAGATTTCCAACTGCCCTAAAATGAGAAAATACTTAGGAGTTATGTTTTTTATGTTCCCATTTAGAAATGTAAACATTTTATCCTTATCGATTCTCTTGTGATTTCTCTTTCCTTTTTATCATTTTATACTTCTCTTGAGTCTTGTATTTAAAAAAAATTTATATTTGTTTCTGTTCTTTTGATTAGGAATTCTTAGAAATCCTCTATTTCATTTATATCCTTTCTTTCCCAAGAAGGATTATACACAGGTTTGCTGGGTAGGTGGTTCTTTGGTTGAAATCCTAGCTCCTTTGCCTTCCAGATTATATAATTTCAAGTCTTATGGTCCTTTGTTATGGAACCTTTTAGTTTTGTGTTATCCTGACTGTGACTCCATGTTTGAATTGTTTCTTTCTGGCTGCATGCAAAGCCTTCTCCATGATCTGAGATCTCTGGAATTTGGCCATGATATTCCTTGGTGTCTTCTTTCAGGGATTTCTTTCAGAAGGTGATTAGTGGATTTTTAAAATTTCTATGTTTTCCTCTGATTCTAGAATATCATGACAGTTTTCATTGATAATTTATTGAAAGATGATGTCAAGGAATTTTTTTATTGTGTGTGTGGCTTTAAGGTAGTCCAATGATATTTTTAAAGTTATCTCTCCTTGATCTATTTTCAAGGTCAATTGTTTTTGCAATAAGGTTTTCTTTTTTTTTCTATCATTTCCATTTTGATTTGGTTTACTGTTTCTTGTTATCTTGTGGTTTCTTTGTTTCCACTTGGCCCATTCAAATTTTTAAGGAGTCACTTTCATCAGTGAGCGTTTGTACCTTTTTTTTCCAATTGGCCACATCTGCTTAAAAAAAAGGGTTTATTTTTAGTTTGCATTATTCACTTCTACAAGATTTTTAGTTACAAATTTTCTCCCCATCTGTTTCCTAACCACCAACCCAAAACAGCGATTCCACTGAATATCCCCTACTCCAATCTGCTGTCTACTATATCCTTCCCCATACCCCTCTAACTTTCCAGTAGGGCAAGATGGATCTCCATACACCAGTGCCTGTATATCTTATTTAACAGTTGCATGTAAAATATAATAATAATAATGATGATGATAATAAAAATTTTTGAAACATTTTATTTAAAAATTTTGAATTCCAGACTCTTTCCCTTCTTCCCTCATCAAACACATTTACTGAAAAGATAAGCAATTCAATATAAGTTCTACATGTGTAGTTATGCAAAATATTTCCATAGTTAATATATTGTGTACTATATTTCCCTCCATCCTATCCTGCTCCCCACTTTTTCTATTTTCTACTTTGACCCTGTCTCTTTACAAAAGTGTGTGTTTCTAACTATCTTCCCCCCAATCTGCCCTCCCTTCTATCATACCCCCTCTTATCCCCTTCCTCCCTACTTTCTTGTAGGGTAAGATACCCCATTTAGTGTGTATGTTATTCCCTCTTTAAGCCAAATGCAATGAGAGTAAGATTGTCCTATTCCCTTTTGCCTTCCTTTTCTTCCCCTCCATTGTAACAGTTTTCCCTTGCCTCTTTTACATGAAACAATTTGCTGTATTCTTTCTCTCCCCATCTTCTCTCATTATATTCCTCTCTCAGCTCTTAATTCTATTTTTTTTTCCTTTTTTTTTTTGGAGGCCAATTGGGGTTAAGTAACTTGCCCAAGTTCACATGGCTAGTTTTTTTATGTGTATGTATTAAGTTTCTGAGGCCAGATCTGAACGCAGGTCCTTCTGACTCCAGGGCCTCTCAGTGTGCCACCTAGCCGCACCTCTTATTTTATTTTTTTAAAAAATATCATCCCTTCCTGTTCAATTTATCTGTGCCTTCTGTCTATGTATACCTGGACACATATATACACACACTCATCTACATACTCATATGCCCATACACCCTCCTATAAAGATACACTTAAATTTATGTTCCCATGAACTATCCTCATACTAAGAAAAGTTCCATAAACAATTACCATTTTCCATATAGGCATGTAAATAGTTCAACTTTGATAACTTGCTTATGATTTCTTTTCCCTGTTTACTTTCTCATGCTTCTCTTGCTTCTTATATTTGAATGTCAAATTTACTATTCGACTCTGGTCCTCTATTCCACTGAATGAACATCTTTTCCTCTGAAACATGATACTCAGTTTTTCTGGGTAGGTGATTCTTGGTTTTAATCCCAGCTCCTTTGACCTCCAGAATATCATATTCCAAGTCCTTGAATCCCTTAGTGTAGGAGCTGCCAGATCCTGTGTTATCCTGATTGGGTTTACACAGTAAGAAAATTGTTTCTTCCTGGCTACTTATAACATTTTCTTCTTGATCTGGGAATTCTGGAACCTGTCTGTAATATTCCTAGGAGTTTAGTTTTTAGGATCTTTTTCAGGAGGTGATAGTGGATTCTGTCAACCTCTGTTTTGCCCTCTGGTTCTAAAACATCAGGGCAATTTTCCTTGAAAGATGATTTCTAGGTTCTTTTTTTGATCATGGCTTTCAGGTAGACCAATAATTTTTAAAATATCTCTCCTGGAACTATTTTCCAGGTCAGTGGCTTTCACAATAAGATATTTCACATTGCTTTCCATTATTTTCTTTTCTTTGGATCTGTTTAACAGTATCTTGATTTCTCATAAAGTCACTAGTTTCCATTTGTTCCAATCTAATTCTGAAGGAATGATTCTCTTTAGTTAGCTTTTAAGATTCTTTTTCCATCCAGCAAATTTTGCTTTTTATGGCATTCTTCTCCTCATTGTCTTTTTGAGCCTCTTTTGCCATTTGAGTTAGTCTACATTTAAGCTGTTATTTTCTTCAGTCAGGTTGTTGATTCCCATTTCATAATTTTCTTGCATCATTCCCATTTCTCTTCCTAATTTTTTCCTGCACTTCTCTTATTTGGTTTTCAAAGTCCTTCATATGTTCCTCTGTGACCTGTAACCACCTCGTATTTTTCTTGGAAGCTTTTGGTGCAGGATTTCTGACTTCACTGTCTTCCTCCTGTTCCATGCTTTTATCTTTTGTGTCCCCAAAATAGGAGTGTAAACTTGGGTTCCTCTGCTTGCTTTGTTTCCTTTTTCTTCTCATGTTGCCACTCAATTACTTGATTTTTTGGCCTTTTGCTACAGTAAGACTCTGCCACCAGACAGGGAAGCTTTGTCCCAAATGCTGGGGTTTTCTCAGCTGCCAAAGGTATTAGTTGGTTACCCTCTCTGAAGCCTCCACAGGCTCTGGTAAGCTGGGTAAACACCCCAGTACCTCCACCCTAGACCACAATCAAGATCCAAGCAGGTTAAAGAAAGAGCGATTACCCCTCAGACTGGTTGCTTGGTCCCCATACAATCTGCAGGCCAGGAGCTGAAGCTGCCATGTGGCTTCAGCTGCATGGCTGCTGGGCCTTGGACACTTCTTGCCCTGGGGGTAAAAGCCAACCACACTCCCAAAGCATTCGATCCCAGAGTCCTCACTGCACTGACCTCTCACTTTGTTCTTAGCATCTATGGGTAGATAATTCTGGAAACCACCACAGCTCCTGGTGATCTGAAGTCCCTACAGCTGGCACCTGGTCAGGGCTGCTCTGAGGCTTAAAGCTTCTACTCTAGCGTGGCTGGGGTCAATTCCCAAAGCATTGTTCTAGCCACTTTCTGCCAGCCTGCCAGGCTGTCCTCAGTGGGAAATTAGCTTCTCTATGTCATTTTTTGGTTTCTGTAGCTCCAAAGTTTGTTCAGAGTCCTCTTTTACATTCATATTTGCATTCATATTTTTACATTCATATTCATATTTTAAATTCATATTTGCACAAGTGGTACCTGGGGTAGAGGAAGTCCTGTTTCTCCTCAGCCATCTTTACTCTTCCCCTATTGTTACTGTTAATACTGATAAGATAAGTTCTATTATTCAGCAAATCACATCTTGCTAGGACCAGGCAGGATTCACAATTAATAGAACAACTTGTTTCCAGTGATGTGTTTTTTGGTAGCAGTGAGAGTAAAACCTGTACCTCAATACATATCTTGAACCTGAAATCAAGAAGTGCCTTTTGTTGGCTCACAATCATATTTTAGAACCCTGTATAGCACACTACTTCTATACATTGGGAAGCCTTATATTACTGAATACAAATAGCTTATTCAACTGGCAATTATCCTTACAGTTTTATAAGAGTTTTAAAAATAAGCCCCTCATCTGGTTTTACAATTAGGAGCACCCCATTCCAGTTGCCAATCTTCACTCATTTGGGAAAGATCTGGACCTTCCATCACCATCCACAGAGGATACTCACCTTCACTGGAAAAAATGATGGATACACTTGGAATCAGAGTATTTGTATTCAAATTCAAGCTTGATAATTTGTGATCTTTTTTTTTTTTTTTACTTTAGGCTTGACACTGTTCATCGGGACCTTAGTTTCCTCTTCTGTAAAATGAAGTGATTGGGCATGAGGACCTCTAAGTTTCCTTCCTGATTTTTTTGTGAACTGACTCTGATTTCCATTAAAGTTCCCACACTACTGTGGAGGGATGGGCCAGATTGACCACCTCTTCTTCAATGACAATAGAATATAATCCCTAGGGGACAGAACCACTCCTAGAGGTTGACTCAGTTTCCTCAAAGGGTAAGATTTAGCAGCAGTATACCAATGGTGCAACTGTTTTGTCCAGGAAATTTCTGTTGGATAACCTTTGACTACCAAAAGTTGCTGTCTTATTACCTCTAGCCTACAAACTTCTACTACTGCTTTCTACCTTATAGGCTCACTATGCTTTTGCCTGCCACACAATCTTTTCTAGTCATAGAATTTATAATGTAGTACTTGGAGAGTGCTGGTAAATAATCAACAAACAGTTCTCAAAAAGAAAAAAAATGAAAGAAAAGTACATAGGACATACTTTTAAAGTTTAATATGTATTATTAATATTTCTCCATTATCTTCATTAGTCTAGTTTATCAACAAAACAGTAAATCAAGCCAGGGTTTGTGGCAAGGTGTAAATATTCACATGAAAATTTAAGAATTGGCTCTTTCAAGCTTATAAGTGCAGTTCCAGCATACCCCTGGATGTCACCTCCTCTATCTTCCAATGTTACAAGTTTCCTCTCAATCTCTCTTCCTACTTTCCCTGTTTTTATCAAAGCTATGGCCAGAATCTTTCTCTATGCTTTATTCTCCTTTACATGTGCCCATATGCAAACAATTTTCAAACTTTTTTCAATTCTTACCTCTCTAGGGGCGGCCAGGTGGCTCAGCGAGTAAGAGCACCGGTTCCAGTGTTGGGACGACCTGGAGATCGAATCCCGGGCTCAGACACTCAGCACCACACCCAGAAATAACTGGCCGTGTAACCTTGAGCAAGTTACTTAACCCCAATTGCTTAAAAAAAAAAAATTCTTACCTATCTGTCTGTGAGGTCATTCCCTTGCTCTCCATTCACACAGTCACAGTGGTACCTAATTAATCTCTCTGCTTTCAGTTAGAGGGACTTGTCCAATTCATTTTGCTTAAGATCAATAAATAGATATTCCTAAAATACCAAACTAACTGTGGCGCTTTCTTGTTCACAAACTTTGGTGGCTCCCTGTTGCCTCTAGAATAAAATACAGACTGTTTTGTTTGAATTTTAACAGTGTGACCTTCACACTCTGGTAACAATCAGTCTTTCTAGATTTATTTGACAACCCCTCTACATTCAGACCAAAAGGATATACTGGTTTTTGTCTATTCATAGCCTTCCAATCTTCCACCTGCTTAATTTTGAATGGGTGCTCCCAATTTCTGGAACAGTGTTTCTCATTTTCTAATCCTGTATATCTGACAATTCAAAATTATCTCCAAATTTTATTTAAAGGGATACAAGACCCTTTCTGATAAGCCACACTTCAAATTCTTCAATTTGTTAATTTTCTTCCTCACTGAAATTGCATTGTGTTTATTGCTTATAGATTAAATGTGTTTATTTGTGAACATATTGCTTCCCCATATAGATTGTAAGATCTTTGAGATGATATATATGTATACACACACACATATATGTATATATAGACACAAAGTTATTCGTGTGGATATATCACATACATACATATCTGTGAATATTCATTTTTGTTATTGTATCACCATCCCTAGTTCATAGAAAGTGATTAATAAATGTGGCATGAGTGCAGGATCACTTTCAGTATCATGGATCTTACATCTTATGCATAATAATTACATCTTATGTGTTTTCAAGGTTTGCAAAAAAGAAATATAATAGCCTCGCAATAACCCTGGGCGATAAAGTTTGCCTAGAGTGAGCCAGCTTTACATTTCTGAGTGACTACCCCCCACCTCATCATTTACTCACATGCTCAAAGTCATCACCTCAATGTCAGAAGTTCTGATAGTTGGCCTAGCTTTATGAGATCCAGCAGTTTCAAGTCAATAGTAATGTTGTCACCTTGAGAACGTGGCTACCTGTTTGATTGAGGGCAAAAAAGAAATGATTTATATGTTAGCTGCAGTGTTTACTTAAGCAATAAAGAAGGGATTACTATACAAAAATGCTTCATTTTTGAAGAATCTTGTTGGCCCATTAATCTTTTGTGTTCCTGAGAATATAGGCCGACATATTTTTTTTCTTCTAGTTTTGTAGTTTTTTGTGGAAAGTAAAGGGGAAATGTGGCATTTCCCCATTCCATTAAATTTAAATCCTCCCATATCTTGATTCATTAAGTTCAAGGACAAATATTTATTAATTGCTTTGTCTGTGCTACTTGGCTGCAAAAACAAAGACAAAAAATAGAAAAAAAAATTCCTCTACTGTGTGAGTTTTTGACTTCTATTATAACTACTACTGCTTGTCTCCCCAAACAAAATTATCTCAAGTATTTTTATATCATTGTATTTGCATATTTCTTCCCTGTTGGACATAAGGTCTTTGAGAATAAAAACTTTCATTTTCACTTAATCAATTCTGACTGAATGGTTGATTAATGAATTGAAGGTATATTGCCTCTTTGTTGTTTGAGAAGTTGGGACATAAGATAGCCATGGGTTTAGTATAAAGGAAGGAGCTCTAAATTTGAAGTGATAGACCTAGGTTCAAATCCTTATTGTGCTACATGCCACCTGTGTGAACCTTAGGCAATCCCTCAATGTCCCGATGCCTCTGTTTCTCCATTTGTAAAATGATGGCTTTTAAAAGAAAAAACTTGGTCTAGATAAGTGACCTCAGAGGTCCCTTCTAGCTCTGAATCTGTGACTACTTTTGCCTTTCGTTAAGCTAGACATGCTAATGTCTCTTCCATAAAAGTGAGGTCATCTTTCTTTCTGTCCACTGTCTCTGTCCACTTTCACTGATTGTTCCCCATGTCTGGAATGCTCCTCTTCCTTGTTTCCATCTCCTGGTTTCCCTGCCTCCCTTTATGCCTTAGTTAACCCCCTTGGTCTGCAAGAACCCATTCATAATCTACTTCAAGGCTAATGCATTCCCCTTGAAATTACCTCCGATTCATCCTGCATGAATTTTGTTGATCCATGGCTGCTTACACTTCCTTCCCTCCGTTAGACTCTGAAATCCTTGAGGGCAGGGACTATTTTCTCTTCTTGGTATCCTAAGAACATTTTAGAATGCGTGGCACAGAGTAGGCACTTAAATGTTTTTTGAATTGGTTTGCCATTGGATCTCATATGACAGGGAAATGGAAAAATACTAGTCATTACTCATGCTCTTTGAGGTTCACCCTTTGTTTCCCTACTGGTTAATCTCTGATTATTTGCCAGAATAAAGGAATAGTCTACAGATGACTGGCTGGTGCCCTATAAGGGTAACCATAGACCATGGCTTTCCAATTCATCTCTGTGGGATTAAGATGTAAAGTCTGTTAATCATCTCTGCAGTGGAGACTTGAAACTCAATTATTTCTGGGGTATATCATTACTTTCCTGTTTTGTCATTATAGACAATAGTGTGTGGTGTGATGCATAACAATATATGACAAAGAGAGGGTTATTTTTTTTTGTCTTTTTGGTTTCGCTTTTGTTTTGTTTTGTTTTTTTAGCCGTGTTTGAGAGCAGGTTTTCTTCAGAAAACAACTGGGAAGCATGGAGTACCATGTCGTTACAGAGAGTGGAGTGGATTTGGAAATAGAGAGCTTGGTTTTAAATTCTAGCTTGGCTACTTGCTACTTCTGCATTCTGAACAAATTAATTTTTCTTCATGGACTTAATGTTCTCTGTAAAAAGAAAAACTTGGTCTAGATAAGCATATTGTTATCCCCAGATATAAAATCTATGAATCTGTGTTCTATTTCCTAACCTACTTTTAGAGAAGAAAGGGGCATTAGAGGACATCTGGTCTAGTTTCCCTTTGCTTTATAGCTGAGGAGAGTAAGGTACAATGAGACAAATTGATCTTCCCCACTGTCACACAGGTAATAGAGTAAATGGAAGAGTCAGAATTTTAACCCAGTTCCTTTGACCTCCAGATACAACTTTTCTTTCACAGCACCATAATAACTTTCTATCCTCTTCTACCTTGGCATGCACTTTTTCTAATATGTAGGAACTCCAAACTTTTCTCTAGATTTAAAGAGACCTTCCCTGCCATACAAGGTATTCTCTTTTGTTGTAGATCAGTCACTTGCCTCCGTCCTTTAGCAACAATTATCTGTCTGTCATACTGCTCTTACTTAATTGGTGTTCACTGTGGAAAGCAACTGGATAGATAACTGTTGATAAAATATTTATGACTGCAAATTACAGTGTTTTTGAGACTTTTTTCATTATGATAGTCAATGTTTATGTAACATTTTACCATTTGAAAAGTATTTTCCATATGCCATCTCACATAATCCTGGTGGGCTGGTATTAGAAGAAGTGTTTTCCCTACTTTACAGATGAGCAAATTGAGGCTCAGAGAGGTGGGGACTAGTCCATAGTTACATGGTAAGGACCTGAGGCATTTAGATGTCTTGATTCCCAATCCAGGACCCTATCCAAAATGTGAGTTTGTCAATTTTGTCTTTCAGGGATATATGCATCTTTCATAGTTATTTCATAAATGTCTTGAATTTACTAATATCTAAATTTGAGAACAATATTCTTTGCCATATTTGGGGCACTGACTCACTTTTTTCTAACAAATTTTTCATTCTTTGGAAATAAGTGTAAATTTATTAAGTACACAAAATCAGAATACATATTGATCACACTGAGAGAATTTTAAATTCAATTATTCAGATCATTATATGTAAAGATGAAGCATAGATCAATTAGATAAATAATTTGTATCAAGAATTAAAGAGCTTAGATTTAGAACTGGAAGGACCTTAGATGGCATTGAATCCAACACTCATTTTTTAGGTGAGTACACTGAGAAGCAGAGAAGGTAGGTGACTTGTCTAGGGTCACTCAGGTAATAATTGTTTGAGATAGGAGATGAGAACAGGTTTTTGTAAAAATTAAACCCAAAACCCTATCCACTAAAAACGCTGCTTCAGCATGTGACTTTCAAAATATATGATAGTAATTATTCTCATCACAGAGAGGTAGGGAAGCCATAGAAAGCACTAGTTCACCAGAGAGAGAACTACATTCACAGAAATAGAACACTGTGGACTGAAATAAATAGTACAATGGCATGATTATTTCTCTATAAGAGTTAAAGAAATTAAAATAAAAGATTCCTTTCCTTTCTATGAGTCCCATTAAGCCTTTCTTAAGTAGGTGTGATGGAAATCTTGGCTAAATAGGACAAAAAGCAAAACATGATCGGAGCCCTTTGACCTCCAAATATTTTTTAAGAGCTTTGGATGAGAGAGAGGAAGAAATGGGAGAATAAAATGATAGAGTGAAACAGAGGAAGAGAGACAGAAGCAGAGAGGAGTAGGAAGACAGAAACAGAGATCAAAAGTGTTTTTGTAAGCCAGAGATAGCGAGAAATACTATAAAACATCTCCTTCCTTCAAAAATAAGGAGTAATAAAAGAATGAACAAACATATCTTTTAGAAACAACCCCAAAACCTATATCTACTGCTTAGTATATGTGTGTATTTCAAAATGAATGTTATGTTTCTGGCACTGATACTCTTTACATTCCTATAGGGACATAGAGAATATTGTATCATAATTCTTTCTTTCTGAAAAGAATGGATAAAAAAGAAGAATTTTAAAAAAGAAGGAAGGGATTGAGGGAGGGAGAGAAGGAAGGAGAAAAGAAAGTATGGAATGGATGAAGAAGGGGGAAGAAAAATCTTTGTTACATTATTTTAATATTTTATTTATAGTTTTGAGTTCTAAATTCTATCCCTCCTTCCTTACTTTCCCTTCCCCTCCCTGAGATGGTAATCAATCAGATATAGATTAGACATGTACAATTAAGTAAAACATTTCTATATTGGTCATTTTTTATAACATGACTCAAAAAAGTGAAAATAACATGGTTCAGTTCTTTCTTTGGAGGCAGATAGTATACTTCATCATTAATCTTTCGGGGTTGTTTTAGATCATTGTATTGCTGAGAATACCTAAGTCATTCAAAATTCTTCATCAAATATTTTTGTTACTATGTACAATGTTCATTCTCCTCGTTCTGTTCATTTCACTATGCATCAGTTCAAGTATGTCTTTCCAGGCTTTTCTGAAATCATCCAAATGATCATTCCTTATAGCACAAAAATATTCCATTATATTCATATATAACAGCTTGGCTAGTCATTTCCTAACTGATAGGTATTTCTTCAATAGGAAAACCCTTCTCAAACTGCTTCCTATGTGCTGAAGACCATGTTAAGTGCTGGGGAGAGAAATTGAAAACATAGTCACTGCTTCCATGGAGCTCACACTTTTAATTGGGAGAAAGGAAACATAAGTCTTCAGCTATAAGATGGAAGAAAAAACCCAGTGTTCTATATAAAATAATGGCAGATCTGATGTCAAGGTCCAGGGTTACTAAGTTTTCAATAGAAGACAAGATGACAATGCACTGGGGTCTGGAGGACAGAGTGACTGAGTGTATGAATTCGATTAGATCTAATTGAAAGGATTGTAGCTGATGATGATGTTTTTTTTCTTATTAAAATTGTATGATTGGTTTTATATCTATCTATCTAT
>NW_027185761.1:29503483-29516945 GCF_028583685.1 Petaurus breviceps papuanus | reverse complement strand
TATCTATCTATCTATCTATCTATCTATCTATCTATCTATCTATCTATCTATCTATCTGTCCATCAAATCTATCATGTATTTATCTATAGGAATGAGGAGGATTGGAGGGTCCTCTCCCATCACCTCTTAGAAATGAGGTGTTTTCTCCAGATCATAGTGGAATAGAGTTCTGATTGTCCTTCTGTGGGAATGGGAATAGAGGATCTGCACGGATGGGAGGTAGGCAGGAGAATGGATATCAAGTCCAACCACTTCATTTAACACAGGAGGGAAGTGAGGTAGAGAGGGGTTTCAAGAGTTAGACAGGGTAAGATGGCTAGTATGTGTTTGAGAAAAGACGTCCACAGAGATTTTCTTGAGGCCAGCTGCAGTGGACTATGCTAACTTATTTCAACAACTTCACTTCAGCAACTTCTAAAAACAAATCACTGACACCACAGATACATGTGAGAGGCAGAAGAAGAAGGGTGCACGAAGAAGGTATCATTGGCAGAAAAATTGCATGTAAGAGTTCCCTGTTACACCTGTTGGACTTCTTAACAACTGGGACAGAAGAGGGGAGATGGTGTCCATAACAGCCTTTTAAAGCTCTTCAAATAACGCCGTCTAGGAACTAGCTTAATTCTACCCACATATATAATTGACCTCTTCCGTGCAGCTTTATATATGATAATGGATCCTTACAGAGATTTGTCTAGTTCACCATCTTCATTTTACAGAGGAGAAAAAAAAAACAACTTAGAGAAAGCAAAGACTTGTCCACAGTTGGTCAGTGAGTTAATGACAGAGGACACAGAACCTGGCCCTCCAATATACTTTCCACTATGCACGATGTCATCCTTATAAAATATTCCATGTGTCTGTAAAATACCATTGACTCCCAATATCACAGACAACCAGGATATGGGTCCTGGAGCAACTTTATCTGGTGATAGAATTTTTCACTGTGATAATTTATAGGAGGGACAAATTATCCCTCTGACTTGCATAAATTACTCTTGAAAGGCTAACATGTGACATGTATTTAAGGTCTGGGAAGGGCCCGAGGAGTTCAGTCCACCTAATTAGTCAATTATGCTTGATCACAATTACTTTTAAATGTAAATTCATATATAAGAGGGCATGACTGAGGATCTTCATCTCCCCTGTGAGCCATTAAAAAATCCAGTAATGAGAAGGAATTTGTTGGGCATATTTCCATTTCTGACATACATTCTCCCATTTTCTTCCTTTTTTGTTTTCATCTTTGTAGGTCATTTTGTTCAGGGAAAGATGATGAACATTTGGCACACCAAAAGGATCTTGGACTAAAGTTGAACCTGTGAGATGCAGCAATGAATTCAGTGCTTCATTGTTCACCTCAAATACATGATCTGTCAAACTCTCAGAGCACAAGCTATACAGAGAATATGCCTGTTACCTTCTGTCAATATGACCAAATGAATTTAAAATTTTTCTTTCATTCCTTGAAGGCCAGGGCTTTGTGTTATTTATCTTTGCATCCCCAGGGTCTTGCACATAGTAGATGTTCAGTTAATATCACTTTGATTATTTTGGAAGATTCCTGTTCTTGCTGCTGAAATTTTCTGGGGCTCATGTGGTTGGATTCAGTTCCAGCAATACTTATTTAGATGGGAAGAGGCAATTGACAGCAGATAATGAAGAATAAAAGGGGAAAGGATACCCAATAGCTATCTACTTAATGTTCTGTAATATAGAAGAAACAGTGATGGATTTGGAGTTAGAAGACATGGGATCAAATTGTGTTCCTGATATTTATTGTATGAAAGTCACCTAAGATCACCTGGCTTCCAATTCCTCAAAATCTACACATCATCCTCAACTCCTCACTCTCTTAAACCCTAAGCCAGGGGTAGGGATACTGTCTGGATTCAGTCAAAGGGCTGTACTTGAGGACCCTAGAGGGCTACATGTGGTTTCTAGGCCACAGGTTCCCCACCTTTGCCCTAGCCCCATATACATATTAGTTTCAAAGTCCTGACTTTTCTGCCTTACTAATATCTCCCACATATGTGTCCACGTCTGCTCTGGTATAGCAGTGCACCATCCTGGTCACCCTACTCCTGGACTGTTGCAATAAGTTCCTCCTTGGTTACCTTCCTTAAAGTCTCTCTGTACTCTAGTCCATCCTCTTTTCAAATTGAACTTTCTGAAGGGCAAATATTATCATTTCTGATCTCTCTAAAGCCCAATTCAGTCAACTCCAGTGACTCCTTATTTTCCCTAGGTTCATATATATAAAATCTTGTTTGACTTTTAATGATCTCCATTACCTGACCCCTTCCTACCATTCCAGTATTCTTGTACTTTACCTGTTACCAAATTCTCTGTGATCCAGTGACTTTGACCTTGATGCTGTTCCTCACTTAAAATATTCCATTTCTTGACTCTGGGCTTTTACATGAATTGTTCCCAGTCCCTGCTCCCATCTCTACTTCTTACATTCCCTGGTTTCCTTCAATTCTCAGATAAAGCCTGAACATCTACAGGTAGACTTTCATAATCCATAATCTTAATATCTTCTCTTTGAGATTATTGACAATTGACTGTGTATGTAGCCAATTTGTACATAGCTTTTTGCATGTTGGCTCTCTTATGACCGAGAACTTTTCTGAGAGTAGGACTTATGTTGCCTTTGTTTTTTCTTTTATTTTTTAGCTTGAGCACTTGGCACAGTATCAAACATGTGATAGATAC
The DNA here is from genome assembly GCF_028583685.1 of Petaurus breviceps papuanus. Taxonomy (NCBI): domain Eukaryota; kingdom Metazoa; phylum Chordata; class Mammalia; order Diprotodontia; family Petauridae; genus Petaurus; species Petaurus breviceps. The sequence continues at coordinate 29,514,227 of NW_027185761.1, read as the reverse complement.
GTAATTGATGTTTTTTGACTTCATTGGAAAATGAGGGAGTTGGATTAAATGACTTCCATTGCCTCTTTTATGGACCACTATGTGGAGCAGTGGATAGAACACTGGGCCCGAAGTCAGAAAGACCTAAGTGCGAATCTGGCCTTAGATACCTTTTAGCTATATGGCCCTGGACAAGTCATTTAACTCTGCTTCAGTTTCCTTATCTGCAAAATGAGCTGGGGAAGGAAATGGTAAACAACTCTAGTATCTTTGCCAAGAAAACATGACATGGAATCATGAAGAGCAGGACACAAGTAAAACAACTAAAGAACAATTACAACAACTTCAGAGAGAGGCCCTTCTAACTAGAAAGCTTGAATCTGTGCCAATCCATCTCTTGTTTTCCTGCCTTAGCACAGGATGTTTCCCATGTTTGGAACAATCACTCTCCTCTCTTCATCTTGCAATCCCGAGGTGACTTCAAGTTTCATCTCAACCCCCACCTTGATCATAGACCTTTGAATATAACCCCAGTTTTTAGTACTTACATAATTTCTAAGTATTAACTTTGTATATTTTGTATTTAATTATCTGTATTCATGTTGTATCCTTTCTCCTTCAGAATATACACTACTTGAAGACTGGAACTTTATTCCTTCCTGTCCGTTTACCCCCAGGACTTAGCAGAGTGCCTGAAACAAAGTAAATGCTTAATAAATATTTACTGACATGAATTTCATTGACAGGCATCAGCAGTGGCTAACTTCCATGCCTAAAATGTTCTCCTTCCTCATCTGTATCCCTTGACTCCCCTGGCTTTCTTCAAGTACCAGCTAAAACCTTCCTCTACAGGAAATATTTCTTGGTCCCTCTTATTTCTAGCACCTTCTTCTGTTAATCATTTCCTATTTATGCTGTCTGTAGCTTTTTTGTACATACTGTTTTCATACTGTATTGCTTATTATACTAGGAGGTCCTTGAGATCAGGGACTGTTTTCTTTTTTCACTCTCTGTTTCCTAGGGGCTTAGCACAATGACTGGCTCATAGCAAATGTTTAATATGCTTATTGATCGACTGATTGATAGGTGAACAGATTCCATCAGATATATACAGAACCCTAGTTCTGTTGTGACCCTAGTGGAAGAACATATATTTATTACATGTGGACCAACTGGCCTAGTTAAATGGGGAGATCTTCATGATATTGCATTTATGCTGATGAACTGTTTGGGTAATTGCAGTTTTCTGTGTAATCATCTTTTTTATTGTACTATGTTATAGAAATGCTTGTTTTATTCCATAAATTATAAATAAAATTAATTTTATTAATTAAAAAATAATTCATGAAGATCCCATATTGAGCCTACAGAAGATTGGAATATACCCACCAACAAAATTGCAGATACTTCTAGTGGTGACATCCTGATGTAAAATTTAGGGCAGCTGAATCAGCAAATTAAAATTGATTTGAAATTGAAAGAGTGACCAGTAATTGAGTACTTTGGAGGACATAGATAGGGAGAGTTGTCAGTGAAGCAAAATAAAATCTTGGCAGGCCTATAAATTCTTTCTATGTTCGTGGTTGAATTAAGTTCTATGAAAATGTTTCTCATTTTCATTTACAATATTAAGTTTTGTTCACATTATTTTGTGCTCTTAATTTTCCCATAAACTTATTCCTTAGTATTTTCAGTCTGCCCCAGGGTTAAGTTGTCAAAAATCCTAAATTAAAAAGATTTCACTTTTTCTTACAAAGAAGACTAACACCTTTGAAAGTCAGTGTGATTTCCAGAAGTCTAAAAGTATCTGTTAAATACAATGATCCCTCTTCCCCCATCTTACATAATGCCACAATTATGATTCTATAACAATGTCACAGGTGCATAAAAGCTGGTTGTTCCTACTCACCACTTGGGCACTCTGCCAAAGCAAGGGCTCTGTGTTAAAGGCAGGCTTCTTCCTACTGGGGAGCTTAGTTGAAACCTTCAAATTACCTTCCCTCGAAACTGACAGGCCTGCACTGTTCAGAGCATAGTCCTAGTTGGTGCACCCAGGAATGAATGGGGAAACGTCTCTCCATGATCAAACCATAATGGCCAGAGAGGTGGGAAGGCAACCTGTCTTTTCCTCCCCCACTTGAAATGACAGGGCCACAAAGGTGTGTAATTTGAAATATTAAATCCTCTGGGGTGAACAAAAATGGTAGTCTTTCTCTTATTTTAGTAAAGTTCACATTCGTTGGAAAAGACTTTTTCCCTAAGCAAATGAGAGTTCAAATAATCACGAGTCTCTACAATCTGGCAGAGTAGCTTTTGCAAGGGATTCGAACTAAAGATTTTGATCTGAGTATAAGAAATGGTGAAATAAAAAAAATGTCAATCTTTGGACATATTCCCTGGTAGCAAAGGAAGCAAAGGCCAGCTAGTGTTAAATTAGCAGGAACAAGACAGCAACTTTGCTAAAGCATCATAGGATGCTATGAAAACAAGGCAGCCACGCTAAAAAATGGAGATGAGAAATGAGAAGACAGGGGATGAAGTCAAAACAAATGAACAAATCTGAGTACTAAGACACCAATTAAAATGGAATTGGCATGTAAATAAAATAAACAAAGGGAAATGCTGAGGAAAACCCAGGCAGCTGCTCAGGAGGGAAAAAAAAATAAAATTAACATGAAAAGTAAGATAAGAGACAATATAACACAGGAACAATTAAACCAGGCATAGTTCACAATTCGTGTGTGTGTGTGTGTGTATTTGTGCGTGTGTGTGTGTGTGTGTGTGTGTGTGTGTGTGTAGGAAGATTTGAGCGGGGAGGGAGGCAGGATTCTGGCTCTAGAATCATAGGCCCTAGGTTTAAAGACTTCTTCCACTATATATTATCCATATGACAATGGGCAAGTCATTTACCTTTCCAGGGCCCTAGCACCTTATTTGTCATATGAGCTATTAAGCTAGGTGACCTTTGAGATTATTCCCCCTGCCCCCAAGTTCCAGAGCTATGTGAAATACTAAAATTCCCTGTGGATGTGTTCTTGAAAATCTCCCCATTATAGACATTAATATCATCAAGTTCTTGGGAATTAGAACACGAAGGAACCATAGAGTTCATCTAGTTAAATGCTTTTATTTTATAGATGGAAAAACTCATTGATGGAAAAAGCCTCATAGAGATTAATGGCTTATGAAAGGCTATAAAGTCAGAGAATCATATGTTGTTGTGTACATATTGTTTTTTCTACCGTGTCTCTGATTTCTCTTCCTTTGAACAAAAGCGTACAGCTCATATAACTCTTTCTCACATTCCATAGTTCAGGAGCCTCTCCCCATCCTATTCACCTTGTCTTAAACACACTCCAATTTATCCCTGAAGGGAAATCTGGTACTTAGAACTGAATACCTCTCTCCAGATGTGGTCTGACCAAGGTAAATTGCAATATGATTACTTCTGTTATCTAGATTTTACAGAATTATTATGAAGGTCACTTAAGCTTATATTCCCCTTCTAAGCAGCTGCTACTGCCTGTTTGCCCATATTGGCCAATAGGAAGCTTGGATTTGTGCATAAAGAGGTGACTTTGAATTTAAGAATTCATAGGTTCAAGTCCTGCCTCTGACTGGATGAATGACCCTATGTAAGTCCATCAGTGTCCCAGACAATACTCTAAGACTACAAATTAAAAAAAAACATGTTAATCTTTTACTAGTTACCAAATGTAGGCAAAGTTCCTCAACAGATGATTCCTCCAATAATTACATCATTGGTCCAAGTCCAATTCACATATACTATTATCAAGCTCTGTATCAATACGCTGTTTTGGTTTTTTTGGAAAATTTAAGTAGTAAAATTTTGTGATTCAACTTTCCACCTAACAAACAAATTATGTAGAGGCTGTCAAATTTTATTTAAGCTTATGAAGATCTGAAATTAAAGGCACTACTGAATACCGAGAAAAAAAAATTTGGAATGACTAATAATGAGCTGGGTCACTGGTACCCAAAGCAAAATGGAGTCAAGTCCATTTCCTTTAGTAATGTCACTCATTATATTTACTCTGCCTTTCCTTTTTTTTTTCTTAGAATTCATGCTTGAGACTTATTCATTCTCTGTTTTGTTATCCTCAATGTGTGACATGTACTGAGCATTTAATAAATACTTGCTGACTGACTGATCACTCAGAATTTCCCCTGATACAGAAAAACTGTTCTCATCATTTTGACTTTTAATTGTTTTTTTTTTAAATTTTCATCTCTAGTTTCACTTCTTCTGTGAAAATCCAGACATCTGATTTCACTAAGACTTTTCTGAGTTTTCTTTATCTATTCTGCCCATCCTAGCTTATGCTAGCAATCAGAGGTTGCTTTGTCTTCCCTGGCTACTTCATAGTATCATTCTTACCTACCCAGGTAGATTCTAAATTCTTTATATTTGACCCTATCTCTCCTCCCCTACTTCCGTTCCCCATAATCCTTTCCAGAGTATACAGTTAGATGTAGGAGAAACTTAATCAATCCTCAGTAATAATCATAGCTTACATCTATATAGAACACTGGAGTTAAAGTGCATTCCTCACAATGACCCTGTGTGACGGATAGTAGAAATATTATTACGTGCATTTTGTCAACAAGGGAACAGTCTCATAAAGGTTACAGAGATCTTCCCAAAATAACACGGTCACCAAGTTACAGAGTTACATTGAAAATGTCTTCTGACTCTTTATCCACTGCTTACTGCTCAACCCCATGCTGCATCTAATTGATTTGAAAACACAGTTGCCTGGTTACCAATAAGAAGTACATAGGTTGCTTTGATTCATAAAGCAAAATGCCTGTTTTCCTTCAGAATGGTCCTGCAACTCAACTTAAAACATCTTCAAATCATATATTAAACTAGAATCTTTATTATCTATCTGAAGCCTAGTTGGGAGAAGTCTATACCATGTCTTTGTAAATTCTCAGCTCTTTTCTAACCAGTTCTACTCCTTTCTATACACTCTCAAATATGGATTGCATATCTTCTAACTGTTCAACTCTCCATCCTGGAATTCCTCTGTTTTTTTCACAATCTATCATCTACTTAAAACATTTGCAAAGAATATTCCTTCCACTTCTTTAACTGAAAACTTGCTATCTTTTGAGGATGTAACATTCCATTCAATTCTGCATTGGAGTACTATATATATATATATATATATATATATACACATATATACATATATGTATATATATTTGCTTTATACATATATATATGTGGAAATAAATATTTCCACAATTACATATCAAGAAAAAATTTTTGCATTCATTTTTACAAGGTTTTAAATTCCAGATCTTTTTCCTTCCCTCCCTGACCTCCCATTCTCTGAAAATGGTAGGCAGTTTGATATAGTTTATAAATGTGACATCATGTAAAACATATTTCCATATCCATCACAATTGTGGAGGAAGAAACAGATTAAAAAGAGAAAAAAAGCATGCAAAAGAATAAAGTAAGTGAAAAATATGCTTTGATAAACATTCAGAATCTATTAATGCTTTATCTGGATATGGAAGGATTTTCTTTTAAGAGTCCTTTGTATTTGTCTGGGATCATTGTGATGCTGAGAAGAGTTGAGTCATTCATAGTTGATCATCAGACAATGTTTTTGATACTGTATACAGTGTTCTCCTGCTTCTGCTTATTTCTTGGAATCAGTTTGTACAAGTCTTTCCAGATTTTTCTGAAATGTGTCTGTTCATCATTCCCCCTCTTGCCTCCTTCCACCCTACTCTCTTGTAGGGTGTGATACACGATTTAGTGTGTATGTAATTCCCTCCCTGAGCCAGACTCAATGAGAATAAGGTTGACCCATTCCCTTTTGCCTGCCTATTCTTTCCCTCCACTGTAACCATTTTCCCTTGCCTCTTCTATATGACATAGTTGGCCCCATTCTGTCTCTCTCCATCTCCTCTCATTATATTATTCTCATCTCTCTCTCTTTTTTTTTTTTAGAAAATAGTATCTGCTTTATTTCAGGCTGACCCCCAGCCCCCAAACAGGCATCTCCACAAAGACCTTCCTCTGATCCCCCTGGAGCCAAAGCTTGGCCTCAGCCACCCGGGCCCCGAACCACATCATCCCCAGAGGCCGTCGGGTCTGGGGCCCTCACCAGGAGCTGAAGTCCCCAAAGCCCTGGACGCCTTTCTTTTTGACGGCTATGGCAGCGCTGGTCGAGGGCTCCTCCTCTGTGGCTCTTTTCGTCACTTCGGGGGAGATGTATTTGCCCACTCCCTGACGGTAAGCCCAAGGCCCTGAGCTCTCTGACTTTGACAAGGCCACGCTGGCCTTCACTTTGGGGGCCCCCTCCTCCAGCCTGCTCTTCTCCCGCTCTTTAGCGACCTGAGCATCAGCTTCATCATAGGGATACCCAAAGACAGTGACGGATTCAATCCAATCTCCTCCTTGGGCCGGTCAGTTTTGGGGTCACTCTCCACGTTCTCCAAGGCAGTGAGGGTGTCAAAGCCACCAACGACTCTGCCAAAGATGGTGTGTTTCTTGTCCAGGTAAGCACATGACCTGAAAGTGATAAAGAACTGGGATTTGTTGCAGTTGGGCCCAGAGTTGGCCATGCTGAGGATGCCTCGGCCTGTGTGCGACAGGTTGGGCCGGATCAAATCCCAGGCTCAGACACTTAGCACCCACCCAGAAACACCTGGCTGTGTAACCTTGAGCAAGTTACTTAACCCCAATTGCTTAGGGGTGGCCAGGTGGCTCAGTGAGTAAGAGCACTGGCTCCAGTGTCGGGATGACCTGGGGATCAAATTTGGGCTCAGATACTTAGCACCACACCCAGAAATAACTGGCCATGTAACCTTGAGCAAGTTACTTAACACCAATTGCTTTTAAAAAAAAATAATTAAAAAAAGAATTCTTGAAAGTCCTCTATTCCACTAAATTACCATATTTTTCCCTGAAACATGATACTCACTTTTTCTGGTAGGTGATTGTTGGTTTCAATCCCAGATCTTCTGCCCTCTAGAATATCATATCCCAGGCCCTTCTATCCCTCAGTGTAGAAGTCGCCAGATCCTGGGTTATCCTGATTGTGTTTCCACAATATTCAAATTGTTTCTTCCTGGCTGCTTGTATTATTCACTCCTTGATCAGGGAATTCTGGAACCTGGTTATAATGTTACTAGGAGTTTTGTTTTGGCGATCTTTTTCAGGAGGTGATTGGTGGATTCTTTCAACCTCTATTTTGCCCTCTGGTTCTAAAACATCAAGAAAGTTTTCTTTGAGAACTTCCTGGAAGATGATTTCTAGGTTCTTACTTTGACCACGGATTTCAGGTAGTCCAATAATTTTTAAATTATCTCTCCTGGATCTATTTTCCAGGTCAGTGGTTTTTCCAATGAGATATTAACATTGCCTTCTATTCTTTCATTTGTTTGGATCTGTTTAACAGCATCTTGATTTCTCATAAAGTCATCAGCTTCCATTTGCTCCAATCTAATTCTGAAGCAATTATTCTCAGTAAGCTTTTGAGATTTTTTTCCATCTGGCAAATTTGTTTTTTTGAGGCATTTTTCTCCTTGTTGCCTTTTTGAGCCTCTTTTGCCATTTGAGTTAGTCTATTTTTTAAGATATTATTTTCCTCAGTCAGGCTGTTGACTCTCATTTTGTAACTTTCTTGCATCTTTCTCATTTCTCTTCCCAATTTTTCCTCCAATTCTCTTATCTGCTTCTTAAGCCTGTAATCAGCTCATATTTTCCTTTGAAGCTTTTGGTGCAGGAGTTCTGACTTCACTGTCTTCCTCCTGTTCCATGCTTTGCTCCTTTTTTGTCTCCAAAATAGGATTCTAATGTTGGAATCTTCTGTCTGCTTTCTTTCCTTTGCCTTTTCATGTTGCCCCTCAGTCACTTGACCCCTGGGCTTTTTGCCACAGTAGGACTCTACCACCAGACAGGGGAGCTTTCGTCCCAAATGCTGGCGTTTTCTCAGCTGCCCGAGGTATTAGATGGGTGCCCTCTCTGAGGTCTCCACATGCTCTGGCAAGCTGGACACACACCCCAGGACCTCCACCCTATACTGCAATCCAGATCCAAGAAAATTAAAGCAAGAGCGATTACCCCTCAGACTGGTGCTTGGACCCCTACACTCGGCAGGCCAGGAGCTGAAGCTGCCACTTGGCACTGGCTGGCTGTGCAGGCATCTCAGTGGCTTATCGTGTGCAGGACAAAAGCCATGCACTCCCACTTACTCAGTCCCAAATTCCAGACTGCACTGACCTCTCACTTTGTCCTTCACCTCTATGTGTTGATGAATCTGGAAATGGCCACTGCTGCTGCTGATCTTGAAGCACCCCCTTTTGAAAAGTGAAGGGAACAAAGTAGAGAATAGAACAAGTGAGAGGTGGGATAGGAGGGAGGGAAATATAGTCAGTCATTTACAATATATCTACTATGGTAATGTTTATCAGTAGCTACACATGTACAACCTATACTGAATTGTTTATCTTCTCAGTAAGGGTGGTTGACAAGGGAGGAAGGGAATGAATCTAGAATTCACAATTTTAAAATCAAATGTTTAAATATATATCTCTATCTATATCCATATATCTATATCTCTCTATATATACTATTATTAATACTATTTTACATGTGTTTGGGAAATAAGTTATACAGACACTGGGGCATAGAGATCCACCATGCCTAGTGGATAAATCAAAGGGAGTATGGGAGAAGATATAGGAGAGAGTAGATTGGAGGAGGTGATGTCCTGTGGGGTTGCTATTTTGGGGCGGTGGCTAGGGGAAAAATGGGGAGAAAATTTGTAACTCAAAATCTTGTGGAAATGAATGATGTAAATCAGAAGTTAATCAAGCATTTGAAAAACAAAACAAAAAAAGATGAGGCCTAGATAATTGTTCATTTAGATAGATTCACAACTAGTTAAATGACTAGATCCAAAGGACAGCTATTAATCAGTTAATGTCGACTTGAATATCCTTTGGAAGGATGAGATTTTAAGAATTGGTCCCTGGCCTTGTGCTTGTTAAATCAGAAATTATGTGGACATTAATGGAATCTGCAAATCATTCAACCCTGAAGGGCATGGGTCCCATGTTAGATAATGGCGCTGTGATCCAAGGTCTTGACAGAACAGATAGGTCAAATCTCATTACATGAAATCACATAGGGGTAAATACCAATAAGGATCACAGAATCACAGAAGTTTTTGGTTGGAAGAGGTCAAGCAAAGGAAGTGGAGGAATGATCAAACAAGTAGAAGTGGGAGGGAGATATGTCACAAGAACACAAGGTGAAAACAACTTTTAAAAAGATAAAGTCCTACTCTTTCTCTTTAGCGAGGTGGCCGAACGGTGGGCGCAGCGTTGCAGAGATGCAGATCTTTGTGAAGACCCTGACTGGCAAGACCATCACACTTGAGGTCGAACCCAGTGATACTATTGAGAATGTCAAAGCCAAAATCCAAGACAAGGAAGGTATCCCACCAGATCAACAACGTCTGATTTTTGCTGGAAAACAGCTAGAAGATGGACGAACTCGAGAGGGACTCCAGATCAGCAGCAGCTGTGGCCGTTTCCAGATTTATCAACACATAGATGCGAAGGACAAGGTAAGAGGCCAGTGCAGTCTGGACTTTGGGACCCAGTAAGTGGGAGTGCCTGGCTTTTACCCCCGGGGCGAGAAACCGCTGAGACGCCAGCACAGCCTGCCAGTGCCAGGTGGTGGCTTCAGCTCCTGGCCTGCAGAGTGTAGGGGGACCAAGCACCAGTCTGGGGGTAATCGCTCTTGCTTTAACTGCTTGGATCTGGATTGCAGTATAGGGTGGACGTCCTGGGGTGTGTGTCCAGCTTGCCAGAGCATGTGGAGACCTCAGAGAGGGCACCCATCTAATACCTCTGGCAGCTGAGAAAACCCCAGCGTTTGGGATGAAAACTCTCCCCTGTCTGGTGGCTGAGTCCTACTGTGGCAAAAAGCCCAAAAGTCAAATCATTGAGTGGCAAAATGAGCAGGCAAAGGAAACAAAGCAGACAGAAGATTCCAACATTACACTCCTATTTTGGGGATAAGAAGGAGCAAGGCATGGAACAGGAGGAAATCAGTGAAGTCAGAACTCCTGCACCAAAAGCTTCAAAGGAAAATACAAGCTGGTTACAGGCCATAGAGGACCTTAAGAAGCAGATAAGAGAAGTGGAGGAAAAATTGGGAAGAGAAATGAGAACAATGCAAGAAAATTATGAAATGAGAGTCAACAGCCTGACTGAAGAAAATAATACCTTAAAAAACAGACTGACTCAAATGGCAAAGGAGGCTCAAAAAGGCAATGAGGAGAAGAATGCCTTAAAAAGTCGAATTTGCCAGATGGAAAAAGAATCTTAAAAGCTCACTGAGGAGAATCATTGCTTCAGAATTAGATTGGAGCAAATGGAAGCTAATGACTTTATGAGAAATCAAGATGCTGTTAAACAGATCCAAACAAATGAAAGAATAAAAGGCAATGTGAAATATCTCATGGGAAAAACCACTGACCTGGAAAATAGATCCAGGAGAGATAATTTAAAAATTATTGGACTACCTGAAATCCATGGTCAAAGTAAGAACCTAGAAATCATCTTCCAGGAAGTTCTCAAAGAAAACTTTCTTGATGTTTTAGAACCAGAGGGCAAAATAGAGGTTGAAAGAATCCACCAATCACCTCCTGAAAAAGATCCCAAAAAGAAAACTCCTAGGAATATTATAGCCAGGTTCCGGAATTCCCAG
>NW_027185761.1:29492530-29503083 GCF_028583685.1 Petaurus breviceps papuanus | reverse complement strand
GAGGGGGCATCATTGAGCCTTCCCTTCACCATCTGGCCCAGAAGTACAACTGTGACAAGATGATCTGCCGCAAATGTTATGTCCGCTTGCATCCCCACGCTGTAAACCGCTGTAAGAAGAAGTCCGGCCACACCAACAGTCTGCACCCCAAGAAAAAGGTGAAATAAAGATCAGCTTTGGGACCCACCTTGGTTTGGCTCCCTTGACTGACGTTCTCTTGAGTAGTCTGTTGTAACAAGGCCTTGTTTCTGGGTTTAATGGGACTGTGATATCAATAAAATCCCCTTTTAGTTGAGAAGCAGGAAAAAAAAAAAGATAAAGTCCCAGAAATACTGCATTATAATTGTTCTGTTTTGTCTGACTCTTGTGTGTCTGCCAATACTGTCTATAAGATTTTCTTGGCCAAGATACTGGAGTGGTTTTCTATTTCATCATTAAGTGGATTAATTCAAATAGAGATTAAATAACTTGCTCAAAGTCATACAGATAGTAAATGTCTGAGGTCCATTATGAACTCAGGTCTTCCCAACTCCAGAGTCAGTGCTTTACTTACTAGGCCATCTAGCTGCCTCTCATTTCTATTACCCAGCCCCAAACCTCTCATCAATTCTCTTACAAGACCCTGTTCCCTCTCTTTCAACTGAAGATCTTGCCTCTTACATTACTAAATGCAGGCCATTTGTAATGACATTTTCTTACTTCCCCAGCCCTCCAAAAACAACCCTCAATATTCTTTGATATCAGTATTTAGTCAATTGAAGCTTATTAAGTACTTATTATATGCCAGGTACTGTTTAAAGTATCTTTCATACAAAGAATGACCAAAAAAGCAAACAACCAAACAAAATATTTTTAATGCACAAAAGAAAGCACACAATATTATAAAAAGAACCAGTTAAATTGAAAGGACTACTGGAGATTGAAATAGTTTTGAACATTGGACTCACTAATCTCCAAGGTGCTTTACTGCTTTAAATCTGTGATCATATAATTCTATGAATGTAATTTTCTTCTTCTTTTCCCATTGTCTAATTCCTGGAATAGAGTAGTGCAAGATCACACAATACTATATAGCATGCACTAACTCAGGGAGTAGTGTACATACTGATTCTAAGAGGTTATTGACTGCTAAGCTCAGAGGAGCCGGCCTAGTTTTCTCAGTAAATCCCTAAGAACATTTCGATTCTTCTGTAGTGACCTAGGAAATACTGTATTAGTGTAACTAAGAGAAGGAACAAATTCCTAGTTTTCATAAAATAATAAAAATTATAGAAATCACTGAAGGCCATTCATTAAAAAAACAAAAATGAAAAAAAATACAACCCTTAGTAAAGCAAAGAGAACCATTATTATTATTATTATTTGCTTTTTAGATGGGAGAAGCCAGTGCATTTGGGGTTAATTGACTTGCCCAAGGTCACACAGCTAGTAAGTGTTAAGTTATCTGAGGCAGCATTTGAAGTGAGGTTCTCCTAACTCCAGGGCTGGCGCTCTATTCACTGCATCACCTAGGCACCCCTAGAGAATCATTATTAAGTAAATTAAAGAACTCACATACCATTTTAGACAACCCAGTTTCAGAGAAAAGTATGAAAAGTGTCTAATACTTCAAATATGAACATACATGTGTACTAGATTAAAATAAACATATAAAGCTATAAATAATTCATGCTACCCTGTATAAATTGTCATTTAAAAAAAAAAATAAGGTTATCAAATGCTGTAACTCCTTCCAAGACCTGGTGAGGAGAATATCATTAAAAGTCTGTTCTTTTTCATTTAATTGAGCAAAAGCAGTAATGCCCAATGAGGATCACTGGAAAAATCAATTTGAAATATACCACCTAGTAGGCTGATAAAACCATACTCCTCATCTCCATGTTTAGCTGATTGAGAATTAAGCAAAGTGAAGTATTATTTACTTTGAATGGATACTTTTTAAAGTGGGAAAATCATTTTGCTTAGATCAGATTGTTTCCAATACCAATATCCCTCCTGAATTCTGGTCCTGCGTTTCCAACTGCCAGCCACCTGGACATATCTAGCTGGATGTCTCATCAACAGTTCAAACTCCGTGTATTTGAAGTTGAACTCAAAAGTATCTTACCTAAACTGGTGCCTTCTCCAAACTTCCTGAACCTTCTCGAGGGTAAATCATCATGCTCTCAATCATCTCATTTTATAACCGCAGAGTCAACTTTGACTTTTCCATTTGCCTCACCCTCACCTTTCAAATCCAAGTTGTCCCTGTTGATTATATTTGTGCAGCATCTCACATTTGTTCCTTTCTCTGAACATGCATAGCCACCAACTAAGGACAGGACCTCACCATCTTTTTTTGGGTATGTGATTCTAGCTTTCTAATTCCTCTTTCTTCTGAACTCTCATCTTTCCAATATCGTTTTTGTACCACTTTAAAGAGATTTTCCTGAGCTTTCACTTTCTTGCCCCCAAATCTTCAGTGCTCCCAAATGTTTTATCAATAATAGACAAGATACTAAAATTATTAATATTACTAACAACAACAACATTTAGATAGCATTTATAATCTGTCAGGCACTTTACTAATATTATCTCAACAACCTTGGGAGATAGGTACTATTACTATTTTAATTCTACACTGAGGAAACTGAAGCAGAAAATAATTAACTGTCGTGTCCAGAATCACATATGTAATAAGTGACTGAGGTACCACATGAACTAATGTCTTCCTGACTCAAGAATCAGGGATCTATTCACTGCCACCTAGTTGCCTACTCTTAGAAAGATGTTTATGTCCTTGTAAATCTGCTTCCAGCATATTTCCCCATCTTCACTTTTTTTTTACCACTTTAGCGCATTTCACTTATAATTAAACCAGATCATATAGGTTATTCACTCAATAATCTTTTGTCTTTGCATATTTACATGTATTTTGGTTATTACAAAAAGTAATCACCTAAAAATTTCACATGTCTTTCAATGTGTACTATTTGAAGTCATACATATGTGAAATATAGCAATTGATTCTGTTCCAATGGAAATATATAAGGACAATTTGAATAAGGGAGCCACTTCATGTGATTCCTTGTTTACACAAACTAGGACCTAGCTGTAACTTATCATAATAATAAAATTTTAATATGATTTAACTGATGATCTATCCCTTAGATCCAATGCAATCCATTATAAGATGTTGTTAGGAAAATCTTATAAATGCAAGTGTTTATGTAAGCATCTTTTAAAGTTTGAATATTGATTCAACAGAGTTTAATTGAGTCACACACTTAGCACAGACTTAATGATATCTTTGATTTGTTTTACTGTTTCTTATTCTTGTATAATCATCCAATAAATCTGATTAGCAAACTTGCAAGATGCTATAGCTACATAAATAATGGTCATCTGTGCATCTTGGTTGTAAAAATAAATTACAAGAATGTTTCATAGGCTCTAACCCAAGGTTATTGGGTGAAACAAGTCACCTTCTGCATTTTTTCTTTCTTCCTTCCTTTCATCAACCAATTATAATGTTCATAAATCCCAAAGCCTACATTTAGGAAAAGAAAGCAATAAGTCCTAATCTTACCACCAAAAAAATAAGTGGAAAATCCAATACTGAAGAAGAGACACAATAGTTAGGGATAGTAAGACTGAGATTTCTCTTTTAGACAAGGAAAGGGCAGAAAGCCATTAAACTTTGGTTATTTTCCTCTTCATGGATTTGCAGTCCAGATGCTGGATTTTAAACCAATGGGATCAAGAGCAGGTGCAGTGGAATTTTTTTCCAAAAAATAATTCCCAGGAGATCAATGAGTAATTATGAACCTATATATTTTGATGCGACGAAGAGACGACCAACAGCTCCCAAAACTTTTGCCTTGTTAGAGTTGACTTTAGATTTGAAGGTTTTATGTTTATGGTGTCATGTATTTCTGATGTGCATTGGTTACAGTTAAGACTTTGTAGAAAATGCTTGATGCTGCATGTTTAGGAAAGCCCGATTTTCAAAGAAAAGTCCCAGTTTGCTCCCTCAAGTTTGCAATGCAATACTTTCCTAACTTTTAAAATTCTTATTTTTGGACTTCCAGGAGCCAAGATGGAGTGAGCAATAAATCACTGTAACTCTCCTATATTCATTTACAAACAACTTTAAAATAGTTCCACAAAACAAATCCTTGAACAGAAGAACCAGCAAAATGATGGGTTGAAAAACATCTTTTAGCTCAAGAAACTTGAAAGATTGGCAGAAAAGGTCTGTCTCATTTAGTAAAAAAGTAAAAGGGAGAGGCACAGACCAGGATAGGAAGTGGCCTAACAAGACAGCAGTAAGCACTACCTCAGCAAACTAGTGGGACCCCCTGAGCCTCAGTGTGGTGGAGCAGGCTAAACCCAATCATGCCTCAGTATAGTTAGGGAAATAAGCAAACTCCAGCTCCTAAAACTGCCAAGTATTTCATGAAAACCCCAGGCAAACAGACTCTAACTTTATGGGTGCCTAAGCATACCCAGCCCCCTTGATGTGCTTTATCATAGCCCTGGGCAAAAAGGCAAATGCGTGCCCAGCCCCTACCCCATTCTTCAGTTTAGCCCTGGGAAAATAAAGAAATGAACCACAACACTTAGTGTATGCCAGACACCAGCACTAGGATCTCAGCACAGCATCAGGGAAGCTGCCAGACCTCTACAAGCACTAGCATTGCCAATCGCCCCCACCTCATCCCTACAGTGCAGCATCGACATTGAGGTCTTCTGTGGGCCTCAGCACATTAGTGAAGTGGAAGGTAAGCAGCTAGGGCCTACAGCCACTTGCACAAGAAGCTTGATACAGTGCTCCTTCTATCCTGGGAGCAAAACTCAAATTTAAAATAAAAAAGGCCAAAAAAAGAAAGATGAGCAAAAATCAACAAAGAGTATCTGATCATAAGACGTTATCATGGTAACAGGAAAGATCAAGACATAAACTCAGAGCAGGACAATCAACGTCCAAACATGTCTAGGCAAAGCACACCCACCACCAAAAACAAAGATGGGAAATGATACCAAGGCCAGAAAGAACTCATGGAAGATATTGAAAGGGACCTTAAATATCATATAAGGGAGGTAGAAGAAAACTGGGAAAAGAAATGAGAATGTGGCAAGAGAATTATTTAAAAAAAAGGTCAACAGTTTGGAAAAAGAAAATTATTGCTTAAATAGTAGAATTGGTCAAATAGAAAAGGAGAAACAAATATCCAATGGGAAAACAACAACAACAACAAAATAAATAGCTCCTTAAAAATTACAAATGATCTAATGGGGAAAAAATATGAAAAGTGAGGAAAACAACTCCTTAAAAGTGAGAATTGAGAAAGTAGAAACTAATGAATCTATGAGACATCAAGAATCACTCAAACAGTAGTCAAGATGATAGAATAGAAACATGATCTCTGCACCACCTCTCACCACCTCCAATTCATATAAAATGAGACTCTGAACAAACTTTGGAGCTACAGAAGCCACAAAATTACACAGAGAACCTAACCTCCCACTGAGGACAGCCTGTAAGACTGGTAAAAATTGGACAGAACAGCTCTTTGGGAGCCGAACCCAGACCACCATGAGCCATAGGTTTTAGCCCCAGGGTGGGCTTGACCAACCATAGGTTGGAGGGACTCCAGATGAGCAACACTGTGGCCGTTTCCAGAATTATCAACACATAGCTTCTAAGGACACAGTGAGAGGTCAGTGAAGTGCGGACTTTGGGATCCAGTAGGTGGGAGTGCATTGGACACTTCCCCCAGGGCGAGAAGCCACGGAGGTGCCGCAGCACAGCCACTGTCATGTGGCAGCTTCAGCTCCTGGCCTGCAGAGTGTAGGGGGACCAAGCAACCAGTCTGAGGGGTAATCACTCTTGCTTTAACCTGATTGGATCTGGATTATGGTCTAGGGTGGAGGTCCTTGGGGGTGTGACCAGCTTACCAGAATGGGTGGAAGCTTCAGAGAGGGCACCCAATTCATACCTGTGGCAGCTGAGAAAACCCCAGTGTTTGGAACAAAGCTCCCCTGTCAGGTGGCAGAGTCCTACTGCAGCAAAAAGCCCAGCGGTCAAGTGATTGAGTGGAATCCAACATTAGACTCCGTTTTGGGGGACAAAAAGAATCAAGCATGGAACAGGAGGAAGACAGTGAAGTCAGAACTCCAGCACCAAAAGCTTCCAAGATAAATATGAGCTGGTTATAGGCCATAGAGGACCTTAAGAAGAAGATAAGAGAAGTGGAGGAATAATTTGGAAGAGAAATGAGAATGATGCAAGAAAATTATGAAATGCAAGTCAACAGCCTGACTAAGGAAAATAATATCTTAAAAATAGACTAACTCAAATGGCAAAGGAGGCTCAAAAAGGCAATGAGGAGAAGAATGCCTTAAAAAGATAAAATTGCCAGATGGAAAAAGAATCTCAAAAGCTCACTGAGGAGGATCATTCCTTCATAATTAGATTGGAACAAATGGAAGCTAGTAACTGTATGAGAAATCAAGATGATGTTAAACAGATCTGAAAGAATAGAAGCCAATGTGAAATATCTCATTGGAAAAACCACTGACCTGGAAAAGAGATTCAGGAGAGATAATCTAAAAATTATTGGAGTACCTGAAAGCCATGCTAAAAAAAAAAACAACCTAGAAATCATCCTTCAAGAAATTCTCAAGGAAAACTGCCCTGATGTTTTAGAACGAGAGGGCAAAATAGAAATTGGAAGAATCCACTGATCACCTCCTCAAAAAGATCCCAAAAAGAAAACTCCTAGGAATATTATAGCCAGGTTTCCAAAATTCCCAGATCAAGGAGAAAATATTAGAAGCAGCCAAGAGTAAACAATTTGAATATTGTGGGAACACAATCAGGATCTGACAGCTTCTACACTGAGGGATCAAAGGGCTTGGAATATGATATTCTGGAGGTCAAAGCAACTGGGATTAAACCAAGAATCACCTACACAGAAAAACTGAGCATCATGTTTCAGGGGAAAATATGGTCATTCCATGGAATAGAGGACTTTTAAGCACTCTTGATGAAATAGCCAGACTTGAATAGAAAATTTTACATTCAGATACTAGAAGAAAGAGAAGCATAAGAAGGTAAACAGGGAAAATAAATCATAAGGAACTTATCAAAGTTCAGATATTTACATCCCTACATGGAAAAATGATATTTGTAACTGATGAAACTTTTCTCAGTATGAGAATAGCTGAAGGAAATAAAAATATGTTTGTGTTTTTATAGGAGGATATATGGGCATATGAATACATACATGAATGTGTGTATATATGTTTACAGGTATACATAGAGGGCCCTGGGCCAATTTAATAGGAAGGGATGCCACTTAAAATTTGAAATTAAGAGGTGATGACAGGAGATGGGGAGAGACAGAATGGGGTAAACTATCTCATATAGAAGAGGCAAGTTAAAATGGTTACAAAGGAGGGGATTAACAGGAAAGCAAAAGGGAACTGGGCAACCTTATTCTCATTGATTTTGGCTTGGAGAGGAAGTTACATACACCCTAAATAGGATATCTTACTCTACAAGAGAGTAGGGGGGAGGGGAATGAGAGGGGGGATGATAGAATGCAGTGCAGGATGCGGGGAGGGAAGTTGGAAGCCCCCATTTTAAAAAGGGATTGGATAAAAGTAGAGAATAGAACAAGTGGGAGGTGGGATAGGAGGGGGGGAAATATAGTCAGTCTTCTAAATATATCTTCTCTGGTAATGTTTTGCATTGGCTACACATGTACAACCTATACTGAATTGTTTATCTTTCCAGTAAGGGTGGTTGACAAAGGAGGAAGGGGATGATTCTGGAATTCAAACTTTTAATATCAAATGTTTAAATATATATATATATATTATATATACTATTATTAATACTATTTTACATGTAATTGGGAAATAAGATATACAGGCACTGGGGTATAGAGATCCACCATGCCCTACTGGTAAAGTCGAAAGGGGTATGGGAGAGGATAAGGGAGAAAGCAGATTGGAGGAGGGGATATCCTGTGTGACTGCTATTTTGGGGTCGTGTGTAGGGGAAAAACTGGGAGAAAATTTGGAACTGAAAATCTGGCAGAAATGATGTAAATCAGGAGTTAATAAAGCATTTGAAAAAAAATTAAAACAAATCACTCAAACAAATTCCAAAGAATGAAAAAGAAAAGAAAATGTAAAATACCTCATGGGAAAAACAACTGACTTGGATAATAAATCCAGGACAGACAGCATCAAAATCACTGGACTACCTGAAATTTATGATCAAAAGGAGTACTTGTACAGAATCTTTCAAGATAGTGTCAAGGAAAACTGTCCTGATATCCTGGGGTCAGAGGGCAAAATAGGCATTGGAAGAATCCAGAAATCTTCTCAGGAAAAAGACTCCAAAGTAAAAGCTCCAAGAAAGATTATAGTGAAATTTTAGAATTGTCAAATCAAGAAAAATATACAAGTGGTCAAGAAGAAACAATTTAGGTATTGGGGAGTAACAACCAGGATTACATAGGACTTTGCAACTGCAACATTAAAGGATTGGAGGTAAGATATTCCAGAATGGAAAAGAGTTAGGACTACAATCCCAAATCACCTACCCAGTGAAATTAAGCATAACACTTCAAGGGGAAAAAATGGATATTCAATTGTATAAAAAGATTTCAAGTTTTCTTAAGGAGAAGACTAGAATTGAAGACAAATTTTGATCTCCAATATTAAGCCCTAAAAGGAGCCTGAAGGGGGGAGGGAGGAAAAGAAAACATAGAGCTAGAAGGAATATGCATAGAGAGAACAGGAAGAAGGTGAATTTGAGGAAATAAAAAAAATATTAAGGCATGAGAAAGAGGAGAACATGGGTGCAGAAGGAAGGAAAAGGTGGAATGGGGGAATTATTTCACATTAAGAGGCATGTGAAACTTATTACACTGGAGGGAAATATGGGGGATACAATGAACTCCACTTGAATCATATTCTCATCAATATTGGTTCAAAGAGGGAATAATATACACAATCAGTTGAATAAAGAAATCTTTCTTACCCAACAGGAAAGTAGGAAAGGAGGACATTAAGTAAAGGGAGGGAGGATGACAGAAGAGAAGGTGGACTAAGAGAAGTAGTAGACAGAAGAAAAGCATTGTAGAGGAAGGAAAGGGAGAAAGGAGAGAAAGAAAAACAAACAAGAGAAAAAATAGGATGGAGGGATATACATAATAATAAGAAGTGTGACTATAAATGGGATGAAGTGTCCCATAAAAAAGAAACAGATAGAAAAGTGGATCAAAAAACAGAAGTTAACAATGTTGGTTACAAGAAACTCACTTGAAGCAGAGAGACACACAAAGAATAAATGTGAGGGGCTGGCACAGAATCTATTATGCTTCAGCTGATGTAAAAAAGGTTACCAATCTGATCTCGGACAACACAAATGCAAAAGAAAAAAACCTAATTAAATTATATAAGGAAGGAAATTATACCTTGCTAAAAAGTACCATAGACAATTAAGTAATCATTATCAATACTAAACATATATTCTCCAAGTGGAGTAGCATCCAAATTCTTAAAAGAGAAGTCAATTGAGTTACAGAAATAGACATCAAAACTGTACCTAATGGGCAAATTCAATTCTCTCCTCTCAGATCTAAATTAGTCCAACCAAAAAATAAAAAAACTAAGAGGTGAAGAGAATATTAGAAAAAAATTACATATTATAGACCTTTAGAAAAAACTGAATAAGAAGAGAAAGTTATATACCTAGCCTACACAAAAAGTGATCATGCATTAGGGCATAAAAACCTCAAAATTAAGTGTAGAAAGTCAGAAATATTAAATGTTTTATTTTCATATCATGATGCATTAAAAATTAAATTCTACAAAGAGTGGTTGATAGATAAAATTAATAGGAAATTAAATAATGTCATAAAGACTAAGTGTTTTAAAGAACAAATCAGAGAAATAATCAATTTCATTAGAGAGAATGACAACAATGAAACAACATTTCAGAATTTATGGACTGCAGTCAAGGCAGTACTTAGGGGAAAATTTATATCTTTAAGTTCTTACGTTCACAAATAGAGAAATAGCATATCAGTGAATTGGGCATGCAGCTAAAAGAATAAACAAAAAAAAAAACAGCAAAAATTTACAAAAAAAGAACAAATCATAAATCCCCAATTGGACACCAAATTGGATATCCTCAAAACCAAAGATGAAGTTAATAAAATTTAAAGTTAAAATAATTGATCAAATAAATAAATCTAGAAAGTAGTTTTATGAAAAAAAGACAGTAAGATAGATAAGCAATTGGTTAATTTGATTTTTGTTAAAAAGGAAGAAAACCAAATATCCAATGTCAAAAATGCAAAAGGTGAAATTGCTACCAATGAAGAAATTAAAGCAATCATTAGGAAATATTTTGCCCAATGATATGCCAACAAATCTGTCAATCTGAGTGAAATTGACATATATTAATGAAAATTTTAATCACTTGAATAACAAATCAGAAAATAGAATGACTAAGAAGCCTATCTTCAAAAAAGAAATTGGAAAAAAAA
>NW_027185761.1:29455154-29492520 GCF_028583685.1 Petaurus breviceps papuanus | reverse complement strand
TAGAATGACTAAGAAGCCTATCTTCAAAAAAGAAATTGGAAAAAAAAATTAATGAACTCCCTAAGAAAAAATCGCTGGGGCCAAATGAGTTTACAAGTGAATTCTAACAAACATTTAAGGAATAATTATTACTATAAAAATTATTTGGAAAAAAATGGCCAAAAAAGTAATCCTACTAAATTTCTTTTAAGACACAAATATGGTGCTGATACCTAAATCAATAAAAACTAAAACAAAGAAAGAAAAATAGAGACCAATTTCCCTAATTAATATTGATGCAAAAAACTACAAAAAAAACCACTACCAAGGAAATTATAACAATAAATCAGAGATTATACACCATGACCAAATGGTATTTATAACAGAATTGCAGGATATATTTTGCTTTTTGGAGGGCAATTGCGGTTAAGTGACTTGCCCAAGTTCACACAGCTATTTTTTTGTGTTAAGTATCTGAGGCCAGATCTAAATCCAGGTCCTCCTGACTCCAGGGCCGGTGCTGTATTCACTGCACCACATAGCCTTCCCATGAATACAGGATTGATTTAATATTAGGAATAATAATAATAATTTACAACTTCAGCAAAGTTGCAGGATATAAGATAAACCCCATATAAATGATCAGTATTTCATTATATGACCATCAAATCCCAGCAGCAAGAGATGGAAAGAGAAATTACAAATAAAGTAACTGTAAACAATATAAAATACTTAGGATTCTATCTGCTAAGACAAACTCAGGAACTATATGAACACAGTTAGAAAACACTTTCCACACAAATAATATCAGATCTAAACAACTGGAAAAAATATAAATTTTTCATGGGTAGGCCAAGTCAATATAATAAAAATGACCTGATATATATATATATATATATATGCACACACATATTAATATAAATAAAATATAATAAAAGTTTACCTGAGTTAATTTACTTATTTAATGGCATACAAATCAACCTACAAAAATTATTTGATAGAGTCAGAATAAATAAGAAAATTCATCTGAATAAAGCAAAGATATCGAGGGAATTAATTAAATAAAATAGTAGGGAAGGTGGCCTAGCAGTACTAGATCTCAGACTACATTATAAAGCAGTAATCATCAAAACTATCTGTTGCTGGCTAAGAAATAGAGTGAATGATCAGTGGAATAGATTAGGTACATAAGACATAGTGGTAAATAAACATAGTAACATAATGTTTGATAGACCCAAAGACCCCAGCCTTTGGGACAAATATTCACTATTTGACAAAAACTGCTGGGAAAACTAGAAAACAGTAGGGCACAAACTACATACAGACCAATATCTCACACCATATACCAAGATAAAGTCAAAATAGGTACATAATTTAGACATGAGGGCTGACACCATAAACAAATTAGAAGAGTAAGGGATAGTCTACCTGTCAGACCTAAGGAGAAGGCAAGGATTCATGACCAAACAAGAAGTTGAGAGCATTATAAATTATAAAATAGAATTATTATTATATTAAATTTTAAAAGAAATCCTTTATATAAAGAAAACCAATGAAACCAATTTTAGAAAGAGAACAGAAAACTAGGAAACAATCTTTACAGCAAGCAACTCTGATAAAGCCTTCATTTCTCAAATATATAGGAACTGCATCAAATTTATAGAATAAAAGCCATTCTCCAATTGATAAATGGTCAAAGAATATGAACAGCCAGTTTTCAGATAAAGAAATCAAAGCTATCTATGGCCATATGAAGAAGAGTTCTAAATCACTTTTGATTAGGGAAGTGCAAATTAAAACAACTCTCAATACCACCTCACACCCATCATATTGACCGGTATGACCAAAAAAAAAAAAAAGAAAAAAGAAAATGATAAATATTGGAGAGGATGTAGGAAAATTGTAACACTGATACACTGTTGGATGATATGTGAATTGATACAAACATTCTGGAAAGCAATTTGGAACTATGCCCAAAGGGCAACCAAACTGTCAATATCCTTTAATTCCACAATACCACTACTAGGTTGGGATCCCAAGGATATCTTAAATAAAGGGAAAAGAACTGACCTGCAAAAATTTCATAGTAGTCCTCTTCATGGTGGCAAAATATGGGAAACTGAGGGAATGCCCATCCATTAGGGAATGACTGAACAAGTTGTTGTATATGAATGCAATGGAATACTATTGTGCAATAAGAAATGATGAACAGCAAGATTTCAGAGAATCTGGAAAGATGTACAAAATCATGCAAAGTGAAATGAGCAGCACCAAGAAAACATTGTATATAGTATCAGGAACATACTGTTCTGATCAACTGTAAATGTCTCCACTATTCTCAACCACACATTGATCCAACATGAGTACAAAGGACTTACAAAGGAAAATGCTATTCACATCTAATTAAAGAACTGATGGACTCTGAATACAGATCAAAGCATACTTTTTTCACTTACCTTATTTTTTTCTTTTGATCTGTTTTTTTCTTTCATAATTAACTAATATGGAAATATATTTTACATGATAGCATTTGTTTATCCTACATCAAAATGCCTGCCATTTTAAGAAGAGAGGAGGGGAGGGAATGGAGAAAAATTTGGAATTCCAAATCTTGTAAAAATCAATGCTAAAATATTATTAATTCTTTTTTAAAAATCCTTATTTTTATTAAATGGTAGGTTCACATAAAATTCCATATTTGAAGCCTTTTGGATCCATCTCAATGCCAGCTATCTGTGCCATCTCCCTCTTGAAATTTTCCTTCAATATTTTTTCTCTTTCTTACCCTTCATACATTAACTTATATTGTGCTTACTGATGTAATACTGCATCCCTTTCCTAATAGAAACTGCTTTAGGAGAAGGGGTATTTTATTTCTGCAATATTATCGTCAGAGTTTACCACAACAAATGAGATCTTTAATAAATATCAAATTAGAATGGTTGCTGAACTTTTTGAAAAACTTCTTATAAGATGCTCATTACAATCACTTTTATCTGTGTTCTAATTCAATTTAACCTAACAAGTTTTACTCAGGTACTTATAAAAGGAAATGGGCACCTATGTCCAAGGAAATGTGAATAGATATGGGATAGCCAATGATGGAGAAAAAAAAATCAGTTTTTGAGAGACTTAAACACTGTGTGGAGAGAGCATTTTATAAATTATTATAATTCAGGTTAGATTTTTCTAAATGAATACGAGATATAAGTAACAAATGAGAGATATAAAAGTGTTAGGATTTTAACTATGTTGCAGGGTGAATGAGCTGGGTCATTCATTGAAAAAAAAATCAAGGAGTTCATGACATTTAAATTTGGACCTTACAAAAAGAGGGGTATGGGGAGTCACATCATAGAATCACAAAACTTGAAAGGAAATTTTGAAGGGACATCATCTCACCCATACCAGAGTGAAAAATCCCTTCTACGTTTCTGAGGAAGTAGTTTTCTAGCCTCTAATTGAAGATATATAGTGATATAAAACTATTTCAAACTATACTTTCAGGCCTCCTAATTGCCTTGAAGGTTGGAGGGGCTCAAAGGTTAAATTTCAGGCATTAGATTCATGATTAAAGTAATGGAGGCATAGAGAAAAAAATGGTGAAATACAGAGTGCATGAAGTCAAACAGTGGAACTATTATTGAGAATGAAAGTGTGAAGAGGCCTGTATGTAGAAATTAAAAGTTGGCATTTTATTTAACATTCACTTAGTTATTACTCATGATTTTTCAATATGAGAATGCAATAGAAGTGCACATTCCAGCATCTATTCTGATTGTGGCATAAAGAATGGATTAGAGTGAGTAAAGATTGCATCCAGAAAGACCAGTTAGGAACTCATCTTTCATAGTTCAGTTGAGACCAGATGACCTACTCTAGTAGGAAAGGGAATAGAAAGCAAGGACTAGGCATAAGAGGCATTTGTGAAGGTAGAACTGACAGAAACTGGAAACATACTGAATGGCAGCAGTAGAAGAAGAAAGAGGGGTCTACATTGATTAACAATTTTTTGAAATACTACTATGTAGCAAAGAGAAACCTGGAATTGGAGTCAGAGCAACTTAATTCCTTTGATATTTCCAAGTTGTATTATCATAGACAACTTATTTAACTTTTTGGAACTTCAATTACATATCAAGAAAATGGGGATGACAATACTTGAACCACATTGTACTTGTGAGCAGCATCCTTAACAAAGTTATAGAAGTGGATTATAAAACAGAAAAAATTCCAAACTTGTATGAGCAACTGGCAAGGGGCTGGTGTCCTTAAAAGAAACAGAAAAGGTGAGAGAGTAGCAGGTTTAGGAGAACAATGATGAGTTTCCGAGTTCTGTTTCCGACATGTTTAGTATGAGGCGTCGTGGAAATATACATTTAATGATAAATGTGTTAATGTTAGTTTTTAATTAGACTGGTGTATTTGTTTAGTGAGAATCAATGCAGAGCACCAAGTGAATTGATTACATGGCCACACCTTCTAAACATGCCCTTATCTGAGACCCCCCATCTGCATGAATTTGCAAATGACCCCATGCCTAGAATTGATTCTTCCTCCCATACCTGGTAAGTTTTCACCCCAGAAGTCTTGATGATTAAAATGCTAGAAAATGCCAACTTCTCTAATAAACAGCCCCCACGACTATCACCAATCTTGCCCCACAACACCTACTCTTTCCCTATCAGCAGAGTTATAATTAAGGTATAGGGACCAGAGCTTTTCTCTAGGGTCTGAAATGTGGAGAGCATGCCAAAAGCAGCATACTAGGCATTAGTTGTTCACACACTCACACACACCCCACACCCCACAAATACACAGACATGTACACTTAATTCTCTAATCATTGAATCATCATTATATTCCAGTTAATTCAATAAACGTGTGAATAATGAAATGTTTCTTGTTTTATATTATAATTTTATTTAGTGAATATTTTGAGCATCTTGATATGAGATAAGGGAACCATACTCAGGATAACTCTATTCAATTAACTGACTATACACACACATATATACATATGGCTGTATACATACACACACATATATGCATATATTTCTGTACAAACATTTATATATACACATTGTAATGGTAATGTAATTTGAATTTGAAGTTCCTTTTGTATTGCTAAGCTGAGAGGTACTCAGCACTTAATAATTAATCAAGCCCCTGTTAAAGAAACAGAAGGTATGAACCCCTTTTGCTGACATAATAATAAAGGGTTGGCTAAAACAGGAAGGAGCTAATGCTATGTGTATATATGGAGAAGTCCCTGCTGGGCCAGTCAGATCTTCTTGAAGAAAGCTTCATTGAAGCAGAAGCTGCTAACACTGGGGGTGCTGAAGAAGAAGGCCCCCCCCATGGGTCCCCCCCCCCAGGCTGGAGAGAATGATTTTGATTTTGGGAACTTTGGTGAAGTGATTTTAATTCTGGGAACCAGCTGGATCTTTTGCTGAGGAGCTGCTGAGTACAAGGTCCAGCTATAGCTTCTGGGAGCTGCTGAAGATGTCCAAGGGCCAGATGGAGATGCCTCAGACAGAGGAAGCATGACTGTGATGCTGGTACTTTCTATGAACTCTGTTTTTAGCTTTCTTAAGCTGTAACTCCCTGGGAACATAAACTGTGAACAATTTAAGGTGGACTGGACACTGTGAGCTCCAGCATGGAACAGGAGGTGCTCAGAGAGATGGAAAAGGACCTGAGAGCTGTCTGCCTTTGAACCCAGGTGACAGTTTTGTGAATCCAGGTAGGATCTGGGACCATGGAAGGGGATCCAGAGAATCTGAGAGACCACCCTGAATCAAGCTGAAAGTAGATTTAACTTGGATACTGTGTACTGACTGAGAAAATGTAATTTACTAGTGACCTAGGGGTGGAGGGCTTGTGTATTTTCTGATGATTGCATAGTGAATGATAATTCAATAGTGACTGATTTGTAACTTAGTGGAGAACTTTGACTATTGTACTTTGTGTCCCGTAAGGAAGCAAACCTCCTTAAGGATTATTGAATGACTGAGATGATCGAATGATTGATTTACTATATGATTGTTCTTTGTTCAAAACTTTGTGACCACTGTGGTGAAAACTATGTGGCCATTTTCTGTGATAAGTTGTTGTGAATGCTGTATTTTGATTATCTGTGGTAAGTTGTAACATTGTGAATGCTGTACCTGGATTTACTGAGAATGTTTTGCTCTGATTTTTTATTGAATAGAGTGTTCACTATACTATGTAATCAGACTCTTAAAAGCTGTTCATAGTAGCATTCTTCTGGAAAGTTGCCCATGCTTGGCTTTACACATATACATATACATACATATATACATACACACAAGCACACATATATATGCACATATATATAGGGGGGTATTGAAATAGTAAAGGCATGAAGTAATGCTACTCTGGAGCAGGTTTTAGGTGGTATTAGAAGAGAGGAAGGGACATATATGAGAGATTGTGTAAAGGTAAAAATAGCAGGACGTAACAACTGATTGGATATATGGGAGAGAGAAAAACTGAGCAATCAAAGATAATTCCTAGGTGGTAAGCCTGAGGGACTGGAAGGAAGATGATATTCTTCACAGTAATAAAGAACTTAGAAAGGAGATATTAATTGAGGAAGATAATAAATCTAGATTTTGTTATATTTGGTTTAAGATGTCTATGATATATCTAGTTCAAGATGCCCAATGGGTAACTGGAGATGTAAGAATTGAGAGAATGATAAGAATTAAACTGAATAAATATATCTCAGAATAATACACAAGGATATATTATTTGAATCAATAAGAGGTTATCAGATAATCAAGTGAAATATAATAGAGGAAATAGAGTTGAGAGCATAGGATAAGGATCTTGGGAGACATCACCAGACAGTGTGTAACCTGGATGAAGAACAAGCCAAGGAGACTGAGAAGGAGCTACAAAATAGGTAGGAGGAAGACTAGAAAAGAACATGGAAACCTAGGGAGAAGAGTGTATCAAAGAAAATAATGGTGTCAAAGAACTCAGTGAGGTCAAGAAGAATGCAGAATGAGGAAAAAAGCCATTAGATTTGGTGATTAAAAAGTCATTAGTAATTTTGAAAGAATGGTTTTGGTTAAATGATGAAATCAGCATCCAGAACAGAGAGTTTCAAAAAAAAAAAGAGTGAAATACAAGGGAGAGGAAGTAACTATTACAGATGGTTTCCTCAAGGAGTGCAGCAGTAAAAAAACAGAAGAGTTCTAAGATGAGAACAAGGTGTGCTGAATGACTCAAGTGAGGATTTTTGATGAAGATGGAAAAAGGACAGGTTTTTAGGCATTAGTGAAACATCCAGGAGAGAATGAAGATTGCTAAAAGAGTAAGGATGACATAGGTAGCAATATGCTGGAGAGGATGGGATTGAATGGTAGCATGTTTGCATGTAAAGGACTGTATCTGGACAAGGAGAAGTCCCACCTCTTTATGTGGACCCCTTTATTAGGGGTGGAGGAAAGGATAGGTGTAGAAGGCATTTGAGTGATATGAGATAAGGAAGAAAGGGAGAAGATGAAACTCTTGGTGAATAGTCTCAATTGTTTTTTCTCAGTGAAATGCAAGACAAGGTTCTCAACAGAGGGAGAAGTTTGAGAAATGACAAAGTTTAGAAAAGCTATTGTGATGAGTGGGACAGTCAATTAATTAGAAATGTAGAAGAGGATTGCCTTGTCACAGTGAGAAACTATAAAAATTGCATAAAAATTTATAGCAGACTCTGGAGGAAATGGTTTAATGATTTCTTCCATCTTTGTTGAGTGACATATAAGTAGGAGTAAAGGCAGTGGTTGCTGGGAGTAATGCAAGGTTAGCACTTGGCAAGGCAAAATCTTAAATATATATATATATATATATATGTATGTACATATATAATATTTAAAATTTGTATATTGTATTTTATTTCAATTGACAATTTCATTTTTCCAATAACATATAAAAATGATATTAACATTTTTTTTTATTTTGAGTTCCAAATGCTCTCTCTCCCTCCTGTCTCTCTTCCCTCCTTGAGAACACAAGCAATTTGGTAGTGATTGCACATGAGTTGTCATGAAAAATGTATTTCAATATTAGCCATTGTGCAAAAGAAAACAAATAAAAGAAACCTAGAAAAATAAATTTTAAGCTATATTTCAATATGCATCCAGACTCCATCCATTCTTTCTTTCAAGGAGGGTACAGTTTTTCACCATAAGTTTTTCAGAATTTTCTTGGATAATTG
Source organism: Petaurus breviceps papuanus (assembly GCF_028583685.1). Classification (NCBI taxonomy): domain Eukaryota; kingdom Metazoa; phylum Chordata; class Mammalia; order Diprotodontia; family Petauridae; genus Petaurus; species Petaurus breviceps. Next base: position 29,484,299 of record NW_027185761.1, on the reverse strand, counting down.
AATTTCTGAGAATAGCAAAGTCACTCACTGTCATCTGTACAATATTGCTGTTACTCTGTAAAATGTTCTCCTGGTTCTGCCCGTTCCATTCTGCATAATTTCATGTAAGGTTTTCCAGATTTTTCTGAAGGATTCATGTTCATCATTTCTTATAGAACAAAAGCATTCCATCACAATCATATACCATAACTTGATCATCCATCCAGTTGATGGGTATCCTGTAAATTTACAAATATTTGTCATCACAAAAAATTGCTATGAATATTTTTGTACATATAGATCCTTTTTCCTTTTTCCTCAAGGTCTCTTGTGTATAGACACAGTTGTGGTATCAGTGAATGAAAGACTGTACACAATTTTATAACTCTTCATGTGTAGTTCCAAATTGTTCTCCAGACTGGCTGGATCACACATCCACCAACAATGCATTAGTGTGCCACTTTTCTACATCTCCTCCAACACTTAACATTTTCTTTTTCCATCATATTAACAGGCCCGATAGGTACAAGGTGGTACTTCAAAGTTATGTTTTTTCTTTTTTTAATTTTTAAAATTTATTTATTTGTTTTTAATTTTTAACATCGATTTCCACAAGATTTTGAGATTCAAATTTTCTCCTGGTTCTTCCCCTACGCCCAACACAAAGACAGGGAGCCTACTGAATACTGGTTCCCCCAATATGTTCTCTCATATCCTCCCCATACCCCCTAACATTTCAGTACAGCAAAATGGATTTCTATACCCCAGTACCTATATATTTTATTTCCCAGTTGCATGTAAAAAACAATTTTTAATATATGTTTTTAAAACTTTGATTTCCAGATTCTTTCCCTTCTTACCTCCTCACCTACCCCCACATAGAGCACATGCAATTCACTATAGGTTGTACATTTGTAGTTAATGTGAAACGTTTCCATAATAGTTATATTGTGAAAGAACAATTATATTTCCCTCCATTCTATCCCACCTCCCACTTATTCTATTTTCTACTTTGATCCTTTCTCTTTTTAAAAAATATATCTGTTTATTTTTAGTTCTCAACATTCATTTACACAAGATTTTGAGTTACATTTTTCTCCCTGTCTTTCCCCTACCCCAAAATAGCAAGCCCACTGAGTGCCCCTTCCCCCAATCCATTCTCCCTTATGTCCTCCCACATTATCCCCTAACCTTCTATCAGGGCAATCTTTCTACCCCAGTGCCTGTATATCATATTTCGCTGTTGCATGTAAAAAAAATAAAAAAAAAATATTTGTTTTTAAAACTGTGAGTTCCAGGTTTTTATTCCCTTCCTCTCTTCTCACCCACCCCCACTGGAAAGAAAAGCAATTCAATATAGGTAGCACATATACAGTTACCCAAATCATCTACATAGTTGTCATTTTGTGAAAGACCAATTGTATTTACCTCCATCCTATCCCACCCCCATTTATTCCATGTTCTCCTTTGATCCTATCCCTTTTCAAAAATAATTGCTTCTAACTACCCTCTCCCCCAACGTGCCCTCCCTTGTATCATACCCGCTCCTATGCCCTAATCCTCTATTTTCCTGTAGGGTAAGATACCCAATTGAGTGTGTATGTTATAACATCCTTCAGCAAAATTCAATGAGAATAAGGTTCCATTCTCTTTAAGCTTCTTGTTCTTCCCCTCCGTTGTAACAGTTTTCTCTTGCCTCTTTTATAAGAGATAGTTTACACTAATCTATCTCCTTCCTCCTTCTCCCAATAAATTCCTCTCTCACCTTTTATTTTTTAGATATCATCCCTTCAGATTCAACTCATCCTATGCCCTCTGTCTATGTAGACATGAACATACATATGCCCACACTAACATATGTATTTGTATACACATACATACTCCTATACACACACATATATGTATATACATACACACATGCATTCCCTTCAACTATCCTTATACTGAGAACTGTCTTATGAGTTACAATTATCACTTTTCCATGTAGGAAGGTAATTAGTTCAACGTTAATAAGTTCCTTATGATTTATTTTTCCTGTTTACCTTCTCATGCTTCTCTTGCTTCTTGAATTTGAAAATCAAATTTTCTGTTCAGCTCTAGTGTTTTCATCAAGTATACTTGAAAATACTCTATTTCATTGAATGACCATATTTTCCTGTAAAGCATTTTACTCAATTTTGCTGGGTAGGTGATTCTTGTAAAACCAAGAAATTGGTTTTACAAACCAAAGAAGAATGAAGAAAGAAGAATTTTAGTCTTAGCTCCTTTGACCTCCAGAATATCATATTCCACGCCCTTCACTTCCTTAACATAGATGCTGCTAGGTTGTGTTATCCTGATTGTTTTTCCACAATACTCAAGTTGTTTCTTCTTGACTGCTTGCAGTATTTTCTCCTTAACCTGAGAAATCTGGAATTTGGCTGTAATATTTCTAGGAGTTTTCTTTTTGTGATCTTTTTAGAGAGGTGATTGGTGAATTCTTTCTAATTCTCTTTTGCCCTCTGGTCCTAGAATATCAGGGTAAATTTGCTTGATAGTTTCTTGAAATATGGTGTCTAGACTCTTTTTTTGATCATGGCTTTCAGATAGTCCAATAATTTTTAAATTCTCTCTCCTGGATCTATTTTCTAGGTCAGTGTTTTTTCCAGTGAGATATTTCACATTGCCTTCTATTTTTTTCATTAGTTTGGATCTGTTTTATAGTGTCTTGATTTCTCATAATGTCATTAGCTTCCAATTTATTCCATCTTATTTTTTTAATTTTTTAACTAATTTGATTGTTTCCTTTTAGTTTACAATATTCAATTCCACAATTCCTTGAGTTTCACATTTTGTCCCCCTCCCTCCTCTCCCCTCCCATGGCAGCATATAGTAAAGTATAGGATCTGTAAATACTTTCACATTATACATTAGTCAGGTTATAAAGATGGATTGTATCAGATGGAATGAAAAATGGTTAAGAGGGCATAAAACCAAACAGGAGAAGGAAAAAGATCTGGTATTTTGCTTCCACCTGATATATACCCAGTTCTTTCTAGTTCTTTCTCTGGATGCACATATTTCTCTCCATCATGAGTTTTTTGGGAATGACTGATATTACTGCATTGCTGAGAAAAGTCCAGTCTATCAAAGACATCACACATACATTGTGTATGTAATTGTGTACAAATTTCTTCTGGTTCTACTCTTCTCACTCAGCATCAGTTTGTATAAGGCTCTCCAGGTAAATATGAAGACCGTCTGCTCGATAGCAAAATAGTATGACATAACATGCATATACCACAACTTGTTCAGCCATTCCCCAATTGATGGGCACCCCCTTAATTTCCAATTCTTTGCCACCACAAAAAGAGCTGCTATAAACATTTTTATATGTTTGGGTCTTCCTCCCACTTCTATGATCTCTTTGGGATATAACCCTAGGAGTGGTATTGCTGGGTCAAAGGGTATGAAAGTATTTATAGCCCTTTGGGCATAACTCCAGATTGCTCTCCAGAAAGGCTGGATAAGTTCACAACCAGCAATGCATTAGTGTTCCAATGGTAAGATGTGGTACATCAGAGTTGTTTCGATTTGTATTTCTCTAATCAATAGTGATTTAGAGCATTTATTCATGTGCCTATAAATATCTTTAATTTTTTTCTCTGAAAATTGCCTGTTCATATCCTTTGACCATTTATCAATTGGGGAATGACTTGTATTCTTATAAATTTGACTCAGTTCTCTGTATATTTTAGAAATAAGACCTTTGTCAGAGACATAGGTTGTAAAGATTCTTTCCCAATTTCCTACCTCCCTCTTAATCTTGGTTACATTGGCTTTGTTTGTACAGAAGCTTTTCAATTTCACGTAGTCAAAATTATCCATTTTACATTTTATAATGTTTTTTTTAATTCTTTTTTAGTCATAAAGTCTTTCCCTCTCCACAAATCTTACAGGCAAACTATTCCTTGTTTTATGAGACCACTTACAGTATCAATTTTATACCTAGATCATGAACCCATTTAGACTTAATTTTGGTATATGGTGTTAGATAATGGTCTATGCCCAGTTTCCGCCATATTATATTCCAATTTTCCCAGCAGTTTTTGCCAAATAATGAGTTCTTATAGCCAAAACCAGGTTCTGGGGGTTTATCAATCAATAGATTACTATAGTCATTGACTTCTGAATCTCTTGTGCTTAATCTATTCCATTGATCCACTCCTATATTCCTCAGTCAGTACCAAGTAATTTTGATGACTACTGCTTATAATACAGATTGAAATCTGGTACAGCTAGTCCACCGTCCCTAGCATTTCTTTTCATTAATTCCCTTGATAAACTGGACTTTTTATTCTTCCAAATGAATTTTGTTCCTATTTTGTCTAGCTCTATAAAGTAGTTTTTTCATAAATTAATTGGTATGGCACGAGATATATAATTTAATTTAGGTAAAATTGTCATTTTTATTATTATATTAGCTCGACCCAGCCATGAGCAATTGATATTTTTTTCCAATTAGTTAGATCTGACTTTATTTGTGTGAAAAGGGTTTTGTAGTTGTGGTCATATAGGTGCTGCGTTTGTTTTGGCAGGTAGATTCGCAAATATTTTATAATGGCTACAGTAACTTTAAATGGGATTTCTCGTTCCATCTCTTCCTGTTGAATTTCAATGGAAATATGTAGGAATACTGAGGATTTGTTTGGGTTTATTTTATATCCTTCAACTTTGACAAATTTATTTATTTTCTCAAGTAGTTTTTTACTTGATTCTCTAGGATTCTCTAAGTATATCATCATATCATCTGCAAAGAGTGATAGCTTGGTTTCTTCTTTGCCTAATTTCATTCCTTTGATTTCTTTTTCTTCTCTAATTGCTACTGCTAACATTTATAATACCAGATTGAATAAGAGGGGTGATAGTGGACACCCTTGTTTCACCCCTTATCTTATGGGAAATGCTTTTAGCTTTTCCCCATTACATAAAATACTTGCTGATGGCTTTAAATAGATGCTACCTATTATTTTAAGGAAGGCTATATTTATTCCTATACTTTCTAATGTTTTTAATAGTAATGGATGTTGTATTTTTTCAAAAGACTTTTCTGCATCTATTGAGATGATCATGTGGCTTATGCTAGTTTTATTGTTAATATGATCAATTATACTGATGGTTTCCCTAATATTAAACTATCCTTGCATTCCTGGAATAAATCTTACCTAATCAAAGTATATATTTCTTGAGATAAGTTGCTATAGTCTTTTTCCTAGTATTTTATTTAGAATTTTTGCAATTCATGAGGGAAATTGGTGTATAATTTTCTTTCTCTTGTTTATCTCTTCCTGATTTAGGTACCAGTACCATATTTTTGTCATAAAAAGAATTTGGTAGGATTCCTCCTTCACTAATTTTCCCAAATAGTTTGTAGAGTATTGGAATCAATTGTTCTTTAAATGTTGGATAGAATTCACTAGTAAATCCATCTGGCCATGGAGATTTTTTCCTAGGGAGTTGACTGATGGTTTGTTCAATTTTTTTTTCTGAGATGAGGTTATTTAAGTAATTTACTTTTTCTTCAGGTATTCTGGGCAACTTGTATGTTTGTAAATATTCATTCATTTCCCTAAGGTTGTCAAATTTATGTGCATACAATTGGGAAAATTAATTCCTAATTATTGTTTTGATTTCCTCTTCATTGGAGGTAAATTCACCCTTTTCATTTTGATACTCATAATTTGGTTTTCTTCCTTTTTTATCATATTGATTAAGGGTCTATCAATTTTGTTGGTTTTTTCATAAAACCAGCTCTTAGTTTTATTTATTAATTCAATAGTTTTCTTAATTTCAATTTTATTGATCTCCCCTTTGGTTTTCAATATTTCTAATTTAGTATTTAATTGGGGATTTTGAATTTGTTCTTTTCCTAGGTTTTTCAATTGCATGCCCAATTCGTTGATCTCCCTTTTCTCTAATTTAATCATGTATGCACTCAGGGATATATAACTTCCCTTAAAAACTGCCTTTAATGTATCCCACAAATTTTGGTATGTTGTTTCATTATTATCATTCTCTTGAATGAAATTACTGATTGTTTCTATAATTTCTTGTTTGACCCACTCATTCTTTAGTATTAAATTGTTTAATTTCCAAGTAGTTTTTAGTCTGTCTTTCCATGGCTCTTTATTGCATATAATTTTTATTGCATCATGATCTGAGAAGGATGCATTTAATATTTCTGCCTTATTGCATAGAATTGCGAGGTTTTGATGCCCTAAAACATGGTCACTTTTTGAGTATGTGCCATGTACCACTGAGAAGAAAGTATATTCCTTTTAATCCCCATTAAGTTTTCTCCAGAGATCTCTCATACCTATCCTCTCTAAAATCCTATTCACCTCCTTAAGTTCTTTCTTGTTTATTTTGAGGTTAGATTTATCTAGTTCAGAAAGGGGGAGATTAAGTTCTCCACCTAGTATAGTTTTGCTATCTATTTCTTCCTCTAATTACTTTACCTTCTCCTCTAGGAATGTGGATGTTATAGCTCTTGGTGTATATATGTTAAGTAGTGATATTGCTTCATTCTCTATGGTGCCTTTTACTAGGATTTAGTTTCCTTCCTTATCTCTTTTAATTAGGTCAATTGTTACTTTTGCTTTATCTGAGATAAGGATTGCTACCCCTGCTTTTGTTTACTTTAGGTAAGGCATGAAATATTTTACTCCAACCTTTTACCTTTACCCTGTGTGTATCCCTTTGTTTCAGATGTGTTTCTTGTAAACAGCATATTGTAGGATTATGATTTTAATCCATTCTGCTATCCATCTCTGTTTTATGGGAGAGTTCTCTCCATTCATGTTTACACTTATGATTGTTATCTGTTTCTTTCCCTCCATCCTATTCCCGCCCCTGTTAATGTTCATATTCCCCCCTTCTCACTTCCCCCCCTTAATAGTTTTCCTTTTGACCACTGCCTCCCTCAGTATTCTCTTATCAGCCCCCCCCTTTTCCTCCCCTTTCCCCTTACTTGTTCCCTCCCTACTAACACACCCCCCTCTTTCGCAGCCCTTTCCCCCTCCTACTGCCTGTAGGATCTTTATGTACTTAATGAAGTAAGTTATTTCTTCTTTGCATCAAGAGTGACAGGAACAAATCTCATGTGAAGCTCCTCTCCTTCCCCCTTTCCCTCTGAAATGGTACTTTTTGTGTTTCTTCTCCATAGAGTCCTATGCTTAACTGTTCCCTCCTTGCACCAGAACCAATGAGGGAAAAGCTCATTTGATTCTCATCTCCCTCCCTTCTTTTCCTCTGCTATACAGATTTTATGCCTCTTTGTGTGGCATAATTTCCCCTTTTCCACTCATTCATTTCCTTTCTTCCATTGCAGTCCCTTAGTAGCCCTTAATAAGATTTTTTTAATCATCATTTTGTGTGTTTTATACTCATACCCTCTACTTGTCTATAACCACTTTGCTCTTATGAAATTGCAGGGTGTGTGTGTGTGTGTGTGTGTGTGTGTGTGTGTGTGTTTTCCCGGTTTACCTTTCTAAGTCAGTGTTGCATCTCATAATTGGAGGTTGAATTTTCCAGTGAGTTCTGCCTTTTTTATCAAGAAGGTCTGGAACTCTGTCATATGGTTGAATGACCATCTCTTTGCCTGGAAGAATATGCTCAGTCTCGCTTGGTATGTGATCCTTGGTTGTAACCGGAGCTCTTTTGACTTCCGGAAAATTGTATTCTACTGCCTCAGATCTTTCAGTGTAGACGCTGCCAAATCCTTTGTAATATTCACTGTGGACCCTCCATAATTGAATTGTTTCTTTCTGGCCGCTTGAAGTATTTTCTCTTTTATCTGGTAGTTCTGGAGTTTGGCCACAACATTTCGAAGACTTTTTAGTTGGGGGTTTCTTTCAGCAGATATCCATCCGGTGGATTCTCTCGATTTCTACTTTACCCTCAGGTTCTGGTATCTCAGTGCAGTTTTCCTTTACGAGATCTTGGAGAATGTTGTCCAGGCTCATTTTTTCATCATGATTTTCTGGTAGGCATATGATTCTCAGATTATCTCTCCTGGATCTGTTTTCAAGGTCAGTTATTTTTTTCTTTGAGGTATTTTACCTCTTTTTCTAATTTTTCATTCTTAGTTGTTATGTTGGACTAATTCTTGGTTACTCATAGAGTTATTTGTTTCAATTTGGTTGATCCTAGTTTTTAGCAAATCATTTTCCTTGGTTAATTTTTGGAGCTCCTTTTCTATATCATACACTTTTCTTTTTAGAGAGATATTTTCTTCATTATAAGGTTTTTCTAATTCTGCTATTTTGGTTTCGAAGGAGTTATTCTCTTCACTTAGTTTATGACATTCCTTTTTCATCTGGCAAATTTGGCTTTTTAAGGCATTCTTCTAATCACTGGCTTTTTGAGCCTCTTTTGCAATTTAAGTTTGTCTGATTTTAAATGTATTTTTGGGTCTCCGTTAGCAGGCTTTTGACTCACTTTCTGTGATTTTCTTGCATCATTCTTATATCTCTTCCCAAATTTTCCTTCACTTCACTTCTTTGATTTTCAAAATCCTTCTTGTGCTCCTCTATGACCTGTAAGTAATTCATATTATTCTTAGATGTTTTTGATGCAGGAGTTCTGACTTAACTGTCTTCCTTTTGCTCCATGCCTTGATCCCTGTGTCCTTAAAAAAGGAATCTATGTTTTTATTATGTTTCCTCAGCTTGCTCATCTTGCCAGTCAATGACTGCACTTTGCCACAGTAGATCTTTGCTTCTGGAATGGAGAGAGATTTGTCCCAAACTGCTGGGGTTTTTCACAGCTGCTGGAGCTATTACTTGGCTGCCCTCTCCACAGACACAGACACACAAGGTCTGGCTCACTGGTCACATACCCCAGGACCAATCCCCAAGATGGGATCCAGATCCAAGCAGGTTAAAGTAAGCGTGATTACCCTCTGAATGCTCATTTGGTCCCCCTGCATTCTTCCATCCAGGAAGTCCTGGGACAGCCAGGAAATGGCAGCTATATAGCCACCATGCCTCCATGGCTTCTTGCCCTGCTGGCAGGTGTCAGGTGATGCTCTTGGACCCCCTGCTCCCAAACAGTTCCACACTGACCATTTACTTTCTTTTCAGCATTTATGGGTTGGTAATTCTGGAAACTACCACAGCAGCTTGTGATTGTCTCTCCTGAAGTCTGCTCCAGGCCTGCTGCTGGTTGGGGTCACCCTGGGGCCAGGAACCACATGACTCACATGGTGCTGTGCTCAGCTCCCAGCCTGGTGCAATAGATCATTCCTGTCGGCCTGCTGGGCTTCTTTCAGTAGGAGCTTTGTTTCTCTTTGTCTTTTTGTGGGTTCTGTCTCTCTAAAGTTTTTTAGAGTCATTTTTTACATGTAATGGGGGGAAGCCTTCACCAAATTTGTGCTTCTAGTCTGCCATCTTGGCTCCACACCCCTTCGGAGTTATTTTTAATTCACATTCCTTTAATCCCTAATAGTCCTCCTACACATAGGAACTCCACATTGGTCACAATATAAATCTTTATTCACAATAATTCACAACAAAACTCTCCTTCAAGGTAAGTCATTGCCTGAACTACTTTAATTTTTATTACAAATACTACATATGTACACATTGTATAGTGGAACCAACAAGGCTAGGTAAAAATCATTGAAAGTATGTTTTGACAATCTTATATAACCTCAGTAGTATTTATCAATCATTGGAAGGTTTAAGCCCCTTTCAACTCCTAAGCATTACTTCCTGACTTTCTTTTTTTTAAAAAATCAAATGCTTTACTAACTTCTGGTTTATATCATTCATTTCCACCAGATTTTCAGTTACAAATTTTTACCCCGTTTTTCCCCTACCCACCACCCCAAAATAGCAATCCCACTGAATGTACCCTCCTCCAACTTACTCTCTCCCCTATCCTCTCCCATACACCCTTTGACTTTCAAGTAGGCATGGTTTATCTCTATGCCCCAGTGCCTGTATATCTTATTTCCCAATTGCATGTAAAATAATATTAATAATAGTATATATATTTAAACATTGATATTAAAACTTTGAATTTCAGATTCATTTCCTTCCTCCATTGTCACACATCCTCACTGGAAAGATAAGCAATTCAGTATAGGGTGTACATGTATAGCTATACAAAACATTTCCATAGTGGATATATTATAAAAGACTGACTATATTTCCCTCCCTCCTATCCCACCTCCCACTTGTTCTATTCTCTACTTTGATTCCATCCATTTTCAAAAGTGGGTGCTTCCAACTTCCCTTCCTACTAGCCTGCCCTCCCTTTCATCATTACCCCTCTCATCTATGTATACCTGAAAACATATATACACACATTCACATATGTATTCATAGGCCCATAAAACCTCCTATACACACATATACATATATATGTATGTATACAAACACATATATTCCCTTCAACTATTTTCATACTGAGAAAAGGTTCACCAGTTACAATTATTGTTTTTCCATGTTGGAATGTAAATAGTTCAACTTTGATAAGTTCCTTATGATTTCTTTTCCCTGTTGACCTCTCATGCTTCTCTTGCTTCTTGCATCTGAATGTCAAATTTTCTATTCAACTCTGTTTTTTTCATCAAGAATGTATGAAAGTCCTCTATTCCACTGAATGACCATAATTTCCCCTGAAACATGATACTCAGTTTTGCTGGGTATGTGATTCTTGGTTTTCTTCCCAGTTCCTTTGACCTCCAGAATATATTCCGAGCCCCTTGATCCCTCAGTGTAGAAGCTGCCAGATCCTGTGTTATCCTGATTGTGTTTCCACAACATTCAAATTGTTTCTTCCTGGCTGCTTGTGATATTCTATCATTGATCTGGGAATTTCGGGACCTTGGCTATAATATTATTGGAGGTTTTTTTGGATCTTTTCCAGGAGATTATTGGTAAATTCTTTTCAACTTCTATTTTGCCCTCTGTTTCTAAAACATCAGGGCAGTTTTTCTTGAGAAATTCTTGAAGGATGATTTCTAGTGTCTTTCTTTGATTGTGCCTTTCAGGTAGTCCAATAATTTTTAGATTATCTCTCCTGGATCTATTTTCCAAATCAGTGCTTTTCCCAATGAGATATTTCACATTGCCTTATACTTTTTCATTTGTTTGGATCTGTTTAACAATACCTTGATTTCTCATAAAGTTACTAGCTTCCATTTGCTCCAATCTAATTTTGAAAGAATGATTCTCTTCAAGGAGCTTTTCAGGTTCCTTTTCCATCTGGCAAATTTGGCTTTTTAAGGCATTCTTCTCCTCATTGCCTTTTTGAGCCTCTTCTGCCATTTGAGTTAGTCTATTTTTTAAAGTGTTATTTTCTTTAGTCAGGTTGTTGGCTCTCATTTCATAATTTTCTTGCATTGTTTTCATTTCTCTTCCCAATTTTTCCTCCACTTCTCTTATTTGCTTTTCAAAATCCTTCTTAAGGTCTTCTATGGCCTGTAACCCACTCCTATTTTTCCTGGAAGCTTTTGGTGCAGGAGTTCTGACTTCACTGTCTTCCTCCTGTTACATTCATTGATCCTCTTTCTCACCAAAATTGAAGTGTAAAGTAGGTATTGCTTTGTTTGTTTTGCTTCCTTTGCCTGCTCATGTTGCCACTCAATTACTTGACATTTGGGCTTTTTGCCAAAGTAGGACTCTGCCACCAGACAGTGGAGTTTTGTCCCAAATGCTGGGGTTTTCTCGGCTGCTGAAGATATTAGTTTCATGCCCTCTATGAAGCCTCCACATGTTCTGGCAAACTGCATACTCCAGGATCTCTACCCTACTCCAGGCTCCAGGTCCAAGCAGGTTAAATCAAGAGCAATTACCTTTCACACTGGTTGCTTGGTCCCCCTACAATCTGCAGAAAAGGAGCTAAGCATCCACATGTGGCAGCTGCTGGACCTGGGTTCCTAAGTCACTTCTCGCCCTGGGGGCAACATCTGATGCACTCCCAATACTGGATCCCAAAGTCCGCACTGCACTGACCTCTCACTTTGTCCTTGGCATCTTTGGGTTGAAATTCTGGAAACCACCATAGCTCCTGGTGATCTGAAGTCCCTCCAGCAGGTGACTGGTCAGCCTGCCCTGAGGCTAAAACCTCTTTTTCCAGCAGGCCTGGGGTCACCTCACAGAGCACTACTCTGGGTGATTCCTGCTGGCCTGCCAGGCTGTCCTCAATGGGAGATTAGCTTCTCTGTGTCTTTTTGTGGGTTATGTAGCTCCAAACTTTGTTTAAAGTCATCTTTTACATGAATTGGAGAAGCTGGAAGCTGGAGCCAGGTGGAGGTCCTGTTTCCACTCTGGCATCTTGACTCTGCCCTGACTGCCTGCCTTTCACATAGATTGTCTTCAATTTTGGACAGAGGGAGAGACAATAAGCAGAAGAGACTAGTCATTGATATTGTTAAGAAATGATAGAGGAAGTCCCTTAAAAGAATAGGAGTCATCCAGGTGTAAACAAATTCAAATTTTTATCTCTTCATTGGATGTAGAGAAAAAAAGTCAAAGATAATTTTAAGATTTCAAACCTGGGCACTTCAAGTGATAGAGATACTCTTGACAAAAATAGGGATGTTCTGATTAAAGAGTTACTTTTTGAAAGAAGAGAATATAGTAGTTCTAAGGGTGGAAAGAATGTCAGAGATGTTCTAATGCAATTGCCTTCATCTTATAAATGAAGAAATTGAGGTCCTGGAAGAGCTAATTGATTTACCCAAGCTCACTTAGCTAAAAAGTGGTAGAGTTAAGATTTGAACCAAGATTTTCAGACTCCAAGTCCACCAATTTTGCCATTGTACAATGCTCCTACTCAAGTCATAATCTTATCTTGAGTTTGAGGCAAGCAAGACAACTAAATGGAAATATATAGCAGGCAATTAGTTATATGGAAGTGGAGCTGAGGAGCAGAGTCTGAACTAAAAATAGACTCAGTATTCATTCCCATGCAAATAATAGCTGAAGTCAGAAGAGTGAAGAGAATCCTTGCCTGTGTTTGTATTTTTTCCTGAAAATTATTCCTTAAAGAAACAAGGGCTAATTTTGAGAGTAGACACATTAAAATATGATTTAGAAGAGGGGTAATGAAGGAAACATAAAAAGAACAGTCAGAGAATTAGGAGAAATAGAAAGGTGTTATGCAAGAATGAAAGGTTTAAGAAGATGTGGGGGGGTACTCAATGGCAGCAAATATTTCAGAGAGCTCCAAAACCATCAAATGACTTTCTAGACAAAAGTTTAGAGTGGTGAGTGGGAAATTTAAGTTTTAGCAATGTATGAGTGAAATAACAAATGTGAATATGCACAACTTATTAGATAAAGTTTCCAGTGAAGGAAGGAAAGAGGTAAAATGGTGATTGCGGGGGACAACAGAGGAAACCCCAGATTTTGGCAAGATAGGAGAGATATGTGCATGCATTTTTACAGAAAGAAGAAAGAAAGAATATCTTATACCATAAATAAATCATTTATATATATATATATATACATATATATATTACATATATACTTAAGCATTATACTATGTTGAGTATACTTATAGTAGAGTAGATAATGCATTGTGCTATAAATCATATAGATACAGTTGTGTATGTATGTATATATACACACACAAACACACACAACACATTGTATGTATATTTATATTTATATAATTCTTATGTAAGAATATTCACTAAATTTAATGGGGGCATCTAGGTGGCACAGTGAATAGAGCACCAGCCCTGGAGTCAGGAGAGCCTGAGTTCAAATCCAGCCTCAGACACTTAACACACACACACACACACAAGAAAAACTAGCTGTGTGATTTTGGGCAATCACTTAACCCCAATTGCCCTACCTTCCCCCCTCCAAAAAGAAAAAAAAATTAAAAAATAATATTCACTAAATTTAAAGTAGAAGGTATCTCTATTATATAGTGGACTGAACTTAGACTCATGAAGAACTGAGTTCAAATCCTGACTCAGACAGCAATTATGAGACATTAGGTGATCCTTTATTTGCCTCAGTTTTCTCATATGTTAAATGAGTGTAAAAATACTTATCTTGCAGGATGGTCAAGCTGACTGTGTGAGATAACACATGTAAAGCCTGTTGCAAAACTTAATGTGTCATATAAATGCTACCTTTTATTATTATTCTCTTCTAATTTTAATTATTTTAATTCATTGTAGCACAACACAATACAGAGTAGGTACTCAATAAATACTTTAATGTTGAATTATTATGGGATCCTAAATATATTTGGTTTAAGTCTCTAAGATGGTGAGACAACAGTTTTCCATAAAAGTATAAACAGAGTAGTCTCTCAACAAATAGTTAAATTGAATTGTATAAAAATGTATCCTTTGGGATACTATTAGAGACAAGAATGTGAGATAAGATGGATCACTAGTTGAATTCTGGTATTGTATTTTTTATGGATAGTGGAGTTAGGTGTTTAAAGATGAAGGAACAAAGATAGAGAAAATACTATGACTTTTGTCCAAGGTCCTAGAGTTCCTGAGATAAAACACTCAACTTTCACAGATGAAAGAGTTAGATTCAGATCCCTGGATTCTGTCTATAGAATTTAAATGTTACTACAAAGGTAATGTTTAAGGTACAGTGTTGAAAATTAGCTGTGAAACATTAAAAGCATGTTATTATTATCAGGGAAATGACTATGTTATTAGAAACATCTATTAAATTATTTTTTATTAATGAATACATGAATTTATTAATGAATACAATGAATACATGGCATAATTTACCCTTCCTAAGATGAATGAAATTGGGCTTAATTAAGATAGAACAATTGTTCCATTCCTGTAATATTATTTATACTACTGTCTATTTATTTGGTGAACAATTATTTTAGAGCAATAAATATTATGTAATCATTTAAGCAACTGAATGATATGTGTATGTGTGTTTGTGTGCATGTTTCTGTGTGACATGAGATGATTTGCCATAGATAGCAATTATTAAACACCATCAGACCAGGAACTTACTCCTGTGGCCTATGCAGATACCTCCCTTATTAATTCAATACCCCATCTATGCCCTATCTTCTCTATTGCCCATGATAGGATTGCTTTCATTCACTATCTTTTCACTTCCCTGAATGTCTCTATCATATGTATATTTGTACCTTTACATGGCTTATAACAGTTACTAGAGAATAGGGTCATCATCTGTGTAGTTACTTTTGTACCATGCCTTGAATGGTATGTAGGGTACAAAAATAAAAACAAAACCAAGCAAACAAACAAACAAAAAAAACAGACAACTTGGTGGCCTATTTTGGTACTCAAGGAACAAACTACCAGAGAGTTGGGTTTACTTAGGTAGGTGATACTTAATTTGTGTATTTAGGGAAAATGGATGTCTAAGACAGGTTCAGTATGTAGGCACACTCAAGCTGTGCAACCATATAGTGAAACTGGATAAATAATGGGCCCTGGGTCCTCCTCATGGAGTGATTAAAGCACCTTAGCATGGAAAATATGTGATAGCTGAAAAATATATCTCTGAAAACCTACTACTTCATGCATGAGATAGAAAAGAACACCCACAGAGTACAAATGAATTCTGAAGTATACTACCACAATTTGTGAAAAAGTCTTTGAGAATACATGCCATGCTACACATAGTGACTTATAAAATGTGAGGTGAAGAAGAGGCTATTGAAAGCTTTTTAAAACAAATTTAATATATTCTATCCTGAACTAAAGAATTGAAAAAAGCCATAACATAGTATTTTTTAAATAGAGTATACATGCAACTACAAATCTATTATGTAGAAGTTGCTATTTTTAAACATTTAATAAAATTATGTAACTTTCTTTTTTTCCCCTCCACAACCCTAGAAATTGCTACCATTAGACACAAATATGTATATACACTGAACCATCCAATACATATGTCAATTTATCAATTCTTTCTCTGGATAACTTTTCTAAAATGTTAGAACATAATCAATTTTGATCACGACAGTGAGCAATCAAATATTGAGTCCTTAATATATATGTGTCAAGGAATAATGATGAAGAATGAATTGTACATCCAAATGCTCAATCACTATTTGTTGAGAACCTAATTTGTATAAAGGCAGCTTAGTGGTGCTGTGGATAAAGTGCTGGGCCTGGGTTTGGGAAGACTCATTTTTGTGAGTTCAAATCCAGCCTCAGACACTTACTAGCTGTGTGACTTGGCAAGTCACTTAGCCCCATTTGCCTCAGTTCCTTATCTGTAAAATGAGCTGAAGAAGGAAATGGCAAACCATTCCAGTATCTTTTCCAAGAAAATCCCAAAAGAGCTCACAAAGACATGACTGAAATAACCAAACAACAACAAAAATTTGTGCAAACCATTATTAAAGATTAAAAAAAATGTGTAAGAAATAGCTTTCTGGGGGCAGCTGGTTGGCACATGGAATATAGCCCCAACCCTAGAGTCAGCAGGACATGAGTTCCAATCTGGCCTCAGACACTTAACACAAAACTAGCCATGTGACACTGGACAAGTCACTTAACCTCAATTGCCCTACCTTCCCCCCCCTCCAGAAAGTACCAAAAAAGAGAGAAAGAAATAGATCTTTGGTGTTTGAGATTAAAATCTGGCAGAGCTGGAAGATGCTCATACAAATAGCAACACAAGGCAAAATATATAAAAAGGCATAAAAGTTTGAGTGTACCATTTTTTCTATGTTTTCAACCTTTTTGTGGAAAGGGTGACTACAATGGAAGATCAAGCAAATGTTTTTGATATTGTGTACCTAGATTTCAGTGAGATATTTGACAAAGATCTTTGTAATCAAGATGGAGAGATGTTCCCTGGCCCACTTTTGGATTATAGGGATGGGAACAGAGATGATTTATAATAGGGGGGGGGAAATTCCCAGGTAAGGAAATATACTGTACTACTTCAAGTTGTCATCCTTTTTGTTTCAACTTAAACTATTATACTTTTAGAAAATTGCCTAGAGTACTGTTGTGTGTCCTTTCCAAGAATATATAGTCAATATAAATCAGAGACAGGACTTGTACCTAGGTCTTCCTGGCTCTGAGGTTAGCTCTCTATTCACTATGTCATTGTACTTCTGAAGATTATAGGATTATGAAACCGGAGATCTAGAGTTCAGGTGCCTCTCAGTAACCATTTAGTCTAACCATCTCATTTTGCAAACAAGGAAACCGAGACATAAATATAAGTGACTCCCTCTGGTCACACAGTTAGTAAGTAAACAAGTCAATTTAATACCAGTTTTTTTATTCTGGAACCAGTATTCTCTCCACTATGTTACACTTAATCTCCTATAAGGATTCAGTACTGGCTTAAAATGGTATCTAAAGAATAGTACTTAATGTATCACAATCTATCTGGAAAGAGATCTCTAGTGACATCCCCTTTAGGGAACTGGCCATCTTTCGAAATTTTAGTTGATTATTTGGATGAAGACAAAGATGGCAGAATTGAAGAGGGAGCCTCTCAGTAAAAGGAGGTTCACTACTTCTTGTAGTTGTCAATTTTACCCCATCTCCACCACCATAAAAGAGCATTAGGACATTGTCTTGGCAATTCAAATTCGTGGAGTCAGTGTTGAATCTGGAGTGATTACAGAGGGCAGGTAAATAATGATCTAACTGCATGGAACTGGAGAATGTATTAGTATGATACTGTGTGTCGAAACTTCAAGGGGCATTATGGCACATATTTCTGTAGAGTTAAATTTTCCCTTAGGGGAGCCTTAACTGACATTAGTGGTGCATTAAGGTAGCATGTTAAAGGTAGGTATATTGTAATGCCAAGCAAGAGCAGCTTCCAAGGTTTGGATTATGAGCATAGCAAACTCCATTTATTCAGTGACAGATGAAGGCAAAACATTCACAGAAAATAAAAATAAAGAATTCACCCTGTGTAACTCAATCATTTAGTAAGTCCTCAATTCAATCACAGAGTATAAAGTCAAAGTACTCCACCCCTGGGTAGTACATTCATTTAGTCAACCACAAAGTCTCTCTTCTCAAGTGGAGATTAATTTCCAATCATAAACAAAGTACATTCATTTGGTCAGTCACAAAATACAAAGATTAGAAGTTTTCCACCCCTGGATCACAACTGAATCACAATATCATCTGTTACCACCAAGCACCCTCTTAAGGGGAGTGGAAGCACAAAGGCAATTTACCTCTAGGTCACAGCTAGGTTACAGTATCATCACAGTGTTCAATACCCAAGGAGAACTCTTTTCTTCATCTTGACTAGAGGCAAGTTTTCAGCAGTTTTTGTTCCTGGGAAGACAAAGCTCAACAAAGACACAATTTATGCACATTGCCAGCATTCTCTTCAATTCACCTTCTTCCTGTGAAATCAACTTAGGCCCAACAAGGTCTGGGGCCTCTATCAAAAAATGACTCTGACAAAGTAACATCAAAACAGAATGACAAAATACAGGCACTACACTCATGCCTCCTCAGTTCTCAGTAGCTCTGGGTGGCAATTCTTAAAAGTTCTGGGCAGCTCCAACTGGTCCTCAGCAGTCCAGGCAGTTTTGGCTTGCAGTTCTCTCTCTCTCTCACCAACTCTGGCCCCTGGAAATTCTCTCTCTTTCTCTCTCTCTCTCTCTCTCTCTCTCTCTCTCTCTCTCTCTCTCTCTCTGCCTCCACAATGCTGCTCTCAAAAGTTCTTTTGGCCTCTCTCCTCTTAGTCCTCTCCCTATACATGTCTCCTGCTCCTCCCTGTTTAGCCCCATCTCTTCATGTCAATAAGTCCATCCCACAAATGGGATTCACAAGCTCTGGGTCTTAACACAACCTGAAAACTAAGCAAATACAAGGGAATCTTTAAATTCTATTACCATTAGATACTTATTGCCTTTGCATCTAGATACTAAGATGACATATATCCAGTGTCCTAGGCCTTCCTCACTGCTGTGGAGCTTAGTTTGGTCAGACATCAAAGATACCGACATCATCTAATGCAACCTGGTTCATCCCCAGTCATCTTGAATTTTGTCTTGCCATTGGATTTTGATAACTCTGGAAGGTACTGATGATTTTGTTCAACTCTGCCTCACTTAAATTTAATTCATGCACAAATCAAGATATCACCCTAAGATGTCACTGTTCCTCTTTGAAAAGAAAGGACCAAAAACAACAATTTCCCAAGTGAGCAATTCTAGCATGTATGGGGCCATGATAAAACAGTTCTTGAATATGTGAGCTATCTAAGTGACCCAGTTTTGATCCCCCAGTAGTTTCTGCTTAGCAACAAGAGAGAATTTTCCTGGGAATTGTTCAAGCAGAACTAGAGTTTCAAATTCCTTTTCTATGTTAAATCTTCTCACACTATAATGAATGCATGAATCATTTTTTTCTGAAATAAAAATACAAACACTAAAATGAAATATTAATGGCCTTACCTTCTAAACTTTCCTTTACTCTATAATTCCTATATTACTTCATATCATGATGTATTTGAAAGAACACCAAATGAGAAGTGAGGGGACCTTAGTAGTAACCCTGACTATATCACTTAGCTGGCTTTGTGACTTTTCACAATTCCCAGCTTCATCATCCATAAAGTGAAGGCATTTGAATAGAGTATCTGTGAAGACTCTTTCTCCTCTCAAGTTCTCTAACACTTTGATTTGTGCCCTTTTTAAGAAGCTTCTGATGATTACAGTGGAAGTCAATAAAGTGGGCTAGTGCAATACAGTGTATGAAAGGAGCCAGAGATCATGTTCTAACTTAGTTGCTAAGTGACTCTGAGCAAGTAATTTATCACTGTGTGCTTTACTTTACCTATCTGTAAAATGGAACTTGCAGCAATTTTTCCCTTATTCTTCATGATGTAAGAAAAAGGGAAATAATAATTTTAAAATGTTCTTTGCATGAATGAGCTACCTTGGAAGTTAGCAGATTCTCTTTCCTTAGGAAGCTCAAAGAAAATTCTAAATGGATTTTTTGTTGACTCTCTTGTAAAAGATATATTTTTTCAAATATGAATTGGTATAACAAGATACTTTTCTTTCTTTAATTTCTGTTATTTTAAAAAAGATAATATATAAATTGAAATTCAATATTTTACTTTTGATATGGACATTTTATTTCATTAGATGGAGACTTATCAGTGTGGATGTACCCTGCAATGTACATTGAGAACTCATCTATAATTTATCCTTAGTTACCTAAAGGGCTGCGAGATTGAATGACTTTTCAATGGTCACACAAAGGGTAGTTTTGTAGACACAGTTTGGACCCTAGGATCTTTGATTCCAAACTTGGTTCTATGGCCAATATACAACCTTGACTTTTAATTTATACTTTATGATTTATCTTATGCCTCTTACCCAAATCCATGAAAATCAATTAATCCACCCCATAAACATTTGCCTAACATATCCCTTTTGGTGTCTTCTTTTACCATAACTGTCTTTGATACTTACTGCAACCTGATTTCACCATAATAAAATGATGGTGGAGTGGGGAGTGAAGTTGATAGCTTATATACAGCATAATTTGTTTTAAATCCTTACCACTCCATGAACGTCCCTCAGAACATATTCCCTACATACTCCTTGTTCCACAGAAACACCCCTCCCCTTAATTTAATTGTGCTATATGATTTAAGTATTATGGCCACTTGGTTTACCCTTGTAGTCACAACCCTTTCTTCCACTTAGGTATTCTTGTTTGTCCTTTTTTCACAAAGAATAATATAATATGGCAAGATACAGAAAAGAATGACTGGAGATGGCCCCAGATGCATTTGGAGAGGTTAGCATTGTAAAGCCAAGGGATTTTCCAGGTCTCAGGTTAAATGAGACAATGCCCATTCAGTGATTAAGACTAGGTAAGAAATGAAACAAAGAGTGGCCTCTTTTACCTAGATCAAAAATAAAATAAAACTGAATCTTGGTGGGGAAGACCCTTAGTGTTTCTGGCCAAAACACTGTGTATTGAAATGACATTTCAATTTCCCAACAAACCTGGGGATGGGAGAGAGAGAAACTACTCCCTCTCCCTTATTTGAATCACACCAAGGTTCCCACAGGGAAGGAGAGCAGTATTAGACAGGAATAGCTTTTTTTATTACTTTCTTCACTATCAAAAGCAACAGATATGGTTTCTATTTTTTTAAATAATATTTCTATCACAGGTACTCTAGCAGAGCTCCTGTTTTTTGTTCAGGGGAATTACTTCATGTCTTGTCCCTTTCACTACAAAAATTTAACACTTTTTGATGTTACAAGGTTCTGTGCTGAGTGGACAGGGAAACTTTAAACACACAAGAATATAAACAGTAGAGATTTCCTCATCCCAGATTGTAACCTTGAATTAAACAAGCTGCTGAATTGTCATTTAATTCATAACTAAATTTCTCTTCAGGAGAATAACCATATTGTGGATATTCATTTATAAATTCCCAGATGACAGGGTCTATGATTGTTAGGATATTTTCAACAATTCCTAGGATCATTTCCCAACTAGAGCTGAATATTTTTTCCCAAAATGAAATAAACTTTATTTAAATTATTAGTCATAATTAGGATGCTTTTTTGCTATTAGTTTACATCACAAGCATTTATTTTGATTAGAGACCACACAAGCATTTGTCTCATTCCAACATTTCATATCATCTTATGTTATCTTCATACTGGAGAATAGCTTTCTCCCCCTCAAGGATTGTTCTGAAATAAATGGATATTATTGACAAATAGACAAAGAAACAAAATATTGGGGGAGGATCTAAGATGGCAGCGTTGAAGCAGGAAAAATCTGTGAGCTCCCCCATAATCATGTCAAATACCCATAAAATATGATTCTAAAGAAATATTAGACCTACAGAACCAACAAAGTGACACAGAGAAACAAATCTCCCACTGAAGGCAGCTCAGCAGTTGGAGAGGGAGGGTCCATTGCCCTACAGAAGAGTAGGGGGAAGATGAGAGTGGGGGAAGATGAAGGGGAGGGCAGGTTGGGGGAGCGGGTATAGAAGCACACACTTTAAAAATTATGTAAATATTATGTTTATTTTTAGTTTACATCATTCATTTCCAAAAGATTTTGAGTTACAAATTTTCTCCCTGTCTTTCCTCTACCCACCACCCCAAAAGAGCAATCCCACTGTATACCCCCTCCCCCAATCTGTTGTCTTCTATATTCTCCCCCATCTTCCCTCTGACTTCCTGGTAGGGCAAAGGATCTCCATACCCCACTCCCTGTATTTCTTATTTCCCAGTTGCATGTTAAAAATAATAATATTTTTTAAACATTTGATTTTAAAACTTTGAATACCAGACTCTTTCCCTTCTTCCCTCGTCCCACCCCTACTGGGAAAATAAGCAATCCAACATAGGATATGCATGTATAGTAACACAAAACATTTCCATAGTGGATATATTGTGAAAAACTTAATATATTTTCCCTCCATCCTATCCTGGCCCCTACTTGTTCTATTCTCTATTTTGACCCTATCTCTTTTCAAAAGTGTGTGCTTCTAACTACCCTTTCCCCCTAACCTGCCCTCCCTTCCCCCCTAACCTCCTCTCCCTTCCCCCCTATCAGGAACTCCTCCCCCCCCCACTCTCCTGTATGGCAAGATACCAAATTTAATGTCTGTGTCATTCCTTCCCTAAGCCAAATTCAATGAGAGTAAGGTTGACCCATTCCCTTTTGCCTTCCTGTTCTTCCCTTCCATTGTAAAAAGTTTTCCCTTGCCTCTTCTATATGAGATAATTTACCCCATTTTGCCTTTCCCCATCTCCTCTCATTATATTCTTCTCTCACCTCTCAATTTCACCTTTTAAATATCATCCCTTCCTATTCAATTGATTCTGTGCCCTGTGTACATTTATATTCCCTTTAACTATCCTCATACTGAGAAACGTTTCATAAGTTACAATTATTGTTTTTCCATGTAGGAATGTAAACAGTTCAACTTTGATAAGTTCCTTATGATTTATTCTCCCTGTTTACCTCCTCAGGATTCTCTTGCCTCTTGTATTTCAATGTCAAATTTTCTATTCAACTCTGTTTTTTTTTCATCAAGAATGCTTGAAAGGGGGTGGCCAGGTAGCACAGAGAGTAAGAGCACAGGCTCCAGTGTCAGGATGACCTGGGGATGGAATCTGAGCTCAGACACTTAGCACCCACCCAGAAACACCTGGCCATGTGACCTTGAGCAAGTTACTTAACCCCAATTGCTTAGGGGTGGGCAAGTGGCTCAGCGAGTAAGTGCACTGGCTCCAGTGTCAGGATGACCTGGGAATCAAATCTGAGCTCAGATACTTAGCACTACAACCAGAAATAACTGGCTGTGTAACCTTGGGCAAGTTACTTAACCCTGATTGCTTTTTTTAAAAAAAAGAATGGTTGAAAGTTCTTTATTTGATTGAATTATCATATTTTCCCTAGAAACATGATACTCAGTTTTATTGGGTAAGTGATTCTTGGTTTTAATCTTAGTTCCTTTGTCCTCCAGAATATCATATTCCAAGCCCTTTAATCCCTTGATGTAGAAACTATGTTATCCTGATTGTGTTTCTACAATATTTGAATCATTTCTTCTTGGCTGTTTGTAATATATTCTCCTTGATCTGGGAACTCTGGAAACTGGCTATAATATTCCTATGACCTTTCTTTTTGGTAACTTTTTTCAAGATGTGATTGGTGAATTCTTTAAATTTTAATTTTTCCCTCTGGTTTTGAAACATCTGGGCAATGTTCCTTGAGAATTTCTTGAAGGATGATTTCTAGGTTCTTTTTTTGATCATGGCTTTCAGGTAGTCTAATAATTTTTAAATTATGTCTTCCTGAATCTATTTTCCAGGTCAGTGCTTTTTCCTGGATTTTTCAGGAGAAATGAGATTTTTCACATTGCCTTCTATTTATTTATTTAGATCTATTTAATAATATATTGACTTTTCATAAAATCACTAACTTCTATTTGGTCCAATCTTATTCTGAAGGAATGATTCTCTTCATTAAGCTTTTGAAAATTTTTTTTTTTCCATCTTGCAAATTCAGCTTTTTAAGGCATTCTTCTCCTTATGGGCCTTTTGGGCCTCATTTGCCATTTGACTTAATCTATTTTTAAAAGTGTTATTTTCTTCAGTCAGCTTGTTGACTCTCTTATCATGATTTTTTTTTGCATGATTCTCATTTCTCTTCCCAGTTTTTCCTCCACTTCTCTTACTTGATTTTCAAAATCCTTCTTGAGCTCCTCCATGGCCTGTAACCAATTCATATTTTTCTTGGAAGCTTTGGTGCAGGAGTTCTGACTTTGTTGTCTTCCTCCCATTCCATGCTTTGATCCTTTTTGTCCCCAAAGAAGGAATCTAAAGTTGAATTGCTGTACTTGTTTTCCTTCCTTTGCTTGTTCATGTGTCCACTCAATTACTTGACCTTTTTGCTCTTTGCCACAGTAGGCTCTGCTTCCAAAGGGGAGAACTTTGTTCCAAATAGCTGGGGTTTTCTCAGCTGCCAGAGCTATTATTTGGGTGCTTTGTCTGCATCCTCCTCATCCTCTGGCTTACTGGTCACACACCTCAGGACCACCACCCAAGAATGTGATCCTGATCTAGGAAAGTTAAAGCAAGAGTGATTTCTCTCTGATTGTTCTCTTGGCCCCCTGGAGGTGGCGGTTGTGCCACCACAAACTTGCTACATCTAGCTCTGGGGCAGGACCCAGATCCATTCCTCCATCCCCCCCCCCCCCCCCCAGTTCCAACAGAGTTCTACACTGACCTCTCACTATGATTTTGGCATTTATGGGTTGATAATTCTGGAAACCATGCCTGCTGCTGGTGAACCTCTTTTCTAAAGTCTGCTCCAGGCACTGCTGGTTGGGGATGCCCTGGGTATAAAATGGTGGGCTCAGGCAGGGCTGGGGTCAACTCTCAGCCTGCTGCACCAACCCTTCCGGTCCACCTGTCAGGTTACCTTCAGCGGGAGATTTGTTTTTCTCTGTCACTTTGTGTGTTCTGTAGCTCTACAATTTGTTTAGCATCATATTTTATAGATATATGAGGTGGTTATGGAGGGTCCTAACAGAATTTTCCTGTGTCTACACTGCCATCTTGGCTCTGCCACCAGAAGCCCATACTTTTGAAAAGGGACAGGGTCAAATTAGAGAATAGAACAAGTGGGGGTCAGGATAGGATGGAGGGAAATATACTCAGTCTTTCACAATATATCTACTATGAAAATGTTTTTTGTAGCTACACATGTACAACCTACATTGAATCCTTTATCTTTATAGTAAGGGTGTGTGATGAAGGAGGAAGGGAAAGAATCTGAAATTCAAAGTTTTAAAATCAAATGTTTAAAAAATGTTATTATTATTATTACTATTATTATTATATGTAACTGGGTAATAAGACATACAGGCACTGGGCTATAGAGATCCAAGTTACCTTACTGGAAAGTTAGGGGGTGAATGGGGGAGGATATAGGAGAGAACATATTGGGGCAGGGGGTATACAGTGGGATCAATGTTTTGGGGTGGTGGGTAGGGAAAAGTGGGGAGAAAATTTGTAAAAAATCTTGTGGAAATGAACATTGTAAACCAAAAATAAACAAAATATTCACAGTTGTTTTTCTATTTTTTCCTGTTGAAGGTCTCAATTAGGCTAACCAATTTTCAAACCTGCACTGCTTCAGCACCTTCAATAAGGTCCTCACAGAGATTGAGGTCACCCTGCTCCTAGGCACACGCTAAGAACTGCTTCATCTTGTAGTGGCAGGGACCAAATTGTTGCTGCTGCTGCTGCTGGTACTCTGACTGGGCTCTCTGAGACTTCTGTGAGGTCACATCAGGACTTGCAGGCTCAGCACTGCTCCCACTACCAAAGCCTCTAATAATGGCATGTCTGATGGTGTGACTGACAGCTGACACCATGGCGACCCCTGCTGCAGTGGTAGCCTTTGGGCCATCGAAACCAGCTGCCTGGGGGCAGGAGCAAGAGAGGCAACTGCAGATGGTGGTACTGCTGGAGGATGACTTGCTTGTGCTGTTGTAGCTCTCACTGGGGGCACCCAACTGGCTGGGGGGGGGTGCCACCAGAGGTCCAACTTCTGCTTCTCTGGGATAGGGGTCTTAGGGAGAAGAGAGATGGATATTATTTTATTTTTTTTTTATTTTTGGAGGGCAATTGGGGTTAATTGACTTGCCCAAAGTCACACAGCTAGTTTGTTTTTGTGTTTTAAGTGTCTTAGGCTGGATTTGAACTCAGGTCTTCCTGACTCCAAGGCTGATGCTCTATTCACTGCACTACCCAGCTGCCCCGAGCTGGATAATTTTTATTGATTTTTTTTAAATCAATAATCATAGCTAACATTTCTATAGTAATTTAAGGTTTGTAAAACATTTTATATATATTATCACATTTGTTCTTCAAAATAAAAGTGATCTAGGTTTAAAGTGAGGAAAATGTGGCTTTTTAAAGCCCCTAATGCTTTCCCCCTGAGATTATTTTCCCTTTACATTGTCACTGTGTAAATCTTGTATGAACACAATTTTTTGCATGTTGGCTTTCTCATTTGATTGTGAGCTCCTAGAAGGCAGGAATTGTGATCTTGCCTCTTTCTGTGTCTCCAATTCAGGCTCACATGGATCTTAGGTGACTGAATGAGTATTTAAGCCCATATCTTCCTGACTCTAGTTCTAAGATTCTGCCAAATTTACCACCTGTTCCAACTGTCTTTTGTAGGCTGGGTACAGAGACTTCCTTGTGTCTCTTCTGACCTTTCAATTTGACCTGCCCACAGTTTCCAGATGATGCTTTCTACAACTCCTCTCTTATCACAAACCCTGTTCCAGAAAAGGTTATGCTTTTCATACTTCATATGCTACAAAAAAACCTAACCCTGTGCTTTATATATAGGACATATAATCGTAGAACTTTTGAGTTGGAAAATATTTAAATGATTGTCTTATTCAACCTTCTTCCCCCTGCCTGGAATTCTTTCTCAATACCTGGCTATTTGTCTTGGTACTATGTTCCGAGGATTCATATGTTCTGACTTGTCAAAAAGGATTGAAACTAGACCTGTGATTTCATTGGTGCAGGGAACTGCCAGGTGAGCTTACTTCTGCTACCAATGCAATTCTTCAACTTTGTGCATTATAGAGCTTCCTAGAGAACTAAAAACCTGGGGCAGCTAGGTGGCACAGTGAATAAGAGCGCTGGCTGGTCCTGGAGTCGGGAGAGCCTGGGATAGGTTCCGGCCTCAGAAACATAACACCCACACAAAATAACTGGCCATGTAACCTTGGGCAAATTACTTAACCCCAATTGCATTAAAAAATTTTAAAAAGAACTAAAAATTTAAATATCTCTTCCATGGTTGATCACACATTGATGGTATTGCAGAGATGGTACTTGAATGCAAATCTTCCTGGCTTGGAGAACAGCTCATTAGCCCCTCGGAAATGCAATACTTGAACAAAAGCAGATCATAAATATGTTTTATTTAATTTTCTTTTTCCCTTCTAAATTTAGTCTGAAGTTTACAACTATCCCCCTTAACTGGTTCACATTGGTTTTTCCCAGTTTTGGTCTATTCAAAGTGCTTCCATTTCTCCCAACAGGAAAAAAATATATAACCTATGTCCATAAATTTGTAATCAATATTAGGAAGCATGGGAACTGAATTTTTTTTTCTTACCCCTTCCTAAATATTATTAGGTACGAAAAGAAGTCAAGATTTGACTTTGAATGGCATTTTCTTTCAAAAGTCTTTGAAAAGAGTAGCACAGTGTTATATGCATAGCCCCTGAAGCAAGAATTTCCTTAATCTCACAAATTCAGGAAGGAATGTGTTGCTTAAGGAGCTGGTCCTAAGATCCTTGCCACTGCCGGTAACCAGTGATCACATCTATACTGGCAGAACTTGCCAATGAAAGTAACTTGGCTGTAGACCAGAGATTCCACTGGGACTTGTTTTTCATTTCATAGGAGCTACTGCACAATTTTCTCAAATCAATAACTGCCTCCCGGCTGCCTTGCATTTGACTCAGCTATGCCACCCATCATCATTCCCCTGAACCATCTCCTCCCTTTGGATATAATTTTCCAGTATTTCTATAGAATACACAGAAGAAGGGCAGTTAGTAAAATGAAGGGATGCATTAAGTGTTTTGTTCCAGAAGTCAGGAGGCCTCACCTTTGTGTTCTCTAAAATGTAAACCTCATTTCTTTGTTTCCTTTAGTTAATACACTCATATTTTCAATAATGAAAAGCATTCTTCTAAATAATGCTTTCCAAAGCTTCTGTAAAAAGCTTCTAAATCTCTATAGTGCAGAATGGAAACAGGCAGGCCAGTGAGAAGCAAAAATGCTTCAGGATTCATGCAATCTTTGATGTGGTAGGGTAGAGCAAGAGTAAATACTGCTCTTCAACATGATAGCCTCATTATGACTCTCAGTGCTGGCTTCATGAATGATCAGCAGAGCTTTACCTCCCTCTAGCAATCATGAAATATGAATTGTACCTGCTTAAAAAGTACTACACCTTCTTCAAGGATCAGTCCCTAGCCTGTCTTTTCCAGTCAGCCTTACTGGAATTCACTGTGGTGGTTCTGCCATCCATAGGAAAGGCTTTATAATTATCATCCAACATTGATAAAATGCCTTAAAGATTAGAGAAGTTTTTACATGAATTACAATGATAGTTGATCTCTAAATGGATTTTGTAGGTATGCATAATTATATAATAATGATAACAACAAAAATTATTATGATTATTTCTCTTGATTCACTTAAGAGATATGGAGGCTGAGGCCCTGATTGTTTAATTTACCAAAGGCCGCAGAAACACTAAGTATCAAAGGTGGGATTGCAAATTGGGTGGCCTGATTCCAAGTTTATCATTTTTTTCTACTACACTAAGCTTTTGTTCTCAACTTAAACCTCTCAATAGTCTTGAAACGGAGATGAAAAGTTTATTTCTTTTGTTCTATGATTTTAATTTCATAGTCAAAGGTTTTTATGGTCAAGGATTTTGAGCAACATTATCATTTGCACAAGAGTCCTACACAGGTAGAAATGGATATTTTCCAAAAGACAGACTGTTTTGCCTTCTTATTTCTTGTCAATTCTGAGTCCATATCATGATCCCAGTATATTGTCTAAAATAAATAAACAGAAATCTGAGAGAGAGAGAGA
>NW_027185761.1:29407777-29455144 GCF_028583685.1 Petaurus breviceps papuanus | reverse complement strand
GAGAGAGAGAGAGAGAGAGAGAGAGAGAGAGAGAGAGAGAGAGAGAGCTCTAATGAATAGATTTCATTCAAAGATATATCGTGGGATAATATATGTAGAGGCCCGGGAGAAACTTATAATATCATAAATAAAGTGTCATATACTTGTGTGTACATATGTTTGTTAAAAGTAAACAATATTTATGTCATATACAGAAATTATAATGGATAGTTAATAGATCTATGATTTCTTTGCTGAAGGGAATTCTCTTATCATGAAACTCTCTTGAACCCTGCGGGTTGGGCCTTTTAATTTATAGCATAAACTAATGATGAAATTACTTCCTCATAGTTCCAGTTAATAGATCAGTCAGGGAATAGCAATTTATTAAGCACTTGCTATGTACTTAAAAAAAAGATTGGGATACAAAAAAAGGCAAAAAATGTACTCTCAAGGACCTCTCCATCTAATTGAGATGATAACATTTGTGTGAATATATATATATATATATGCATATGTGTGTGTGTGTGCAATGTGCAGTAGAAATTATAGAAAATCAACTGAGGAAAGGCACTAGATGTAAGAGGGACTGGGAAAGGCATCCTAAAGATGGTGAGATTTTAACTGGAAATTGATGAAAACCAGTGAAGCTCTTGTGTGTGTGGATGAAGAGGGAGAAAATTCCAGTCATGGAGGACAGTAAGTAAAAATGTGAAGATTTGGAATATCTTGTTTAAGGTACAGCAAGGAGGCCAATGTCATTGAATCACAGTGTGTGTGTGTGTGTGTGTGTGTATGTGTGTGTGTTCGTGTGTGTGTTTATGTGTGTAAGGTATAAGAAGAATGTGGGTATGGGTGTGAGGTATAAGAAAAATGTGGGTGTATGCATAAGGTATAAGAAGACTGGAAAGGTAAGAAGGAAAGGAATAAAGATTTATTCACTAAATAATGTGTGCCAGGCATTTTGTTATATGTTTTAAAAATTATTATCTCATTTGATTCTCATAACAAATTTAGAAGGTAAGTGCTATTATTTTACTTATTCTATAGTTCAAAAACTAACACAGACACAAATTAAGTGTATTGCCCAGGGTCAAAAACCTAGTAAGTGTCTGAGGTTAGATTTGAACTTAGTTCTTTCTGACTATAAGTCTATCGCTTTATACATTGTGTCAGATTTTGTAAGGCTTCGAATGACAGATTTTTTTTATTTGATCCAAGAGGTGATAGAGGGACACCAGAGTTTATTGAATAGATAGTGATATAATTGGACCATCTTATTAGGAATTTCTCTATCCTAGTTGTGTGGAGGATGATTTGATCTATTGCAATTGCAATAGTCCAGACACGATCTAATGAGATCCTGAACAAGGACCATGTAAGAGCCAGAGGGACAAAAACAAAACAAAACAAGAGTATATGAGAGACGTCAGGGAGGGAAAAATCAGTAGTAGTTGGCCATAGAATGGAGTGGAGGTGTAAGAGAGAAAGAATAGTCAAGGATGACACTGGTTTTGGACGTGGCTAACTGAGAGGATAGTGGTGCCCTTGATAGCAAGAAAGAAGCTATGAATATTTCCTTCCTTTCTTCCCTCCCTCCCTCCTTTTATCCCTCTCTCCCTCCTTTCCTTCTTTTCTTTTCTTTCTTCCTTCCTTCTTTTCTTCCTTCTTCCCTCCTTTTCTCTCCTTCTGTTCACATGGGAAATCATACCCATACATATGATTGCTATGCACAAAGGAATATAAATTTTGTTTGCTTAAACCTCACAAGATATCTTGCA
This sequence comes from Petaurus breviceps papuanus, assembly GCF_028583685.1. Classification (NCBI taxonomy): domain Eukaryota; kingdom Metazoa; phylum Chordata; class Mammalia; order Diprotodontia; family Petauridae; genus Petaurus; species Petaurus breviceps. Next base: position 29,453,384 of record NW_027185761.1, on the reverse strand, counting down.
TTTGGGGGAATAGATTATTTTTTCCTTTTTCCCTCTTATTTATTCTATCTTTTAAAAAAATGGGACAATTACATCTTGTCTCATGTAGTTTCATATACAAACTTCTTGAAATAGAGCTCTGGAAAACCAGACGTGGATAAAGGTCATTGGGATCCAAATGAAGCTGCTTGACTATCAGATGAATATGGAGGACAGAGTGAAGCTGATGATTCTGCACAGCCCTGCTTTGCTTAAATCAGACTCAGCCTCCTGATGTCATTGGTCCTCTTCAAGAATGAAGGATGAACAACACCAGTCTGTTGGCATTAATAATTGTCAAAATAGCTCATTTGCTCAAAGTAGTTCTTAACACAACATTGCTGTTATTATATGCAATGTTCTTTTGACTCTGCTCACTTTACTCTTCATTATTTAATACAAGTCTTTCCAAGATAGACAAAACTAACATCTTTTATGTAATTATGGACCTCATTTATGCAGTGCTAGTATTCTAGGGCTTGATGCAAACGCTCACATCTGTGCACAGGAACAACTAAGTTTTTTCTTCAAATATGTGTATATGTACACACATATATGTATATGTGTATACATATGTATATATGTTTCCATGCACACATATATATGTGTGTACATGTGTGTATTTTAAAGCCAAATATAGATACCTTCTTGATTTAGTGCATAGCATATAAGATTTAGTTTCCCAAAATCAAGGTTTCAGTCCTTTTTTCTGAAGGCTATTACATATGCATAATAGAATGTGAATGGAACTATAGGCAAGTAACCACCTGAGCATCAGTGTTGTTATTTATAAAATGGAATAATTATATTGCCTTCTTCAGGGGCTGTTTCAAGGTTAGAATGAAATATTATGTATAAGATGCTTTATGAAGTTAAATGTGTTATATAATGAGTATTATAATGGTAATAAGAGTAATTGTTATTATCAAATTGTTTTTATTATTGTATTAGTTTAATCATTATTTGATTTGGGAATAGCTAATAATTCTCCTTTTCCCAGTTAACCAATTATGTGTCCTTTTGCTCAATTTTATTTTAAGCCAGAAAAAATTCAGGTAAGGGAAGAGAGGAAGTTATTCATCACTTCTAATGTATTTGCTTTCAAGAAGACATGGGACAAGTATCAGATGTGAATTTTTGCTACTTTTTTTTAACACTTTTATCCTTCTTACAGATTGGCTGAGCCAACTGTGCACAGTGTTTGATCTTAAACTATTTTGGTAGTTCATGATGGAATATTTATGAGTGAACAAATTAGACGGGGTGTTCTACACATCCTTATGTATTTTTCAAACCTTTATGTTATGCTCAATATCTTTGAGGCCTTTAGGGTGTCTCCTCAGTGGCTGGTTCCTTGACTGTTAAAAAATGTCTCAATCACTGCCTTCCAGCACCAAGAGTCCAGTGCTTACTTCATACTTGCAGCAAGGTCTTTGACGCAACAAAATTACTTTCATCGGTGGATAACTAATATTTGAAATTTTACCTGCCCATTCTATTATACTAAAATATCATAATAACCACAAGTCTTAGTGAGAAATGCTTATTGTCAGCTATAGTAGAGCTGAATTATAAACTTCCCTAAGATCCTGAAAGATATCACTGGGGAGAAACACTTCAGATTATGAATAACAATCAGGAAGAGTCAAGTCCCTATTCAAAACTCTCTGAGTATCCTAGAGATGGGAAGGACCTTAAAATGTCATATGCTAACACTGCTCCAAGGATAACCAGTGCAGGCAAGACTCCCTTATGAAGCTATCCAAATATGAAGATGATATTCACAAATAGCTGACGGTTAGGTAATGTCTGCACAATTATGGAACAGCTGGGTGCTACAGTGGATAGCGGGTTCAACATGGAATCGGAAAGATCTAAACTCCAAGTCTGACTCTTTCATCAGCTCTGTGATCCTCATCCAACCACACAAGCTTTCAGAGCCTTTGTTTTCACATCTAAAAAGTGGGGAGTGATAATACATATGCTAAGTACAAGGGTTTCTGTAAGGTCTGAAAGAGAAAGTGCCTGTCAAATACTTTTCAAGTCTTAAACACTATGCAGAATGTCTATTACATCTAATATAAAATGTCTACATAAGGATCTGGACTTGGAGTCTGGGGAACCAGAGTTCATGTTATGCATCTTATACACACTTGCTCTGTGACATTGGGTAAATCACTTAACCTTTCAGTGCTCTATGTGATTCTCAAAGACAATGAGTTTCATAGAATGTGCTGACCTACACTGGAGGAGGTTTCCTGATCTAGGCATTATCCATAGTCACAAAATCATAGGTGCAGTCCCTATCACTATGAGATAAAAAGTAACTAGGAAGTATAGGGGATAAAGTGCCAGGAGTCAGAAATGACTGAGTTAAAATCCAACTTCATACACATACTAGCTGTGTGACCCTGGATAAGTCACTGAACTATATTTGTCTCAATTTCCTCCTTTCTAAAATGGGAGTTATAATTGCATTTACCTCCCTCAGTTGTAAGATTAAATGATATAATCTCCCATAGGGTTTACAACAGTTCCTTGCACATGATCAGTGCTTTATAAATGTTAGCTATGATGTGAGGATGATGATTATAGATATAATCAAACTACTTCAACTAAAGCTATGACAGAATTGGTCAGTCAGTTTCCCATAATCCTTATTAGATATGACTGAGTGATGCAAATCCAGAACAATTTTTCATATGAGTACAGATTATGCTCAAGTTGAGAAGCAGCAAGATTTAGCAGATTAAGAGGCTATTGGATTTCAAATTAGGAAGCCTTGAGCTCAAGGACCCACAATCAGATCTCACCTCTGCCATTTACTACTAGAGTGAGTCACTGAAATAAACTATCTGGGTCTCAGTTTCTGATTCTGTAAAATGATGTAGTTTGACTAGATGGGCTGTGAGATTGCTAACATCTCTAAATCTGAAATCTTATGCATCTTTAAGGAGGCTGACTTAGTTATCATTTCAGATAAAAAGAAACATAGAAACTATGTGTCATATCACTTCTGCAGAAAAAGTGATGATTCAGTGCCTAGAATCATGCACCAATGTTATCCATCCTTCACAAACTAATAGCTAACAAATCCATTTTATAATTACAGATCCCAGAATGTTTATGTGAATACAAAGAAATTAACCATTTCAGAAGCAGAGCATTATCCCAAATAAAACTTTAGCACACAATTTTCCAGGCATAACATCAATACCCAAAACTTTAAGAACAATTTTTAAGAGATGCAACCACAACCAATACACATAATCTCTGATTACACTTGTGTGTATATACTCTCTCCTTTAAAGCACAATTCCATCCTCCTTATAACATAGTAGAACAGTATGAGAGATATGCCTGATGATCAGAGAGTTTAAGTAATTTATTTCAGAGAAGACAAAGAGTGTGCCCCAGTGGAAATAGAAGTGAATGTAGACTCAAAGGAACCAAGTTCAAATCCTGAATTTTACTATCTTCAAACCATTTCACATGTCATGGCACCAGTTTCTTCTTGAAACTGATGTTGGAGGGCACCTCTTAGCTGAAGTAGATGGCCTTGGAGGTCCCTTTCTGACTTTATGACCCCAAGTGCCAGAAACAGAGTATAAATCCAGGTCCTTCTCACTACTGGTCTATGCACTGTGTCAAGAAGTCTTTGTGATATTCTTTTAATCATGCCATAAACAGGAAGGGAGGAGAAAGATACAACAATTGTTGGCTGAAAAAGAAAAGCATATATATGCCTTTTCTTTAGTTTCAGCCCACAAAATAGTAATGTCACAAACTCTGTTTTTGCTTTAAAAAAAAAGAAGTCAGGGGAAGGGGGCATTTCTTATCCAGATGAAACTGTTGGATTTGAGCTATTGACTGGGAGTTAAAAGGCTGCGGTCTATAAAATAAGCCATCCCATCTCAATGTAGTACTCCTAACATGATCACCAGGGATATTTCCTGACCTTAATTTACAGTGAGGAAGACATACAAGAAAGCCAATTTTCCACTTCAGATCCCATAAAAAAGCTTTTAGACTGACTGCTTATACTTTATTAAACAGAAGATTTGTTAAAAATACACGCAGTCTCAAGCTTTATTTTTCTCTACTGACATTTAAGTGGATAGACAAGATTAGGTTATCTGCTTAAGAAAAGCATAGAGTACTTCACATTCTTTCTGGAAAATACTCTATAGAGATATCTGTGACCCATTCAACTTTTGATCTTTTCTATTTTTTTTAGGAGAATTTTATTTACTCTGTGTTTTTTTTTAAGGAGGATCTCTCCTGGAAAATTAATGGTCCTCAGAGCCTGAAGCTCCATGCTTCTATATAGCATTTAGGTCATTTCCAAAAGGTAATTGGTGAATTCAATAGAAGATAAGTGACAATAAACAAATAAGTGACAATAAACAATAGATAAATATGATTTTTATAGTGAAGAAAACAAAATGATTAGTCCTTACCTATAGCCTTAGTGTGTGGCTGGAAAGTAGGTTTCTAAGCTAGGCTGTTTAATTCTCTCCTCTTATTAATGCAGATGTGTGATCCTGGGTAAGTCATTTAAGTTCCCAGTGGTCCATGTTACTCTATAAAAGATGAAATGTGTAGAATGACGGACTCCAAGTCATAAAGAACTGAGTTCAAATCCCACATCAGAATAGCTTTGTAATCTGGGCAAGTCACTTAAGCTCCTAAGCCTCTGTTTCCTTATCCAGAAAATGACTATAGCAAAAGCCTCTAGCTCATAGAGTTGTTGTAAGTATCAAATGAGATAATATTTGCAAAAATGCTTTTGAAAACTTAAAGTGCTATATAAATGCTCTTGTTTTTCTTATTACTTAATGGAGAGGAGTAATGGCTTGGGTTTAGATGAGTACAATGCAAGATTCAAAGTCATAAGGGCAAGAGAGAGACTTAGGTAAAGTCATTTAAGAGAATCTGAAGAAACTAAGAATATTTTCACCAGAAAAAGATCAGGGAGGCTTCAGAGGAGAAGGCATGAACGAATGAACAGAAGAATTCTGAAAATCTGAGAAAAATGTGAATTACCCACGTAGGGGAATGTCTTGCATGGTTATAGGAATAGACAATGCATTTGGAAACAGTAACATTTATGAAGCAAAATAATGATAATGTTTTAAAAGTTGAAGAGGTAGCTTGGTGCCAAATTGAAGCCAGCTTTAAATGAAAAATGAAGGATTTTGTATTTTATCCTATAAGCAACAAGGTAGTTATTGATTTTTTTTCGAAGCAGAGTAGTGAAAATTTAAGATTAATACCTTAAGAGTATTTTGGCAGGCATGTGATGTATGTTCTAAAGAATGAAGAGATGGGACCCATTAACAAACTATTACAATAGCTCAGGTGAGACATGATAAGGACATGAATTAGCATGGTAGCAATGCACTGGGACAAGAGGCAAATGAGAAAGATTTTGTAGATCAAAAATCCACAATAATTGGTAACCAATTGGATATAGAGTGAGAAGGAGGGAAAAGCAACAAAGAATGATAATCCTATATGAGATTTTGAACCTGGGTGACTGGAAAGAAGCTTGCCAATAAACTGGACTTTTTAGTGTGGGGGAAGAAAAAGAGTTCAATTTTAAGCATAGTGAATTTGACATCCTGGAGGCACTGTCCAGTTTGGGTATCTAGTAGGTAGTTTGAGACACGGGCTTGGACTTCAGGGGAGAGTTTGAAGCTGAATAGAGTGATCTGAGAATGATAATTCTCAGTTGATAAAATCACAAAAGGATCTCATGGACAGAGACAGAGACAGAGAGAGAAAGAGAGAGAGAGAGAGAGACAGAGACAGAGAGAGAGAGAGAGAGAGACAGAGAGAGAGAGACAAAGAGACAGAGAGACAGAGAGACAGAGAGAGAAACAGAGAGACAGAGAAAGACAGAGATACAGAGAGAGACAGAGAGACAGAGACAGAGAGAGACAGAGAGACAGAGAAGAGAGAGACAGAGAGAGACAGACACAGAGGCAGACACAGAGACAGACACAGACAGACAGAAAGAGAAGACTGGGACATGGCCCTTTTGGAGACATTGATGCTTAAGACATGAAAGAAACAGATGATGAAACAGCAAAAGGGATTAAAGAGCATCCAGAGAGAAGAAGAAAGGAGAGAGCAAGATCTTGAAATTCAAATGATAAAATACTATATACCACAGGAATTCTTAACTCTCTGTCTCTATCTCACACACATACACACCCACAAACACACATGTACACAAAAATGTGAGTGTAAAGATTGTCCTGTGAAGCTTAAACATCCTTTCTCAGAATAATGATTTTAATTGCAAATAAAAAGTATGTATTCAAATAAAGAACTAGAAGGAAGTGGTCATCAAAAATTTTGGAAACCAGAGAAGGAAGGATGAAGTCTTATAAAAGACAATCAGATTTAGTAATTAAAATGTCATTGATAAACTTTGAGAAAGTCATTTAAATAACATGGTGAGATCAGGATGTAATTTACATGGAGGAGTAAATGGAGTAAAAATTGGAGGAGTGGATGAATTGAGTGCACATTAAGCTATTAGACGTCGTAGGAGATGAGCAATGAAAAGAACACTAAGATGACACTGAGGTAAAGAAAAGGTTGAGGATTCTTTTTAAGTATTGGTGACATATGGTTAAGTGGTTAAATAATATGGAAGGAAGAGATGGAATAGAAGAGAAAGGGAAAATCAATTTGATATTTAAATTATAAATATGCAACACATATATTTTAAATATATACATATATGTATATCTTTGTTTGAACATGTAAGCTATATTGAAAGCCTTGCCAGGCAAGGAAGATACTTTGTCCAGGGGGCATGGTGGGAAGTAAGAGAAAAAGTCAAAATAAGAATCCTCAGAGAAGTTAGAGAATTCCAGAATGAATTCAGTTGGGTGATAAATGTGATGCTCAATGTGTACAGTATGTTAAAGTATGTAAAGCACATTATATACCTTATCTCACTGGAACTTAACAAGAACACTGCTAATATGCACTGCTGTTTTCTGTATTATATTAATGAAAAAAATGAGATTCTGGGAAAAGATATGGTTGCCCCCCCTACCCCCAGAGTTCTACAGCTATCAGGTAAGAGATCACAGGATTTCCTTAGATAACATGCTTGTAATTATTAGAGAAACATGACATTTTAGACCTAGAGCTGAGAACCTCCTATTTCATAAAAAGGACTGTCACTTGTTCAAGGTCAAGGTCAAGTATGTGAACCAGAGCTGAAATTCAGGCCTTCTGACTCCCACAGTTAAAACTCTGCTTGCTCTGGGAAGTTTTTGTGTTTTTGTTTGTTTCTTTGTTACAAAGAATTGGTTTAGTTTTTTTTTTTTCTTGGTAGAAGTTTTAAAAGATGAAATCCATTCCAATATAAAATAATCATACATCCCTGAAATTCATACCCCTCCTTGAATATTGGTTGTGCTGATCTTTAGGAGTATTTACTTTTGATTTGAAGTTATCTTCAAAGCCATCATAATGTATGTTTCATTTCCCTGCTCTCAAGGGAGAGATAAGAGTGTTGTCATGGATAGCAATGGAACAGAATGATAATATATTCAGTTTTAAAAAAAGGGAACCTGGAACAATATAGGATCTTGAAGACTGTGTAATATTTGAAAAATTAGTAATTATTTGTAGCCTGTAAGTGTGTGGGTATGGTGTCAGAAGTTTGGCCTGGTTTTTACTACCACAATTATTGGGTGACATCCAACAAAATAAGCCTCTTGTGTTGGGAGAAAAGGAAGAGCAGAGGCTGTTAACCTTTTTCCTGCCTACATCAAATGCTTCTATTGATTTTATTCTCATGATTATCTTTGTTATAATTGTCAACTCACTAATGTAGCATCAATACTCAATGAAATACCCTGGATTGTTTTGAATAATTAGATTTAATATTAAAAGGAGCCACAAAAGTCATCAGTTCCATTCCCATCATTTTACAGAGAAGGAATTTGAGGCCTAGAGAGATTATGTAATTTCCCCAATGTTATACAAGTAGTTTATCTACACAGAAAGAGTTGATGTTCAAACTTCTCCTAAGTAGTTCCCTTTTACAAGTTTTCTCCCTCCCTCATTAGAATGTAATCTCCAATAGGGTGGGAATTACTTTTTTTTATATTTGCATTCTCCAGAACTCAACATCAGCCTGACTAACAATGTTAGTTATAATATAAATACTTCTCTTCTTTAGCTAACTAGCTAGCTGTCATTGTTTTTCACTCATTCATTCTTGTTCAACGTTTCATAGACCATACTTAGTAGACCAGGCCCTTCTATTCTCCAACATTTCTCAGACTCTGCCCAATTTCATGCTTATTGTTTCCATGAGACTATCTATCTCATCCTTTGCTGTTCCCTTTTCCTTTTGCCTCCAATCTTTCCCAACATCAAATCTTTTTCAATGAGTCCCATCTTGCCATTATGTAGTCAAACTATTTAAGCTTCAGATTCATTGCTTAACCGTCCAGTGAGCAGCCTGAATTAATCTCTTTAAGTGTTTATTTATTTGATCTCCTTTCTGTCCAAGGTACTCTAAAAAGCCTTTTCCACCACCACAATTCAAATTCATTGATTCTGTGGTGCTCAGATTTCCTCAAAATCCAAATCTAACAGCCATACATTACTACTAGAAAAATCATAACTTTGAATATACGAACCTTTGTCAGCAAGATAATGTCTCTGCTTTTTATTATGTTGTCTAGACTTAGAATAGCTTTCTTCTAAGGGAGCAAGCATCTTTTAATTTCACTGCTGCAGTTGCCATCTTCAGTAATCTTTGAGCCCAGGAATGGAAAATTTGACACTGCTTCCAATTTTTCTCCCTCTATTTGCCAGGAAATAATGGTACCAATTGACAAGATTTCAGTTTGAGGAATGTTAAACTTCAAGGCAGAATTTGTACTCTCTCTTTCACACTCAAGAGGCTTCTTTGTACTTTCTGCCATCAGAATGTTATCATCTGCATATCTGAGATTGTTGAGATTTCTCCTTATTTCAGACTTCCATTCATCCAGCCTTTCATTTTGCATGATGCACTCTCCATATGTTAATTTTTTTTTTTAAAGCAATTGGGGTTAAGCAACTTGCTCAAGGTTACAAGGCCAGTTATTTCTGGGTGTGGTGCTGAGTGTCTGAGCCCGGGATTCGATCTCCAGGTCATCCCAACACTGGAGCCGGTGCTCTTACTCGCTGAGCCACCTGGCCGCCCCTGAGCAATTGGGGTTAAGTAACTTGCTCAAGGTTACATGGCCAGGTGTTTCTGGGTGGGTTCTAAGTGTCTGAGCCCGGGATTCAATCTCCAGGTCTTCTCAACACTGGAGCCGGTGCTCTTATGCTGTGCTACCTGGCCGCCCCCATATGTTAATTTTTTAAGGGACAATATACAGCATTGTCATAGTACTTTTCCAATATTAAACCAATTAAACCAATATTAAACCATATTCAATTCTAACTGTTGCTTCTTGGTCCATATACAGGTTCCTCAGGAATAAATAAGATGATATGGAACTCTCATGTCTTTGAAAAATTGCCATGTTTTCTTTTGATTCTCATGATCAAAGACTTTAGTGCAGTTAATGAAGCAGAAGTATATGTTTTCTATAACTCCCTTTCTTTCTTTGTACGCCAGGGAATTTGGCAATTTGGTCTCTAGTTCCTCTGCCTCTCCCAAAGCCAACCTGCTCTTCTGATAATTCTCAGTTCCCATATTGCTGAAGCCTAGATTTCAGAATATTAAGTATAACCTTGCTGAGGTATGAAATTAGTGAAATTGTTGGAAACTTAAATACTCCATGGTACTGAACTTCTTTAGGATTGGGCATAAATTTATCTTTTTCAATCCAGTGGTCAAGGTTGAGTTTTCTAAATTTGTTGGTATATTTGCTGACACTTTAACAGCATCATCTTGTAATGTTTTAAATCATTCTACTGGCATTCCAATACTTGCTCGATCTTACTGTTAGCAATGTTTTCCAAAGCCCATTTGACTGTATTCTTCAGAATGTCTGTCTTTAGATCAGCAAGCACACCACTGGTGATATTAAGATCTATTTTTGCATAGTTCCCTTGTGTTTTCTTGCCACATCTTCTTATTCTCTTCTGCTTTTATTGAATCTCTACCTTTTTATTTTGTTCATTTTTGCATGAAAATTCCCCTTGATATCTCTAATCTTCTTGAAAAATATCTTGTATTTTACATTGTATCAGTCACCATTCTTTTTAACTTATTTTCTGAAAACAAGTCCAGTACTCTTTACTGGGGGTAAAACTGTAAATTTCCTTTAACTAATTCAATTAGGGCAGTAGTAGGGGAGTGACTGCAGTTGGCTTGTTGGAGGGTCCCATTGTATATATGGTCATACCAGGAGAGACTAGATTTAACAGTTTAATTTTGATACATAGGACTTGATATTCTTATCTCGATGTATGAGACTGCTATTCTGAAAGTAATATAGTACATATATTGATGGGGCAAAAAGTTTTAATCTCACGCAAGGTCCTTGGATGGGACTAAGTATAGAAATATGACAAAAGGAATTTCTCATTAGCAAAATGTTGATTGTGATACAGTGTCTACCAACTATGGGCTATTTTTTTCTTGTTATTAAATATAAAATGAGACGGTTAGATGAGATGATCTCTAGAATCTTTCAGTATATGGGATAATGATATAATCGAGTTTGCAACTTTATGTATGCTCATTTTTAATAATATTTATATATCTGAGTATTTCTTTTTGCTGAAGGATTTTCAGCTCAGAAGAGAAACAATTATTTGTTTGATCTATACTGTATTGGTGTTGCTAAGGGCAACAGAGTTCTTAGCTAGTTTTTTTCCAGTCCAACTTGCTGTTGCTTAAACTGCAAAGCTCTAGTGCTTAAATAGCCTAATGGACAAAGTGTTCCATCATTGCTCTGGCTTTATTAAATAACAGTGATAGAATCCCAGATCATTGAATTGGAGATTGAGAATGTTATCTTAGAAATCATTTACTCAAACCTTCCCATTTTTACACATTTGAAGAAACTGAGGCATAGATGGCTAACAGGACTTCTGTAGGACTTAAAAAATGTATTAGACAGAGGCAGAACTGGGATTAAAACAGGGTAAAGATCTCTATGATGTTGGTGTTTATAGAATCCTTTTTTAAAGAGAAAATACTTCAAAGCATCTATCTTTTTTTCTGAGCTGATTTTCATTTCCCTAATGGCTACTTCTGACTTCCCAAAGCTGGCTTTACAAAGATCAAACCAAGACTTTCTACACTAAAAAGAATGAAGGTGCCCTACATAACTTTCTTATGGAATCATAACAAAATAAAGCACCTAAGGTGTTCAGAATTTTTAGTGATCAATCAGAAACCAAATGAGTAGTTATTTGGGATATTCTACAAAAGTTCTGTGGCTGTCTTTCATTGATTCATTCACTTAACATCTGTTGGTGCTTATGATATACAAAGCACGGTTCTGGGCTGTTGATGGATATAAATTTTAGATGAAACAGAGCCTCAGACTAAAGCAGTATACAACCTAGGAGGATAATATTACACAAGCACATTGTTTTTTTAAATAAATATTAGTTTAAAAATTAGTTTGTTACCAAGCAGACAATTCAATAATTTATTAGGAGGAGAAAGGACAAACAAAACATAAATAAGTGGATAATTATATAATAAATGTATTAGAGAACTGCAAACCATAGTGTTATGTGAAATCTGAATAAGAATATCAATATTGCAAAGGGTATCAAGTACAGGTTTCATAAAAGAGGACTCAGATGAGATGGACTTTTCTAGACGTGAAAGAATTCAGTGAACAAAGATAACAGAAAGGTTACATAGAGTAAGTATAAAATATGATGTAAAAATGGAGGAAAAAGAGGAGAGTTCATCTGGGGGCTTCAGAGTAGTGCAAAAGAGATAAATGTGGGGCGGCCAGGTAGCACAGCAAGTAAGAGCACCGGCTCCAGTGTTGAGAAGACCTGGAGATCGAATCCCGGGCTCAGACACTTAGCACCCACCCAGAAACACCTGGCCGTGTAACCTTGAGCAAGTTACTTAACCCCGATTGCTTTGGGGTGGCCAGGTGGCTCAGCGAGTAAGAGCACCGGTTCCAGTGTAGGGCACGACCTGGAGATCGAATCCTGTGCTCAGACACTCAACACCACACCCAGAAATAACTGGCCGTGTAACCCAAGTTACTTAACCCCAATTGCTTTAAAAAAAAAAAAAGAGAGATAAATGAAAACTCTCAACACAAAAAAAAGTTAACTATATATTTTATAACATCATGAATTTATCAAGTTAAAGTACTTTTTTGATTGAGTCATAGATGAGTTAAGATGCAGATGATGTTTGAACAAATCCTAGATAATACTATTGAACCGATGACACAAACAATGGTATATAAATTAGGGGGAAATAAATGCTTAATCATTGTGGGAGGATCAGTGTTTCTAGCCATCTTCAGAAATCAAATAACATTCCTCAGGAATAATGTGTTGGGATTAGTTAAAGGAGATAGACTACTTCTTGCCTCCTATATATCTGAGAGGCAATTGAAGTAGCTGGTAATCAAGATTTGGGGTTACCTTGAGAAGACAGGACACCCACCCACCCCACAGACTCTATGCCAAACATCAAAAGAATGAGGGTAGTAAGCCTGAAAGGAATGTCATAGTCATCATTTACAATGCTACATGAAAGACTAGAACATTAATGATCAATGTATCTAGCATGGAGCTCAGAGAGGACAACTTGGACACATCAAAGAAAGGCAGCTTCAAGTGTTTATCTCTTCAGGATAGAAGAGAAGCTATATATTCAAGAAAGGAGCCAATCACTAGAGACCAGGAGAAGGCTACATATCAGACAAACTTCATGGGAAGTTGATTAAATGGAAAAAGAACTTCTAATAATCCAAAGTCGAGTCACTAAGCACTTATCAAGTGACTAATATGTGCCTTGTTCCTCACCGGAAACAATTGAATGCATAGTTACATATGTGAATATGTGCATGCACCTGCATACATATGCATGTATATGTGAACACACTGGTGTAAACATGTACATTTGTATATGGTATTTGCTTTCAAAGAAGTCAAAGTTTAGTGAGGGCTCAGCGGTGGTGGCTGCAGCGGTGCCTACCAAGGAGATGGAGGCAGGCAGTCAGACAGACGAGGCCACCCCATGGGCTGGTATGTGGGAGCTCAGCATCACTCTCCAGGCAGCCTTGATGAGAACTTGGAGGGCACTGGAGTTGCTTTAGGTCATAATCAGCCTCTGAAAACAAGAGAAAGCAAAATGGAAAAGCAATTATCCCATGAAAAATGGACAACTGCACAGCAAGAGAAATGAATTTTGGTATATGGTACCAACCTTTGAAGGCTGTAAAGAAATTCGGGATGCTCTGAAGGCTGGTGCACATGCATTTTAAAACAATGATCATGAACTGGCAAAGCAATCATTGATGGTGCAAATTAAACATTACCACATAGTGCCTTTAGGGAGTTTTATGATGAACTGGGAAACACAAATCAGCTTCCAGTCTATTGCTTGGCATGATAGAAGAGAAGAGTGACATAGAGACTCTGGATACTCCTGATCCACCACCAAATTCTGGATATGAATGTCAACTCCATTTCAGCCTTTCCACAGGCAAAGATCTCAAACTTTTGGCTCATAGTACATACACAGGGTACCACATGAAGAGGAGGTTGAATGCAGTGGAAGGGGTGGAACCAAGTAGTCAGTGCTGGTTCTTTCCAGGCAGGCCACTCACTGACAAAATGACAGTGGAAGAATTGAAGATCCCAAAGGACTGTATAGTACAGCTTTTTGTGAGCCAGCCTTTGCAGAATCCAATGCCAGTTGAGAACTGAACTGGTCTTGTTGGCTGGCTTTCTCTTATTCTATTTTTTTTCTCTTTTATGGCAGGAAATTTATTTTTACTGCCCTTATCTACCCATGAATTCTTAGGAATGACCAAAGAAAAATTCCATCTGTGATGGAGATCTACTCAAAAAATAAAACACAAAGAGCCAGCCTTTGAGACGCATGTGATTGCCATTTCTAATGCAAGAGTCAGCAATAGATAGTCATTTATTAAAAAAAATAAATGGATATGTTTCAATGAATAAAGCAGAATGAATGAAGAAGAGCACCTGTTGAATTTAGAATCAGTTTTTTTTTAAGGAAACCAAATTAGGGTTTTTCAAAAAAAATTCCTATCACGTAATTTACCTCCAAATATAGCTTTGAAAAATGGCAATAGAAGTACAGTATCTGTGATGTTTCTTTTCTGATTTTAACTGCTGTTACTCAAAATTCATCCATCAAGGGAGAAAAATGAGGAAAATATCCCTAGCATTGTGTTTCAGCATCACTTTCCCTTGTTTCGTGTGTTGAGATATTTTTATGTACATACCAACCAATTTTGGTACTTTTTATCAAGCTGATGATAGGCAGCCTTATGATGTTACTGACTTTGGAGCACTAGGCAATAAATTAATAAATCAGTAAAATCTCTTATAAAAAGTTTAATAAGGGAAAGGCTTGGAAACAAAGATGATACACAGACATGACATATATAGGCTAAATTAGAAATAATCCCAATAGGAAGTCATTAAGATAAAGGAGGATTAAACCTTTTTCATAGATGGTCACTTTAGGTGAGACTGGAAGGAATCTAGTGAAGTTAGGAGGGAGAAAGGAGGAGGGAGAGAATTCCAGCTATAGGAAATAGCCAACAAAAAAATGACCAGAGTAGAGAGATACAGTGTTCAATGATAGGAACAGCAAGGATGCAAGTCTAATCACTGAATCAGAGTATGCAGAGAGGTATAAGTTGTAAAAAGATTAAAAATGAAAGATGAATCGAGGGTATGAAGATATTTAAATCTCAAATAATTTTATAGTTTGTGCTAAATACCATAGAGAGTCATTTGGGGTTTATTAAATGGAGGGGTACTGTGTCACAAGTTGTTAGACTTGGACTTTAGAATGATCAGTTTGATATCTGATTGGGAGAAGGTCTGAGGTTGGTAGAGACTTGAGGTAGGGAGACCATTCAACAGGCTAATGCAATAGTATTAGCATGAGATAATGAAAGCTGCACCAGCTTGTTGGCAGTGGCAGTAGATAGAAGATGCAATGTATGAGAGATATTATGAATGTAGAAATGACAAAATGACAGCTGATTGAATGTGTGTGTGAGAGAGAGACAGAGAGAAAAAGACAGAAACAGAGAATGAAGAGTCCAGGATAACTACGTGACCAACCTATGTGACTTGTGAGATGGTGGTACCCTACACAGTAAAAATGAAGTTAAGTAGAAAAGAGGATCCTGGGGGGGGGATATAATGAGTTCATTATGGAACATATTGAGTTTAAGATTTCTGTGATACCTCTACTTCCAGTTCATACTGAAGGTAAAGAGAGAGGTCAGGAATGAAAAGAAGTATCTCAGAATAATTTGCATAAAGATGATAGCTAGTTCTATGGGAGTTGAGATCACCAAGTAAAATAGAATAGTTTGACTTAGGGCAGAACTTTGTGGGACACCCACAGATTGCCAGTATGATCTAAAGAACCAGCAAAGGAGACAGAACAGGTCCAACATCAAAGGAATCAAAGCTCTCTATAGTTTATGAAAAAAAATATTCTTTAAACCACTATCATTTGAAGAAATTCAAATTAAGACAGCTATGAGATACCACCTCACACCCATCAGATTGGCTAATATGAAGGAAAAGGAAAATGATAAATGTTGAAGGGAATGTGGGAAATCTTGGACACTAGTGCACTGTTGGTGGAGCTGTGAACTGATCCAACCATTCTGTAGAGCAATTTGAAACTACAACCAAAGGGCTATGAAATTGCACATTCCCTTTGATCTAGCAATGCCACTACAAGGTTTGTTTCTCAAACAGATTGTTAAAAAAAAATGAAAGGAAAAAGAACTTATCCTACAAAACTATTTACAGCAGCTCTTTTTTTTGGTGACTAAGAAGTGGAAATTGAGGGGATACCCATTAATTGGGGAATGGCTGAACAAGTAGTAGTAGGTAATTGAAACAATGTTGTTGTGCTATAAGAAATGATGTGGCAATTTGCTGTAAAACACTAGGATAAGGAAACTTTGTTAGGCACGTGCTGGTGTGCATCATGCCACACACTACTATTAAAAATGGTCAGAGAAGTAATCATTTACCCCAGGAACAATTGAGTTTCAAGGCTCCCCTGCAGAGACAATTAACAAATTTTACACCATAATCCAAAACAGATGAATTGGAAAACCAAGGTCTATAGTTAGCCCTATTGAGGAATAGCTAGTTACTTATCAGCTATACCTTTATTCTGGCAAATAAGTAGAAGTTAACAAGTAGGCAAAAAGAGTGAACCTAAGGGAGCATGGTTAATGACTAGTATTTTTCCATTTCCCATTCATATGGGATTCAATGTCAAACCAATACAAAAAGCATTAAGTGTCTACTCTGTGTCAGGCACTTAAACAATTCTGGGTATACAAAAATCATGAAAAAAAAACTAGTCCTTGCATCACAGTCTTAGAAGATGCATTGAAAGCACAATCATTTGGAAACAAAAAGTTGTCCATCAGCTCTCCCTCCACTTTGGCTTTGACTTGTAGTCTTTTCAAGTTAAATAATTACCATTAGTTCAGCAGGTGGCATTGATGCTCTTTCCATCCTTGTTGAAGACATCCTACATCATTG
Source organism: Petaurus breviceps papuanus (assembly GCF_028583685.1). NCBI lineage: Eukaryota > Metazoa > Chordata > Mammalia > Diprotodontia > Petauridae > Petaurus > Petaurus breviceps. The sequence goes on along the minus strand of NW_027185761.1, from coordinate 29,436,614 downwards.
TTGAAAACATCATGCTCAAAAACACTGGAGCAAGCACAAGTCAGTGAAGCAAGGCTTCATTCCATAGATGACTGGGAAAATGTGAGAAAATAGTCCATGTTCTAGAACCCATGCAAGCATGCTGTCATAGAACTGGTATACAATAATGATGAGCTTTTCTGGGTAAACAAATTTTGCCATAATTTTCCACAAGCCTCCATGATTGACAGTATCAGATGTCTTGGTCAGTTCACCAAAGATTGTATATAAACTTCTGCTTTTGGCATTTCATCTGAAGTTGTCAGGCAGCAACACCAAGTTATCTATTTTTAAGCCCTTTCTGAAGCTATACTATCTTTTGAGTAGATGATCATCTTCCAGGTGAAGAATCCACCTATTAAGGAAGAATCTGGGAAGAGCAATATCTAAGAAAGAGTCCCCATTGTCATTGTCACAGGACAACTTATTTCCTTTTCCTTTATAGAGATTGGAAAATGGAGGCATCCTTGCACTCCTGGAGGATAACCTCTTCTTTCTACATAAGCTGGAAGATTTCAGTCAGCTTTTGTATGAGCAGTGGACCACCTCTCTTGTAAATATCAGTTAGAATAGAATCAGCACCAGGTGTTTCACCACAGGAGGAGCTCAATGGCATTCAAAACCTTTTCTTCAGCTGGAAATTCAACTAAAGGGGACTTACTTCAACATGAGGTATATGGCCAATGACTTTATCATTGGTTGATGCTCTGTTGAGAACATTATGAAAGTGTTCACTCAGCCCTCACTCTGTATCATATCCTTGTCACTGCACAGTGTGGCTCTATTAGTGCTAAGTAATTGAGATGCATCATAGGTCTTTGTAACACAAATAGCCTTTAGGGCATTGTAAAAGCACATGGGATAGTTACTGTCTACATGAAACTAAATTTAATTTGCCTCCTTACTGAGTCTGAGTATTGTGCATCTCTCAGCTTTACTTACACTTTATTTTTGATGTAGTTAAATGTTGCCTTCTTAGAGATGGATCAACTATTCTCTGGTAAAGCCCATGGAGTTCTCGGTTTTTCACTCAGTAACTTTAGAATTTCCACATCATTGTCATCAAACCACTCTTCATTTTTGTGAGTTTTCTGCTCCAGATGAGTAAATATGGTACTGTACACCAAATCTCTGAAAGTCGTCCATTACTTTTTAGTTTTACTGTTGCCAACTGTGTGTTGGGTCAGCTTTTCCCATTTGCCATGAGATAAATCTAGCATAACTCTCATATGCTGTCTTTTTCCTTATAATGGCATAGTCTATTAAGTACCAGTGTTTTCTGTGAGGGAGTTTTATTGCTTTTGGGTAAATGAAAGAGTGATGGTGAAGAGAAAGACACGAGACACACAAGTCCTCAGTAGTAAGTGACCACTTCTGTTACTCTATTACTCCCAAAGATTCCCTGCCATGTCACATACTCTGTGTCTACTCTGGCATTAAAATCACCCCAAATTACAAGCATGTCCTCTTTTGGAACACTGATGATCAGATTCTCTAGGCCTTCATGATTTTTTTTTTTAAACTCATCAGGGTCTGTCATGGTGAGAGCATACACACTGATAATAGTGATGTGGCATTTCCTGAAAGTGGAAAGCACATTATTATAAATCTTCCATTTAGACCTTTTGAGAGGCATGCAAGCTTGTTAACTATATTAATTTTGATTACAAACCCTGCACAAGCTTGATAGTGCCCCTCTTCACAGCTCCCTTTCCAGAAAATGTGTATCCAACTCCAACTTCAGTGAATTTGCTTCTATTAGCCAATATTGTTTCACTCAGGGCTATTATTTGGATGTAATAACTGCTGAGTTCACTCACAATAAAAGTTCTTCATCTTTTATGTCTACTGAAACTACTTAAACAAACACTTTAAGGTTGTCCATAACTGTGTGCACCTTCTATGTACCAAAGGTTAATGGAATCATCTTCGCAATAGTTTTTGCACATTTTTTTTTGTTTTGAGCACATGCTAGCATCCAATCTGCCATGATAAACAGGCCTTGGTTAGGTTAGATGAAGCAGACAATTTTAGTGTATCTTTTCTTGCTTCTTCCTCATGCTAGGAGGTGAGCAGTGCAGTCTTTTAAAAAAAGGATGCTTCTACACCCAGGGGGTTATTGAATCCCACTGCTGCTTTGGTCCAGTGAGAAAACAACCTTGTAGCCTGGGCCACTTGCATTCAGGGTTGTGATACAGCTACCACTATTTCTACACCTGTTGTTTCCTCACTTGCTTATTGTCATAAGACGTTGAGGTATGTAAAAATGGTAAAATGGTATGGGTGATGGCTTTTGATTAATGCAATAAATTAGATTTAAGTGAGACAGAGTGGAACATTCATTGGCCTCACCCTCTCCTCTAGAGTTATCAAAGTCCAGGGCAAAACAAAAGGCAAGACTATTGACAAAGTCTCAGGGTACAGTGGACAACCTTTGTTTCTTCTATGTCTAATCAAGCTCTAAGCACTCTGCGGCAAGAAGCCCTACATAAGAGGGCAGTGTAGAATTGAACTGCTTCACCAAGTTATCAAGATGAGGTATGAGAATTGTAATTAGTGCAGGGGTGATGACCTGGAAAGAACTGAGGTATAGGTGATTAGAATTCTTGTCTAAGGAGGAAGAATAGGCTTTGGAGCTGCAAAGCCAAGGGGAATGTGGAAAGATAATGGATTATGATCAGATAATGAAAAGACATAACTCATGAACATGGAAGTCACATATTTGTGGGTTATGAGAAGATAAGGGATATAAACATCTTTGTGTATAGTGTTGATGACATGGAAGAATGAGAAGGGTAGAGTTAACAATCATTAAAATGTAATAACACTCAAGAAAGTGTTAATGTATGCTTAAGTCCCCTAGTGTAAGGGCAGAGTTAGGAGAAAAGAGAAAGTCTGTGATCCACATACTAAGCTCATTAAACTAGGAAGGAGAATGTTGTGCATCTCAATAGAACTTTGGCATTGAAGTCTTGATTTGTAATAAATTCGAATGGAATAAAGCTAAAAGGAAGAGTATTACTGAATGAAAATATTAAGAAGAGTGTGGAAGTCAGGATTGATGTTAAGATTGAAAGTTGAACTAATAATGAAAAGAACAATCGGGGAACCTGCATCATCAAGAGGGAGCCAGGCTTAGTGAGTGAAAAAAAAATGGAGCAGGTGAGAAAAGAAACACTTTAACATGAAGTCTATTGTGTTACCTGTGAACGAGGCATTCTAAAGGCAAACAGAAAAGAGGTGTATAGTTATAGAGTGGGCCTTTGGCCAAGTTGGTTGAGAGAGTTGGGAATAAAGAAGTGGGCAGTGAGGGAGGGAGAAAGTGGTTTGAAAAATAAACAGGGATTAGGAATCATTGGAATGGGGAGAAAATTAGAGTTGGTAGTGTTAAACATCAAAGAATTAGTTCTGATAGGTTATTACTGTCAATAAGGGTTCAGTCTAGGGATAGAGTTGTCCTACTGGACTTTAAGATAGGTAAAAATATACTTTCCCAGTCACCAATGGAGTGGACAAAACTAATAATTAACAATGAGAAAACACAGGTCCTCCACTAGAGTCAGCACCACACAATCTATATGTAGAAATATCAGTTACAGAAAATGAAGTTTTGAATACTGTGGGTAAGTTCACCTACCTTGGCAGTACACTTTCCAAGGAAGTACACATTGAAAATGAGGTTGATACACACATTGTCAGAACTAGCACAATGTTTGAGAAGCTCCAAAGGAAAGTTGGGGAAAGAAGAGGCATTAGACTGACTACCAGACTGAAGGTCTACAGAGCCATTGTGCTGACTACATTGTTGTATGCCCATGAAACCTGGACAGTATACCAGTGCCCTGCCAGGAAACTGAATAACTGCCATTTGAATTGTCTTAGGAAGATTTTGAAGATTACCAGGCAGGATAAGGTCCTGGACACTGAGGTTCTTTCTCAAATGAAACTGCCAATCATTCAAACTCTACTTCAGGGAGCAACTCCAATAGACTGGCCACATTGTTCAAATGACAAAAGTAGGCTTGCCTAAAAGACTACTTTATAGAGAACTCACACAAGACAAGCTCTCAGATGGTGGTCAGAAGAAGCAATGAAAAGACATTCTCAAGGTCTCTCTGAGGAACTTTAGAATTGATTGCCTGACATGGAAGACACTGGGACAGAATAACCCAGCATGATGTGTCCCCATCAAGTAAGGTGCTGCACTCTATGAGTAAAGTAGAATTGAAGTAGCTCAAAATAAATATGAGATGCACAAATTTAAAGATTTCACCCCAAATATTCACATGGAGTATTTGTACCCTGCCTGTGGTAGAGCATCCCAAGCTTATGTTAGTCTGATCAGCCATGGTCTTACACACTGGAACTTGACAATAACATAGTGATGTTATTTTGATTCTTTTTAAAAACTAAGGACAACAACCAATCAGTGTTTACCCAAAGATTCAGATGGTAGTGTGTAGTTGGAAAGTCAGAGTGGGGGTGGGGAAGAGGCCTGGGAAGGCACAAAGACAACTGCTGTGACTTTGTAAGTGTTCAAAGAAAATGCTTAGAGAGTGATTGAAAGGTTATGGGTTTCTCTGTTGGTGACATTTTCTAATTCTCCCTATGAATCTTGTATTTACAAGGATAGGTTGTGACCGTAGGTTGAAGGAAAGATTTGTACCAACCATTTAAAACCTGAATCCACTCTCCTCAGAAGACAGTGGTGTATTCCTTGATTTACACAGAAAAAAAAAACTTTCTTAGTAATATCCCTGAGTGTATTTTGGGTGACATCAACTGGCTTGATATTGAGGAGATGTAAATCACTTGATAATCAATGGTGAAAAAACCAGATGAGTGACAGAATTAGAAAAATCCAAATACTTTAAGGTTAGCTGTAGGGGAAGAGTCCTAAACTGTCCCCTGGGAAGCCAATGCAACAGTAGGAGTGAGGTTGTAGAGTGTCCCAAGAGGATGAGTTAAAATAGCATAGTTTGATTACTATGCAGAATGTGTAGAGGGGAGAAATATATGATGAAGTAAAAAAAAAAGGCAAGTACCAGGTTTGGAAGACATTTAAAAGCAAGGAAAAAAAATTTGGATTTTATTCACCAACCAATAGAGAGACACCAAAATTTTCTGAGCAAAAGAGTGACAATTTTCACCAAACAGATGAAACCATGTCTTTCAAAAAAATGCAAAATTTTCTTAGGATGACGATTAAAATGAGACACATAAGGTAGAGGGAAAAAGTTAATGCAGTGAGTCTTTTTTCAAAAGAAAAAGAAAAAGCACACACAGCATTATGGCTTTTGGAATGAGTCAGAGTTGATCTGTTTCCTTATTTTTGTGTCAGCATACAAACATTTCATGTGTTTTTTACCATGGGCTATAAAACACTCTCCACCTGAACCTCTGGATAGTACAAACCAATCAATAATAAAGTGCTTTGAGTCAGAGAGTTCATGCAGAGAATCAGCATGGGCTCTTTAAGGAGAAGTGCTATTCAGGCATCAACAATAGCCCTACACCATACTGTCAGAGCAGAGAGATCAATCTCAAAGTGCAGGAGAAATCACGTAATTCATATAGACAGAAGTCTCTGCCTTAATGGAAAAGGAATGTCTCTAGTACTGAAGCACAGAGGGAAGACTGAGATAGAAATGTGAAGGGGTGGACGTGGGAGTTGGTTGGATGAGGGCTGAATTGTTCAGGTAATCACCTCTGAACTAAGAAGTCTCCGTTAAACAATAGCATGTTCATATCTCCAATATCTACTAACTTTTATTGGGGTTAAATGAGAGGAGATTGTTCTTTACTTATTTAACTCATGTTCCTCTCCTGAACCACCCTGCTTTTGGTAAATTTGGTGTATTCCCACTTATTTGTGGATAGATTATCCACTTGAGAAATTTCCTGTGGCAGTCCCAGTTCCCCTCTCCTTTCACCCCCATCAGTTGCTCTTGAGTTAGAGTAGAATAGAACCAGGAAGAGACAGAATTGCTCAGTGGAAAGAATGCTTTATTTAGAGACAAAGATCTGACATTCAATGCCAAGCCCCACCATTTATCTCTTGCTTAAATTTGGACAAGAAAGTTTTAGTTGCATTTTCCCTTCGGTAAAATGGAGTCAGACTACTTAAAAAAAAGATTCCTTCAAGCTCTATATCTGTCCTTCTATGGACCTATTTGGTGAGAATAGATTGGTTTAGACACCTTCTGAAGAGAAGTAGATGATTAAATGAATGGTCTAAGTATATTGGTGAAGGAGTATTGTTTTTGCTCTAACTTTCTAAATAATGTCCAAATTGATCTACAGAATGTGAGCTTCTTGAGAACAGGCAATAATTTTTGGTTTCTTCATGGGGTCCCTAGCACTTAGGCTGGTACCTTGTGTATAGGTGACACTTAAATAATAATTTGTTGGTTTCAAATGACTCATTCTTCTTGATATATTGAAATGTTTGTGTTTATTAAAATTTTTATTTATGTTTAAATAATCATGATTTTTATGGTTGTCAAATTAAGAATAAAAAAAATAGAGCTAGAAAAATCTATGGGGAAACTGTCCATTTTTTTGACAGCAGAGTGATAAACAAGAAAATGGATTCTAATTCAATTAAACTTTAAAACAATAATGACAGAAAAGCCCGAATTAATTAGTTTGGATAAAAAGTAAAAAAAAAACTACTTATGCTTTAAAGTAAAAAGGCATCATTTCTGAAGCACCCATAGTTTTCTACATTATTTAATTTCATCTAGAAACTGGGTTTAGAAAATAAGTGAAATATAAAAACCCCACATATGAGAGATATTAAAAGGACAAATAGATAACAGAAAGAATTTCCATTTAACAAATGTTTATTAAGTTCCTTCTATGTACGTCTGTATTAGGCACAGAGGGTAACAGAGACCTCAAAAAGTTTATGACAACATAGATAGCTATAGATAAAATAGAATACTATGGTATATACACAAAGGATGTATATGCAGCAGGAATTAAAAATAAAGTACAGAAGAGGAATATAAAGAGTTATTAAAGCTAGTGGTGGTGGGAGCTTCTAGTTGAGGCTACTAGGAATAAATACTGAGAGAAACTAGACCAATTCAATTCACACTTCCTTAATGGTGCAAGCATTCATGGAGATAATTTTCAGATGAACCCTTCAAGATTAAATGATTTACCAAAGGATGTATACCTAGTAAGTGCCAGGATTTCAGCCATGATTTTATAATTTGGAGATAAGTGTACTTTAAAAAATAACATTATATTAATTCAATTTAATAAATGTATAAATGCCTATTCTATACAGTGTATTGCCTATGCAAGTTTGGTGATTAGGTATAGGAGGACCATCCTATATGTGTAGGGAACAATTTTTAACATAGGGATGGAAACAGGAACATGTGTACTGTGTTCTGAAATCAGTAAGTATAACAAATTGATCTAAAGCTATTTACTAGAGTCATTTGTTGTTACCTGTAAATAAATAGTCAAATACTCAAATCCTGATATCAACAGCCACATGAAAAAATGTTTTGACACATTAATTAATGATTAGAAAAAGTGTAAACTAAAACAATGATGAGTTTCTATATTAAACCCATGTGATTAGAAAAGTTGATAACAAAGAGAAATAATCCCTTTTTTTGAGGGACTTTGGGAAAACATGTACATAGTTGGTAAAGTTGTGAATTGTTTCAATGATTCTCTAAAGCAGTTTGGAAATATGCCCCCAAAGTACTAACCTTTTCATGACCTCAGGCCTAGAAATACCACAACAAGGCTTATAGTGCCCCCCCAAAAAACAAAGAAACAGAATAAGGATCTATCTACAAAAAAAAAATGTAGAAATTTTATTATAGTGTCAAAGAATTGGAAAATTAAGGTAGTGCCTTTCATTTGGGGGGAAATCTGAACAAATTATGTTAAATTAATATAATGGAATGTTATTTGACCATAATAAATTACAAAAGGAAGAGTGAAACAAGAGATTTGTTTGATGTGATACAAAGTAAAATGAGCAGAAACAGGAGAATAATAAATACAGTAATGGATGACATGATGAAAAATAAACCAACTTCAAAAGACTTAAGAACCCTAATTAAGGCAATGATCAACTATGATTCCAGAGGGCCAGTGATAAAGAACGATACCTATGTCCTGAGAGAGGAATTAGGACTCAGGATACAGATGGACACATACATTTTTTTTTAACAAGGCCAATGTGGGGATTTGATTTGCATGTTTGTTATGAGGGTTTAGTTTGTGTTATCTTTCTCAGTGGAGGGACAAAGGGGGAGTAGAAAGAAAGAAATACTTGGAAGTTGAAAATGTAATCATAAAAAAGAAAAGTATGGCATTCCCTAATTATTTAATTTAGGTAGCTGTTCTAAGTCAGATGCACAAGTTAGATGTTCTGAATAGGTCAGTCTTTGATCATAGAGTTCTGCAGGGAACTATAATTTCTACATTCTTCCCTTAGCATATAGAATTTAAAATATACTGCAATGTATTTGGAGAAGTTGTGTGGTGAAACAGAAGAGATAGCTTCACCATTTGTCCTCTGAAAAGTCACCTGAGATTTTTAAAATTATTTTTATAGACATTCGCAAAGAAGATCTGGATAGGTGGCATGTACAGAAAACAGACACATTTTAACACAGACTTGGAATTCCTGATCCTCCACAAACCCTGCATTGTGATGTATCTGGCTTCTTGAAGGTTATGCAAATGATTATTTTCTGGTCTGATCAGTCATGCTTAAAATACTTTGACCTCAGTAACAAAGCATGTCTGCTTTCTGAAAGCAAGGAAAGAAAAGCATTTTGTGATGATTCCTTTGTCCATAGTAACTCATGAAAGAAATAAAATACATATTTTCCAGTGCTATGTTACTTAGCCCTTCCACTTCTGCAGAAAATGTGGCCGAATATTATAAAAACGACTGAGAGTATGAAGAATCACAATGTTCAGTCATTTCTGAACTACTTGAGAGGACATGGGCAGGAGTTGTAATGGATGAGCAATCATGAATCATCCATTGAAGTAAAATAAACATGTGAATGAGAACAGGTCATCTACAACTTTGATAAATTCAGGCAGCTAGAGGAGAACATAGATTAAAGTAATCTTAGACATATGAAGGGACTGAGGAAGATGAGAAAAAAAGCACTAAAACTGAATAGGTAAGCTATGAAAGAAACTATACCAGGTCAAAAATAGCTCTGAGGAAACAAAAGGATGTTGATAGATATTATAATGATGACTCATAGGCTAGGCCTGTATTTGTTCAAGCTACTGATGTTGAAGGACTTCAGCTCATGATCTTAATGGGGACCATGATCTTTGGAGAAATGATGAAGGCTGGTACAAATTGCTGTAGGACTGAAAACTACTTGGCAGAACTTCTGTAGAAGTAAAAAAAAAAGGAATAATGGTATGTCAGTATTAACAAACATTTAAAATAAACTACCACTCATTTACCCATTAAAAACCCTTCCATCCCTTTGCCTTTCCCCCCAAAAGTTCAGCAAAATAAAAGTGGAGTTACTATTTAGAAGAGATTCCATAGTTTGGATAATTTTCCATGAATATTTCATAAGTCAAAGCTATACATAATTCCGTTGGAATTTGGAGATCAGAAAGTGACTACTTGGATGACGTAGGGCAAATGTGAACCTGTTTTCATTAGAGATACTTCAATTCCTGGCATTCAAGGCATGCAAAAACAGAAACAAATTTGTACCTTCTTTCTCTAAAAGTTGGTATTTATTGAGTGTACTTCTAAATTCACAAATATGAGACTCACCCTCACCATCACGGCCACCCTAGTCTTTAAAGAACTTTATTAAGTCATCACGAATATCTCAGATCACTCTGTACCTTAGGGGGAATGGAATGTTTTATTCATTCACTCTAATACTAGAACTGAATACATCAGTTTTTATTAAACATGGGTGGTTGTTATGCTATTCAAACTTTCAGTTTTGTAAGGCTTCAAATGATTTAAAAAGCTTTCCAAATGGCATTGGATTGTATCTTAACTCTTCAGTACCCCCATCAATATTAGATTTTTCATGCCATTTTAATTGGGTAAATGGGAAAGAAAATTATTTGAAAGGTTTTCCATGGTAATGCCTTATATAATACATATGACTTAAATTGATGTCTTTATATTAATGGAATGAGTTTGATGTTGACTTTATTTTATGCAAGTTTTTGAATTAGCTATTTAACTCTAAATTTCTCCCCAGAACTTTTGTGATATTGTCAAATGTACAGTTATAAAATGTAAAATCAAGTAGCGATTCTTCAAAATCTGATATTCACACACACATATATATACACACACACATATAACACATATATACAAACATATATATATATATATATACACTAAAAATTCTAAATATTTATCTAGAAGATGTAATTCAAAGATTACTAGATGAGATCAAAGGAACCTGAGTCTTAGTGCTGCTTCTGCAACTGAACTAACTGAATGATCTTCTCTAGAGCTCTAAGAGCCTCAGTTTTCTCATCCATAAAATGAAGGGATTGGACTGGATAATTCTTATGGTCCCTTATACTTCTACTATTCTACAATCTTAACATGGATATTTATGAAAGCAATGCCACATGGTTCTACAATACAAAAATAGCTCATCCAGGTGAATAATTTAATCTAAATAAAGCTAAAAGATATGTGATAGGCATGAAATTGATGGTATATGCTGTATGATTCATCATAAGACTTCTTTAGCAATCTGACCTCAGTCATACCAAACACATTGGCTAAAAAAGGGCAGGTGTACCTATATGTTTTTAAAAATCTATACCCAAAATTAATTATGTCATGGATGTGAATGTGATGTGAACATAAGATAATAAGTCTATTGCAGGAAAAAAAACATAGAGATCATATCAACCAGCACTTTCCCTTTACAGATGAGGAAAATGAGGGACAAGGAAGTTAGGAAGAAGAAATGAAAGAAGGAAGGAAATAAAGAGAAAGAAAGAGAGGGAAAAAAAGGAAAAAGAGCACACAGGAAAGGAAGGAGGGATGGAAGGAAGGAAGGAAAGAAGGAAAGGAAGACAGAAAAAAACAGGAAAAAGAGGGAGGAAGAAAGAAAAGAAATTATTAAGGAAGGATGGGAGTTAGACAGGAAGGGAAGAAAGGAGGGAGGAGACTTTTTCTTTGTTATATTTTGAATTGGCTCATATTTTTTATTATCAAAATCACTATTATATGTTATAGAAACATAGTATTAATTACAAAAATAAATGCACCTAAAGTTAAATACTAGATGTTTAAGCTGTCAGTATCCTGTATATCATTATTCAAATAAGAAACTCAAAAGAACACTTGTCTTGCTTTTCTCTGCAAAATAATTCAGGAAATAAAGCCAGTACTTGTTAACCATTATTCATCTTTGCCTCAAGTTTTCCTGCCTTTAAGCAGAGTTTGGTTCAGAAAGTGCTTCCTCTGGGGACATAGGTTCTAACTTGACCTTCATCACTGTCAAAGTGGCCACATGGGTAGGGAGAATATCAGACCAGATGATATTTTATTGACAGAAAAATTTCTACTGCATTAATGCTGGGAAAACTTCATTTCTTTCTTTCACAATTCTTGACATGTATTGTTCTAGAATGCGCATTGTTTTGGAAAGCTATGTGTCATTAAATACCATCCCAACACTGAAAAGGGGAAGTGCTCCTACCTCCAGTCTTCTTAGAAAGGTTTCACCTCATAATAATTTCATAATTTAGTATTTATATGATAACAGCTATGTATCAATTTGAGGATTTTTTTCAACATAAATGAGAAATACATAGTGTCTAGAAAGATCTTGTTCAATTAAGGATACTTTTTTTTTCAAATATTGACAGTATCAGTTATGTACACACATTTTCCCTCACCTCTATTTGTTACAGATGGTTTTGCAATTTAATAACTATATGGAAATTCTAGGTATTCAAAACCATAAAACATCACTATTGTGATGTCACTGCCATCAATCTGAAAATTTATATTGACAGTCTACTATATGCACAGCATAGTAATTTGCAATATGGGGAATAAAAGAGATAAAATATATGGTCCATATTTACAATGGGGAGAGAATGATCATGGGGTAGGAGAAAGAAGATTTGATCTGGAATTGCAATACCTGAGTTCAGATGCTGACAATTTACTTACTGGATAATGAGAAAAGTAATACACATTTATCAGCATTTAACTTGTTACTATTATGTGCCAAGTACTGTGCTAAATGATTTTCATAAATACAATCGCATTTGATCTTAACAACAACCCTTTAACATAGGTGCTATTGTTATCCCTATTTTATACTTGAAGAAAATGAGGCAAACAGAAACTAACAGACTCACCCAGTTTAACACGTCTGCTAAGTGTCTGAGGTCAAATTTGAACTTGAGTCTTTATGAATCAAGATCTATTCTTCTATCACTGTGCCACTAGCAGCCTATACATGAAATTTATATAGCCCTCTAAAGTTTATGAAGCACTTTCCATTCATTATTTTGCTTTTGTCTCACCTCCTAAGTACTATTGTTATTTTTATTATATAAATAGGAAAATTAAGACTTGGAGAGGTTTAGTAATTTTTGCATTGTCACATAGTGAGTGACAGGAGTTCAAATTGAATTCAGTTACTTGTCTCCAAGTTCACTATTCTATCCACTTGTACATGCTATTAAGTTACTTAACCCAATCCTTTTCCTCAATCCTATTTCCTATTTGTACAGTAAAAGCATCGGTGATCTCTAAGGGCCCTTCCAGTTTTAAGTCATGTGGACGCTGCTATAACATGGAATTTTAAATCTAGTTTGGGACAAAAACAGAGAAATATGAGGTTTCAAAGGATGACAGTTCTAGTTTATTCCCCCAAGTGGGAAATGTAGTCAGCTTGGAGAAGTGATGCTTCTTCAAAATACTTAAATCTATTAATAGGTCAGCCTAGTTTTACTTCATGCTGAGCTTCATGGTAAATTGGTAGACATTCTCTCAAGGCTTCTGTGTTTGCTTTCTTTTCAAAATTTACATGTCATTCAAAATAATTATAGCAATATGGGCAATGAACAAGAGCAATATAAGTAATATATTTTTGACATAGGATCAGAATCACCCAAAGGAAGTTCAGCATGAGCATTCTGCTTATGTTTTTAGAGTAGATTTCTTGGCAGATTTCTTAGGTGTAGCTATTGCCTTTACAATATAACTGACCCTTTGGAATACAAACAGTAAGAAAGGCTATATCATCAGTATTCAAGCAAAGGAATAAAGGATGGATTTGTTATTGTTCAAATATTCCTCATGACATATTTCCTAAATTCTTCTCTCCCTTTTGCTAAAACGTGTAAAATAGAGCAAAAATGTATAGATTTGTCATGACTTTCCCACATGATCCTATATTTTAATTGTCACCAGATTTTACATATTGATGGTTATATCTGTTTCTTTTATCCTGGTAATCTCATACTGACTATTCCACATTACTCAGAAGGAACCACATTAGTAATATTTTTTGTTTTGTTTTGTACCTAGAAGATAATTATATAGTTCATAACCCTGGTTACCAACTCAAAGCATTAACGTATAACTAACAGGAAAGCTAATTAAAACCACTCCAATTTTCTTATTTTAAATTGCCAATTGCCTTGAAAAGTTTGAAATTTACTGCTGAAAATGTATATGTTATCTTTTTTTTAAAAAACTGTTTACATTATATTTTTTATTAAATGCTTTATTAACTTCTATTTACATCATTCATTTCCACAAGATTAAGAGTTACAATTGTTTCCCCCATTTTCCCCATACCCACCACCCCAAAATAGCACTCCCACTGGATATCCCCTCCTCCAATCTGCTCTCTCCCATATCGTCTCTCATACCCCCTCTGACTTTCCAGTCAGGCATGGTGAATCTCTATGCCCCAGTGCCTGTATATCTTATTTCCCAGTTAAATGTAAAATTACATATATACATTTGATTTCAAAGTTTTGAATTCCAGATTCATTCCCTTTGTCCCTACTCAACCAGCCTTACTGGGAAGATAAGCAATTCAATATAGTTTCTATGTGTGTAGCTATGGAAAACATTTCCATAGTGGATGTATTGTAAAAGATTAACTATATTCCCCTCCCTCCGATCCCATCTCCCACTTATTCTGTTCTCTAATTTGATCCTGTCCCTTTTCAAAAATGGCTGCTTCCAACTTCCTTCCCCCCATCCTTCTCTCCCTTCTATCATCCCCCTCTCAACCCCTTCCCCCCTACTCTCCTGTAGGTTGAGATGCCCTATTTAGTGTGTATGTAATTCCCTCCCTAAGCCAAATTCGATGAAAATAACGTTGACTCTTTCCCTTTTGCCTTCCTATTCTTCCCCTTCATTGTGACCATTTTACCTTGCCTCTTCTATATTATATAGTTTACCCCATTCTGTTAAAACCCAACTACTCTTATTATATTCCTCTCTCACCTCTTAATTTCACCTTTTAAGTATCTTCCCTTCCTATTCAATTGGTCCAGTGCCCTCTATATATGTATACATTTACACAAATATACACACATTCCTATATGTATTCATACACCCATACACCCTCCTATATAAACATATACACACACATTTTTATTCCCTTCAAGTATTCTCATACTGAGAAAAGTTTCATAAGTTACAATTATCATTTTTTCTATGTAGGGATGTAAATAATTCAACTTTGATAAGTTCCTTATGATTTCTTTTCCCTGTTTACCTTCTCATGCTTCTCTTGCTTCTTGTATCTGAATGTCAAATTTTCTATTCAACTCTGTTTATTTTTTTTTCATCAAGCACACTTGAAAGTCCTCTGTTCCACTGAATTAGCATATTTTCCCCTGAGACATGATACTTAGTTTTGTTGAGTAGGTGATTCTTGGTTTTAATCCCAGCTCCTTTGACCTCTGGAATATCCTATTCCACACCTTTTGATCCCTTGAAGAAGAAGCTGCCAAATACTGTGTTATTCTGATTGGTTTCTGTAAGGGTTATGGGATTTAAAGATCTTCCATGCCCCGTTGGACTTGCTGACATAGCAGGAAGGGGCAGAGCAAGAGGAAGCGGAAGCCAAGCTAGCGTTCCTGCGGTGGCTGGCAGTGGTGGTGACGGCGGCAGCAGCAGAGGCAGTAGCAGCGCGAAGCCCTTTTTGAGTTAGGACTGCTAAGGACTTTCTGCTAAGGACTCCTGCTGAGGACTGCCAGGGGCCGGAGCTGCTGGGAGCGCGCTTCCAGGATGCTGGGTGGTTGCTGTGTGTGGGGAGAGGAGGACCTTTGCCTGAGGTAGCCTGTTCTGTTTTAAAGGCTTGAAAATGTGGGTGCTTTCTACTTTATCTACCTGTGCCAATATCATAACTACGCTGATGGCTTTCACTTTCTGGTTTTGGGACTCAGTCTTTTGGTATCTTAATAAATTTTCTAGTTTATTTCCTCATATGGCAAACATGACGTATTTTGTAATGGATAATTATATCAGCATATTTGTAATCTCCATAGGCATTGTGAATATGGCATTGCTGATACAGTTTCCACAATATTCAAATTGTTTCTTCCTGACTGCCTGTATTATTTTCTCCTTGATCTTGAAATTCTGGAACCTGGCTATAATATTCCTAGGAGTTTTCTTTTGGGGATCTTTTTCAGGAGGTGATCAGTGAATTCTTTCAACCTCTATTTTGCCCTCTGGTTCTAAAACCTGAGGGCAATTTTCCTTGATAATTTCTTGAAGAATGATTTCTAGGTTCTTTTTTTCATCATAGATTTCAAGTAGCCCGATAATTTTTTAATTATCTCTCTTGGATCTATTTTCCAGGTTAGTGGTTTTCCCAATGAGATATTTCATATTGCCTTCTATTTTTTTCATTTTTGGGGGATACGTTTAACAGTATCTTGATTTTTCATAAAACATTCTTCTTCTCATTGGCTTTTTGAGCCTAGTTTGCCATTTGGGTTAGTCTATTTTTAAAGTGTTACTTTCTTCAGTCAGGTTGTTGACTCTCATTTCATAATTTTCTTGCTTAATTATAATTTCTCTTCCCAATTTTTCCTCCACTTCTCTTATTTGCTTATGAAAATCCTTCTTTACATCCTCTATAGCTTGTATCCAACTTATATTTTACTTGGAAGCTTTTGGTGCAGGAGTTCTGACTTCATTGTCTTCTTCCTGTTCCATTCATTGATCCTTTTTGTCCCCAAAATATGAGGTTTAAAGTTGTATTGCTCTGTTTCCTTTGCTTCCTTTGCCTCTTCATGTTGCCACTCAATTAGTTGACTTTTGGACTTTTTGCCACAGTAGAACTCTGCCACCAGACAGGGGTCTTTTGTCCCAAACTTTGGTGTTTTCTCAGCTGCTGAAGGTATTAATTGTGTGCCCTCTCTGAAGCCTCCACACACTCTGGCAAGCTGGTTGCACACCCCAGTACCTCCACCCTAGACCACAATCCAGATCCAAGCAGGTTAAAGCAAGATTGATTACCCCTCAGACTTGTCACTTGGTCCTCCTACAGTCTGCAGATCAGGAGCTGAAGTTGCCACATGGCAGCAGATGCATGGCCACAGCACCTCAGTGGATTCTTGCCTTTGGGGCAAAGGCAGACCACAATCCCAAACTACTGGATCCCAAAGTCCACACTGCACTGATCTCTCACTTTGTCCTTATCCTTTCTGTATTTATAATTCTGAAAACTGCCACAGCTGATGGTGATCTGAAATCCCTCCTCCCAGTGTCTAGTCACCCCCCCCCTTCCCCGAGGCTAAAACCTACTGCTCCAGTGGGGATAGGGTCAGCTCCCTGAGCACTGCCCTGGCCCCTTCCTGCTGGGCTATCCTCAGCGGGATGTTAGCTTCTCCGTGTCATTATGTGGGTTCTGTAGCTCCAAAGTTTCTTCAGAGCCACCTTTTACATGAATTAGAGGAGGTGATAGCTGGAGCCCTGTGGAAGTCCTATTTCTACTCCAACATCTTGACTCCTATACTTTGTCTTCTTTTCCAAAGTGATGTGATCTTCCTTTACCCATTGAAAGAATAACACATGAACTTTCTTTGTAGGTGTAACCATTTCCCACACCAATTCATTATTATTCATAACTAAACAAAATTATTAAGAATGCAGTTTTATAACTCATCTTCTACTTTCATCCCTTTCTCTATAATTACTCATTTAACTTTACATATTATTATCATTATTTTACCATTTCTATTTTTTTTACCATCAATATCATTGTGATGGTCATTTATGACTGTGCCTCATGGAAAATTACAGTTTCCAAAAAAAATGAAGTTGAGGATCACTAAAACAGCAATGGATATGTACATCGTGGGCCTTGGCAAGATAGAACACATTATAAGAAAGAAATTTATGACCAGAAAAAGAAGCAAAGAGCTAGTCTTTAAAGAATGATGGAAAAATTAGGGGATGATTTATGTAGTCCTTGACAGTCATTAAACATCAGGAGATCTATAGAAAGGTGCTGGAAATATAGAAGTCCTATTCTATAATTGTGGGAGGCCATGGTAGAAAGTTGTACAGGTTGGTCAGAAATGGTTGGCTAGTGACCAGAATCATTGGAGAATATATTCAAATCAATGTGATCAAGGATCCACTGTAGCAAGAAAGCATGGGATATTGTACCCTTAGTACTACTGTCCACATTTTTACGGCAGTTGTCATTCACCTCGGTCAAACTTTCTCATGTTTAATCATCACATGGTTTTATAAAGATGTAGGAAAACATCATAATGTAATGATTAACTTTCTGAGAGGGATGATGAATCCAAGATGTATAAATCAGTTATGTATTTATGGTCAATATGAGAAT
This sequence comes from Petaurus breviceps papuanus, assembly GCF_028583685.1. Lineage (NCBI taxonomy): Eukaryota > Metazoa > Chordata > Mammalia > Diprotodontia > Petauridae > Petaurus > Petaurus breviceps. The sequence goes on along the minus strand of NW_027185761.1, from coordinate 29,418,738 downwards.
TTGTTTTCCTTGTTGATGCATACCTTTTAGAAATGGTTGAATTTTCTTTTCTTTCTTTTTCCCCCCTCTATGGGGTTGGAGGGAAGAGAAAAGAGATGCTTATTAAGGTAAATAAATTAAAATTTAAAAATAAAAAAGAGTTAATGCACTTAAACATATAAAGATATTTTGAATAGGACAAAGTCATCATTGTTGAAAAAAAGGACACACACACACACACCTCTCATCTCCATTTTCAAAGTAAAAATCAAATCTCCATGTATGAACACTCAATCTCTTCTTTCTTAAATTAATTAATTAATTTATTTTTAAAATTAATTTGTTTGTTTCCGTTTGGTTTACAGGATTCAATTCCACAATTCCTTGAGTTTCACATATTGCCCCTTCCTTCCCCTTCCCCCCCATGACGGCATAGAGTCAAGTGTAGGATCTGTAAATACTTTCACATTATACATTAGTCAGGTTATAAGGACAGATTGCACCAGCTGGAATGAAGGTAAAGAAGACATACAACCAAATAAGAGAAGGAAAAAGATCAGGTATTTTGCTTCCACCTGGATATAAACTTAGTTCATTCTAGTTCTTTCTCTGGATGCACATATTTCTCTCCATCATGAGACTTTTGGGGTTGACTTGTATCACTACATTGCTGAGAAGAGTCCAGTCTATCAAAGTTGGTCACCACACATATGTTGTGTTTGTAATTGTGTACAAATTTCTCCTGGTTCTACACTTCTCACTCAGCATCAGTTCTTTTAAGCCTCTCCAGGTAAATATGAAGACCATCTTCTCCTCATTTCTTATAGCACAATAGTATTCCATAATATGCATATACCACAACTTGTTCAGCCATTCCCCAATTGATGGGCATGCCCTTAATTTCCAATTCTTTGCTACCACAAAAAGAGCTATTATAAACATTTTTGTACATATGGGTCTTTCTCCCATTTCTATGATCTCTTTGGGATATAACCCTAGAAGTGGTATTGCTGGATCAAAGGGTATGAAAGTATTTATAGACTTTGGGAATAATTCTAGATTGATCTCCAGAAAAGCTGGATCCATTCACAACTCCACTAGCATTGCATTAGTGTTCCAATTTGCCCACATCCTCTCCAGCATTTTTCATTTTCCTGTTTTGTCATCTTAGCCAGTCTGACTGGTGAGATGTGGTAACTCAGAGTTCTTTTGATTTCATTTCTCTAATCAATAGTGAATTAGAGCATTTCTTCATGTGCTTATAGATATCTTAAATTCTTTCTCTGTAAACTGCCTGTTCATATCCTTTGACCACTTATTAATTGGGGAATTACTTGTATTCTTATAAATTTGGCTCAATTCTCTATATATTTTAGAAAGGAGTCCTTTGACAGAGACATAGTTTGTAAAGATTCTTACCCAATTTCCCACCTCTGTCTTAATCTTGGTTACATTGGCTTTGTTTGTACAGACACTTTTCAATTTCATGCAGTCAAAATTAACCATTTGACAAGGTTCTCTAATTCTTGTTTAGTCATAAAGTCTTTCCCTCTCCACAAATCTGACAGGTAAACTATTCCTTGTTTTAGGAGACTGCTTACAGTATCAACCTTTATACCTAGATCATGCACCCATTCAGACTTTATTTTGGTATATGGTGTTAGATAGTGGTCTATGCCCAGTTTCTGCCATACTATATTTCAGTTTTCCCAGCAGATTTTTTCAAATAGTGAGTTCTTATCCCAAAAACCAGGGTCTTGGGGTTTATCAAACAATAGATTACTATAGTCATTGACTTCTGAATCTCCTGTGCCTATGCCTAAGCTATTCCATGTATCCACTCCACTATTCCTCAGCTAGTACCAAGTACTTTTGATGATGGCTGCTTTATAATACAGATTGAAATCTGGTATAGCTAGTCCATCTTCCCTAGCTTTTCTTTTCATTAATTCCCTTGATATTCTGGACCATTTATTCTTCCAAATAAATTTTGTTATTATTTTTTCTAACTCTATAAATTAGTTTTTTTGGTAAATTAATTGGTATGGCACTAAATATATAATTTAATATAGGTAAAATTGTCGTTTTTATCATATTAGCTCGACCCAGCCACTAGCAATTGATATTTTTCCAATTAGGTAGATCTGAATTTATTTGGGTGAAAAGTGTTTTGTAGTTGTGGTCATATAGGACATGGGTTTGTTTTGCCAGATAGATTCCCAAATATTTTATAATGTCAACATTAACTGTAAATCGGATTTCTCTTTCTATCTCTTGCTGTTTAATTTCATTGGAAATATATAGGAATGCTGAGGATTTATGTGGGTGTATTTGATATCCTGCAAGTTTGCCAAATTTATTTATTGTCTCAAGTAGTTTTTTACTTGATTCTCTAGGATTCTCTAAGTATATCATCATATCATCTGCAAAGAGTGATAGCTTGGTCTCTTCTTTGCCTAACTTGATTTCTTTGATTTCTTTTTCTTCTCTAATTGCTACTGCTAACATTTCTAGTACCAGATTGAATAAGAGGGGTGATAGTGGAAACCCTTGTTTCACCCCTGATCTTATGGGAAATGCTTCTAGCTTCTCCCCATTACATATAATACTTGCCAAAGGCTTTTAATAGATGCTACCTATTATTTTAAGGAAGGCTCCATTTATTCCTATACTTTCTAATATTTTTTAATAGCAATGGATATTGTATTTTGTCAAAAGCCTTTTCTGCAACTATTGAGTTTATTATGTGGTTTCTGCTAGTTTTATTGTTGATATGATCAATTATACTGATGGTTTTCCTAATATTAAACCATCCTTGCATTCCTGGAATGAATCCTACCTGATCAAAGTGTATTATTCTTGAGATAAGTTGCTGTAGTCTTTTGGCTAGTATTTTATTTAGAATTTTTGCATCTATATTCATGAGGGAGCTTGGTCTATAATTTTCTTTCTCTGTTTTATCTCTTCCTGATTTAGGTATCAGTACCATATTTGTGTCATAAAAAGAATTTGGTAGGACTCCTTCTTCACTAATTTTCCCAAATAGTTTGTGGAGTATTGGAATCAATTGTTCTTTAAATGTTTGATAGAATTCACTAGTGAATCTGTCTGGCCCTGGAGATTTTTTCCTAGGGAGTTGACTGATGGCTTGTTCAATTTCTTTTCCTGAGATGGGATTATTTAAGTAATTTACTTCTTCAGTTAATCTGGGCAACTTGTATGTTCATAAATATTCATCCATTTCCCTAAGATTGTGAAATTTATGTGCATACAATTGGGAAAAATAATTTCTAATTATTGTTTTGATTTCCTCTTCATTGGGGGTAGATTCACCCATTTCATTTTTGATAGTCATAATTTGGTTTTCTTCTTTCTTTTTTATCATATTGACTAAGGATCTATCAATTTTTTTTCATAAAACAAGCTCTTGTTTTTATTTACTAATTCAATAGTTTTCTTAATTTCAATTTTATTAATCTCTCCTTTGGTTTTCAATATTTCTAATTTAGTATGTAATTGGGGGTTTTGTATTTGTTCTTTTTCTAGGTTTTTCAATTGCATGCCCTATTCGTTGAGCTCCCTTTTCTCTAATTTAATCATGTATGCACTCAGGGATATAAAACTTCCCCTAAGAACTGCCTTTAATGTATCCCACAAATTTTGGTATGTTGTCTCATTATTATCATTCTCTTGAATGCAATTACTGATTGTTTCTATAATTTCTTGTTTGACCCACTCGTTCTTTAGGATTAAATTTTTTAATTTCCAATTAGTTTTTAGTCTGTCTTTCCATGGCCCTTTATTGCATATAATTTTTATTGCATCATGATTTGAGAATGATGCATTTAATATTTCTGCCTTACTTACCAAAATTCTGCATAGAATTTTGAGGTTTTTATGCCCTAGAACATGGTCAATTTTTGAGCATATGCCATGAACTGCTGAGAGAAAGTATATTCCTTTTTATACCCATTCAGTTTTCTCCAGCGATCTATTATACTTATCCTCTCTAAAATCCTGTTCACCTCCTTAACTCCTTTCTTGTTTATTTTGAGGTTGGATTTATCAAGTTAAGAGAAGGGGAGATTAACATCTCCCACTAGTATAGTTTTGCTACTATTTCTTCATCTAATTCCTTTACCTTCTCCTCTAGGAATTTGGATGCTACACCACTTGGTGCATATAAGTTAAGTAATGATATTGTTTCATTCTTGATGGTGCCCTTTAACATGGTTTATTTTCCCTCCTTATTTCATTTACTTAGGTCAATTTTCTCCACACGCCCTGGCAAGCTGAACACACACCCCAGTGCCTCCACCCTAGACTGCAATCCAGATCCAAGCAGGTTAAAGCAAGAGCGATTACCGCTTACACTGGTGCTTGGTCCCCTACATTCTGCAGGTCAAGAGCTGAAGCTGCCACGTGGTGCAGGCTAGCTGTGCCAGTGTCTCAGTGCCTTCTTGCCCCAGGGGCAATAGCCATGCACTCCCACTTACTGTTCCCAATGTCCAGATGCACTGACCTCTCACTTTGTCCTTCACATCTATGTGTTGATAAATCTGGAAATGGCCACAGTTGATGCTGATCTTGAGTCCCTCTGGCCAGCGGCTGGTTAGGCTTGTCCTGGGGCTAAAGCCTCGGCATGGGGGTGGTCTCGGCTCCCAGAGTGCTGCGCTGGATTCCTGCCAGCCTGCCAGGCTGTCCTCATTGGGAGGTTAGCTTCTCTGTGTCATTTTGTGAGTTCTGTAGCTCCAAAGTTTGTTGAGAGTCCACTTTTTACATGGATTGAGGAAGGTGGGAGTCAAAGTCGCAGGAAGGTCTTGCTTCTACTCCACCATCTTGGCTCCTCCTCTCATGCTTCTCTTACTTCTTGTATCTGAATGTCAAATTTTCTATTCATTTCAGGTTTTTTCAGTAAGAATGCTTGAAAGTCCTCTATTCCACTCAATGACCATATTTTCCCTTGAGACATGATACTCAGTTTTGCTGGGTAGGTGACTCTTGGATTTAATCCCAGCTCCTTGGACGTCCAGAATATCATATTCCAAGCCCTTTGATCCCTCAGTGTAGAAGCTGCCAGATCCTGGGTTATCCTGATTGGTTTCCACAATATTCAAATTGTTTCTTCCTGGCTGCTTGTAATATTCGCTCCTTAATCTGGGGATTCCAGAACCTGGCTATAGTATTCCTAGGAGTTTTCTTTTTGGGATCTTTTTCAGGAGGTGATAAGTGGATTCTTTCAACCTCTATTTTGCCCTCTGGTTCTAAAACATCAGGGCAGTTTTCTTTGAGAACTTCCTGGAGGATGATTTCTAGTTCTTACTTTGATCATGGCTTTCAGGTAGTCCAATAATTTTTAAATTATCTCTCCTGTTATCTATTTTCCAGGTCAGTGGTTTTTCAAAGAGATATTTCACATTGCCTTCTATTTCTTTATTTGTTTAGATCTGTTTAACAGCATCTTGATTTCTCATAAAATCATTAGCTGCCATTTACTCCAATCTAATTCTGAAGCAATGATTCTCCTCAGTGAGCTTTTGAGATTCTTTTTCCATCTGGCAAATTCGGCTTTTTAAGGCATTCTTCTCCTCATTGCCTTTTGAGCCTCTTTTGCCAATTGAGTTAATCTATTTTTAAGGTAATATTTTCCTCAGTCAGGCTGTTGACTCTCATTTCATAATTTTCTTGCATTGTTCTCATTTATCTTCCTAATTTTTCCTCCTTTTCTCTTATCTGCTACTAAAGTCCTCTATGGCCTGAAACCAGCTCTTATTTTCCTTAGAAGCTTTTGCTGCAGGGGTTCTGACTTCACTGTCTTCCTCCTCTTCCATGCTTTGCTCCTTTTTGTCCCCAAAATAGGAGTGTAATGTTGGAATCTTTTGTCTGCCTTGTTTCCTTTGCCTGGTGATGTAGCCTCTCAGTCACTTGACCCCTGGGCTTTTTGCCACAGTAGGACTCTGCCATCAGACTGGGGAGCTTTCGTACCAAACGTTGGGGTTTTCTCAGCTGCCAGAGGTATTAGTTGGGTGCCCTCTCTGAGGTCTCCACATTGCTCTGTCAGGCTGGACACACACCCCAGGACCTCCACCATAGACGGCAATTCAGATCCAAGAAGGTGAAAGCAAGGGCTATTACCCCTCAGACTGGTGCTTGGTCCCCCTACACTCTGCAGGCCAGGAGCTGAAGCTGCCACGTGGTGGAGGCTGGCTGTGCCAGTTTCTCAGTGGCTCCTCGCCCCGGGGGGCAAAAGCCTTGCACTCCCACTTACTGGGTCCCAAAGTCCAGACTGCACTGACCTCTCACTTTGTCCTTGTTGATAAATCTGGAAATGGCCACAGCTGATGCTGATCTTGAGTCTCTCTGCCCAGTGGCTGGTCAGGCTTGCCTGGGTCTAAAGCCTCAGTGTGTATGCTGGGCTCTGCTCCCAGAGTGCATGCTGGCCGATTCCCGCCAGCCTTCCAGGGTGTCCTCAGCGAGAGGTTAGCTTCTCTGTGTCTATTTTTTGGGTTCTGCATCTCCAAAGTTTGTTTAGAGACCCCTTCTGCATGGATTGGGGAAGATGGAAGCTGGAGTCCAGGGGATGTCCTGCCATATTGACTCCTTCCCCCCTACATGTGCTTTTTTAAAAAAGAAAAAAAAATCCTGAAACAATGGTAAAAACTGTGAATAAAAGCTAATAACACAAAGTAAAAGATGAATTTGTTAATAAAGGAAAATAATCCTTCCTCTACTGAATGTGATTATTAACGAGGGCTATTAAATAGGTTATGTACCCCTCATATTGCTGTTTTCATGTGCTTTAGGAAGTTCTGTTGAAGTTGGTGTCTCACCGATATCAAAGGAAGATGTGCTGATATCCAGAAAGCCTTTCTTTCAATCTAATGAACCTGGCCAGCATCACCTTCGTAGGAAGCTAATTAGTACAGGTGACAAACTATAAGAGAGAGAAAGACCTGAATTCAAATCCAGAGTCAGAAGCTTAGCTGTGTGATCCTTGAAAAATTACCCTCTCTTTGACTCAGTTTCCTCTTTACTAAAATAGGGAGTATAATAAGTATTTACCTCAGATTGTGAGGATCAGATGAGAAAGCACTTCCAAATTAATTTATAAACCCTAAAGTGCTATGTAATTGATAGCTATTATATATAGCTATTATATATATATATATGTATATTTATATAGTGCTTATCATATGTGAAACACTATGCTATGATGTATACAAAGAAACCTTCTAGCTTTTTGCATTGATTTTGTCATTTTTTTCCAGAAATCTTTTTGATTTTGTATTTTTAAGTGGATACTTCTTATGTAATAAAATTGCACAAAATTATTGTCCATGAAAAGTAACTTTTAAAAAGCCCAGAAAATATCTTACATTTATCTTTGACCTTTGCATGCCATTCTTTCAGGAGCAAGTAATGTTTATGCTTTGCAGTGTATTAGCATGCACCTATTTCTGTAGTCCAAGGGGTTAGAGATTTGTATTGTTGTTACAGCTAATATCTAAAAGTAGGGCCCCAAAACTTCTCACTGAGCTTAAGTGATTGCAGACCGCTCACACTCTTAGGCACTGAGAGGAGGAACGCTGTCTCTCTTGCTCTGGGAATGCCAAACTGGCACTATAAGCATAATCTAGGCTACGTGAATAGCTCTGAATCCAGACTAGTTTTCCCACATATAGAATCATCAGAGATGGCTCTACATTTTGGCAGAGATTGGTGTTGTGGGCAGAGTGAGAAGGCATGAAAGGGAAAGTATTATATAGCACCCCTCCTATTTATTGCACCCACCAATTAAATGAGGTGGAATTTAGACTCTCAGTAATCAAAGTATTGATATCTTGATCAAGGAGAGTGTTTTATTAATGCAATCATAGGTCCATTCCTTGTCCCTTTCACATTCACTGAGGATTGACCACATGCCAAACACTGTGCTAAGTCCCATCAGAGCTATCACAATCAGGGAAAGCATAGTTCCTTTCCATTAAGCACTTTACCTTCCATTTGGGGACCCAGGAAGACAAACATTGTGCACACTCAAAAATAAAGCAATGACCCAAACAAAAAAAAGGTCATTAACATGACATGATAAAGGACAACTTAAGAGTTATTGGAGTTGAGAGAAAGAAGAACTCATAAGGTAAATATGGGCTTTATATAATTTAGGTCTCCTTCATTAGAGATCTTCAATTAAAGCCTGTCTGACAATTTGCTTCATGTGTGATAGAAAGTATATTTATATAATTGCAAATTTGAATAAATTGATGTCACCTTCAACTCAGAGTTTGTGTTATCAGGACATGAAATGATTGGTTAGGAAAAGTATTTGTTGAAAAATAAGTTTAAAAAAAAGCTTTGAACTGATGTTTGATGCAGGTGAGAGGGAGGGGAGAATAAGAAAACTTCGGAAGCCTAAATGAACTCTCCCTACCTGAACTCACCCATTAGAATGTTTGCTCCTTGAAAAGAGAAAGTGTTTGTTTGCTTCTTTGCATGCTTTTCTTTTCTTTGAATTCCTTTGAACTTCTTTTTATGTAGCCCAATGACTGGCCCATACTACGGATTTGATAAATTGACTGATATCTACGCAACATATAACCTAAAAGATTGTATAGCCTGTTATGGTTCACAAAGGATTTTCTATTCATTATCTCATTTAATGGTCTCGCCATCCCATTTAGGATATTATTACACACTTTTAGAAGGTCAGAAAACTGGTTTTTTTTTTAAATATTCTTCATAATTTAAATATGCGATAAGAAAAGAAAAAGAACCATATGAACTTAATATCAAAACAAATACAAAATAAGAAATGGCAAAAAAGCACATGTTCTTGCATAGCAGAATGTAATGTATACCATTCAAATATGCATTAGAGAAAAAAATATCGCAATAAAAGGGACCCTATGCAATTATTACTCTACAATGTGTTGAGAGCTATCCATCTTTTCTTTGCTTCCTTCAAAGTTTTCTTTTGTTCTCTGCTGTGCACCTTTTACATCGTTCCTTTTTCCCCCTCTCCCAGACGGCTATAATTAATATATATTTTATATATTAATATAGAGATGTATCATGCATGTAAACATATATACACACGCATATGTAAGTATATACATTCCCTAACAAATTCCACTCCTAATCTTTGTTTTATATTTGTGCCTATTTCTTATCGCTCCTGATTGCTCTACTTCATTTCTACCTACGACCTTGTGCTCCTATTACTTAAACTACCCTTTGTTCCAAAGAATGCTCCCTTATTCTCCCATTCCCATAAATCTAGACACTGTTCTATATCCCCTTTGTCCTATTCCCTGACCCTCCCCTCTAAAGATCCCTCTCTTATTCTCTCCCTCCCCCTAGCACTTTAACTTTTTTTTTCCCTTTCTGAAATTGCTTTTTTGTGCTGTTCTAGATATATATGAATTGTTCCCTATTGAATCCAATCCTGAAGAAAATAGGTTTTGGGAACTGACAACCCTTCTCCCCTGTCTGTCTAAATTCCTCTGTGTTGGATCATCCTCTTGTACCTACTCATTTCAATGTTCCTAAACAGTTTTGATTTTTAAAGTCATATCATACACAGGTCTACCCTAATTTTTCTTACAAACTACCCGATTACTAATAACAATCTTGTACATACATTTTATATTTTGAATACGTAAAAGGTAAACAAACTGTCCTTCATATTGAGTCCCTTGTAATTAGTCCTTTGTATGTACCTGATAATTCTTTTGGCTTTTCTATTAATTTCAGGTATGTTTGCTTGTTTTAACAAAGTCTTGAAAGTCTGACAATTGATTAGCTGTCAATATTTTTTCTTCAGAATTATGCTTAGCTTTGCTGGGTATGATAATTTTGGTTGGAACCCCAGTTCTTTGGCTCTTTGACATATGTCTTCCAAGACCTGAGGTCTTTTAACATCATCGCTACTAGGTCTTGAGTGACTCAAATTGTATCACCACCATATTTAAATTTTTTTCTTGTTGCTCATAATATTTTATCCTTGATATGGGAGTTTCAGAATTTGACTATAATATTCCTGTGGTTTTTCTTCAGAGGATCTCTTTCAGGTGGTGATCAGTGGAATTTTTTTTTTATTTCTACTTTCCCCTCTGGTTCTAAATACTTCAGGATAATTTTCTTTAATTATTTCTTGCATTTTAAAAAATTCATTTACTTTTAGTTTTCAGCATAGATTTCCACAAGATTTTGATTTATAATTTTTTTTTCTCCCTGTCTTTCCCATAACCCACCACAAAATATCAAGTCTACTGAATACCCCTTCGCCCAAACTGTTTTCTCGTATATCCTCATCCTTCACCCCTCTAACTTCTTAATAGGACAAGATGGGTTTCTATACACCCATACCTGTATATTTTATTTCCCAGATCCATGTAAAAAAATAAACATTTGTTTTTAAAACTTTGAGTTCCAGGTTTTTTTCCCTTCTTCCCTCCTCACCCACCCCCACTGGGAAGATAAGCAATTCAATATAGATTGTACAGGTGTAGTTACCCAAATCATTTCCATAATAGTTATATTGTGGAAGACTACCTATATTTCCCTCCATCCTATCTCAATCCCAACTTATTCTATTTTCTCTTTTGACCCTATCCCTTTTCAAAAATGTTGGCTTCTAACTACCCTCTCCCCCAATATGCCCTCCCTTCTATCATACCCCTCTTATCCCCTTCCTACCCCCTATTTTCCTATAGTCTATGGTACCCAATTGAGTGTGTATGTTTTTTCCACCTTAGGTCAAATTTAATGAGAATCAGTTTGTGTCATCCTTTTCACCTCCCTATTCTTTCCCCCCATTGTAACAGTTTTCCCTTTCCTCTTTTATGTGATAATTTACCCTTGTCTATCACTCCCTTTCTTCTTCTCCCAGTAAATTCCTCTCTCACCTTTTAATTTTGTTTTTTAGGTGTCATCCCTTCATATTCAATTCATCCTGTGCCCTTTGTCTATGTATACATGAA
>NW_027185761.1:29376513-29407677 GCF_028583685.1 Petaurus breviceps papuanus | reverse complement strand
CACACACACTCTCTCTCTCTCTCTCTCTCTCTCTCTCTCTCTCTCTCTCTCTCTCTCTCTCTGTATATATATATTTATACACACATACATCCTCCTATACATACACACACACACACACACACAAACATATTCCCTTCACCTATCCTCATATTGAGAAAAGTCTTATGAGTTACAATTATCATTTTCCATGTAGGAATGAAAATAGTTCCACTTTAATAATTTCCTTATGATTTATTTTTCCTGTTTGCCATCTCATGTTCCTCTTGCTTTTTGTATTTGAAAGTCAGATTTTCTGTTCAGCTCTTGTTTTTTCAACAAGAATGCTTGAAAGTCCTCTATTTCATTGAATGACCATATTTTTCCCTGTAGCATTATACTCAGGTTTGCTGGCAGGTGATTCTTGGTTTTAGTCCTACTTCCTTTGACCTCTGGAATATCATGTTCCAAGCCCCTTGATCCCTTAATGTAGAATCTGCTAGGTCTTGTGTTATCTGATTGTGTTTCCACAGTACTCAAATTGTTTCTTCCTGACTGCTTGCAGTATTTTATCCTTGACCTGGGAAATCTGGAATTTGGCTATAATATTCCTAGGAGTTTTCTTTATATTTCTTTTTGAAGGGCAATTGGGGTTAAGTGACTCACACAAGGTCACATAGCTCATTTTTGTGTTAAGTGTCTGAAGCCAGATCTGAACTCAGGTCCTCCTGACTCCAGGGCAGGTGCTCTATTCACTGCACCCTAGTTTCCCCCTCCCCTAGGAGTTTTCTTATTGGGATCTTTTACAAGAGGTGATCAGTGAATTCTTTTAATCTATATTTTGCCTTCTGGTTCTAGAATATCAGGGCAATTTTGCTTGATAATGTCTTGAGAGATGGTGTCTAGACTCTTTTTTAAATCATGGCTTTCAGATAGACCAATAATTTTAAATTATCTCTCCCTCATCTATTTTCCAGGTCAGTGGTTTTTCCAATGATATATTTGCATTGCCTTCTATTTTTTCATTTGTTTAAATCTGTTTCATAGTATCTTTATTTCTTATAAAGTCATTAGCTTCCAATTGCTCCAATCTAGTTTTGAAGGTGTTATTCTCTTCAGTAACTTTTTGAAATTCCTTATCCATCTGGCAAACTCAGCTTTTTAAAGCATTCTTTTCCTCATTGGTTTTGTGGGCCTCTCTTGGCATTTGAGTTACTCTATTTTTAAGGTGTTATTTGCTTCAATGTATTTTTTGGTCTCCTTTAGTAAGCTGTTGCCTCAATTTTCACGATTTTCTTGCATCATTCTCACTTCTCTTCCCAGTTTTTCCTCCACTTGTGTGATTTTCAAAATCCTTCTTTAGCTCCTCCATGGCTTGTAAGCAGTTCATATTTTACTTGGAGGCTTTTGATGCAGGAGTTGTGACTTTGCTCTCTTCCTCCTGCTGCATGCCTTGATCTTTTTTGTCCCCAAAAAGGATTCTATTTTATGTTTGTGCTTCTGTTTCTTGCTCATATGTATAGCCAATTACTTGACTTTTGAACTTTTGCCACAGTACAACTCTGCTTCCAAAATGGAAACTGCTATGTCTCAAATCGCTGGGGGTTTTGCAGCTCCCTGAGCTATTAGATGGGTGCCCTCTCTATAGCCCCCACATGCTCTGGCTCAATGGTCACACATTCCAGTACCACTAACCAAGACTGAGATGTGAATCAAAGCTGGTCAAAGCAAGAGCGATTACTGCCATAATAGTTGCTTGGCCCCCTGTAATCTGCAGGGTAGGACCTCCAGAAGGAGCCACATGGCAGCACCTGCAGCCACCATGCTCTTCTGCTTCTTGTTACTGGTGTAGCAGCCAGAATGAGCTCCCCCTATTTTAACAAAGCTCCACGCTGACTTTTACTTTGTCTTTGGTATTTGTGGATGTAGAAGTATGGTTGAGAAGTCTGAAAACCACTACAGCTGCTGGTGATCCACTTTCCTGAAATCTGCTCCAGCCAGGGCTTGTAGGGGTCACCCTGGGGCTAAAACCTCACTTCAGTCAGGATTGTACTCAGCTCCCAGCATGCTGTGATGGACCATTCCTGATGGCCTACTAGGCTTCCTTCAGTGGGAGATTTGTTTCTTTCTTTCACTTTGTGGGTTCTGTAGTGCTTAAGTTTATTTAGAGTAATTTTTTCATGTATTGGAGGCAGTGGAACTCAGAGCCACGTGGAAGTCCTGTTTCTACTCCACCATCTTGGCTCCACTCCCTATTTCTTATATTATTATATCAAGATTACTATTTGATCATAGCTTTCAGGTACTACTATTATTCTTTTTTTGTTTGTTTTGTTTTTTGACTTTTGGAGGGGCAGTTGGGGTTAAGTGACTTGCCCAAGATCAGCTAGTAAGTGTTAAGTATCTGAATCCGGATTTGAACTAAGGTCCTCCTGACTCCAAGGCCAGTGATCTATTCACTGTGCCACCTATCCTCCCTTTGTCCTATTATTCTTAAATTTTCTCATCTTGATCTGTTCTCCAGATCAGTTGTTTTACTTATGAGATGTTTCACACTCTCTCCTATGTTATCATTCTTTATATTTCATTTTATTATTTGATCTTCAATGGGTTCTTTCTCTTTTCTTAAGATTCTGTACCCCTTTACCTAATCGGTTGACTTTCTTTTCATGATTTTCTTGCTTTCCTTGGATTGTTCTTTTTTTTCTAGTTTTTCCTCAATCTCTTTCATTTGATTGTGAAGGTCTTTTCTTAAGTTCTTCTATGAATTCTTTTTGTGCAAGTGATATTTCACATTGCTTTTTGGGATATAGGTGGATTTATTTGCTTCACTATCCTCCTCAGAAGATGAACTCCAGTTTTTCTCTATGCCCATAGTAACTTTCTATGGTTGAATTATTTCTCCTTTCCTGTTTATTTAAAAACCAACTCACACACACACACAATTGAAGTAGCTTAGAGTTTGTGATATTGTAGTAGCTTATTTTTTGTATAAACCACTAGTTGTAGAGTGTAGGAAATGGTGCCTCTGGACTCTGATTCTCCTTCAGTTCTCCCCTCTGACCTGGAATTAAAACAAAGATCTTTAGCCTCCTGTAAGTGCCCACAAACCACTCCACTATTTTTGTCAAAAAAACAAACAGGATCACAAAAAATTATATGACTGAAACAACTGAACAACTTTTCTGTCTCTTTTTTTTTAAATTTTTTAGAGGGGGAAAGTCAAGGCAATTGGGTTTAAGTGACTTGCCCAAGGTCACATGGCTAATAAGTGTTAAGTGTCTGAGGCTGGATTTGAACTCACATCCGCCTGATTCCAGGGCTGTTGTTCTATTTGCTGTGCCACCTAGACACCCCATGAACACCTTCTCTTGTGGTGTTAAATGCTTCACAACTTATCCTCAAGCTACCTTCCCAATATCATCATACATTACTTCTCAACTTAAAGTAATTGAGTCACAAAAGGCTAAACTTTTCTTTTTACCATTCCTCACTTGTGACACTCCATATCCCCTCTCCATGCTTTTGCAGTGACTTTTCCCCATGCCAGAATGCCTACCTATCTGAACTCTATCTTTTAGTTTCTTGTTTCTTTTACAGCTCATCAGAAATGATAGCTCATACCTATAGCTTCTCCTCATTGCCTCCAGATGCTAGTGTATACTCACTCCCTCCAAAACAAAACAAAGCTTATTTGATTTTTAATTTGTACATACATATACACACATCTATCTTTCTATGTATCCCTCTATATCTTTCTATCTATCTATTTGCGTATCTGCTTATCTCTGTTTTCTTTCACCAAGCATAGGTTAGAATATAAGCATCTTTTGTTTTGCATTTTAATATAGTATTTCATTTTCCCAATTACATATAAAAAATTTGACTTTTGCTTTTTAGAAAAATTGAGTTCAAAATGTTCTTCTTCCTTCTCTCATCTCCTTCCCTAAAATGGTAAGCAATTTGATATAAGCTATCTGTGTTGAATTATGTAAACATTTCCAATAATATAAATGTTTCGAAGGCAGAAACTTTTTTTAAATTTCTATCTTTGGTACATAGCATAATGACTTCCATATAGTAGGTGACTAACAAATGTTTTGTGAATTGATTTTAATATCACCCAGCCTTATAATTTTAACTTTTCTAATTTATCTTTTAGTTATAACTATCTTTATGCACCTTTCCCCCTATATCACTATATATTTTTCTTGAGAGAGGGCTCTGTGTCAGTGGATCTCTGTTTCCCCAAGGTCAAGCATAATGCCACTAGCAAATGTTAAATTGAATTTAACTGAATAGACTCAATACCATTTACCCATTTCTTTTGCTTTCTAATTAGGTGACACAAGCTTTGAACACATACAAAATAAGATGATGACTAAACAACACATTTAGTTACCATATAGTTGGTTTCTATTGAAATTCAGAGAAAAAAAGAACTGATTTGCCTAGAGATTTTTCTGAAATATGGATTATAATGGTGGTGAACTGAGCACTGGGGAAGTGATATATTATCTAGGAAAAGTTAAAAAAAATTCTCTTCTTTATCTGAAATTCTTAGAAGCTAAAGCAGATAACCTCTGATGAAAAATTCTCTCCTCTCTTCTTCCCTTCTCCCACCTTTTTAAACAGAATTTTCTTCTCGGCCTCCCAAATAGAGTCCTCATAATAGACAACAAGTAATAAAGAACCAAATAGAAGAGAGAAGAGAACAAGGTTATTTTGTGACTAGATGCCAGGGTCATTTTCATTGTCCGTGCATAATAAATGTCCAGAAAGCATGCCAATGGTTACTGAATTATGATATGAAAAGACCTAGAAGGGAAACCTAATTTGCTGCTCTTAAACTTTTTTTTGCTTGTGTTATTGTAATATGCTAGCTGTAAAATTATGACATACTTTGTATAAATCTCTTACGCACATTAGACATGACTCTGAGGCACTGTTCATTCAAGACAATGTGATGACTCTTTACCCTCCTTTTCTATTGTGTTGGTTATGTAATGTTTTCCTTTGTAACTGCTTTCATAAAGGGATCACAAGTCATACTGTGTTTGAAGGCTGGCCATAGGCAACATTTTAAAGTAGGAGAAAATTATGTCCAGTTCTGGCCTTTCCCTTCTTTCTGTTCCCCCTACCTTTCATTAAGGAACTCAGTGGGACCAAATATCTTTATGTTCTTTGATTCATTTTCCAGTGGTAGTCTGGGAGCTACTCTTTCTTGACACAAATTTTCTCCGCAATAGGCACATTCCTTTCTCCTACTTGGCATCCCTCTTTCTTTTTTTGGAATCTACAGGAAAATGTCCATGTGAAAAAGTTCCATTTACAATTAATTGATAAACAAAGTCTTGGCTATAACATCAAAATGACAAATCAGTCAAATGCCTCTGATCTAGAACCAGACATTCCTTATAAACTATAGCATCTTGGGGCAGTGTAGAGAGCACTGAACTTGGATCATCAAAGAATTCCGTGATATGAGTTTGAATTTGGGCTGTGTAAATTACTAGTGATATAACTATGGGTAAAAAAATTTAACTTTTGGAGCCTAGGTTCCCCATTGGCAAAATGAAAAGTTTGGACTAAATGGCCTATCAGATTCCTCTGATGTCTAGGTTTACAGTTCCATGATTCCAAGGAATGCTTGACCCTTTTTGGTTCACTGTTGTTCCAGGAAATGAGCTACCTTAATCATCCCAGAAGGTGGGGCTGAAATCAGCTTGAGGAGCAATCTCTTGATGGGGTGTTGATTTACAATTCAGCTTCAGAAAGAATCTGGAATTCAAAGTTTTAAAAAGTATATTATTCTTATTTTACATGCAACTGAGAAATAAGATATACAGGCACTGCAGTATGGAGCCCCATCATGTCCTACTGGAAAGTCAGAGGGGGAATAGGGGAGAGAAGATTGGCAGAGGGGGTATACAGTGGGATTGCTGTTTTGGGGTGGTGGGTAGGGGAAAGGCAGGGAGAAAATTTTTAACTCAAAATCTTGTGGAAAGAAAAGATGTGAACTAAAATAAACACAAAATTTAATTAAAAATAAAACAATAATAAAAAAATGAAAAAGAAGATGACACGAGATATAATCCCCTCTAATGAGAAGTTACCAGAAACATGAAAATACCAAGATTGTAGAACAACCTTTCAAAAAGACCATCACTGAAACTCCTCCATCCTCCTCAACAAGCAAGTCAAGTGGAAAAGAAACTCGGAAGTACTATCTATGTTTCCAATACTGTGCTAAAAGCTGCTGATACAAAGGGGTTGGAGGATTATAATTGACCTTAGAGGATCTCATATTCTAATTGGGGAGATAATACTTAAACAATGACTTAAACAATGATGTACAAACAAAAAAAATATACATGTTAAATTGGAGATAATAAGCAAAAAAAAAAAGAAGCATTCATATTAAGGGGACTAGAAAAGGCTTGCCATAGAAGGTGACTTTACTAAGATTTGAAGGAAGCCAGGGACCCCAGGAAATTGAAATGAGGAGGGACAGAATTCCAGGCATGAGAATAGTAAATGAAAATTCCTGGAATCAGGGGATAAAGTGCCACATGTGAAGAAGGGGAAGGAGGGAGGAGACCAGTTATGGGGAGTTTTTAATGTAAAATAAAGGACCATATATGTGATCTGGAATGAGCTAGGTAACCATGGACTTTATTAAATAAGAATTGGCAGAGTTAATTTTTAAAGGATCAGTTTAACATCTAAATAAAGTATGGGCTAGAGTTGGAAGAGACTTGTGGTACGCAGATCAATCAAAAAGTTATTGCTGTAATCCCAGGAGGGTGGTGGAAGTGTCAGAGTGGAAAAGAGGACATATATGAGAGATGTTATGTAGGATGAAATGACAGATCTTGGTGAATTGAATGTGGAGTTGGGGTCAGGAGAGAGTGAGGAGATTGGGATACCAATGGTTGCAAGGCTAAGTAACTGGGAGAATGCTGGTGTCCATGATGTCAATAGAGATGTTTGAAAGAGATAATAATTGAATCTATGAGAATTGATGACATAAAAAATCAAGATACCATAGTAGTAGAAAAGGACCCAGTAGAGAGCCTTGGGGTGACACTCATGGTTAGCATGCTTGGCCTGTATAAAGATATGAAGATCCATCAAAGGAACCTGGTCAGAAGAGGGTAGACAGACAGAAGATCCTCCCAAATAAAGACCCAAAGTCTGGATCCTTTATAGTCCCCTTCCTCCAGACTCTACTTAAATCTTGTCACTGACTATGATCCCCATACTGTGTCCCCAGATTCCTTGCAGCTTCCAGTTGTATCTTTTGCCCCCTTTCCCTTGTAAGCTGTCTTCATGCCATTGAGTATCACTAGTTGAGCTACATAGACTTCCTAGAACATACTAAATACTGGCCCATCTATTTACTCCTCAAAACCTCCTGGTTTGGATTAAATTAAAATCTTTTCCTGTTATATCGTGACCAAGGCAAAATAAACCTATATTAAAAATTATGAAATCCAACATGGAAGGGGGAAACCAATGGCTATTTGAGAACGATGACCTATGGTCTGAATTGGGAGGAGAGCAAGAGTAAATCAAAAAATCCTGTCCAGGTTTATCCTAGAATTCCTGTAGAATACATATCTAAGAGCTAAATTGTTCAGGAAGATTAAAAATAGAGCATTTACAGAGCTTGGGGAATCCTTACAAGATTAAGAATCCAATATACAAGAAGTACTAGGTTGTTAACTTTTTTTTCCATCTCTAAACACTTCTCACCTTTAGCTTTTTCATCCTAATAGACTCCTTCTCCAGGCCCTAGATAGCTGATACGAGAACAATGTAAGTCACAGGTATACCTACTTGCTTCTGGGTTCTACATTTCCAGCTCAAAAATTCTATCATTTTAAATTTATTTTCTCTTCAGGTGTTTTCTCCTGGATGAATATAATCCAGATACCTTTTCGTTCTTGGGTTTGTTTTTTTTTGTTGTTGTTGTTTGTTTGGTTTTGTTTTTTGACCACTTGGTTACTTATGATACTTTTCTTCTGCCTGGACCATGCCTAATGTGGACCAAAAAAATGAATCTTTGTAACCAATTGACGGAGCATATTTAGGTCAATTGAATGAAAGCTGAAAGCATTTCCAGTAAGAGAATACACAATGTTTTAAATAGAAAATGGACTGAACTCTTACAATTCTAGTGCTAGGGGCAGAATTTGATATTCAGCCAAGCATTCCAGGCTGCAATAGATTATATTCAATATATCGTAATAAGGCCTCACTCAGAATTTTATAGCACCCTAAGTTACTACCTCATTTATCTTTTGAGATTTTTTATGAGAACAATTTTCTTTGGCCAGCATACAAATGGATAAGAAAAAAATCTTCAAAGCATTTAAAAATATATCAGTTCTATTTTGATATTCTCTGTTACCAGTCTTAGCACATTTCCTCGTCTTTAATTATTTACTATTCTTCCCAACATCACACTTCAAAAGTGCTACATAAATAATAACCACCATTACACATTTTATTAGATGCCCACTTCTCTTCAGTTTTTTCCAATCCCCCATTTTCTATACTTTGGCTCTGAAAGAAGGATATCTGCAGAATGAAAGAGGTAGGAAATATGAAATTAGGAAGGAGGTCAGGGGAAATCTGATCCAATCCACACCCAGAGAACTCATTTTACAATTCCTCTGACATGTAGTCTTTCAGCCTTTCTCCCTCCTTAACTCTACCTCCAAGTTGCCATGGCTTCCTTTATGACGTGACTCAGCTCCCCTCTTCTGCAAGGGCCTTTTCTTGTCCTTTTCCCTGATTACTGGTGTTTTCCCTCTGAGTTTATCTTCCATAGTCTCTGTACGAATCTTGTGTTTAGCTGGTTAATTATATATTATCTCACTCATTGCAGTTATAATGTTAACTCCCTGAAGACAGTGGATACACACACACACAGAGATAGATATTTAGCTGTTTTTTCTATCCCAAGCATTTACCACAGTGCCACATAATAAATTCTTAAGTAAATGTTTATTGAGTGACTGACTACCAAATTCCCAAAGCCCCCCCAAACCCTCTTCTTCCAAGAAAGTCCATTGGAATGTGGGAAACTTTATTTATAAGGTTCTTTCCTTACATCAAACCTCAATTTACCTCTTTCCAACCCCCATTTCTTCATCTTAGTTTGGCCAAGTCAAGCAACTCTAATCCCTCTCCATGGTCACCCTCTTCTGGCTTGTTTTCTAGGGTCATCTGGATTTTAAAATATTTACTGCTGCGGCTATTATCCCATGAGCCATTTCTGTCTGCAGTTAGTGGCCACATGCAATGTTTCTTCCACCATACTCCCTTTTCTCTATAATCCATATGACCTTTGATACTTGCCTCTTTACCCTTTGCATCATTTTTCTCAAAGCAGCTAGAATCTTTGCCTTTTCTGGCTATTAAATCTCATTTAATGTCTTAAGTGTTTTTCCTTTTGATTCTTCTCTGCACAATTCCATTGTGCACTTTATAGTGTAATTGCAGAATTAATGCTTCCAATCCCTAATATTTTTTCTCTACTTTCTTTAACACTTAGTTAGTAGGATGTTTCTCCAAAGAAGAAGGCAAATCTTCTGCCAAAGATTTAGTCAGTGAAGACTCGAAAATTCAGTGGCTAGCCATTGAATTAGTTCCAGAAGTACTTTGTTCCTTCAAGAGCTGGGTCATCATTTCTACCTCTGCAGAATTTTCCTCTTTAAATCCTCAATTTCTTCAATTGTCAATTACATCTTAGTGGGGAGCCCTCAAAGGGTGCTCCTTTGTGTTGCCTGCCTCCCTTTTCTTCTGAACAAATGTGAAACACACACTAACTTCATTTTCAATTGACTTTTGATCCAGTATTAACTATCCATCTGGTCTTTCAAAGCCCCAACTGATTGTTTTTCTCTGTGGTTTCTAGTTCTCTTCAGCTAAAACTTTTTCTTCTGTTTTGTGCTTTCTCCTCACCTGAGCCCACTTTAGGTAAGTGGATTTCATTTATTTAGCAATGGCAGTGATCTCTGGAGTGGTCCATTTTTCTCTGATTCACTTTCACTTATTTTCCATGAGTCATCTTCTTCATTTTTTACATAAATTTTATTCTCAATAGTTCCTTATCCAGTCATCCTTATCCATAATTCCTTGATATCATTACTATTTATTTTTTGAATTATTTCTTAACTCTAAACAGCCTGACAACTTAGTAGCATATCATCTTTATATCCTTGGTATATCTTCCTTTACATAAAAAGAAAAAAAAATCTCCTCAGTTCCAAACTTGACTTTCTGAAGTTCATTTCCATCTTATTAACTTATTTTTAAATGGCCCCAATCCCAAAATGGCATTTAATTCATATAATCCCCATTTTACAGATAGAACAAAAAAAAACACCAAGGGGAGATTAGTGTTCTGTCCCATTTGGGGTTGGAAGTGGGAAGAAGCTTTTCCATTCATTCACTCTCATTTAAGTGTATTGTTTCTTTTCTCCCTCCCCTGTTTATCGAATAAATGCTCAGCATTTCATATTTATCACATAGCTGATAAAACGTAGCATAATTCTTTGTATATTCACTCATGTTGGCAAATGGCTATATAGACACATACTGCTTATGTGTACATGTTATTTCTTCAGTTGTATGGAACACCACAATTTCCAAACAATCAAAATTGAATGTGATGCCAAGGACAAAATCAAACAGAAATCTATGCTCCAGGGTATCAGCAAGGAGTAGTATAAGAAGTTATAACAATAACTTCTTATAATATATATATATATAAATAATAACAGCAGTATCATCAACAGATAATATTTCAACAAACATCTAAGTTCTACAAACTTGAACTTTTTTACAGGTCGGTCTTGGAGGGTGGTCAGGTAGCGGTGGAGTATTTTAGACTTATTTCTACAACAGAAAGGAGGAAAATGTGAGGATAAATTATTCTCCCCTTACTCTCCCAAACAACTTTATAATGTTGAAAAGTCTCTAGAAATATTGTTTCCTGAAGGATTTAAGCAAAGCCCTTGTCATAAGGCAGGAACTGACTCAGGCATTCCTCAGATGAGAGATCAGTAAAAGAGATATTCAATAAATATATATTTGGAAAAGTATGTGAGCTGATAATATAACCTCAAGTTAGTGATAAAACATAGAGAGCCCCAATCTTTCTTTAATAGGCATGAGATATTGAAAGGTCTAGTAAAAGGCTGCCAGACCAATGGGTAAACCCTCTATTTAAGATTTATAGAATGAAATGCATATGAAAAGGATGAATAGTTTGCTATCTGCATCATGGGAAGAGTATTCCCATCAGCAATCTTATGGATCAACTGAATTAGAAATATAATGAGTGAATGTGATCATGATTTATGCACAATTTTCTTTATTCAAGTTATTAGAATTGCCTGGTCATAAATATCTTAACCTGGAAATTATAAGAAGTAGCCTAAAGTGTGATTTTTAAAAATTTCTCCACCTTTTTAGAATGATGAAATGACTCATGTAAAGAGATTAGAATCTAACATATCTGGGGCTGGATATTATATGGATATTCCCAAAGCTGTGTAAGTAATAAATGTCCTCACATTTATATAGGATAGGTGTTTGTGAGGTCCCATGGGGGAAAATACATTGATCTGAGTAATAATAATTCATATTTATATAGCTCATTTGCAGATTACGTTTGGCTAGTTGCATTAATCACCAGATCATTGCCGAGCCCTATGAAAGAAACATGTAACTACTCAAAACTGTTTGTCAAGACCATCTACAAAGAGGAGGAATACCCATTTACATAGCCTATGCTATGTTCAAGGAACTTCACAAGTATTTTTCAAATATCTTACTTAATCCTCATAGTAACCTTACAAAATATATACCTTTATTTTCCAAATTTTACATTTGAGGAGACTGAGGCAGGCAGAAGTTAAAGGACTTGCCCAAAGTCATACAGCTAGTAAGTTTTTGAGGAAAAAAAATGAACTCGGTCTTTCTGATAACAGGCCTAGCACTCTATCCACTGCTTCACCTGTACTAGAAAGACCCAAATGGATTAAGAAGGTCTACTGCCCAGAGTATCACATGCAGGTGGACAACCTATATATCTTTTCCATAACTACATATAATAAAGAACATACAGTAGAGACAATTTGGGCTCAGAAATAAACAAGAAAAGCATAAAATACATGGCCGTATCAGGAAATTTTTTTTTCTTTCTTTTTTTTTTTTTTTTTAAGCAATCAGGGTTACGTAACTTGCTCAAGGTTACACGGCCAGTTATTTCTGGGTGTGGTGCTGAGTGTCTGAGCCCGGGATTCGATCTCCAGGTCTTCTCAACACTGGAGCCAGTGCTCTTACTTGCTGTGCTACCTGGCCGCCCCCGTCTCAGGAAATTTCAAAGCTCTTTTAAAGGCCTCAAATTTTCCATTGAACTGTTAGAAAATATTTTATTATTTAGGAAGATCATTCAAATCTAGCTTTAGTGGCTAGAAATTTTCTAACCTGAAAGATTACAATAGAGGTAGGGCTGACTTCAGAGATGTTCTAAGGAAGCCAGAAGGCTATAAAGAATGATCAGATCCCATCCATTGCTTTTTGGGTGTCAACCTAAAGCTTAAGTTTAGGGTTCCCAGAATTAGATTGAATGTCTATACTTACTTGCTCTTATTCAATCCTAAATGCCCTTCTGACTATGGCCAATCAAGCAAATATCCTTATACCTGGATACAAAATTTTTAAAGCGCAGCCTCAAAAAGACTCAAGGAGTGAGCCATATTATTTTCCATTTTTCTCCTTTGCAAATGACTGTATAACATTTTTCTATTTTTTTTCAAATTTTGGAGCTTTACAACTAATAGAAATAAACACTCTACTGGAATTGTCACCTGGGTATGAGACATGGAACATAAGACTTTCCTAAGAATCAACAAAATTAATATCATGCAGAAGCAATGAAGAGGATTATGGGAGATGTGAATAAGATGTAACATATAACCAATGAATTACTTCATTCAGAGGCAATGAGGGATAAAAGATTTCATTAAGGAATTGCATGATAAGAAGAGAAGGCAAGTTGATCAAAGACAAGAAATGACAGGTGGACAAAAACAGTGTTCCACTAGAATCTGTGCAATGTCAGGGAGAAAAATGAGGAAGAACTTATTATATTTGAGAGATGAGCTATAGTGAACATATAGGACATATAGGTCATTGACAGAGGTTCACAGATATTCAGGGTATGGATAATTTGCAATAAACATCATTGAAGGAAGTTTTAAAAACAGTTTTGATCACAACTTTCTTTGATTATTTGAATTGCAAATATTTATGTAACATTTGATGGTGTAAAAATGCTTTAGTCACAACCACCCTGATGATCTCCTTAACAGATGATCTAAGAATCTATGAGCTTTAGTGAATTTTCTATATTTCCAGAACTAGTGAATTTCTGAGATCAGATTTTTTAAAAAAGATTTTCCATGGTGCCAAGCCAATAATTTTTTTTTTCTGCTCTGTATGGAATGGAACATATATGAATGGAAATTTGTAAATTGGGATCCCTTTATCACAACACAAAATTTACAGGCATGTGCCCCCTGCATAGGGAAATTGGAAAGAGGGTCAAAGAGGGCAAAATAGTGCAAATAAACTAGCATTTGGGTTAAGCAGGGCAGGTAAAAGAAGATATTTTCCAAAAAATAATAAATTTAATTTCATTATAACAAATATTTATCAAGGACCTATAACATGTGAATAATTATGCTAGGCAATTTCCATTAATAAAATTAGTATTTGATGCTGAGATGATTGAACCTATTGGAAAGTTTCTTGGATATGCTATCACTAGTTAGCATCCTCTAGTCTTCTTACAATTTACATGAAAAAAATGAATATAATACTCATGTCTATTCCACAGTCACGCAAGTTTACCCCTGAGGCTTTCATGGTTAGGCTAGTCATAGAGCAAAAGCTCGGTGAGTTTCTATTAAGCTGGAATATCTTTTAATACATACCTGGCAAGAGCAGTCAATTTCCCTCCCCTCCCACCATTACACCTCACCTAAATAAATTAAGAGTGGCTCATCACCAGAAAGGTGTAACGTAACAAAATTTTGGATTATTCGGGCAAAAGATACAGGGAAAATCTTTAGTAAGGTATGCAGAGAATAAGAATCTGCATCAGTGGAATAGTCACCTATAAGTGAATCATAGATCTTTGTAGCTATTATTATAGGATAATAATTTTAGAACTAGAAAGAAATTTGAAGCCCATATAGTCTGACACCATATTTTAAATAAAAAGAATCTGAAACCCAAAGAGGCTAGATGGCTTTCCCAAGTGCAATGAAGGCATTTAATTCATTTAATTAAAAATCAAGTATTCTTTTTCTTATATCATTTTGTTTCCAAGTCTGGCATAGCGAAAACTTGGGAAACAACTGATGCAAAATTTGATCACTTACACAACCTGGAAACAAGTCTTAATTTTCTCCAGTGATTAAAATTTCTGAACTTCTGTAGCTTAGGAAAGAATGGTATTGACAGAGCTTTTGAGGGCAGAATGCCCAGCTCACACACATGTTATTCCTGGCACAGATGACTGACATTAACAACTAATCATTTCCAAAAGCCAAAGGCAGTCTGATAAAACATTTTTTAAACAAGATATGTAGTTATAATGCAACTAAAATAGCCATAGGTTTCACCAAGTTCCTTATCTGTAATTAAAGGAAAAAAAACCAATGAAATAATGAACATAAGATATGTGGAGGGTACATGCTGATCTATGGTGTTGAGTGACAGGAAGGATAATTGAAATCTACAAATTTAACTTCAAACACTTCATTTTAATCATCATTTTCTACCTACACCAAACTGTTTAAAAAAAATTACCAGAGCTACAGCAAAACTGAATTAACTCTTTGGAGTTTATTATCTTTCCATCCCAGTCGTTACCTTCCAATACTGGTACTTATGAACAGAAAAAAAAAAAAGGTGGGATCCAAAATCAAGAGGAGAAACAAATAGAAGCAAAGGCCCATGTATTATAATTCACTCACTGTCTCCTACATCTTTTGTTTTAATTATATGTGTAAATGTATATATGCATGTATGTATATGTATACATGGATGTATGCATATGTAGCTTTGGGTAGAGATAGATACAATAATGCTTGCATTTAGTGAGCTGCTGATCTATTGTTCCTATGGAATGATACTCTTATACATTCCACATTCCTTATTTAGGTCTATAGAGAAGGCAATATATGAATCAGTGTTAATTAGTTACCCATGTTGGGGGCAACAAGATTCCAGTCACAAAATTCTCCAACTTCTTGATTTCTTGAACTTCAAGAAAAGAAAAATCCAAATTTATATATTCTCTTTCCATTCCACTGTTGCCAAATTTCCTACTAGTATGTTCAACCTTACTTTTCATAATGGGATTGATCTGATATTAGGGCAGCTAAGTGGTACAGTAGATAAGAGTACTGGGTCCGGAGGCAGGAAGACCTGAGTTCAAATCTAACCTCAAAAACTTACTTTCTCTGTGTGATCCTAGACAAGTCATATAATCCTAATTGGCACAATTTCCCCATCTGTAAAAATGAACTGAAGAAGAAAATGCCAAACTACTCCACTATCTTTACCAAGATAATTCCAAATGGGGTCATGAAGAGTTAGACATGACTGAAAAAATTGAAGAACAACAAAAAAGAGGTACCATAAATCTGCCAAAGGGATAGAGGAAATAAATTACTAGAAAGCAGACAGAATACCAAGGGAAACAATGAAAAGAAATGCTAGGGAAAGTAGCCTAGTCATACCAGATCTTAAATTGTATTATAAAGCAGTAATCATCAAAACTACTTAAAACTGACTAAGAAATAGAGTGGTAGATCAGTGGAATAGGTTACGTGCACAAAAATCAGTATTTAATAACTATAGTAATCGACTGTTTGATAATCTCAAAGGCTTCACCTTCTGACATAAGAATTCAATGTTTGACAAAACCTGCTGGTAAAACTGGAAAATATAATGGTAGAACCTAGGCATAGACCAACATCTTATACCATATACCAAAACTAAGTCAAAATTGGTACACAATTTAGATAAAAAGATGGATATTATAAGCAAACTGGGAAAGCAAGCAATAGTTTATCTGTCATATTTATGGACAAAAGAAGAATTCATGACCCATCAAGAGAAAGAGAGCCTTTTGAAATGCAAAATGGATAATTTTTATTGTGGTAAGTTGAAAAGCTTTTGCACAAAGACAATGCAACCAAAATTAGGAGATAGCAGAAAACTGGGAAAGGTGTTTTTTTTTTTCAGCCAGTGTGTCTGATAAAAGCCTCATTTCTAAATTATATAGAGAACTGAGTCAAATTTATAAGAATATAAGTCACTTCCCAATTGACAAACAGTCAAAATATGAATAGGAAGTTTTCAGATCAAGAAATTAAAGCTTTCTATTGTCATATAAAAAATACTCTAAATCACTATTGATCAGAGAAATGCAAATCAAAGGAACTCTGAAGTACCACATCAGACCTATCAGTTTGGTTAAGATGACAAAATAGGAAAATGATAGATGCTAGAGAAGATTTGGGAAAATTGGAAGACTAATGTATCATTGATGGAGTTGTGAACTGATCCAATTATTCTGGAGAGCAATTTGGAACTATGCCCAAATGGGCTATAAAAAATGTGCATACCCTTTGACCCAGCAATATCACTTCTAGGGTTGTATTTCAAACACATCATACAAATGGGAAAAGGACCCTCATGTACAAAAATATTTATAGCAACTCTTTTTTTGTGTTGGCAAAGAACTGGAAATTGAGGGAATGTCCATCAATTGAGGAAAGGCTGAACAAGTTGTGGTATATGGATATGATGAAATACTATGGTGCTGTAAGAAATGATGAGCAGGCAGACTTCAGAAATACCTGGAAAGACTTGAACGAACTGTTGCTGAGTGAAGTGAGCAGAAACAAGTGAACGTTGTACACAGAAACAGCCACAATTTACAGTGACTAACTTTGATAGACTTATCTCTTCTTAATAATGCAAAGTTCCAAGACAACCTCAAAGGACTCATGATAGGAATTTCTGTCCACATCCATAAAAAAAAGTAAGGACTCTGAATTTGAAACACATTTTGTTTTTCTATC
Organism: Petaurus breviceps papuanus; assembly: GCF_028583685.1. Taxonomy (NCBI): domain Eukaryota; kingdom Metazoa; phylum Chordata; class Mammalia; order Diprotodontia; family Petauridae; genus Petaurus; species Petaurus breviceps. Next base: position 29,390,518 of record NW_027185761.1, on the reverse strand, counting down.
TCTTTTCTTTATTTGATTTTTTTTCTATTTATTTTATTTCTTTCTCATGCTTTCTCCCATTGGTACTAATTCATCTTTGCAGCATGAGTAATGGAAAAAAAGTTTCAATATGAATGCATATGCAGAGCTTATATCAAATTACACAGTATCATGGGGTAGGGGAGGGGAGATATGGGGAGAAAATTTGCAACTCCAAATCTTATGGAAGTGAGTGTTGAAAGCTAAATTTCTACTTAAAAAGAATAGGAGAAGATTGCTAGGATTCAAAATTGGATTGGTTTGAGTAAGCATTTTATTTTTCTGAATGGTTTAGGGCTGTTTTTATTCAAAATCAATTATTTTGAAGAAAAGGGACAACACTTCCACCGATGTAGAAATACTTGGAATTAAGTAAATTAGGTTTTGAACTACCCTTGGAATAGTAAGAGTGAGGAAGCCTTGGATCTTGGAAAGAGGAAACATATCTAGGATCATGTGACTTAAAAATCAGAAATAGTAGACAAAGCTTCAATCACCAACTTGCTCTGTTCTCTTTTGGCCCTTCATTAAATCAGTAACCTCTTGGGCCTACTCTACCTTTTACATTTCTCTCTCATAAGGCAAAGAGGCAGAGTTATTTGTCCTGATTGTTTTCTCTTCCTGATCATAGACTATAGGGATTTTTTGCTCCTATACAAGGAAGACTGTTTTGTTTTGTTTTGGTTTTTTGCTAGACAGAAAGGAGACAAAAGTCCCCCTCTTGTTTTGCCCTCTCCCTCCACTCTTCCTTTTTTTCCTCTCTCTGTTCAGGAAGTTGGCATTATTAACATCCACAAAGAAAGATCAGTCCCAAAGAACATGGTATAGCTATTGTTATTTAATCCCTTACCATACCAAATTTAAAAATAATTTCATTGAAATGTTTATTATACAATTAGGTAATTTGGATAATAATTGTATTATCATTACAGCGGTATAATTTTATACAGATCTTAGATATTCTCCTATGTTTCACTTATTAGAAACAAATATCTTTCATGTCAAACTGTGTCTTTATCATATCCATAGTCAGAATATCCTAAGACACTGACCCTGGATAGATTGGAAAGGGAAGCACTTTTAGTAACACTAACCCCACTCTGGTCTATCTCTTAACGTATGTAAAAGTCTTCCTATTTTATAGAACAAACATGTCCAAAAGACTTCTGTATGAATACTTGACCACTTAGTTGTGTACCAATTTTTGTAATGTAAAATGGACTTTTTTTATCTTTGTTAACATATGCCTAAATCTTCAGGATTTTTCCAAGTATTTGGCATTAGTTTCTCCTCCTGATACCACCCCACCCATTCAAAGAATTTTGGGACTTCAGCAGGTGCTCAGTAGCCATCTAGTAAAATATATACATAAAAGTTATCCTAACTTTGACATAGGTGGCAAGTGTCATCTAGCTTCTGATTCAAGAACTTAAAGGAGCAGCATACCAATACCCCTTGGGACAACCCCTTCTACCTTTTTTGCAGGAGTAATTGTTATGGCAATTTTCCTGATATCAAGAACAAACTATTGCTTATAAGTACTGTTCCTAGGACTGTTTTCTGGGGCCACATAGAATCACTTGTCAGCAATTTCTCAGGCTCTATGGATAGATTTTGGGTTTTGGAGTCTAGAAGACCTGAGTTTAAACCAAGCCTCCAATACTTGCTAGTTGTGTTACCTTGGGTATGTCACTTAACTTCTGTCTACTTCAATTTTCCTATTTTTAAAATGAAGCAAATAATAGTGCCGCCTTTCTGTGGCTATTATTAAAAGCAAATGAGATACTATAAGTCAAACACTTTGCTATCCTTAAAGCAATATATAATTTTGAGTTATTTTTATATTAATAGCTATATGTCTGATCCTCCAGAATTTCTGCCCTAAAAGCTTGCAAAACATTTTATATATTAAAGATTTAATTTAAATATGCTCAGATGTTTTCCATGATGTATGTGAATTTTGTTACCTGGTTAATCTTTGAACAAGGAGGTATTCAAAAACAGTCTTTTCCTTAACTGATGTACCCATAACAAACAAAATAAAGATTATTTAGTTGGACTACTGAATATAACAGACTTGATGTTCAACTGTTTTAAATGACCCAGCTAAGAAGTTTTCAATTATATGTAATGTGTTTAAATATTTATGTTATCATACATAAAATAATATCCATGTAGAATAATTAAAATATATGCAATAGCTTGAATCATAAATAATAACATAATTGAAAAAAAAATATTTTAGAGAGCAAAATTTCTGCTGTGTGTAAATGACCTAAAACTTGGTTCCTACTACCATAGTCTTAAAATGAAATGGAATTTCCATTTTAGAATTTCTACAGATAATTATAGAAGTAACATTTAGAAAACAATGGATTAGTCTAATGTGTAACCTATGCAAATAAAATTTTATTATCAAAAACTGTTTTTGATTTAGTTTTATGGTACCTTTATCCACAGTTGTCTCCAAAATAACCTGCATGAAAGAGAGAGAAAAGAATATCAGGAACTTTAAAAAACATTGCTATTTTCACTATATTTTAAATTTATCCAAAGAGAATAAACCATGACTTGTAAGAAATGAAATCTTAGTTGAGATATTTATAGAATATGTGTTGTACCACAAATCTTTAAATACAATTATGCTGCTTAATTGCGAGCATCACCATGATTGATCAAATGGTAAGTTGAACCAACAAGCATTTCTTAAATCTCTTCTATGTGCCAGGCACTTTGATACACACTGGATATACAAAGGTGGCAAAAAAGAGGACTTTTTCTTAAGAAGCTCATAGTCGAATGAGAGATATAACAGAAATAACCATATAAAATAATACCCACATCAAGGTGATTCAGCAAGATTAAGGGAATTGAGAACAACTTCATGCAAAAGGTTTAGTTAAACTAAAACTAGAAAGAAATGGAAGAATCCAGGAGACTGTATTGGGAATGTAAATTTTTAAGATCTTCCCTGTCCCTAGGCTAAAGTGCACCTGGAGCCTGGGGTGGGAGGCTTGTTTTTCAGGAGATACTTTTTAATTGGCTAATGGGTCCATAAGGTTGTTACATTCTCTGAGCCAGGAGAAGGCTATATAAGCCCTGATGTGTAGCTTTGTTTTGGGGCTCACTTTGAGAAGTGTTCTGTGATTTGATCTGGATTCTGGGAAGCCGTTGTTGAGAGCCCCCCCTCGGCTTTGAAAAACCCAGATGTTGAAATCCAGATATTGATTTGGTATGGATGTAATGGTTGGACAGTTTGGAAATCTGTCTACTTGATCTGTTTCTCTGTCTTGATAATTCTGTCTGTATCTTCTGAAGTTCGGGGTGCTGACCTTTTTCTTCTGAACTAGGTAAACGATACATATGTTTGACTGATTAAAGTAAACTTGTTAAACCATTTTGAGTTGCTTTCCTTTATCAAAGCAGATCGAAGAACATGTGTTGGCAGCCACCCTGGGGATGCTGGGGTGCTTGCTGCTACAGAGACCAAAAGGAGGGTGTAGAGGATTACAGGCATGAGGGAGAATCAGTGAAAATAACTCAAGTCAAGAAATAGAGTATGAGGGGACAAAGCCAAGATGGTGGAGTAAAGACAGACACTTGACTAAGCTCTCTCAAATTCTGCACAAAATAATATGAAACAAATTCTTCATGGGTTAAAACAACAAAAGGACAAGGTGAAGCATTTTCTAAAACAATGCAACTTAGGTCAGCTGGAAAGGTCATTCTCACTGGGCTGAAGGTGGAAAGCAAATGAGCAGCAGACCATAGGAGTGACTGAATGAATTAGTTGTGAAGGTTGCTGGAGCTCAACTGTCAAATGGTAAGAGGGTCAGACAACTGGTCAGAAGGAGATGACAGAGGACCTTTTCCTGGGATTGGGAGCAGGATTATGTTGCTTTACCCTTACACAATTCTGTGTTGCAGTCTCAGGACAAGAAGGAGCACTAGCTGGCACAGATCCTAGTTACAAGTCCAGAGCAGAAAGAGGTTACTCACAGATAAGAGTAGAGTACAGGAAAACAGTGACCACATCTCCCCTAGGATCATACCACCTTGAAATACCTGAAAATGTACATACTTCCAGAACTAACTCTAAAAAGAGCAGTATGAAAAACCTCAAGCTTGGGGCACTGCTCTCTCCACCCCTGAAGAAGAGCTCAACTTTGTCATAAAGTTAAAAGTCAAGAAATAAGCTAGAAAAACAAGCAAACAACAACAGGAACAAAACTTATTAAAGAGAGTTGCTATGGTGACAGAAAAATTCAAAGTATAAATAAAGAAGAAGGCAACAAAATTAAAGAAACTACATGCAGATCTTCAAAGGGGAAAAAATGTGAATTAGTCTCAGGCCTTGGAAGGACTCAAAAATAATCTTAAAAATCCATTTTAAAAAGTAGAAGAAAAATTGGTAATATGTGTATTGTTAATGTATTTTTTGTTTAATAGGAAGATCTTTCCCATTCATTAATAGGCCTTTGTGACCTGTTTGAGGCACATGGAAGGCTGAGCCACATGAGTCTGTGGTGGGAGGAGCTTGCCAATCAGGTGGAGCAGGAAGGGGTAGAGCAGACCCCAGAGGAAATTGGTAAGAGCAGTTAGAACTGAGGAAGAGAGAGGAAGCAGGGAGTAAGCTGTGAGTGTTTGTGGGAAGGCCCTAGCAATGGGAAGGCTTGGGGATAATAGTGCCCTCTGGATTATTATTGTGTATAGATTTCTTTGTTACTTTGATGGATTTGTCTTTCTGGTGTTCAAATTCAGCTTTCTGGTGTTTCAATAAATTTTTTGTTGTGTCTTCCATGTGGAGAGTCTGTTATATTTTGCAATTCAGAATTATGATGTCATATTCATAGCCACCATATTTACTGTGAATATTATGTTGGTGTTACAACATGAGAGTGATAAAAGAAAATAATAAAAAAAAAGAATCAACAGTGTGGTTTAAAAAAAAGCACAAAAAGTAATGAAGAAACTAAGACTTTAAAAAAAACTAGGAAATAATAAATAGAAGAAGAGACACCAAAATCAACTGAATGGAAAAAAAAAAACTTAAGAAGCAGAATTAGCCAAGTTGAAAACAATAAAATTATGTACAAAGTTCACTGAAGTGAAGACATTAAAAAGCTGAATTAGCCTAATGGAAACAAAAGCATAAAGATTCAAAAAAGAAAATAATTCTCTAAAAAAGTAAAATTGGTCAAATGAAAAGCAAATTTCAAAAGCACTTTGAAGAAAATAATTCTGTAAAAATTTAAACTGGGTAAGTGAAAGTTAATGATTCTATGAGATATCAAGAATCAATCAAACAAAATCAAAATGAAAAAATGGAAGAAATGTGACATTTTTCATTGGAAAAAAAACAATGGATCTAGAAAACCTATGTAGAAGAGAATATTGAAGAATCTTTGGACTACCTGGAAGCCATGATTTAAAGAAGAAAAAAAAGAGTTTAGATATAATCTTTGAAGAAATTATCAAGGAAAACTTCCCTGGTTTCCTAGAACCAGAGGATAAAATGGACATTAAATAATGATCACTTTCTGAAAGAAAATAACAACTTCCAGGAATATTATATCTAACTTCCAGAGATTCCAGGTCAAGGAGCAATGAAAAAGAAATAATTCAAATATTGTGGAGTCATGATAAAACAAGAGTGAGCAGCTACTATATTAAAAACTGAGAGGACTCGGAATATGAATTGTGGAGAGTACAGGATCTAGGATTATAACCAAGAATTATATATCCCTCAAAACTAAGTAATATCCTTTTAGGGAAAATGGATATTTAAAGAAATAGAGGACTTTCAAGCAGTTCTAAAGGAAAGAGCAGAGATAAATAGAAATTTTGACTTTCAAATACCAAACTCAAGTGGAGCATAACAAGTTAACAGGAAGAAGAAATCATAAGGGATTCCAAAAAGATTACACAATTTATATTCTTACATAGGAAGATGACACTTGTAACTCCTAAGAACATTCTAGTTCTTTAAGCAGTGTACATAGGAGTGTACATAGAAGATATAGCTGTGGGATGATCATTATGGGATGATAAGTCAAAAAATAAAATAAAGTTAATGGATGAGAAAGAGGTATGCACTGGGAGAAGGGGGAAGGGAAAAGTAGAGTGGCGTAAACTATCAGGTGTAAAAATAGAAGTAACAATGCTTTTATAGTGGAGGGGAAGATGAGGGGACTGGGCAATATTTGTAATTTACTCTCATTGATATTAGCTGAAAGAGGGCATAAGATGTTCACTTATTTTGAGTGTAGAATTCCATTTTACCCTAGAGGGAAATAACAGAGGTAGAAAACAAGACAAAAGTAGTGTGGGGGAGGTGATAAAAGGGAAGACAGATTGGGTGTGTAAGTGTTCAGAAGCAAAAAAAAAATTTTGAGGAGGGACATGGTACAATAAGAGATAGAACAGAGAAACCAGGGGGAAAATGGCAGGATGGTGGGGAATACACAGTTAGTAACTGTAATTGTGAATATGAATGGAACAAACTCAACTATAAAATGGAAGCAGATAGTAGAGTGGATTAAAAGCCAGAAGCCTACAGTATGTTGTTTGCAAGAAACTCACTTGAATCAGAGAGGTACAAACAGAGTAAAGGTAAAGGAATGGAAGTCAAATAAATTATGCTTCAGCTGAAGGTAAAAAGAAAATTTAAAAAAACTGGAGTAGTAATCATGATCTCAGACAAAGGAACAGAAAGAATATATTTAACTTGAGAGTGTCTAGGTGGTGCAGTGAATAGAGCAACCACCCTAGAGTCAGGAGGACCTGAGTTCAAATCCAGCTTCAGACACTTAACACTCTCTGTGTGACCTTGGGCAAGTTACTTAACCCCAATTGCCCCTGCAAAAAGGAAAAAAAAAATATATCTAACTAAAAGAGATAAATTTTATTAAAAGGTACCATAGAGAATGAGATATGACAAATAATAACTGTATGTGTATCAAATGATATAACATTCAAATTCTTAAAGGAAAAGTTAAATAAGTTGCAGGAGGAAAGAGACAATAAAAGTATACTACCTGGGACCTTAACTTTCCCCTAACAGAACTACATAAATGTAACAAAAAAGTAAATAAGAAAAAAAAAATAAGGACATGAATAGAATTTTAGGAAATTTACATATCATAGGACTTTGGGGAAAATTGAAAGGAAATACAGAGAAATTATAGATTTTTTTTCTCAGTGGTACATGGCACCTACAAAAATTGATCATGTATAAGGATATAAATATCTCACAATCAAATGGAAAAACAGACATGTTCTTTTATTTCATTTCTCTGATCATAGTAGAATGAAAATGAATCCAGTAAAAGGTCATGGAAACAGATTAAAATTAGTTGGAAATTAAATAATCTAATCCTAAAGAATGAGTGGGTCAAAGAACAAGTCATAGAGACAATCAATAATTTCATTAAAGAGAATAACAATGTGACAACATACCAAAATTTATTAAATGCAGCCAAAGTAATATTTAAGTTTAAATATATATCCCTAAACACTTACATCAATAAACTTCAAAAAGAACAAATCAAAGAATTTGGCATGCAATGAAAAGAAAAACCCAAAAAGAGCAAAGGAAAAACTCACAATGAAACACCAAGAATACAACAATGCCCTGATTAATAAATGGTTAAAGGACATATAAAAATAGTTGTCAGGAAAAAAAATTAAAATTATCTAAAGTCATATGAAAAAAATGTTCTAAATGCAAATTAAATGGCAGTTTAAAGCAATTTAAATGCAAAAATGCAAATTAAAATTTCTGAAGTACAACTTCACACCTATCAAATTGCCTAACATAACAGAAAATAAAAATGATAAATTTTGGAGGGAACGTGGGATAATTGTGACACTAATGCATTGTTGGTGGAGTTGTGAAGTTACCCAACAATTCTGGGATGCATTTTGAAACTATGCTCAAAGAGAAGTCAAAGTGTGCATACCTTTTATTCCAGCAATGCCACTACTAGGTCTGTATTCCAAAGAAATCACACAAAAAAGGAAAAGGCCCTACATGTACAACAGTATTTATAGCTACTCTTTTTTTTGTGGTGGCAAAGAATTGGAAATTGAGGGGATGTCCATCAAGTGGGAATGACTTAACAAGTTGTGTTACATGGTTGTGGTGGAATGCTTTTGTACTGTAAGAAATGATGGCAAGGATGCTCTCAGAAAAACATGGAAAGACCTACATGAACTGATAGAAAGTAAAATTGGCAGAACAATCAGTAACAGCAAAGTACATGATGACTGTGAATGACTTAGCTATTCTCAGAAATACAATGATCAAAGACAATTCTGAAGGATTCATGATGAAAACTACTATCCATTTTCAAAGATAGATCTAATGAAGTCTGATTGCAGATTGAAGCTATTTTTTTAACGTTCTTTATTTTTCTTGTTTTTAGTTGTCTCTTTTCTTTTACATGACTACTATGGGAATGTTTTCATAACTTCGTATGTATAACCTATATCAAATTGTTTGCCTTCTCAATGAGGGGATTTAGAGAGTGAGGGAACAAATTTGGAACTCAAAATGATTGTTAATATTTTTACATGCAATTGGGAAAAATATAAAAAAATAAAATATATATCATATATCAAACTGAATATTCAGTGTCATTTCATCAATTTAGATGTTTATTCCAATATGCAGAAGGAAACCTATGTACATTTACCCATCCTGTGTAATACATACATTTCCTCCCATAAGTTCCCCACAGGTGTCCATTCACCAAGTTTGAGGCTTCCTCACTTTTTCTTGGCTTTGCAAAGATATCAGTGGAGGATTTGAGCTTTTCTATCTATAATCCTGATCCTTACTGAGTTAGTTACCAGTTCTTTCTTGTAAATTTCCCTAATGATTTATTTTTCTTCTATCTTCTATAAGCTCTCTCTTTGTTAATATATATTTATTTGTTTATACTTAACTCACTCCCAATCATATCTCCACTAATCTCTGTGTTTGCTGTTCAGAAACTCGTGTTCCATTTTCTAAAATGTTTCATGTTTACTACTCAATATTAAATTATGATAAAATCTTTATGACTAATCAATTAGATACCATCCATCAAAAATTATATGTAGAAAATATGTATCTTTCCTAAAATCATATATAACTCTATTGTGACATTTGCCTTTTTGTTTCTCCATGATATATAAAAGAATAAATGCAATCCCAGCAGAAACCAGTGGTTGTTCATAATCTATTACATCTATTGGCAGAGGAGTCACCACTTTTCTATAAAATTGAAGGCCAATGTTGACTATCCATCTCATTTTGGAAATTTATATAAAGACATATTCTCAAAATGTGTCTGTCAATGCCATGAAGCTCTATTGATTACTATTATCTATACAATTTTGAACAATTCACCTAAAATAATTGAGGTTCCATTTTCTCATCTGTGAAATGGTATTTTAGAACAAAATCCATTCCAGATCCATAAATGATATGAGATTCTTTTTCTTGTGCAATATCCAAATAAAAATGGAATTCTCTTATCAAACAGCCTTTACCAATGCTCCTATTTGTGGATGAATTTATGCTGATCACCTTGAGACCTGGTCACTGTAGGGGTTTTTCACAGAAATCCCCTTAATTAATTAACAACCTATAACTTAGTCACTCACCCAGGGGAAAAAAAAAAAAGAAGATGGACAATGCATATTACTGAGACTGTCATAGACACCTCACTGATATAGTCTGCTTGTCTGTTTTTGTCTCTCTGTGTGTGTATATTTAATAGTATCTTGCATTTGCATAACACTTTAAATTCTGCAAAGAACTTTAGGTTATCTCATTTGATCTTTACAACAACACCAAGAGGTAGGTGATACTATCTAGACTTTACAGATGAGAAGAATTAAGTTGAGGAAGATAAGTGACTTGCCCAGAATCACATAGCTAGTTAAGTGTCTGAGGAAAAATGTAAAATTAGATCATTCTGACTCTAGTTCAAGTTCCAGAGCTCTAGCTATTCACTGCACTACCTGGTCCTCTCTTGTTTTGGCGCTGAGTAAGGATTTCATTTATAAAGGTATCTTTAGGATGTGAAAACTACCTCCTCCAATGCCCATCAGCAAATCAACTGTAATCTACACTATTAGAAAGTTGTCTGAAGGACTAAAACATTGCATGCCAGTCACACAGTTATTCTTCAGAGACTGGGCTTGAATTCAGTCATATTGACAAGCCTTCCTGATTAGGATGCATTAGATACTTCGTGTGTGTGTGTGTGTGTGTGTTTTGGGAAAGGAATTGTGTGTATATACACATACATTCATACACAATGTGTATACACACACACATAGATATTATACACACACACACACACATTGTATATATACATAGTGCTTCAATCTGACCTGGTCTTTTGTTTGCACTTTGAATTTAACATTTGTGCATGTTTTTGAAAACAGATTTTAACAATGATTTAACTCCTTCTGGAATATTTGATTTTAAAGGGGAACTTGTCCATTTCTGAATCCTTGTGACACTAATTGTGACCATCCTCACACGTCTGGAATGTTCTTTCCCTATCTCCTTGGAGTTTTTCTCATCCTTCAAGCACCTTATCATCATAAGAAGAACGATGGGTTTGAAGTTGGGTGAGTTACTTAGCCTCTGATTCAGTTTCTTTATTTGTAAATTATAGATAATAATAACACCTACATCCCATTGTTGTTGTGAAAATCAAATGAAATGATATTTGGAAAGGGCTTTGAAAACCATAAAGCATTGCATAAGTGAAACCTATTGCTACTACTGTAACTACTAGTATGACTACAACAACTACTACTACTATAATTCCTCACCAACAGCATGTAAGTTTAATGAGTCAACTAATTGATCAGCTAGCATTTGTTAACTACCCACTATTTTGCAGATGCTTCCCAGAACCTATGTTAAATCTATCGCTTTGTCTCAGTGCTTAGCAGGGAGGTAGACAACATTTGTTTGAAATTGATTAAATGCTATATCTTACCTGCTAAGTCAATATTGGGGTTACTTAAATGTATATATGTTTGAAACTTATAGAAATCTTTCTGAAGGATTTTATCCCAAGCAAGGGAACAGTATTATTTACTCGAGTGTTTTCTTCGAATAAATTACATTTCACATTTATATGAAACAGGGGAAGAAGTGTGAAGTAGCAGATAGAGAGGCAGTTTAGGAACTGAGAAGACCTATGTTCAAGTATTACCTCTGATAAATACTGGCTATGTGAGCCTGGGCATAGCACTTAATTTCTCAGTGATCTAGGCAGCTTTCTGAGACTTTAAATTGCAGATTTAATCTAAAGTCAGAAAAGGTGATTTTTGCTAGAGGTGTATTACTAGAGGAAGTTTCCTCATGGAGTTCCCCATACCAATGAAATTGGAGCTCTAATTCCTAAATCTATGAGTAGTCAGAAATTTATATTATATGTGTATAATATTTATTATATTATGTATAAATATACATTAAGTTATACAAATACATTATATGTTATATAAATATGTGTATGTATATGTGTCCGTGCATATATATATATATATACATGCACATAGATATATTTTATATATGCAAGCCTACATCTCTATATAAATATATAGAGATGTAGTCATATATGTGTGTATGTACTTATTCACACATATTTAGCTACATTTCACCCACAATTAACTGAGATATTGTGGACAATCAAAGACTTACTTTCAAATACCTCTAAGTTTCTGCAACAGCTTCTAACAAATTATTTATGACATTTTTATTTTTAAGAAACTTAACAAACATCATACTGAAGAGAGTTTCACTGTTTGAAAGACAAACATTTCTCATCTGCTCTCCTGGTAGATTCCCTTGAGATGTCTAGTGTTTCAAAGACAAAAAATACCTGAACCTTATGGAAGGGCAGTAAAAATTCCTACCTCTTTAAAATCCAATGTTCCAGAAGGAGTTAAATCATTGTTAAAATCTGTTTTCAGAAACATGCATGAATGTTGAATTCAAAGTGCAAACAAAAGACTAGATCAGATTGAAGCACTATTGAAACAACAATGGTCATTTTGTTTCTAATGAAAACAAAGTTAAGAGGTTGATATATAATTGTAAGAATAAGTTTATATTGACATAAAGAAAAGCATAATTATTAAAGATTATTATAAGAAAATATATACATATATTAAATTTACCATAAGATTAGGAAGTGAGAAGGGAAGATATTCAATTTCATAATCATGACACTATTATGCCATGCTATACTAACTTTTAATATTTGTGAAACTCAAAATTATCCTGAGGTTGGTGGGGTATTATCTGACAAAAGTACAGACTAGAATGTCTCATGAAGATAGCAGTACTAAAACATTACCTAATACTGAAAGGTTTATTCTCAAAAAATGAGGAGGAACTATGCAGAGACAAAGCACATAAGGTTCCTAGGAAAAAGGAGGAACAGACTTCCTAGGTTGTGACTATGGTTCCCTAGGTTTTGTTCCCAGATGAAATCATCTATGGAAAGAAATGTCCACCTAGAACAGGCCTATACAAATTATGGACTGTGGCCTGCTTACAGCCTTCAGGATACTTGCTGCATGCCACAGGATATTGGGCAGCTCAAGAAAAATGTAGAGAAAAACATCCTTTGTATGTGGAGGAAATTCTTTGGAATGCCACAGGTTCTGCAGGCTTGATCTAGGAAGACAAGAGAGGCATATCCATAAAAAATGTAAAGATTTAATTTTAATACCTTGGCAGTATACTTTCCAGGGAAGTACACAGTGATAATGAGGGTGACGTTTGCATTGCCAGAGCTAGCTCTGTGTTTGGGGGATTCCAAAGGAAAGTGTTGGAGAGAAGAGGTATTAGATTTACTACCAAATTGAAGGTCTTCAGAGCCACTGTGTTGACGTCATTGTTGTATGCGTGTGAAACCTAGACAGCATAACAGCACCATGCCATGAGACAAGAATCATTTCCATTTGAATTGTCATAGGAAGATTCTAAAGATCACCTGGCAGGATAAGGTACCAGACACTGAGGTCCTTACTTGAACTAAACTGCCAAGTATTCAAACTTTGTTTCAGAGTGCGTGACTCCAATGGGCTGGCCACATTGTTGAAATGCAAAACTTGCTTGCCAAAAAGACTATTTTATGGAGAACTCACACAGAGCAAGCATTCACATGGTGTTCAGAAGTGATACAAAGACAGTCTCAAAGTCTCTCTCAAAATCTTTGGAACTGATTGTGTGACATGGGAGACATTGGCACAGGACTGCTCAGCATGGTGTGCCCACATCAGAGTATGTGCTGTGCCCTGTGAGCAAAGGAGAATTGAAACAGCTCAAAGGAAACACAGGTTGTACAAATTTAGAGAATTCACCCAAAATGTTCAAATGGACTATTTATGTCCCACCTGTGGTAGAATGTTCCGAGCTCATATTGCTCTGATAAGCCACAGTAGGACACAGTGGAACTTGACTTTAGCATAGTAATGTCATTTTGGTCCTCTTCAAAAACAAAGGACAAGAAACAGCCAACCAACCAACCAGTTTTTCAACATAATAGAGAAGGAAATTCTGAGCTGGGAAATTGAAGTTACATGACTGCTGTACAAAGAAGTAAATAAATGAACTTCTTACTGTGAAATTTACACAAGTAGAGTTTCTCTTTCTCTCAGTCTGTCTATATTTCTCCATTTCTACATCTCTGTTTCTGTCTCTCTCAATCCCTCATGCCTTCTTTCTTTTTATTTCCTACCCTCTTTCACTCTCCACCTTTATAAACACACTTGAGGTGTAAATACTGGAGGTAGAGAATGATTTCTCTTTGAAAAAAAATGGTGTTGCCTATGTTTTTTTGCCATTTCCTCCTTGAAGTGCCTTTGCTCGCACTTGTATGCATCTGTGTGTTTGTGTGTGTGTGTGTGTGTGTGTGTGTGAGAGAGAGAGAGAGAGAGAGAGAGAGAGAGAGAGAGAGAGAGAGAG
>NW_027185761.1:29355192-29376503 GCF_028583685.1 Petaurus breviceps papuanus | reverse complement strand
AGAGAGAGAGAGAGAGAGAGAGAGAGAGAGAGAGAGAGAGAGAGAGAAAGACAGAGACAGAGACAGAGACAGAGACAGAGAGAGACAGAGACAGAGAGAGACTCATGTGGAGGAAATAAAATAGCAGAGTTCCTTTCCAGATATATTTTGGGAAAATAAAGTAAATACGGTAATAAATGAAACAAAAAGTATAATCAGGTCAATTGTAGAGTAAAATACCAGAGTCATGACTTTCAAACAGTTTAACAATTTATTATTATATAAGTGAAGGTATCAGATAAACATTTAATATATACATAATTTTATTTCTGAAAAGAGACAATACAATATTGTTTCCTCCTGGGCTTGGGACTCGACACATATGGTCAAATTCTTAGATTTTCTTTGGAGACCAGTGACAGACAAACAAGACACAATTCAGCAAAGCCATCAAATAGTACTACTTTCAAAGCACTTAGCAATTAGTTCATATTAATAGGTCAGGGTAGTTTTTACTATATGGTTCCTAACATTTCTAATTCAGAACCAACCACAAAGTTATGAAATTCACATAAGTAAAGCTTCACTTTTTCTCTTTCTGTGTCTGTCTCTCTGTAGTTGTCTTTTTCTGTCCTGTGCTTCTGTATTTCTCTACCTTTATCAATCTCTGAAATTAAGAGCATCCATTTTATTTCATAATTTTATTGAGTATTTTAACTCTAAAATGTTATAAAATTCCATGTCTCTTATTGAGCATTTTCCTGCTCATTATTTGTATGTATATTCAAGGTGGAGGGGTAGGATGTGGCTTCTATCTATTCAATCCAACCCTTCACGTGCAAACAATGCCTTTGAGAAGAAGATCCCTTTTATCTCATAGTTTAGATGAGCACCTTCTGAGAGATCGGGTGTAAGGGATGATGAAGTGCAGTCATAAAGCTAAGTTAGTGGAAACCATAGGGTCTTCTGCAATGAAGAAGTACTAGAATTGGAGTCTGATGTATCTGACAGTCCATTTGGGGACAATGGACAGAGTTCATTCTCAGATAAATCCATGAAACTTGTCATTATGCATTCTTCAACAAAGATTTACCACTATCTTAACCATCTTTTTCTTCAAATGTGATAATTAGCAGTTAAAAGAATGGTTGTGTAGGTAGTCTCATATTCATATGTGTTGATTGGGCAAGACTGTTTTCTGTAAGAGAATGTTATGAGATAACAACTGATCTTACCTTAAAATTGATCAGTAGAAGGGGGTTACAGGTAACTTTATTTCAGGAAAATTATAGACCATAAATCAAACCTATCACATTTTATTCCTTAAATGTAGGTAGATGGCTTAGTGAAACAAGTGCTAGAATTGGAGACAAGAAGACCTGAGTTCAAAACAGCTCTGTGACCCTGGATAAGGTATTTAACTTTTCCCAGTGTTTGAGATAAATAAACCATTGTTGACTTGAAATGGCTTCCTTTCTTCTGAGCCTCTATTTCCTCATTTGGAAAATAATGATAATAACACCTATATTTTGGGCTTTGAGTGTCAAATGAAATAACACATGTAAATATTTTCAAAGAACTACATAAATTCTAGTTGTGCATATGAATATTATTGTGAATATAACTATTATTACTCTGTATCTATACTTTTTATATTCTTATGAAAAATTGTTAAAGTTTTTAGATTCATTTCAGTATTGAAGAAAAACAAATGAAATGACATCTCAACCCCAACCAAGATTAAACTTATTGATCATTTGCCCCCTTTCTCAAATGCCTCCAAATTTAAACCACATTATAAAATCTTTTTTACTCCATTTTTATGGAGCTTCTTTCCAACTGGTATTGTAATTGCATCCAGGATGAAGTCCATGATGGTCAGATATCTGATTATATTCCTTGAGAAATGAATAGATTAGTACAGTACTTATATCCAATTAGCTTCCCCACAATGCTTATGATAGGAGTGCCTGCTGAGTTCTAAGTGGAAATGCAACTAGGGCCTCCAGATTAGACCAACTGAGTTTAAAGGCTAGGGCATAATTCAACTCTGTTGTGCTGCTGAAACTATATTGGAACAGATTATTGAGTAATATCTTAAGGCTGATTTTGGCAGACAGTAGAGTTAATATGAAATGTTAAAATATGTGTTGGATATAAGATACTTGGCTTTCACACCTGTAACTGAACAATTATGGTTAGAGAATCTTTCTTTGGGGATACATGCATTTCTCTTTTTGATAGGTAAACAATCTACATTATCATGAAATTACAACAAAATTATTTCCTTCCTGCACATGAAAATATGAGTAAAAAAGCATTACTAACATAGTCCTGAAAAGAAAAATAAAACGCGTCATAGATTGAGGAATAAGGAGTCCTGATTCAGGGGGAAAATGGCTATCTATACAGAAAATAAATTTATAATCCTTAATGGAAAGGGAAAAATAAAAACTCTTGAAAGAACCATAATAAGAAAATTGGTTGAAAGAAATGTAGTGGTGTTCTACCTCAAGAAAGAAGCCTTTAGGGGGATATGATGATTGAATTCAAGTGTTTGAAGATGATTCTTTTAATGAGGAAATTGCCTTATTCTGCTTCACTCTATATCTGATATAGAAGCAAAAGATGGAAATTGATAAGAGTAAAAAAGCCAACCCTGCTACAAATAATTGAAGCTCTTCTATGCAGAATGAATGCCTTTGGGAGAATGATTTCTCTCCCTGAAAGTATTCAGGAAAAGCCTGAATAACCACATTTTGGAGATATCGAAAAGGGATTCTTCATGAGCTACAGGTTGGACTAGATGGTTTCCAATTTCCTTTTCATCTCTGACATTCTTTTATTCTGTGAAATAGTATAGAACTTAACTTTAAATATATGGTTATACTTTTTTTCTTTCCCTCAATAGTAGAAAAATAAGATGTTGAGGCAAAAAGAGCCAAAATTACCAATATAAGAACAGCCTTTGACAATTAAATAATTTTACTACTATGTTTATGCTTATCTAGCCTCTTGATGAATGGGATAGTTACAGGTTCTGAAAAACCTAATGTTGGTGAATATTTAAGTCTCCAATTAACCTTTATCCTATTATATGACTTTGTATCTCCTAACAGCCTTCATACACTGCATTCTTCTAGAAATTGTTGGTAGAAATAATTTCCTTTGCTTTACCTACACATGTGACTTTATTTCCTGTTATCAGAAGAAGAGTTGAACCTGATCGTAGAGGTTAGGAAGAAGTTTATTTATCTTTGTAATTATTTGTGTTAGTATTCCACTGATAGTTTTATTATACTAATATGTCCTACAGTAGAAGAATATTGTGGCTATGTTTCTGTGCCTTCATTTCTAGAAATGGGTTACTTTATCAATGCTTCAAATTAAAAGGAAAATCATATATGGTATTTTGTTTTTTGTTGATAAGAAAGCAGGTCCCACTATCTTAATCCATCTTTTGCTTCAAAGTGCAATAATTGGTGGTAAGAAGTATAATTGTACAAGTGATTATAATCCAAGCTTATAATGTAAGCTCAATATAACAATGTGGGTAAAACTTAAAATATGCCATACAATTTTTTTGGAGAATGGATTGGTAATCATTCAATATAATTTACATCAAATGTACAAGACAAGTTTCAAGAGTTGATTGACTTTTTCTCTGATCAAAAATGTAAAATAGCTTATGTTGATCAATGATGAAAATCATATAATTAACATGATAGTCATTCTGTCGACATGAGTGACATTGTTCCCAAGAGTGTTTGTGTGTTCATGAACATGCTTATGACTGAGGTACAAGTAAAATAAGGATGCTCTAGACAAAATGGCTATCTGCTTTATCCTAAGGTTGCCAAAAATGTTTGGGGGATAAAAATCTAAAATTTGCATTATTTGTGTCAATAAATCATTCAGTGTAAATGCTAGGTTGTCTATTTTGCACGACATAATTAACAGATACAACAGTGTAAACTTCACACCTACGTGTGAAGATGATGTTAAATAAAAATGAGACAAATTCCAAAATTTTGATTAGCGTGCAGTTGTAACTTTCCACTGATCAAGATTCATAAATGGAAGGACCTTAGGAGGGATTATTCTTGTTACTCTGAAATCTTATGGATTTCTATTTTAGGCAAATAGGTTACCTCTTAATTATTGTTTTTGCCTGTGGGATACCATTTGTTATAGTGCCATATTTATTCAGTGATAAATGTGCTGCCAAAGAAATAATTTCAAATGATTTTCTTTTTTATTTGAGGGCTGGTGATGGTCTCTAGGCATGTTGGGGTCATAGGTGAAAGAAGACTAGTTAAAGTGAAAGATATTGTTGGTCCAAAGAAATCAGCAAAGGAAAGCTTCATTCAGCATGCTGGAGAGCTCCAGACTCAGCTACTATTAATGATGATTACACTTAGGTTTTAAAAAGCCACTTATCTAGAAGTAGTTGTTACACAGTTATTCAAACTAATTCCCATTTTCATATTTCCTTTCTCATACTTGCCCTAAATACTTCTGTAAGAACAAGGAAGTTTCTTCAGTAGCCATTCCCTTGAGATATTCTTCTGGTTACACTTACTTTGAATGCAAGGCTAGTTCTAAAAGCAGCAACAACAAAAAAATGGAATCATTGTAGGCAAGAGCCTGAGACACATTCTGAGACATCTCACTGAGAGTCTGAATTCTGTTAGAAATAAATAAAGAGAGAGGAGTGATTTCAGGGAATTCCTTGTTGAATTGTCACCCCTCTAATTTCTTTGTGACTTGAACTTCCAGGGAACCAAATCAAGAAAAAGGACTTTTGCATATATAAACCTCTATTTAGAAAGAGAGTGGTACACTCTATACACTGTGGAAAGATGAAATCACTCATTTTTTTTCAAAATTCCAGTTATAAGAGATTTGTTCTTGTTGACGTTTCAACTCTCTAACATCTACAATGCATATTACCTGGGGCATGATGACCACACCAGCTTCTAGGGGATAATATGACTGAAGGATTCTATAGGAATAATAAGCTCTTTTAAAACCTATTCCAGTGAAACTATTAGAAGATGTTGTACTTCACCCAAGACTACCACAAGACAAAATGATTAATCAAAACCTCTTTAGTCTCCAATTTGCTAGATTTAACCCCGATTCATGTCTCAGACATTCAAATTCACCCCCTTGAACTCAGAATATAAAGAAAATCATGTAAAATTAGGTGTTAAAATAGAAGAGAGGAAGACCAAAAATTGCTATCAATAAATTCCTGTTCTGAGAAAAAATGGTGCCAGTCCTACACAGCTTTCCAAGGCCTTAATCATTAGAAAATAAGCTGTGTGTTGATTGTATGTTAATCTATGTATAACATAGGAAAAATTATAAACAATCTTATATTGTTTCATGTCATTCAGTGTTCAAATACTATGTTCCCAACATTACACAAATTGCTAGGAAATACAAAGATGTCAGATGATATTCCTTCTCTCGGGGAACATATAACATATTCAAGATACCAAATACTCACACTTGAAAAGTTACATAAAGAAAGCTTGCATGGATCCACTACTCTAATAGGTCAGGGGATATATTCTTTTAAATGGAGAAGACTACAATTTTCTATCCATTTTTGTTGTTTAATCATTTTTGATCATATCTGACTCTTGATGATCTCATTTGGGGTTTACTTAGCAAAGGTGCTAGAGTGGTTTGCCATTTGTTTTTCTCCAGTTCATTTTATAGATGAGAAAACTGAGGCAAAGAGGGTTAAGTGTATAATTTTACATATATACACATATGTATACAAATCCACACACATATATATATACATATATACACACACATAAATACATACATATATGTTTGTGTCAAATAATAGTCATCTCTGGGGAAAGAAGAAAAAAGGGAAAAGTCTTGATAACTTCATTGTATATTTAAAAAGAATAATGGCCTGTACATAAAAGATTTATAATTTCACATGGAACCATCTTATTATATTATGCTATGGAAATGCTTGTTTTATTCTATAAATTAAAAAATGAAATTTGAAAAAAATAATGCAATTTAAAAAAAAAAGAATTTTGGACAACATCAGTTACTCCACATAACTCTTTGTAATCTGTATTTGTGAATTCCTTTCTTGAATACAGGACCTTTCAATGACTCTATTAGTCATTTGTGTGATCCACATAATGATCCCTAAACCACTGAGGAAAGGTATCTTCTTCCTTTGCCCACTTTCCTGTAAGCAGATGAAAGGGTACTGAAGCCAAGAATTTTTGCTTTCATTAAGTAATAAAACATGAAATTTATCTAAGAAAATGGAGTAACAATATCCATCACCCCATTCATGATCTTGAACAGGATTTGCTCAGATGTGAATGCACAAAAGTGGCTACTGCTAGCATAAATATGTGATTCAACTTTCCTGAGATGGCCTTGTGCCGAATATCTTCCAAAGGGATATTTGAGGCCAGAGACAATGGTAAGTTTAAGTCATATTTCTGCACATGTCTGGCAAAGGCTGTGGGAAGGACATAAAGGTTGATGCTTCCTAAGAAGCATAGATCTAATAAAGTCACAAAATTTAAAGCTTGAATATGGACATCTCATGAAAGCAAGGTAATGGACACACTAACAAATGTATTCCAGCACGTTGTGTTGTATGACTTGCTTGACGTTATCACTCAAACATATGAAAAGACTCATCTCTGATAGACCTTTGTACAATACTCATGTATACAAGGAAGGGAAACTGATGAAACATACTTTTCATGACTGTATTTTTCCTCTGTTTGGGGAAAGGACATTTTGAAATGTAGAAACAATGGATATAAAATGAATTTAAATCATACAATTCTGAAGATTTGGTCTGCTTTAGAAATTGCCTTCAAAATTCTTTTCTTCATATTTATCATATTTTCACCAAGTATTTCCTACTTGAGTGTGTACTGTAGGATGTTTTCATAAAAACTTTTTGGAGATGAGAAAGTGAAGTAATATGTTATTATCATCTCTGTCCCTTTGTGGGGGTAAAGTGTCAATATGTTTTATATGAATGATCCCTATTTTGAGATATTTTGATCTAGGTTCCTTTTAAAAATATTTTGCTGACTCCAGTCCCTACCCTGCCCCCCCACTCCTGCACAATTTTTTTCTGCTATCTGGTCAAATTAAGCTATTATTCCTGACTTGATGCATTAAGTAGCAGAATCAAAATGCAAACATCCCAATCAATTGACCTTAAAGGATTTATGAAGTGCTTACCCCACATCAAGCACCATGCTAGGAACTGGTAGTATGCATAAAAAAGTTGGATAGTCCCTACGCTAAAGCAAATTACATTGTACTAGTTTCATAATCATTAGAGAAACAACTGTAAATCTGTTCCATTTCACATCTGTTTATTGTCTTCTTTTCAGTTTCATTTATAAATGCTCTCTTATAGTTTGGCTTAGCTAGGTTTCATGCCAACATTTTTAAGGCCCCTTTACCTCTCAACTGCTTTTTGCTAAGCATGAATTAAATAACAACAGCCTTTACAATTTTTCAGGGTTGTTATATCCAAGTGAGGTAATGCATGTGAAAGTGTTTTGAAAAATTCTAAAATGTTACAAAAATACAAGGTGTTATTATTTTTAATAGGAGACAATGATACAAGGGCTGTCACCAGGCAGTATTTTAAGCACCAAATGAATGGTTCAGATGATAAGTAATTTTGTAGAAGGGAGTGATTACAGTGGATTGAAGTGGGAAGGGAAAGAGGAGGAAGAAATTAAGCTGGGACTGAAAGAGTGGGTACTTTATATCAACAAGAAGATTAATGATATCATGTCAATGGTAAAAAGAAGGAAATCCCCCACCCAGACTTAAAGGGTTTTTGTCACTATAAAACTATGGAAGACATACCAAAGATGAATATTATTAATAATCACCCCATTAGAAATAGATATTTCCAGATGTATATGAGTCAATTTATCATTGCAATTATATTAAATCAAATAGAATTATCTTATCCATAGATTTTTTTAAATTAAATATCCAAAGCCTATATAGGTTGGCAGTGGCTTTTGCAAAACATAATGAAAACGTACAGGTTTTGTGTTGGGTCCATTTTATTTTATTTGTGGTATTTGTACCTGTTTGTAAAACAACCAATCAACAACTATTTATTGTATGCCCTCCAAGAGTACAGGACTTGAGGAAGAAGAGTAGAGGATATCAGAGAGGTGAGAAGATGGCTTGTCAGGGGTTTTTATGTAGGAATTTTATAATCTGGTTAGGGCAGGTAGAAATAAAGACACAAAAGAATTAGTTGATAATCCACAATATTTTAAAGTATCACATATTGGCATACAATTATGAATAGATTACATTTATTAAGTTTTTGATCATTGATATCTTTTGGGCCATTTAGATTCTTCAGTAAAATGTGATCGTTTCATACATAGAACATCTATT
This sequence comes from Petaurus breviceps papuanus, assembly GCF_028583685.1. Taxonomy (NCBI): domain Eukaryota; kingdom Metazoa; phylum Chordata; class Mammalia; order Diprotodontia; family Petauridae; genus Petaurus; species Petaurus breviceps. The sequence goes on along the minus strand of NW_027185761.1, from coordinate 29,368,076 downwards.
AACTGCTTAATCTCTCCCAGGTACTGTGTTAAATGTATACGTGTGTGTGTATGTTGGGGGGAGGTAACGGGGGTGTAATTAAAAAGAAAATGAAATAATTCCTATTCTTAAGGAGATTACATTTTATTAGGTAAAGACCATGAATGAAGGTGAGATGGAAAGGGGGATGAATTATAAGGGAAGGCAGCTATTTACAAGTGGGCAAGGCAGTGGATGGGGAACTGGAGTGAAAAATATGGCTGGGGATGACATGACAGGGAGATCCTATGCAAGGACTCAATAATCAGTGAGCAGGTATCAGGTCAGAATCATTCTGAAGAGGTTCAAAAAGATGATGGTGAGATGGACCAGACATGAGAGTGATCTCAGAGCGAAAGGGAAGAGTTAAAGCCTGAATGCATTTTTATTGCTCTTTTATGGGGGAGGAAACTGAGGTTCAGAGTGGTTGTGATTTGCCCAAAGTCATATAACTATAAATGCTAGAAGTAGGAGAATTTAGAACCAGGAGTGTCTGGCTTTAAGCCCAATGCTCAGTCTCTTATACTATCCTGATCAAGGTGTGCCAAAAATCTCAGGGTTCAATTGCAAATGTGAATTTAATCTAATTATATTCTTCACTCTGGAAAATGAACTGCAAATCAAAATCTGACAAATTAAATGGAAAAGTTTTCATAAAAGTGACTCCCCAACTCCTAGTTGAATCAAGATTCAGGTCTTAAGGGGTTTTTTAAGCATTAATATATTTCAGAGTATCGAATATTGAAATTTTAATTTTGTTGGCGGTGACCATTCCCCTATTGATACCTTCTTGTTCCCTAAAGAAAAGGAAGGACCGCTTTTTACAAAGACTTTTTTCATGATAGAATGGAGAAAAATATTCCAAAGTGAGAACCCACAAAACACAGAGAGGGACTTGATATGGTACCTACTGTCAGGTTCTGTTAAAGTTAAATTCCAAGTTGAACACCAGAAAAAGCAAATGAAGAAAAAACACCTTCAGAAATGTGTGATTGATGGTGGAAAGCAAATAGAAGCCATAATCAACTCTTTTTTCTTTCCTAATCACCCAGAAAGTACAGGCAAAGTAGGCTTGCATGTCCTTAGTGAACTCCTAAATTCACAAAGTCTGACATAATTCATTATTTTATTTGAAAGAAATTGTCCTTGCATTCTTCTGTGTGCCAGACCTTCACAGTGTACAAGAATAGAAGTGTACAGCTGGAGAGCTCAGATTACTAAGAGCACTGCATCGTCACCTCCGCCCAGCTTCTTTACCACACACACCCTCTCCTACTGTTCTGGTACACAAGCCCGCAAGTGGGATGGGGAATGTCAGTTCATTAACCGGGAAACAGATGCTGAGCACAAATGCTTCTCATCCGTATTTCCCCACAATAACCATCTTTAGTCTGATGTTTTATTTTATATTCATAGAGATATTCTGATTTTAAATCATTGGAAAACACCCATCAAAGATAAAAAGAAATTATTGTACGGAATTATCACTTTTCCTCTAATGGATTCCTGTTTCTTTACTATAATGTACAAGCCCTGTCTTACCTTCAGTTCCCACTGGGGCATGGCTGAATATATTAAAGGTTAAACTATGTAGGAGTAGTTCCTGATTCTTCCCTTTGGACAGGCAACAACAGGCCCTTGGGAGCCTTGGAGGGATGAAAGGCCTTACTCTGTTGTTCCTATGGAAAGGCAAGCATGAATAAAGACCACTTTTTACTGTCCCTGAATAAATGAGCACTGGTATTTTCTTGCATGGGCTTATTTTGCCCTAATTGCTAATTCTTTTATTTTCATGTGTTATTAATTATTTATTTTTAGTTTTCAACATTCACTTCCACAAGATTTTGAGTTCCAAATCTTCTCCCATTTCTTCCCTCCCCCACCCCCAAATAGTGTGCATTATTATCCACTCCCCCAATCTTCTTTCTTTTATATCACCCCTCCTATTATCCCCTTCTATTTTAGTATAGGACAAGATAGATTTATGTACCCCACTGACTGTATATATTTTCCCAGTTGCATGTAAAAACAATTTTTAACATTCATTTTTACTTCTGATTCTTAGATGACAAAATTAGCCCATTAACTCACCATAAAACTGAACTTCTTATGATGACACCCCATACATGTAAGACCTCTACATGAACTCAATCAGAATCCTCTACTTGTCTCCCCCAGATATTTGCTACCACTACCTTCCATACTTCCCCTGTGATATTTCATTTCTTTATCTATTGGTTCCTTCTTTTTTTCCTATAAACATACCTATGTTTCCTTTCATATTATTAAAAAAAAATATCTCAGAGAGAATTCTGGGAAGATGGTGGAGTTGGTCAGAAAATTCCAAATTCATAAGATTTCCCCCCAAAAATAATTAAAATAGAACCTTAGAGTGAGTAAAGTGTGGATGGACATAAACAAGAATAAGGGCTTAGCTGGGGTCCTCCTGAGATGATTGGAGAAGGTCTGAAGAAAAATCCCAGGAATAGGTTTGATCCATATGAAGGATAAACACCACCAGGTTAGGTTCCATTTTAACAACAAGCAGCAAGTCCCAGGGTGAGTTGATTTGAGAGGCTGCCTCATCCCAGCCACTGAACTTTCACTCTGGAAAAGTGAGGGAGTTGGGCATTTGAGCTCAGACAGATTGCAGAAATCTCTGCTGATAAAGAATGCCAGACCCAGCTGTGCTGCAAAGAGAAACAGCCCGTGTCCAGTGAATGTGGAAACAGTGGGACAGAGAGCCCCTCATTGTGGTCACCTACAGAAGGCTTTGATTCCAGGCTAGAGGAGAAAAGTGAAGATCGGGGGCAAGAGGCACTAATTCCCACACCCCAGGACTAGAGGTGATTACCAAAATTAAGCTATTACCACAAAAATTGCACAGGCAAAGGAGAAAAGAATTCAACCATAGGAAGCTATTATGGGAATAGAGGTGACTGGGGTTCATCTTCAGAGGAGGATATTGAAATAAAGAAACCCCCAAGCAGTAATATTAAAGGGACACCTGCCCAAAAAGAATTCATAGAAGATTTTTAAAAAGACTTTAAAAATCAAATGACAGAGATCGAGGAAAAATTGAAAATAAGGTAAGAATAATCCAAGAAAAACAAGATGGGTATGAAAGGAAAGACAACCAATTAGAAAAAGAGATCCAGAATCATAAGGAAGAAAATAGAATCTTGAAAAATTAGAATTGGTAGGGGAAGCTATGTGGAGCTGGCCCTGGATTCAGGAAGACCTGAGTTCAAATTCGGCCTCAGACACCTAACACAAAACTAGCCATGTGACCTTGGACAAGTCACTTAACGCCAATTGCCCTACCTTCCCACCTCCAAAAAAGAAAAAAAAATAGAATTGGGCAAAGTAGAGCCAATAAAAGTATAAGAGATCAAGAAACAATTAAACAAAATATGAATAATTTAAAAAATAGATGAAAAAGTGAAATATCTTATAAGAAAACAACAGATTTGGAAAATAGATCAAGATAAAGTGTAAAAATTAATTGGACTAACTGAAAGTTGTGATCAAAAAGAGAATCTTGATATAATAATACAATAAATATTTAAAGAAATTTGTCCTGAAGCATTAGAACAAGAGAGAAAAGTAGAAAGGGAAAAAGTCCATTAATCACCACTTTAAAGAGATCTTATGAGGAAAATTCATAGGAATATTATAGTCAAATCCTGAAATCCCCAACTCAAGGAAAAATTATTAAAAGCCTCAAAATTAAAACAATTTAAATACGATGGTGCCATAATTAGAATGACACAAGACCTAACAGTAGAGACATCAAAGGTCTGTTGGTCTTGGAACATAATATATTGAAGAACAAAAGAACTGGGATTCTGGGCAAAAATATCATACCCTGCAAAGTTAAGTGTCATTTTAAGTGAAAAAAAAAACGGACATTTGATAAACTCTGAGACTTTCAAGAATTTGTTTAAAAAAGTACTGAACTTAATAGAATATTCGACATACAAGGACCAAGAGAAATACAATGCCCATAACAAAGACTGATTATAAGGGATTCATATGGACAGACTGCTTACTTTTTTATATATGTAAAATGTATGTCTAACATTCTTATCAATAACTGGGTAACTCATAAGAAAGATCAGGGTAAACCTGAGTATGATGTGAATTTTAAAAAGAAACCATTTAGGAACATATTAAAAGAGGTGCAAAAATATTTTCTACAAATGAGGTGCAAGAGGAAGAATTGATACAGAGAAATTTGATGGGGAGTAGTAGAGAGTTGGTAGTTGTGTTAACCTACTTTCATTGGGAATGGGAACAATACATATATATTTAGAAGAGTGCAAAAGTCTTGTAATTCAGAAGGAAGAAAATGGTAGGGGCATAGGAATTAGGAGAGAGAAAGGGAGGACTCTTTCAGGGGTGAGGGGATAGGTAAAATAAGGTGTTTATATTCATGGATAGCGGAGAGATCCTTGGAAGGGGGTAGACAAGTCATAGGAGGGTGTGGTAGTGGGTAGAAGTAAAATAGAGGCATCCACAGGGACAGGAAACAAGAGAGGCACATACATAAAAACAAAGATCAGGAGTAGAAAAAGTTTGGGGAAAGTATATGTATATATGAATATATATGTATGTATGTATAAATCACTCACTTGATCTGACCCTTCTTGTTAGCTATTATCCTAAATCATTATTACCTTTCCTGGCTGAACTTCCTGAAAAAAAAAAGATATTTAGACGAGTTATTTTTACTTTCTTTCCTCTTACTTGCTTCTAAACTCTTTGCCATATGACTTCCAACCTCATCATTAAAATAAAACTGCCCTCTCCAATGTGACCAATGATCTCTTAATTTTCAACTCTTATGGCTTTTCTCACTCCTCATATTTCTTTAGCTCTCTGGAACATTCAATATTTTCAATCACCCTTTTCCTCTTGGATTCTCTTTTCTCTCTGGGTTTTCCTGATAATATTCTCTTCTGGTTCTATTCTTACATGACTCACCTTCTTAGTCTCTTCCATCCATTTCATGCCCACTAAATGGTCTTATTCCCCAATGCAGTTGAGTGCACTGTTCTTTTTTCACTTGGCACTATCTCTCTCTGTGATCTCATCAACTTCTATGTGTTTAATTGTTAAGTGTATACTATTTTTTCTATATCTATATATCTAATTCTCTCTCTCCTGAGCTTCAGATGCACATCACAAAAATGCCTTTTAGAAATATATAAATAGATATACTGCAGGCATATCAATTTCAATATCAATTCATTTCCTTCCCTCCTCACCCACAAATTCTTCCCCCTCCTCAAAATTCTAATTGCTGGTCAGGAGTCCACCATTATCCTAGGTACCCAGGCTTACACTGTTAATGTGCTTGAAACCTCACTCTTTCCCTACATGTTCAATATATGACAAATTTTGTTTCTATCACCATATCTCTCATATATACCCCTCTTCTATCTACTCATACAAGCACCACCCTGGTTTAATCCCACATCAGCTCTCACTTGAATAGTCTAACCACTTTCCTAGCCTCAAGGATCTCCCCTCTCCAATATATTTCCACTCAGCTGTCCAAGTGATTTTCCCAAAGCATAAATCTACTTTCATCACCCCCTTCTTAACAAACTTCACAAGCTCTGTGTTACCCCTAGAGTCAAATATTAAGGGCTCAGTTGCCATTTAAAGCTCTTCACAACCTTCCTATCTTTAAAGTGGATGTTGTTACACTTTACTATCTGTCTTCATGCACTCTATGATCCAGTTACACTGGCCTGTTGGTTCCTTTCATAGTCCTTTTCATATTTCTGTGTCTCTGCAAGAACTGTTGCCCATCCCTGGAATGTTCTCCCTCTCCATCTCTCACCCCCACCTTCCTGGAAGACTCAGATAACTCATTCCTTTCATGTCATCCCAACAGCTAATGGCTTCCCCTTAGTATTTATTTCCTATCTAATATGCATATATCTTGTATATACCTATTTCCTAACATATTATCTCATTCTATTATATTTTATATTCATTCTATTATTTATTATCATATTTCATATTTATTTTATTCTGTTGTATATTATCTAGTTCAAACTACTTGAGGAATATAAATTAACTATCACTTTTTCTCCTCTTTGTTTTTGTTTTTTTGCTTTTTGGAGGGCAATTGTGGTTAAGTGACTTGCCCAAGGTTGCACGACTAGTTTTGTTTTATTTTGTGTGTTAAGTGTCTGAGGCCAGACTTGAACTCAGGTCCTCCTGACTCCAGGGCCAGTGCTCTACTCACTGTGCCACTAAGCCTCCCCTAACTATCACTTTTTAAGTAATTATTATGTGCCAGGCACTATGATAAATGGTGTGGATAAAAAAAGAGGAAAAAATCCCTTCTCTCAAGAAGTTCACAGTCTAATGGGGAAAACAATATGCAAAAAGAAATCTGGAAAACTATTTTAATTATTTAAAAACTATGTAGAACAAGACATGTACACCAGAGTAATTGGTAGAGACAATCACATATGGAAGGCACTAAATTTAAGGAGGACTAGCAGCTTCTTACAGAAGGCAGAAGTACAGCTGAGATTTGAAGGAAACCAGAGAATCTGGGAGGTAGAGATGAGAATTCCAGGCTTGGGTTACAATGACAGAAAATGCCTAGAATTCAGAGATGGTGTACCTTGTGTGAAGAACAACTACAACCAAAAAAAAAATAGACCAGTGTCAATGGATTAAAGGTTACATGTAAGTGCAAAAAAAAAAAAATGGAAGAGCAAAATGGGGGATGGTATGAGGGGCTTTAAGCCATAGGATTGAATAGTAAGCACTTAACAAATAAAGATCTATTGATTGATTCCAGAGATAAAAAGAAACATTTGGAATTTGAAGAAATGTAGGATGATGTGGTTGGGTTATTCTTTAGGAAGAATATTCTGAGAGCTGAGAGCAGGATGTATTGAAATGGGGAGAAATTTGAGAAATGGGGAGAGCTTTGAGTCAGCTCTGTCAGTTTTCCAGGACAGAGGTAATAAGGGCCTGAAGCAGAGTGGTTGCAGTGGCAGAAGAGAGGTCTTCTTTTTTCAGTAGGGCATATAAACGCATTGTTATGAAGGAAGAGACAAAGTAGTAGAAAGCGAGTATTCAAGGTGAGAGTGAGGAGTTGAGGTCAGGGATTCTTTGTCTTTCTTTCTATCTTCAAGGCACAATGTCCAGCACGTAGCAAGTTCTTACATTCTCCTTGTGACTGACTGACTACAATGAAAATAAATACAAAACCATTTACTAGGCATGTACTATGAGTCAGGTATGCTGCTAGATACTGGGGAATAAAAATACAAAGCAAAGTATTCCTTTCCCCAAGATCTTATATTTTTATGAGAGGTATATTATGTCCATATATAGGTATACACAAAACTCCAGGGAGCAATAATGTGGTTTGGGGGGATGGAAAGGCCCTTGCAGCTGAGAATACCAGGAAAGGTCAACCTGAAATTGGAAGTTCAGTTAAGTATTAAAGGAAGTTTGAGTCAAGTTGGAAGAAATAACTTCCTTAATGCTTCCCCCTCTAGCCCCCAATACATTAATCATAAGCCCTCTTTGTTGTTTTCGTTTTGGATCTGTGATTTCAATTTAGGGTACTACATGGTGCATTGGATAGAGTACCAGTACTGGAGTCAGGAAGATTTATCTTCCTGAGTTCAAATATGGCCTCAGATACTTAGTAGCTATGTGACCTTGAACAAGTCACTTAACCCTGTTTGTCTCTGTTTCCTCAGCAGTGTAATGAACTGGAGAAGGAAATGGCAAAACACTCCAATATCTTTGCCAAAAAAAAAAAAAAACAAAGAAAAAAATCCAAATAGAGTCACAAAGAATCAGACATGACTAAAATGAACAACAAAATTATTTCACAAGTGTGAGATCATAAAATAATGTAAAATCATATATTTAGACCTTAGAAGAGACTTTAGAGCTTACTTGGTTAATCCCTTGGTTAAGCCCATTGACTTACCCAAGTTCATAGAGATAACAGATGGAACAGAAGGGATTTAAACTTCTTTCTTTTGATTTCAAATTCTGTTCTCTTTTAACTGTAGTAGACTTCATAGAAAATCCTTCCACCAATGAATACTGACAGCTCATATGTGACGTATAATCTTAGAGAGCTGACCTTTGCACCAGAATGTTAAATGAATTACCCACGGTCACAGTCACTATGTATCAGAAACAAGACTTGAACCCAGATCTTCCTGACTTCAAGGCTGACCCTCTATCCACTATGTGACATTGCTCACCAGTGATAAAACCTCTTTATACTCTATGCCGTTTTAATTTGTTTTATTTGATTAAGCTATTGATATTATGATAGTCTTATGACAAAACTGATATAATAATGAATTACTTCATCATAAGTCCTATTGTAATAGCTACTGAAAAAATTTGAGGAAAAATATTTATAATTTCAATATACAGCAGTAAATATGTTTTTAATTATGAAGTTACTTCCTTTCTGCTCCTGATCTTTGATTTTTCAATCATTCTCTCTCATATTCTCCTATCTCTATCTACTATCCCATTCCCCTATGCCTACAAACATTCTCAGGTGTTTTCTGAGTACCCTTCTAGGTCTTGCTAGAAGGCCATAATTCTCTTCTCTTTTTTCTCCTCTGGGTCCATATTTGAGAAAGGACAATATTTACTCATTTTCTAACACTTCCAAACAAGATTCACTCAAGAACCCTTTGTACTCTTACTTCCATACTCCCAAACCTGCTCTATTTAAATCACTTTCAAAGATCACCAATGCCCTTCCAATTGTTATTCTGCCTTTTTTCCCCCTCAGCTCTTATCACTCTGTATTGAATTCAACATGGCTAGAAAGGAAAGGAATAAAAATTTTTACAGTGGCTATTATGTGTCTTTCATTGTGTTAACACTTTTTACAAATATGATTTCACTTTACTCTCATGGCAATTTTGTGAGGTAGGTACAATTATCTTTTGCTATTATTATCTCCATTTCACATAGAGAAAACTGAGGTGGGGTGACTTCTCCAATGTTACTCAGCTAGAAAGTTTCTTATTGTTCATTTGAACTCAGAACTTCCTGAGTCCAGGCCCAGCTATATATCCACTGTGCCAATTGCTACATGAAACACTTCAGAACCTAGAGTCTCCCTTTCTTTGGTCTTTATGAACTTAAATGCCTGAATACCTCTATTATGTAACATTTACTGACTCTTCTTCCTTTTCTCATATTTTAATATAAACTTTCCCTAAGTTTCTCTCAACCACATTCCACTTTCTTTTCTTTCTTTCTTTTTGTCTCTTCCCTTTCCCTTCCTGTCCTTCATTTCACTTCCTAATCTGTATTCTTTTTTTTTTTTGAGATTTTGCTTACTCCAATAGATTAAATAACCATCTCACTGTAAATGACGTTCAAATCTTTATTCTTAACACAGACCCCTCTCCTGAACTTCAGACCCGCATTTCAAACCATTTGTGAGACATCCCCATTGCTGTCTTGATGCTGCCCAAATACCGAAGTCCCCAAATGGACTCCTTATCTTTCATTTTCCCATTCTTTCATCAAAATCCATCCACTGATTTTATCACCCATATGAATCTTCCAAAAGTAAAATTTGGTTACATAATCTCCCTATTTTCCCAAAAACTTGTATAACTATTTCCAACTGAATGTAAAGTAAAGGATGAACTTATATTTAAAATAATACATCTTCTTTGCCTACCATTTAAGGTCCTCCATTATTTGGTTCCAAATCTGTATCCATTCTTAATATGCCCTATGCTGTATACTTGTTTTATATTTATCCTTTCAAAGATATCCTTCCCACCTCTCTCTTCTTCCCCAGCTACCACACTGTACATGGTTAAATGTACAGGTAGATAAATACACAGAAAGAAAATGTATTAAGCATTTATTAGGGGCAGCTACATGGCACAGCGGATATAGCACTGAAACTAGAGTCTTCCACAATCATCTTTGTGAGTTCAAATCTACTGGCTATGTGACCTTGTGCAAGTCACTTAACCCTATTTGCTTCAATTTCTTATCTATAAATTGAGCTGGAGAAGGAAATAATAAACTACTTGAGTATCTTTACTAAGAAAACACCAAATGGGGTCACAGAGAATTGGACATGACTAAAAAATAACTCAACAACAGTAACAAGAAGAAGTGAAGATGTTTGGGTTCTGGAAGATTAGACAAAAGCATTGTATTTTCCCAAAATTGTGTCTTTGCTATAAGTTGTTTTTTTCCACTTAGAATAATGTTTACCCTACATATCAGATGTCTAATTTCTGCTCATCAATTTATTAGCTCAAATGTACTCCCTTAGCTGTCTTTCCAAATTTCCCCAGCCAGAATTAATCTTGTGTGTCCATCTCTCCTTCCTCCCCATATACCTTAGAGCAAGGGTCTTTTAGTACATGTATTGTCTATGTGACTATATGTTTTTAAGGGTAACGGAGACTCTTTCAGCTCATAAAGTATCTCTGATATGTGTTCTCAAATAGCCAGTTGCTCAATAAACACTTGTTAACTGTAAAATTTATGAATGGGATTTTGTTGTTCAGTCATGTCTGACTTTTCATGATCTCTTTTTTTCTCATAAAAATACTAGCTCCATTTCCTTTTCCAGCTCATTTTTATATACTAGGAAACTGAGGTAAACAAGATGAAGCAACTTGCCCAAGGTCACACATCTAAGTGTCTGAGGCAGATCAGAACTCAGAATGATGAGTCTTCTTGACTACAGACTTGGTACTCTATCCACAGCACCACTTAGATGTCCTTATGAAGAGGATACTTATGTGTATAATTTTATATCCCTCAAATAATGAAAAGGAACAAATGATGAAAAGGAACAGTTGGACTTTTGTCCTAACTAAAGACAACGAAATGCAACTCCTTATTGGGTGAGAGTGTTCTGAGCTGATGATTGTGCTATGTAACAATAATGCAATATTCACAATATGCACAGTGGTTATGAACATGATGGTATATTTGTGAATAACAAAATGCAACAGACTCTCCATATGGAGGGTGGAACCAAAGCCTTTATTCAAATACCAGAAAACTGAGTCCTAGAACCGGAAAGCCAAAGTCATTACAGTAGCCAATAAGTTGATACACATGGTCAATGCAGTGAACACCACATTCCCAAGCTTTCACAACAGAACAGGCTCCCTCAAGCAGGGATCCTCCTCTTTCACTCATGGTAGCTCCTCAGCCTGGTTCTTGGAAGTTCTCATCAGAAATTCCCAAAGGAAAGTCTCAGAAGTTCCCAGAAGAAAGGTCTCAGGAGAAGTCCCAGCTCATTGAGAGAAATTCTGACTTTTCCAGCAGGGGTTTTTCCTTATATACAGTTTTGCTCCTCCCTGTTCAGCTCCTTCCTGTTACATCAGCAACTTCCTCCCAAGGTGTTAACTAATTCTGTGTTAATTAAATAGCTTAAACAAGGTGTTAGCTTGAAACAAGGTGCTAAGTACCTGCTTACTTGCCAATACAAAGAGACATGGAAGATCTTCAGATTCCATTAACATTACATGCTACTCGAGGCAGCTAGTATGTTGTTCATACATAGTACAGTGGCTAAAGTGCTGGGCCTGGGTCAGGAAGACCTGAGTTAAAATATTTACTAGTTCTCTGATCCTGAGCAAGTCACCTATCCTCTGTCTGCCTTAGTGTTCTCAACTATACCATAGAAATAATTACTTTCAGAGTAGGTGTAATGATCTAATACTTGTAAAAGATGCTTATCACAGTGGCTGACACATAGTAGGTAATATATAAAAGCTTATTCCCTTCCCTACATACAACTATAACCTAGTTTTCCACTGACTAGCTTTCCCTATATCCAACCCCACTATCACACACACACACACACACACACACACACACACACACACAATTCTGAATATATAGTTTTCTGTAATATTTCCAACTTGTTGCAGTTCCTCCCTTCTATTGAACTATTAGGATATCACTGTTGGGGTGGTGTGGAGTGTCTATGTGTCTATTCCCCTACTAGATTGTAAGATAATTGAGGGAAGGAACTGTGTCTTATTTATCTTGGTATTTTCTGTGATGGGGCAGCTAGGTGGTTAGGTGAATCAAGCACTGGGCCTGTAGTCAGGAAGATTCATCTTCTCGAGTTCAAATCTAGCCTCAGATACTACCTGAGTAACATTGGACAAGTTACTTAATGCTATTTCCCTCAGTTTCCTCATCTGTAAAAGTGAAGGAAATGAAAACCACTCAAGTATCTTTGCTGAGAAAACCCCAAATGGGGTTGTGAAGCATAGGACATGACTGAAACTACTGAACAACAAATGTCTCATGATACTTTAAATATAGTGCAATAAATATTCAGTGACCTGTCAAATAGATTGGGGAAAATAGAAACTTAGCTATTACCCTTCTATTACTTCTTAGCTTCTTTTAAAAATTCCCTTTTAATTCTTCATAAAGCATTATTTAGTTAAGCTATGATATATAAAGAAATGGTTGGTGAGAATGTTGCAAGGATGGATGTCTGACCTGGGATCTGGCATGATATTTTTTCAAAAGGAGACTGCATTTTTGGCCTTTGGGAAAAACAAGGAGAAGGATCATGTGTGCACCCCAGATAACCTAACACAATCAATGACCATCACATCTAGGTTGTCTCTCCTATAACTCTCCTATATCCAACATGAGCAGCAAGCTGGAATTATATCTGTCTATTACAAACTGAATTTCTGTAACTCAGGAAAGAATACAGGTTTAGAATAAAATGTGCTTTCTGTGATCACACTCAGGGTGGGGGAAGTTAACTTGTTATCACCATTAACTCCCTGACACCAAAGTAATTACACACACACACACACACA
>NW_027185761.1:29349076-29354076 GCF_028583685.1 Petaurus breviceps papuanus | reverse complement strand
AGTGAGCCTTGCCTTTAAATGAGCGTATTCCTATAAAGAGCATCCATATTCTTGGTACACGATTAAGAGAACAAATGACTCCTTTGTAAGTCTCAGAGTGTAGGACCATCCATAGGTGAATGGATTGAATACAAACTGTTGGAGTTCCCACACCTCTCCCACCACCACCACCCCCTCCACCTCTTCCTCTTAAGGAATCAATAGCAGTAACTGGGATTGACTCTGAGATAAACTGATTGATTTAAACTTTTGGGAGAAAGAATCCTCATCATAAAACAACCTGTCACTGCACATTTATATCTTAAAGGAATCTGGTAAACGTTTTGAGCTCCCTTTAATTTTCTCTTTCTTCTGGACTTTCCTTCAATGTATGATTTTTCATTTACCCGACATTTAGCTTGTTTGTACATATTTGTTTATCTATTGTCCCTTTTATTAGGCTATAAGTTCATGGAGAGCAGGGACTTTCTTTTGCTTTTCATTTTACACCTTGTACTTAATATAGTTCCTGGAACATAGTAGGCATTTAATAAATGTTTATTGACTAACTGACCAAATGGATAGAGTAAAGCATCTGAAAATGTCTGCTCTTCACCACAGATGGGTATGTTCATGCACTGCAGATAAATACAGAGGTATAAGAGACCTTGTTTTGGAGAGGAAGGTCAATGAAAAATTAATATAAAATTGCTCTCATATAAGAATTTAAGTCAGTGGAAAAACCAAATTTGATTTCCACACAACTGTTTGAATAAATACAAACTATGAGAATCAAAGAAAAGGAAAACTTTAAAGTCTTGGCTCATTCTAAGGAAGTTTCACTGCCAGCATGAAAATGGATTTTAAATCCCCAATGTGATTATTTCTGACATTCCTCTTGGAGACTTACAGTATTTAGCTATATACTTGTATTCAGAAAGTTAAGACCCATTCCTCTTTTTATAGAGTAGAAGCTGGCATCATAGCAACCTAAATGAAACTCAAGCAAGCTCCGCTCTTTCCCCAGCTGGAGGAATATTGGAGATTGCTCATAAAAAGAAATGTTTTCAGTGTCTCATTGCTGCAGTTTCATACTGATAGGTCAGTGTGTATAAGTCCTGTACATTTCAGTGACAAAAAACTTAATATGTTTGTAGAAGAAGCAAATAAGTCGCTGTATGCTACCAAATCTGTTATGCCTAATGGAAAGAGAATGCAAAATCAAATCTACAACTTAGCATCTCTTTTTTACAAAGATTGACCTTATAAAAACAAAGTTATTATGATTTCTTAAGCATTTTTCATTGAACTAAAATGATTTTTTTCTCTAGTACTTCATTATGCAAAATGAAACATATTCATCTAAAACATGGACTTGTATGTGATTACTCAACCAAATACAATTATTACTGGCAGGCAGGAAATAATGACCTAGAGATAAGAGCTGGACTGAATCAGAAGACTTATGCAAATGTCTTATCACTGATAGCAAATTTGATGCCTGTCTTCATTCTTTTGGCTTTCTAGAATTACTTTTAAAAGGAATTCATTTTTCACAAGCCAAACCTTCCATTATTAGCTATAAAGCCTTAACTCCACATTGGACAGATATTTCCCCAAATATCTGAATGGAAAGTTATTTTTATCCCATCAAGTTTCTACTAATAAATCAAATAAATTTGAATTAGAGCCTTTGGGGGTTGTATTGATTTCTGCTTACCTTTTATATCTTTGGTAAATTAATTTCCCTAACATATACCTTACACTTTTACTTCTTCCTTCATGTCATTAGAAAATATTGCTAGAAAAGGAAACTGAATTCAATAAGGATTTGTTTAGGGCCTCTGTTCCAGAGACTGTGCCAGACGTTAAAGATACAAAGACAAAAATGAAACAGTTCCTGTCCTCAAGGACCTTGCTAAGAACAAACAATATGAAAGAAGATAAACAAATACCTGGTATGTACCCCAAAATGTAAATTAATATCCGTGAAAGATTATGGAAAATTGGGGGATGACTATTGATATGTTATTGGAAGGGGCATTTGAGCAGATGCTTGGAGGAAATTGGAGCTACAAATGAAAATGGAAAAAAAATATTACTCCAAATAAATACTGCATTGCAATGCAGAGTTAGACCTATACTTTTCTGTGGGTCACAATGTGCAAGGGTAGTAGTTGTTGCTGGAAAGTATCAATAGTAAAAGTAGAACTAAAGAACAAAGGAGAAGGCTTCCCACCATTTTTGTTCTTTCCCATGGGGCTATTTGTATATCAGTCTTCAAGTTTTGTGAGAATTGAATCGAGCTTAACCGGACCCTAACATAACTTATGCAGCATTCTCTCTGACAAATTTCTTTTTTTTTTTTTGAGGGGGAAGGCAGGGCAATTGGGGTTAAGTGACGTGCTCAATGTCACATGACTAGTAAGTGTTAAGTGTCTGAGGCTGGATTTAAACTCAGGTTCTCCTGACTCCAGGGCCTGTGCTCTATTTACTGCACCACCTAGCCATCCCCTGGCAAATTCCTTAAGATGAGTTTTGGAGATAAAGACTGGTGATCATTTTAACATGTTAACAAAGGGTGTCAATGGATTAGTTAAAGAATTGACTGAAACCAAGTACCTAAAGATGGCATCAGGAGAAAAGCAATCTAAAGAATAGAGAGTGTTTGTCTGGCATATTCTACTGACTGTTGCTGGTTGCCTGGCTAAATGTGGTGACTCACATTTATTTAGTTTATTTAGATTTCCCTTATCAGAGAGAGGCTTATTCAGTAGTATTCTTATAAATGTTTACCAGTTAGCTAGTGAGGGTAGATGTACACCAGACACACACTTTTAAGTTTAATCTGCATTATTAACATTTTCTCCAACATTTTCTTTTTGTTGCTGTTCAAGTGCGTCTGACTCTTCTTGAGCCCATTTAGGATTTTCTTGGAAAAGATACTGGAATGGTTTGCCATTTTCCTCTCCAGCGTATTTTACAGATGAGGAACTAAGACAATCAGGGTTGAGTAAGTTGCCTAGGGTCACCTAGTAAGTGTCTGAGGACATACTTGAACTCTGAAAGATGAGTCATCCTCACTCTAGGCGCTGCACTCTATCAAGCGCACCACCAAGTCATCTACTTTCTTAAGCTAAGACTATAAACAAAATAATAAATCAATTCCTGAATTGTAGTTTTCAAATCTCTTGGCATAAATACACTAAAAAAGTATCGATAGGTTCATGATCTGGTTCAAACTGACTCCAGGTTAGCTCAGGTCTTACTAGACTTTATACCCCCAACATATGGTAGTAGGGAATAGTTGATGGCCCTGAAGAGATTGAAGACCAGCAGATGGTAGCACAGAGCAATTTATCAATCACGAATCTAGTGGAAACATTTTGTGAATGACACAGATACAATATTGGCAAAGATGGCTTGGTGTTCAGTAGAAACAAGTAAGCCTCAGCAGAAAACAATAGAGGAACTTATGATTATATCATCAGAAAGAATGAGTGTTTCTGCAGTACATTAGAGATATTGACCATACCTAGGTCCTGGCCATAAACGTACCTACTATGTGAATATGTGAACATTTTCATTCATATTTCTTAGACCTTATATTTTCCATGATCACATATATTGCCAAGTCTCTGTTCTCTCCCACTGGCTCTAAGGGAACATTTGTGAGAGTGTGTCATTATGTGCATGAAGGAAATCTTTATTATTGTTATTGTTATTATTATATTTATCTTACAATATCATTTAACTATATGTCTTTTACTTTAATCTTTAGGTCATGAAAAAAAAAAACATTTATGTAGACGATCTTGAGCTTTGATTCTGAGCATGTCCTAATTTACACTGCCTTGAAATTAGGGATGATTCAGTTAGTGTGTCTATGTATGGAGAAGTTCTATCAGTCAGTTAGTCAATAAGGATTTTAAATACTTAATCTTACAAGATCTGTGCTAAGCAAAGGGGATTGAAAAATGAGCCATAGACAGTCCTTGCCCTCAAGCAGGTTGTAATATAACAGGGATACAATGCATGTATAACTAGAGGTGTACAAGTTCTATAAAGAGATAAAAGGTAATCTAAAGGAGCATGAAGTATCATGGGTGGGGATAGAAGAATTCTACTAAAGAAGGCAATTTTGCTGAGTTATGATGGAATCAGGGAATCTAAAAAATTGACAAGAGGGGACAATGCATTCCAGGTCTAGGGACATCCAATACTAAAAACAACAGCAACAAACAAACAAAATCAGAAAGATAAGAAATGGAGTGTCTGTGTTCAAGGAATGGCAAGTAGACCAGTGTGGTTAAAACATAGATTGTGAGGATGAAATTAAGGTGTAAGAAAGCTGAGATGATAAGAAAGGGCCAGGTTATAAAGATCTCTGAATCTCAAACCAGGGAGATGATATTTTATCTTGGATGTAATTGGGAGACACAGCAGGCAAAAGAGAAGGAAAGGAGTAACATGATTACAGTAGCATTTTAGAAAAACCACCTTGGCAGCTGAGTGGACTATCATCCACTTGATTAAAAGGATTGAACTTGACCAATTGAAGTGCAGAAAGATTAGATGAAAGAACACCATTCATTTCTCTGTTTTAACACTCCTGGAAAGATTTGATAATGTCCTTGCTAGAGCTGTTGCTGCCTAAGTTGAGAAAAGGGGATGTATGTAAAAGATATTGTGAAGGAAAAAAAATAATTTAGTAATGGATTGAAAATATAAGGTGAGTGGGCCAAGAATCCAAGAGTGATCCTTAGGACAAGGTGACATGGGTAGTCCTCATAATGATAGGGAAGTTTGAAATGGGGAAAGATTTGTTGAGGAAGACAATAGGCCTTGTTGAGTACATGTAGAATTCATATGAGGACATTCAGTTTGAGATGTCCAAGAGGTAGTTGGAGATATGTGACTAAAGCTTAAAAGAAGATTAGGGCTGTACAAATATAGATAGATACATAGATAGATAGATAGATAGATAGATAGATAGATAGATAGATAGATAGATAGATAGA
>NW_027185761.1:29342751-29348908 GCF_028583685.1 Petaurus breviceps papuanus | reverse complement strand
AGATAGATAGATAGATAGATAGATAGATAGATAGATAGATAGATAGATAATATCTGTAAATTATATGTATAGAGATTATGGACATAATGAAAATTTATGAGATGACCAACAGTGATGATATAGAATAAAAAGAAAAAGTCCAGTATGGAAATTTGGAGGGCAATCACAGTTCATGTATTTTGATGCTGATAAAGGACCAGTAAAAAAGATTGAATGAGTGAGATCAGATTGCCTTTCCTTGGCATTATATTACAGATAGATAGGAAAACAATGAGAAGAGAACAATTTTATAAAAACCAAGAGAAAATAATATATCCAGAAAGAGAAGGTAATTAACAGTGTCAAATGCTGCAGAGAGGTCAAGGAGGAACTGGATTGAAAAAAGGCTATTTATTTAGAAATTAAACAATTATTAGCAACTTCAGAGAGGGCAGTTTCAGTTGAAACATATTCCAAATTGCAGAAGGCTTAGAGGAGAATTAGAGAGGAAATGGGGGCACTGATTATAGATGCTTCTCTCAAGAAGTTAAGTCATAAAAAGGAATACACACACACAATTGTGTGTGTGTGTGTATGAAATTACATAATAAGGATGGTCTTACCAAGTGAGTTTTTTTTTGGGTTAAATAATAAGGGATATATGGACATATTTAGAGTTAGAGGACTCAGTAGGTACATAGAAACTGAACATGTGTGAGTATGTATACATTTCTGTGTGAGTGTATGTGAATGTGTGTGCATACTTGTACGTATGTGTGTGTGAGGGAGAGGAAGGAAGGAAGGAAGGAAGGAAGGAAGAAAGGAAGGAAGGAAGGAAGGAAGGAAGGAAGGAAGGAAGGAAGGAAGGAAGGAAGGGAGGGAGGGAGGGAGGGAGGGAGGAATGAAGTTCAAGAGAATGTGTGGGGTGGTATGACTTAAAAAGAAGTGCAACCTGTTCATCTGACACTAAAATAAAAGAGTGAAGAAGTTTGTTCAAGACGATGTCTGAATGATGTGAGATGGAAAAAAAAGAGGAAAAAGAAACTCCTGTTGAAAAGGCTCAAAATTTTGGGTTTTTTGAAAGGAAGATAATCAGCTAAGAAAGTGGACAAGGGGGTCCACTGCTTTTATCTTGTGGTATGCATATCCTGGGACATCTGGAAATATCCGTAACTCTGGACTTAAAATTAGAAAGGAACCAGCAAAGGCAGGTATTACAGGTCTTTTGATTTGCCTGAAGACTCATACCCCACACTCTAGCCACTATAAAATAATAGCCTCTGAATGTGGTTGATTCATGGGCGATAACCTTCTTTTTGAGAAAGCTAACATAAATCAAATTAAAGAAAATACAAGGTTGGGGGTGTAACTGTGTCCCACCAGTGATTTTTCATTAACATCGATAATGCCTACCACATAATAAGCACTTAATAAATTCCTGCTGACTACCTGACTAGAAAATTTGCCTTCAGTGACTGAATTTGTACTTGGAATTAAAATAAAACCTCATTTCATAGTATCATTTTAGAACAGATATTTGAATTTACTTCTAGCTAGAGAGGCAAAATCAAGTGGAAGACCAAATAGCCATTAGTGTTTGAAAATAATAATTATTGAATGATTCAAAACCAATTTACATCTACTTGAACAAAGATACATCCATACAAACAAATTCTCAAGAGCAAATCTCTGGTGTCTCCTGTCTCACAAATCTCCAATTTAATTTGCTTGTGTAGACTCAGCTTAATACTTCTATTGGCCAGAATTATTAGCTGACCCAAAAGCAATGATATACTTTTCTTTCACTTTTATATACTTCATAATTTTTCATTTGAGTTGCTAAAGTCAAATAATATAACAAATAAATGGATTTTTGAATTGACTCACTGGCATTCAGACCATGCTAGGTAACAATTATTAAAGACAGAGATTTATTGGCCTATAAAATGTCTGTCTCATAAGAGACTTTATTAGGTTATTTTAAAATAAGGTTTGGCATGGAACCAATTTATGTCTTTAGTGTTGTCTCATTACCATGCTTCAGGGCTTCTTATCTTTCAACCAGGTCAGACAACTCTCTTCCCCTGAAAAATATTGTGTACTCTCTATGCCCAAATACATTTCTTCAGGATAATTTGCATGTCTAAAATACTTTCAGTTCTCCATCTTTTAAAGTCCAAGTCAAGTGCTTCCTTTTCCAGAAAGTCATCCTTGGATTTCCTAGCACCTTTACCCTTCTGCCCTGACATAGAGCTTTCTCTTTTTTTGCATATCTAGAGCACATTTATCCATTATCATTAAATAATAAAGTTATCTTTGTTTCCTCTCCTGTTTGAGTCTAAGCAATATATCAGAATTTTTTATTGCTTCCATGTTTTCTGTGATGCTTTGCATACAGGAGCTGCTTTCTAAATACTGTTTATTGTGTGAAGTCATCTTTGAATGCATGCAGAATGAAGGAAGAAGAGCATTA
This sequence comes from Petaurus breviceps papuanus, assembly GCF_028583685.1. NCBI lineage: Eukaryota > Metazoa > Chordata > Mammalia > Diprotodontia > Petauridae > Petaurus > Petaurus breviceps. The sequence continues at coordinate 29,346,456 of NW_027185761.1, read as the reverse complement.
AAGATAACTCAAGTAATATAAATGAAAATGTCACTAAAAGGAAGCTAAACTGAGTACTTTACATGGTCATTCTTGGTCCCAGGCAATAGATAATGAACTTTGCCTCTCCCTTCACAGTAGAAAGATAGGATGGTCTATGAAGAGCAGAATGATGTATACCAAGTTCAAACAAGTCTACTGTAACGCTTGTTTCTACTTTTTTAAAATGGACAATTCAATTATTAGTATTAAATCCAAAAATTACTGAACTATGAATTAAAAGAAATTATATTTAAATTAAAAAATAAAAACTAGGTGGACCTCATCCCAACACTTGGCAGAGGGAAAAGATCCAGAAGCTTTGCATCTTGCACATATTTATACTTTTTCATCATATTGATCATTTATGCTTACATTTTTTATCTTTTGTTTTTGTCTATACTAATATCATTTCTTATATGAGATGGTTCTGTGAATGAGGGATGGTAGGGATACTGAGGGAAATTATGGCAAGGTAAATATATATATATATATGTGTGTGTGTGTGTGTGTTTAAATTATTTAAATTATTGATTAAAAATTACTCATTACATCATATTTTTTTAGATATCCAAATGCTTGGGAGCAGAGCCAAGATGGAGGAGTAAAAACAGGAAATTCTGTGACCACCCCCACAACCACCTCAAATACTTCTAACATATAACTCTAAACAAATTTTAGAGCTAGGGAACCCACAAAGTGACAGAGAGAAACAAATCTCCCACTGAAAGCAACCTGGCAGGCTGACAGGAAGGCTTCATCACAGCTTGCTGGGAGCCCATCACAGTCCTGTGTGAGCCATGTGGTTTTGGCCTCAGGGAGGCAGCAGAGGCCAGTGTAGACTTCAGGAGAGTGGATCCCCAGAAGTTATGGTGGTTAAAATTTTCAACCCTTAAACATGTAAAAGAAATTAAAAAGTCAGGGAGAACTCTATTGGAAAGGAAGGGTGGGGGCGGCCAGGTAGCACAGCGAGTAAGAGCACCGTCTCCAGTGTTGAGAAGACCTGGAGATCGAATCCCAGGCTCAGACACTTAGCACCCACCCAGATACACCTGCCTGTGTAACCTTGAGCAAGTTACTTAACCCCAATTGCTTAGGGGCGGCCAGGTGGCTCAGCGAGTAAGAGCACTGGCTTCAGTGTCGGGATGACCTGGATCAAATCCGGGCTCAGATACTCAGCACCACACCCAGAAATAATAACTGGCCGTGTAACCTTGAGCAAGTTACTTAACCCTAATTGCTTAAAAAAAAAAAGAAAGGAAGGGCTAAGTCTGGCCCCTGGCCTGGGGCATGAGGGGAAGGAGGCATGGCAGCTGGAATGGCTGCCATGTAGCTTTCTCAGGAGCTCTTGGCCTGCAGATCATAGGGGTACCAAGTGACCATTCCAAAGGTAATTGCTCTTGCTTTGACCTCTCTTGGGTGGTGGTCTTAGGGTGAAAAATGCCAGTGTGCCAGCTTAATATCTGTAGAGAGGGAGCCCTCCTCAGAACTCAGACAACATTTGTGAAAATCCCAGGGATTTGGGACAAAGCTCTCCTCCCTGGAAACAGAGTTCTACAATGGCAAAGAAGTCAAATGTCAAGTAATTAACTGGCAATATGATCAAGCAGAGGAAGTACAAACAGATCGTAGAATAATTTTGGGGGGGACAAAAAGGATCAAAGCATGGAATGGGAGGAAGATAATGAAGTCAGAACTCCTGAATCAAAAATTTCCAAGAAAAATATGAATTGGTTACAGGCCATGGAGAAGCTCAAGAAGAATTTTGAAAATCAAGTAAGAGAAGGGGCGGCCAGGTGGCTCAGCAAGTAAAGCACTGGGATGTGCTTTAAAGTGTCGGGATGACCTGGGGTTCAAATCTGGGATCAGATACTTAGAACCACACCCAGAAATAACTGGCCATGTAACCTTGAGCAAGTTATTTAACCCCAATTGCTTAAAAAAAAGAAAATTAAGTAAGAGAAGTGGAGAAAAACTGGGAAGAGAAATGAGAATGATGCAAGAAAATAATGAAAAGAGAGTCAACAACCTGACTGAAGAAAATAACACCTTAAAAATAGATTGACTCAAATGGCAAAAGAGGCCCAAAAAGCCAATGAGGAGAAGAACACCCTAAAATGCAGAATTTGCCAGATGGAAAAGGAATTTCAAAAACTCACTGAAGAGAATAATCCCTTCAAAATGAGATTGGAGCAAATGGAAGCTAGTGACTTTATGAGAAACCAAGATCCTGTTAAACAGATCCAAACAAATGAAAAAAATAGAAAGCAATGTGAAATATCTCATTGGAAAAACCAGTGACCTGGAAAATAGATCCATGAGAGATAATTTAAAAATTCTTGGACTACCTGAAAGCCATGATCAAAAAAAGAACCTGCACATCATCCTTCAAGAAGTTCTAAAGGAAAATTGCCTTGATATTTTAGAACCAGAAGGCAAAATAGAGGTTGAAAGACTTCAACACTCAACTCTTGAAAAAGATCTCAAAAAGAAAACTCCCAGGAATATTATAGACAAATTCCAGATTTCCCAGGTCAAAGAGAAAATATTACAAGCATGAAGGGAGAAAGTTTTACTATTGTGGAAACACAATCAGGATAACACAAGACCTAGCAGCTTCTATATTAAGGGATCAAAGTCTTGGAATATGATATTCTGGAGGTCAAAGGATCTAGGATTAAAACCAAGAATCACCTACCCAGAGAAAGAGTGTATAATATTTCAGTGGAAAATATGATCATTCAATGAAATAGAGAACTTTCAAGCATTCTTGATGAAAAAAAAAGAGTTGAATAGAAAATTTATCTTCCAAATACAAGAAGCATTAGAAGATAAACAGGGAAAAGAAATCATAAGGAACTTATTCAAATTGAACTATTTACATTCCTACATGGTAAAATGATAATTGTATCTTATGAGACTTTTCTCATTATTAGGATAGTTGATGGGAATATATATGTATATGTATGTATATGAGTATAAACATATATATTTTTATATGTGAGGATATATGTGTTTATAAATACATATAAATTAAGAGGTGAGAGAGGAATATAATGATAGGAGAAAGGGAGAGATAAAATAGGGTAAATTACCTCATATAAAAGAGGCAAGAGAAAACTGTTACAATGGAAGGGAAGAACAGGAAGGCAAAAGGAATAAGGAATGGGTCAACCTTACTCTCATTGTATTTGGCTTAAGGAGGAAATAACATACACACTCATTTGGGTATCTCACTCTACAGGAAAGTAGGGGGAAGGGGATAAGTTAGGGGATGACAGAATGCAGGACAGACTGGGGGGAGGGCAGTTAGAAGTACATATTTTTGATACAGGACAGGGTTAAAATAGAAAATAGAATAAATAGGGGTGGGGTAGAATGGAAGGAAATATAGTCATTCTTTCATAATATATCTACTATAGAAACGTTTTGCATAACTACACATGTATAACCTATATTGAATTGCATTTCCTCCCAGTAGGTGTGGATGCCAAGGGAAGAAGGGAAAATCTAGAAATCAAAGTTTTAAAGCAAATGTTAAAGATAGATAGATAGATAGATAGATAGATAGATAGATAGATAGATAGATAGATAGATAGATAGATAGATAGATAGACAGGTAGGTAGGTAGGTAGATGATTAGATAGATAGATAGATAGATAGATAGATAGATAGATAGATAGATAG
>NW_027185761.1:29327347-29342741 GCF_028583685.1 Petaurus breviceps papuanus | reverse complement strand
ATAGATAGATAGATAGATAGATAGATAGATAGATAGATAGATAGATAATTTTTACATGCAATTGGGAAATAATATATACAGGCACTGGGGTAAAGAAATCCATCTTGCCTTACTAGAAAGTCAGAGGAGGGATCAGGGAGGATATAAGAGATACTAGACTGGGAGAAGGGGTATTCAGTAAAATCCCTGTTTTGGGGAGGGGATTAGGGGAAAGACAGGAAGAAAATTACTAACTCAAACTCTTGTGGAAATGAATGTTGAAAAATAAAAATAGACAAAACAACAACAACAAGAAAGAAAAGTGAGGCACTCAGAGCAAACTGAAATATTTTTTGGACACAGCCAATACAGGAATTTGTTTTGCTCAACTAGACATGTCTGACACAAGGACTGCATTGGGGACAATGGTGGGGGTGTTTTTATTGCTTTCTTAATGAAGGGGCATGATGGTGGGAGAGACAGATGGATTTTCAGTTGGAAAACAAATTAAAAAGAAAAAGAAAAAAATTCAAATGCTTTAAATTCTGAATTGAATTTACTTTTGGTGGCTATCAACATTACTCCTCTTTGTGCACATTGTAGTCCAATCAAATCAATCACAAAGCACTTATTAAATGTTTATTGTATGCTATATACAAATAATTTATTCCTGTTTTCCAGTCGAGAAAACTAAAGCAGACAGAAGTTAAATGACTTGCCCAGAATCACACAGTAAGTGTCTGAGGTCATATTTGTACTCAATTATTGCTGACTTCAGCCACAATGTTCTATGAACTCCATCACCTAGCTACATGTAATAAAGAGACACTGAAGTTTATTGGGTAAGGGGGTGAGGCCTACAATTCAAGAAAAAAAAGAACACTTTGGCATCTATGTGGAGAGATGTTAAGCAAGGAGAGCAATTGTAAAACCTAATGCAACAAGCTAGATGAGAAATGATGAGAGCTTGGACAAAGGTGGTGAGGAGAAAGAAGATGATGGGGAAGATCTTGTCAAAACAGTCAATAGAACTTGGAAACTAACTAGCAATAGGGATTGAGTGAGAATGAAGTGTCATAGATAATCTCTAGGTTGTGATTTATGTGATGGAAGGATGGGGGACACTCACCATACATAATGAAGGTAGAATTAGAGGGCCAAATTTAGAGGGGAAAATCACTGTGTCGCATATTGTATTGCATTCAGTTATATTATTGTGTTTTGTTCTGTTGTTTTGTATAGTATTGCATGCCATTGCATTGAACCATATTATGTTGCATTGTATTAGTCCAATGTAGTATAAAAATAGGAAAATTATAGATAGATCTCTCTCTCTCTCTGTAGTATTTTTTACAGAAAAGAAATGTTTTTAAAGTACCAATAAAGAAAAAAAAGTTAGTCCCTCTATCTTATGGAATGACAAATAGGAAAAAAACTATAAATACAATGAAAAACAGTAATACCTATCATTTATTTGTTACTTTAAAGTTAACGTAAGTTAACTTATTTGATCCTCATAAGAACCACAGGAAATAAGTATCGCCATGGTACAGATGGCAAAACAGGCACAGAGAGGTTAAATGATTTATCCAGAGGTGCATAGTTAGTAAATATCTAGGGCAGGATTACTCTCAGAGGGAAAGATAAAATTAGTAAATGGGCAACTAGAAAAAGCCTCATGTGAAAGGTGGAGTTTTCATTGAGCCTTGAAGGATAGTATGTAAAATGCAGATAAAATAATTGTTGGGCTGCTTCCCAGGGAATTGGTACAGAAATTAAGGCATGATGAATATGCATATCAACAACTTTATTTCTCATTTTGTAAGACTGTAAGAATTATATAGGATCAAAAGGTGTGTGGAGAGGCTAGAGTGTGATGCATCAGTAAAGGGAGTGCCCATAGCAATGAAATCCCAGATCTTTCAAACCATATTTTAATTAGTCATGCAAAGTTGATGAATGCTAGCCAACTTCTAAAAGACACATGAAGAACTAAATGTGCAGAATGTGACACATTTGGGGACCTGACCAATGTGGGAATGTGTTTTGCTTAACTTTACATATTTGTTACAAGAAATTTCTTTTTACTTGGGGAAGGGAGTGATGGGAGTGGGAGGTGGGAATTAATGCTTGTTGATAAAAAAAATTACGGAATCACAAATTCACACAGTTGATAGACACCTCACAGACAATGAGGGGTTTATGTGTGAAAAGGAATCCCCTTTACAATGCAACCTGACAACTCTTCCTCTAGACTCCTCCTTAAGATGTCCTTTGAGTGAGAATCTGCCTCTTCCTAGAGCAGCTGGTGCCACTTGGCTATGGCTCTGACAGTTAGGAAGTTTCTTATTGATACAAATTCAAATTTGCCTCTATGAAATAGCTGTTCATTGCTCATCATAGTACTCTCCCCATGCCCAGAAAAAGCAATGATAATTCCAAATTCCAGCAGATCAAACATGGTTGATAATATCAATTATATACAGTATGTATGTATTTCTGAATTCAACAAAGGAATTTATCATTAAAGGGAATTTGCTTTTCCTTTCTCTTTTTTATAATACAAATAAAAATAGATTTTGGTTATTTTTTTAAAAGCTAAAAATAGAAATATTGATGGGAGGTAGAAAGAGATGTAGAAAGTTGCATGCATTTTCAGATAAGGTCACTCTATTGTTAGTTTAGCTCAATTATTTTTCTTTGTTAAAAGAGAGATTTCAAGGTGTGGAGATTAAAAAAATGCCATTTTTGAGGGGGGAAGGCAAGGCAATTGGGATTAAGTGACTTCCCCAAGGTCACACAACTAGTGTTAACTGTCTGAGGCCAGATTTGAACTCAGATACTCCTGACTCCTGGGCCAGTGCTCTATTCATTGCACCACTTAGTCTCCCCATGCCATTCTTTTTAAGCAATATGATGAAGATTAAAAGAGAAACAGCAGTTAAATATGAAAGGTTCATGAAACAAATTTATCTGATAAAGGGCTTATATTAAAAATATATAAGGAATTGATATGTATAAGAACAAGAGAACCATTCACCAATAAATGAATGGTCAAAGGATATGAAATCTGTTCCCATACAAAAAAATCAATGTTATTAACTGCTACAAGAAAATTATGTGCCAAATCACTAGTAAAAATAAAAAGGCAAGTTTATACAACTCCAATTTTCTGCTTTATAATAATAAAATTGGCAAAGATAACAAAAAAATAAAAGGAAATGGTGAAAATTGAAGGGCTTGTGCAAAAACAGGCAAATCAATCCATTGGTGATAAAACTGTGAAGAGATCTATGTATTTTTTTTTCTTTGTTTTTGGGAGGGCGATTAGGGTTATGTGACTTGCCCCAAGTCCCAGCCTAGTTTTTGTATTAAGTGTCGGAGGCCGGATTTGAACCCAGGTACCCTTGATTCCAGGGCCAGTGCTCTATTCACTGTGCCACTTAGCCACCCCAGATGAAGGTATTCGTGAAATGATTTGGAACCATAACCCAAAAGGCACTAAGTTGTGCATGCAAACCATGGATATCACCATTGAGCAAATGGAAGTAAATGATTTTATGAGAAATCAAGATGCTGTTAAATAGATCCAAACAAATGAAAGAATAGAAGGCAATTTGAAATATCTCATGGGAAAAAGCATTGACCTGGAAAATAGATCCAGGAGTGATAATTAAAAAATTATTGGGCTACCTGAAATCCATGATTGAAGTAAGAACCTAGAAATTATCCTCCAGGAAGTTCTCAAAGAAAACTGCCCTGATGTTTTAGAACCAGAGGGCAAAATAGAGGTTGAAAGAATCCACCAATCACCTCCTGAAAAAGATTCCAAAAAGAAAACTCCTAGGAATATTATAGCCAGGCTCCAGAATTCCCAGATTAAGGAGAGAATATTACAAAGAGCCACGAAGAAACAATTTGAATATTGTGGAAAAACAATCAGGATAACCCAGGATTTGGCAGCTTCTTCCCTGAGGGATCAAAGGGCTTGGAATATGATATTCCAGAGGTCAAAGGAGCTGGGATTAAAATCAAGAGTCACCTACCCAGAAAAACTGAGTATCATGTTTCAGGAGAAAATATGGTCATTCAGTGGAATAGAGGACTTTCAAGCATTCTTGCTGAAAAAAAAAAAACATTTGAATAGAAAATTTGACATTCAGATACAAGAAGCAAGAGAAGCATGAGAAGGTAAACAGGGAAAAGAAATCATAAGGAACTTATCAAAGTTGAACTATTAACATTCCTCCATGGAAAAACAATAATTGTAATTTATAAAATTTTCTCAGTAGTTGAAGGGAATATATGTGTGTGTCTATATATGAGGGTATATGGGCCTATGAATACATATGTGAATGTGTTTATATGTGTTTACAGGTATACATAGATAGAAGGCACAGAACCAATTTAACAGGAAGGGATGATACTTAAAAGGTGAAATATAGAGGTGAGAGAGGAATATAGTGAAAGGGGATGGGGAGAGACAGAATGGGGTAAACTATCTCATATAGAAGAGGCAAGGGAAAATGTTTACAATGGAGGAGTAAAATAGGAAGGCAAAAGGGAATGGGTCAACCTTATTCCCATTGAATTTGGCTTGAGGATGGAATGAAATACACAGTAAATAGGGTATCTCACCCTTGAGGAGAGAAGGGGGGGAAGAAGGGGATGAGAGGGAGGGAGGGCAGGTTGGGGGGGGGTGGGAAGTTGGAAGCACACACTTTTGAAAAGGGACATGATCAAATTAGAGAATAGAACAAGTGGGAGGTGGGATAGGAGGGAGGGAAATATAGTCAGTCTTTTAAAATATATCCCACTATGTTATTGTTTTCATTAGGCATACATGTACAACCTCTACTGAACTGCTTATCTTCCCAGTAACGGTGGGTGACAAGGGAGGAAGGTAATGAATCTGGAATTCAAAGTTTTAAAATCAAATATTCAAATATATACATATATATACACATATTTATGTATGTATATATATATATACTATTATTAATAATATTTTACATGTAATTGGGAAATAAGATATATAGGCACTGGGGCATAGAGATCCACTGGAAAAGTCAAAAGGGGTATGGGAAAAAATATGGGAGAGAGCAGTTTGGATGAGGGGTATCCTGTGGGACTTCTATTTAGGGGCAGTGGGTAGGGGAAAAATCGGGAGAAAATTTGTAACTCAAAATCTGGAGGAAATGAATGATGTAAATCAGAAGTTAATAAAACATTTGAAAAAGCAAACCTACAAGAGAAAATTGAGAAGACACAAATAATCAGGACAATGTTAGTACTACCACATGGAATTTAACTTATATCATAAAATGGGCTATATCTAATATAATACTGGCTTGGTTTTTGCTTGTTTTTGTCTAAGTATAGTGTATTTAAAGGAATAATAAAAACCAAAGGTTTAAACTGAAGACTTTTTTATTACAGTTTTATTTTACTCAATCCTGAATATTATTAATCTGAAAATTAGTACTTAAACAAGTTCTTTTTATATTTTCTTTTTATTTTTCAACATTCATTTTGATAAGATTTTGAGCAACAAATTTTCTCTCCATTTTCCCCTACGCCCCACCCAAGATAGCAAGCCTAATGAATACACCTTCCCCCAATCTGCTCTCCCTTATATCCTCCCCCATCTCCCCTCTAAATTTTTAGTAAGGCAAGAAGGATTTTATACCTCAGTACCTGTATACCTTATTTCCCACTTACAAAAACAATTTTTTAAAAAATTGCTTTTAAAAATTTGTTTTTCAGATTTTTTTCCCCTTCTTCCATCCTTATCCACCCCCAATGGGAAGATAAGCAATTCAATATAGGTTGCACATATGTAGTTGGACGCAAAACATTTCCCTAGTAATTATATTGTGAAAGACTAACTATATTTTCCTCCATCCTATCCTGTTCCCTACTTATGCTATTTTCTACTTTGATCCTGTCCTTTTTCAAAATATGTACTTCTACCTACCCTCTCCCCCAATCTGCCCTCCCTTCTATTATCCACCCTCTTATCCCCTTCACCCCTACTTTAATGTAGGGTAAGACACCCAAATGAGTGTATATGTTATTCCCTCCTCAAGCCAAATTCACTGAGAGTAAGGTTGACCCATTCCCTTTCACCTTCCTGCTCTTCCCCTCCATTGTAAGTTTTTTCTTTCCTCTTTTATATGAAATAATTTACCATATTCTATCTCTCATTTTCTCCTTCCCTCATTATATTCCTCTCTCCTAACTTAATTTTATTTTTAGGTATCATCCCTTCCTATTCAACTAATCCTCTGCCTTCTATCTATGCATACATGTACATACATATACACACACTTACATATGTATTTATATATACATGCACTCTCTTATACATACATATGTTTCTATACATATACAAATATATACATATTTATGTCTGTGTGTATACATGCATGCACATATATATTCCCTTCAACTATCCTCATATTGAGAAAAGTTTCATGACATAAAATTATCATTTTTCCATATAGGAATGTAAATAGTTCAACTTTAATAAGTCCCTTGTGATTTCTTTTTCCTGTTTATCTTCTTTTGCCTCTCTTGCTTCTTGTGTCTGAAAGTCAAATTTTCTGTTCAGCTCTGTTTTTTTTTCATCAAGAATGCTTGAAAGTCCTCTATTTCATTGAATGCCCGTATTTTCCTCTGAAGCATTATGCTCAGTTTTTCTGGGTAGGTGATTGTTGGTTTTAATCCTAGCTCCTTTTACCTCTGGAATATCATTCCAGGCCCTTTGATCCCTTAGTGTAGATGCTGCTACATCTTGTATTATCCTGATTGTGTTTCTACTTTACTCAATTTTTATTTTGTTCCTGACAGCTTGTAATAGTTTTTTTTTTTCTTGAGATGGGAACTCTGGAGTTTGTCTATAATATTCCTAGGAGTTTTCTTTTTGGGATCTTTTTCAAAAGATGAGTGCTGAATGCTTTCAATTTATATTTTGCCCTCTAGTTCCAGAATATCAGGGCAATTTTCCTTGAGAAATCTTTTCTTCTGATTTTGCAAGGGAATTGGGGTAAAGTATCTTGCACAACAACTTACAGCTACTAAGTGTGTCAAGTGTCTGAGATCATATTTGAACTCAGGACCTCTTGACTCTAGGGCTGGTTCTATATTCATGGTGCCACCTAGCTTCCCATTGAGAATTTCTTGAGGGATTATTTCCAGGTTCTTTTTTTGATCATGGCTTTCAGGTCATCCAATAATTTTACATTATCTTTCCTGGATCTATTTTCAAGGTCAGTAGTTTTTCCAATGAGATAGTTTACATTGGCTTCTCTTCATTCATTTTTTGGGACCTGTTTTATAGTACCCTGATTTCTCATAAAGTCATTAGCTTCCATTTGCTCCAACCTTATTTTGAAGGAATTATTCTCTTCAGTGAGTTTTTCAAATTGCTTTTCCGGCTGGTCAATTTGGCTTTTTAAGGCATTCTTCTCCTCTCCTCCTTTTTTGGGCCTCTTTTGCCATTTCAATTAGTTTATTTTTTAGGGTATTATTTTTTTCAGTCAGGTTGTTGACTCTCTTTTGATGATGTTCTTGCATCATTCTCATTTCTCTTCCCAATTTTTCTTCTACTTCTCTTACTTGATTTTCAAAATCCTTCTTAAGCTCCTCCTTGGCCTGTTACCAATTCATATTTTTTCTGGAAGCTTTTAATGCAGGAGTTTTGACTTCATTGACTTCTTCTGGCTCCATGTTTTGATCCTTTTGTCCCCAAAAAAAGAATTCTATGCTGTGATTGTGCTTACTCTGCTTGCTCAACTTGCCAGCCAATTGCTTGAATTTTGAGCTCTTTCCCACAGTAGAACTCTGCTTCCATAGTGGAGAGAGCTGTGTACCAAATTGCTGGGGTTTTCACATATGTTGTCAGAAGTCTGAGGAGGTCACCCTCTCTAGAGCCTCCACAAGCTCTGGTACACTGTCCATACCCCCCAGGAACACCACCCAAGATGGCGATCCAGATACAAGCAGGTCAAAGCAAGAGTGATTACCCTCTTAATGGCTGCTTGGTCCCCTTACAATATGCAGGCCAGGAGCTCCAGAGGCAACCACAGAGCAGGCACTGCAATCACAATGCCTCCTCCCTCTCTCACCCTGGGGTTAGTTGACAGACTGTCCTCTTTAGTCTCCTGTTTCCAACAAAGTTATCCACTGACTTTTTATTTTCTCTTTGGCATTTATAGTTTAAGAAGTCTGGACATCACCACAGATGCTAGGGATTCACTCTTCTGAAGTCTACTCTGGCTGTTCTGTGCTGCTGGTCAGGGCTGCCCTGGGTCTGGGACCACAAGGCTCATGCAGGACTGTGCTTGGCTTCCAGCTAGGTGTGATAGACCCTTCCTGTGGCCCTGCCAAGGCTGCCCTCAGTAGAAGATTTGTTTCTGTCTGTCACTTTGTGGATTATGTTGCTCTAAAATTTGTTTAGAGTCATATGTTTTTTTAGGTATTGGAGGTAGTTGGGGTGGGAGTTCAGACAAGTTCTTGCTTTTACTCTGCCATCTCATCTCTGCCTCCTTCCTTAAACAAGTTCTTAAAAAATATATATATATATATATTTCTTAGTTATCAGAATCTGTTCCAAAGGTACAGTAGAGCCCATAACCCCAGGAAGTGTCAGCCCAGTTGCCTTTTGCAATACCAGTCATTGAGAAGGAGCCCTAAGGGAAAACCAGCCAAGAGGGAGTCACCCATTTCTTCTTCAGTTTTCTTTGTCTCATTGATGACAAAGAATAAAATGGGACTGAAACTGTGAAAAAGGAAGAACTGTTATTCCCCCAAATGTACAGTATTATCTTGAATGTTGTTCAGGCATTTTAGTCATGTCTAACTCTTCTGTGATCCAATTTGTGATTTTCTTGGTCAAGTCACTGAAGTGACTTGTCATTTCTTTCTCCAGCTCATTTTACAGATGTGGAAATTGAGGAACATAAGGTAAAGTGGCTTACCCAGTGTAAAACAGCTAGCAAGTGTCTAAGTTCAGATTTGAACTCAGAAAGATGAATTTTCACAACTCTAAGCTTGGTACTTTATAATTTATATAATATGCCTCCTAGCTGTCCCTAACTAGCATTAAAATGGGTACATGGGAGGAAAACATGTGTTTATGTATGTATATATATATATGTATGCATGTATATATGTATATATATATGTCTGTCTATGTATATGTGTCTGTGTATATCAATATAATTGTATATGAATGTGTGTGTATATATACATATACATAATTTATATATATGTATTTTGTATATACATATACGTATATATATACATATATAATTTAGGAATAATATAAACATATTCTTCCAACTTTTCCTCTTACATAACTGTATTAAATTGTGTAATAATTTTCTCCTTCCTCTCCTGAGAGGGGTTTAAGTGATTAGCCTTTCAGTGACTAGAATTTTTCATTTCACATAGTAGGGGTTTAACTTTTTTGTTTGATTCATCTAATTATCAGGAAGCATTCTCCAACAGTTTTCCTTTTCACAGAAGCAATCTCCTCATTGAAACTATTTTGTCCTTTTCACTACTTAGTTTTCAAAGTATCTATTAAAATTTTATTTCCTGAGGTATCAAAAGATTATTTTTCTCTAGGTAAAAAACAAATTCTGGAAGAAAAAAGAAAAAAAATGATTTTTGTATTATGAACCTATACACTGTTTCTTTGTTACCAGTTGCTGCTATTGGTTTCAATTGCAGGTCTAAACTGAGCTAGTAAAACGTAAGACCTTTAATTTAAATGATTTAAATGCACTAAAACAACTGACACATTGTTTGACAGGTAGACTTTTAGCTTTAAAGCAATTAGCATGTTAAGGAGAGTCTGTTGGCAACAATACAATACAGATTTTTTTATGTTAATCTTAAAAGTCTTTGAATATAAGGTGATATTTTATGTGCTTTTTGCATTTCTGAAATGCACAGCAATCAGCTATTGTTTAACATCAAAAGACACACAAAAAGGTAATCGTAGACCAAAGATCCTTGCTCAGTAATTAATCTGATAGAGTGTCTATGTATATGTATTCTGGTATGGGTGACATTTTGATATAACAAATATAGCCAAATATCACTTGAGATACTAAAACACTACAAATTCTTAGGGTGATGTTGGTCAATATCGTGCTATAGATCTGATGAAGAAGTAGAATGCTCTCATTTTAGATAGAATGGATACTCCTGGAGGCAGAGATATTGGTAGTTCTGATTGATAAATCAAAATGGTAGTCACACGAAAATTATTCCTAAGGATACTTCAGGGATTGTAGTACAAAAATTGACTGAGAGTATTGAGCGTTCCTAACTAGAAATAGCAATTAAGATAAATGAGTGTATGAGGTAGTGTATGGAGGTCAGCTAGGGAGGACTGAGAAGGTAGATTCAGGCAAGTTGTAAATGATCAATGAATCAGTATCTATACCACAGGGGTAGATAATGAGCAATGTATTACTGAACTCTCTGTACCTCATCAATTCATTCACCTTTTCTCTACTGACTTCTTTTATCATTCTGTGGTGTTGATGAGATAGGTGAGAAATCATTATTACATCATTCTTCTCGCATCACATTCTATCTTCCTTCTCCATGACTTTGAAAATGTTGATCCCAATGCCTGGAATGCATTTCTTTCTCAAATAAACCTCTTTGAATATCTAGTTTACTTCAACACTCAACTAAAACAGCACATTCAAAACAATGCCTTTCCTGATCATCCAGCTGCTGGGGTTAATACATTATAATATATTGCACATACGTGTCTCTTTCTGTGTATTTGTATCCTCAGTACTTCAGACAACACCTGAAACATAATAGATCCTTAAAAATGTTTATTACTTTATTGACTTAGTGGTTGGCAAGTAGTAGGTACTTAATAAATAATTGTTTATTGATTGAGAAAAACAGGCTCAAAATTCTCATAATCTAATTCATTGTGGTGAAGCTTTTGCTCTCCCTGATGTCTTAATTCAGGCTTAAGAGGGGTTAGTATACTAAAGTTCACCTCAAAGAAATATGCAATATATGAGACAACAAAGTAAGCCAACTTGATATGAGAGACGAGGGACAGTCAAGCAAAATGGTGGGAAACAGGAAAGGTCTTTTTAGGAATCTAGGTGAAATGTGATACAAACCCCTGGAGTCCCAGAGGGAATGGGATATTCCAAATAATTTAATCTGGTGGTTATTTAGAAGGTTGTTATTTGGGTCTAGCAAGATATAGATCAGGTCAATTTGAGATAGCCTGATGCAGTGGGAAACCTTGACCTTTTAAAATGAAAGACCTTTCTAGGTCTCAGTTCCTTGGAGGCAATGCCCATTCAGTTATTAAGGTTAGGAAAGGAATGAGGTAAAGGATAGCCTCTTTCATCTAGTAAAAAAATCTATTATCTATCTAGATCTAGATCTAAACATAGATATAGATGTCTAGATCTGGACTTAGATATGTAGATATAGATATATATCTAGAGATAGAGATAGAGATATCAGTGTAGGAGGGGAAGACTCTCAGGGTTTCTGGCCAAATCAGAAACAATTGTTATTTACATTAACTCTGAGCTACCAAGGCCCAAACTGTGACTGAGTGGGACTTGAACTCATCTCCTCTCCTCTCCTCTCCTCTCCTCTCCTCTCCTCTCCTCTCTTCTCCTTTCCTCTCCTCTCCTCTTCTTTCCTCTCCTCTCCCCCTGTCCACACCGGATATCACCCTTACCTGCAGGTGCTCTGCCCAAAGGAATGTCATTTTTGATCACTGAAACCTCCTAAACTACCTTGGTGTTTATGGGCTAGGTTTCTTTCTTAAGGACCATGCCTTAAATCACTCTGGCTCTCATCAATTTGCCAAATCCCAGACAAAACCAGAGTAACTCATTGTTTGGGCCACTCAGACTACATGTAAATAGCAATTGCTTCTGTTTTGTTTCCATTTTGGCCAGAAAACCTGAGGGTTCCCCTCCTAGACATAGATAGATAATAGATTTTTTTTACTAGATGAGGCACCCACCTCCCCCATAGAGAAGGCAAGCAATTCTAGATAGATGAATAGATAAATAGACAGACAGATGGATGCTTATAGATATACAGACATATCTATATTATATATAGAGAGACAAATATGTAGATATGGATATAGATAGATATAGATATATACATGTGTAGTCATTGATGATGCTTCCATAATTGTCATTTGTAAAAAAAATGAGCAAATAAAATTACTTAAGGAAAATAGAGTATAAAAAAGTATGATTCAATCTACATGCAGACATCATCAGTTATTTGTCTGGGGATAGATAGCATTTTTCATCAGAAGTCCTTCAGAGTTGTCTTAGATCATTGTATTGCTGAGAATTTACAGTTGATCATCCTCCAGTTTTGCTGTAACTTTGTATACAATACATTTCATTTTATATATTATACAATACATTTCTGGCTGCAGAAATATGAGCTCATATAAGTCTTTCCAGGTTTCTCTGAGAATATCCTGCTCATCATATTTTATGGTGCAATAGTATTCCATTACAATCACATACTACAATTTGTTCAGCTATTCCTCAATTGATGACACCCCCTCAGGTTATAATTCTTTGCCCCCAGAGAAGATCTGCTGTAAACATTTTGTACATATGTGTTCTTTTCTTTCTTCTTTTTAAAAAATCTCTTTTTGGACATAGAAGGTATGAATGAGCTTAGTTCCAAATTGCTTTACAGTATGGTTGTATCAACTCACAACTCCACTAACAGTGCATTGATGTCTCATCTTTCCCACATCTCCTACAACATTTGTTATTTACATTTGGTGTCCTATTAACCAATCTAATAGTTATGAGGTAGTACCTCAAAATTGTCTTAATCTGCATTTCTCTAATCAATGATGAGTTAGAGTAATTTTTCATATTAATATAGATAGCTTTGTTTGCTTCATCTGAAAACTGATCATACTTTTTAATCATTTATCAAGTGGGGAATGACTCTTTTTTTAAAATAAATTTGACTCAGTTCTCTACACATTTGAGAAATGAGACCTTTATCATAGAAACCTGCTTCAAAACTTTTTCACAGTTACTATTACTAACTCTATTTTCATCAATCCTGTTATCCTTACCCCCATTTGCTCTATTCTCTTTCTCCTTTCATCTTGTCCCTGTTCAAAAGTGTTTCATTTCTAAAATCCCCTCCCACAATTTGCCCTCCTTTCTATCACCCCTTCTTCTCTTATCCACTTCTCCCCTACTTTCCTGGAGGACAAGGTAGATTTCTTAGTGTGTATGTTATTCCCTTATAGTTTATGTTATTCTGATAAAATATGAGTCAATTCTGATAAACGGTTAGCTCAGTTACCCACATGTCCCCTCTCTCCTTTTCTGCTGTAATTTTTTTCTTGTCTCTATTCTTTGATGTAATATACCTCATCCTACCTTTCCCTTTCTCTTCCTCCCACTACATTCCTCTCTCATCCCCTAAGTTCATTTTTTTGATATCATCCCTTCATATTTAACTCACACCTTTGACCTGTGTGTGTATATTTTCTAATTACTCTAATATTGAGAAAGACCTTGTGAGTTATAAATATCATCTTCCCATGTAGTAATGTAAACAGTTTAACTTTAATAAACATTTTCTGATGACTCTTTCCTATTTTTCTTTCTATGCTTCTGTTCTATTTAAAAGCCAAATTTTCTATTCAGCTCTGGTCTTTTTTCAAAAATGCTTGAAATTCCTCTATCTCATTGAATATCCACTTTTCCATCTCATGGATTATACTCTCTTTTGTTGGGTAGTTGATTCTTGAATTATAATCCTAGCTCCTTTGCCCTCAGGAATACCATATTCCAAGCCCTCCAATTTTTTTTTAATGTCAAATCTGCCAAATCTTGTGTTTTCCTCATTGTGGCTCCATGATTCTAGAATTGCTGCTTGCTGGCTGCTTGTAATGTATTCTCCTTGACTTGGGAACTCTGGAATTTGACTATAATATTCCCAGGAATTTTCATTTTGGTATCTCTTTCATGATGTTATCAGTGGATTCTTTCAATTTCTATTTCACTCTCTGGTTTTAGAATATCAGGGTATTTTTCATTGATAATTTATTAAAAGATGATGTCTAAGCTATTTTTTTATCCTGGTTTTCAGGTAGTTCAACAATTTTAAAATGATTCCTCCTGCATCTATTTTCCAGGAGATTTGTTTTTCCAGTGAAATATTTCATTTTCTTCTATTTTATTTTCATCCTTTTGGTTTTCTTTTATTGTGTCTTGATTTCTCATAAAGTAATTAGCTTCTACTTGCCCGATTCTAATTTTTAAGGAATTATTTTCTTCAGTGAGCTTTCAGATCTCCTTTACCATTTGACCAAATCTGATTTTTAAGTCATTCTTTGCCTCCTTGACTTTTGAAACCTCTTTTACCATTTGGTCTAGTCTGTATTTTAATGTGTCATTTCTTTAAATTTGTGTGTGTGTGTGTGTGTGTGTGTGTGTGTGTGTCCTTTATCAAGCTATTGAGACATTTTTCATTATATTCTTCCCAATCCCATTTCTCTTCACAATTTTTTATTTACCTGTTTTATTTGATTTTCAAAATACTTTTAGACCTCTTCCATGGCCTGAGACCAATTCATATTTTTCTTGGAGGCTTTGCATATAAGAATGTTGAGTTCGTCATCCTCTTCTGAGTGTATGGTTTAATCTTCCGTATTATGATAATAACTTTCTGTAGTCAGAATTTCTTTCTCTTGTTTGTTCATTTTCCCATCCTATTACTTACCTTTTTAACTTTTTGTTAAGGTTAGGCTCTGTTTGTGGGCTGGATAGGCCACTGTCCCAAGCTTCAGGGGTTTTGTGCAGCTATTTTTCAGAGGTATTCTAGGGACCTGTAAGTTTTTGGTTTTTCCAAGGCTCGATGATTCAAGAAGAGTTGCTTACTAATCCTCCAGCCTGTGCTCTAATATGTGAGCAATAACAAACACTATTTTCTGCCCTGTAACTGTGTGGAGGGTCCCTCTTCCATTTCTGTGCTAGTTCTCTCCCTTGGTACTGCCACCAGGCCTAAGAGCTGGATCCAAGAACAGGCAAAGCAACAGAGTCCTTCCCCAATGCTAGCAATAAGACCTCTGTAATATCCTTCCCATATGTGGGATGAGAACTCTAGAAGCAACTGCTGTTGCTGCTACTGCTGCCATTGTTGTTGCCAAATGTAAGGGTTATGGGATTTAAAGATCTTCCATGCCCCGTTGGACTTGCTGACGTAGCAGAAAGGGGCAGAGCAAGGGGAAGCAGAAGCCACGCTAGCGTTCCTGTGGTGGCTGGTGGTGGTGGCAACGGTGGCGGCAGCAGCAGAGGCAGTGGCAGCGCGAAGCCCTTTTTGAGTTAGGACTGCTAAGGAC
>NW_027185761.1:29257707-29327337 GCF_028583685.1 Petaurus breviceps papuanus | reverse complement strand
ATAATTATATCAGCATATTTGTAATCTCCATAGGCATTGTGAATATGACATTGCTGATACACCAAATCAGTGCATTCTGAGGCATTCTCCTGTTTTTGTGTGACAGGGGCTATGCTGGCACAGCTTGTATTGCATTGTGCTCCTCTCACATGATGCAACAGAACTGTCTTGCTGAACTTCCAAGTTATCTTGGTCTAGAATTTGTTTCACTCCATCTTTTTGTGGGTTGAATTGCTCTATAGTGTTTTAGAATCATTTTTAAGGAGTAGAAACAGGACTTCCATGAAGCTCCGGCTTCCATCTTCTCCAATAAATGTAAAAACTTACTCTAAAACAACTTTAGAGCTACAGAACCCACAAAGTGACAGAGAGAAACAAATCTCCCTCTGAAGGAAGCCTGGAAGGCTGACAGTAAGGGTCCATCACAGTGAGTTGGGAGACAAGGGCAGTCCCACCTGAGCTGGTGTTTTAGCCCCAGAGTAGTCTCAATGAGCAACAGCTACAGCAGAATTCAGGATTGTAAATCACCAGAAGCTATAGCTATTTCCAGACTTCTCGATCCATAAATGAGAAAGACACTTGGTTGGTGCAGAGAAGGACAGAAGAGTGTGATCCAGCTGCTCTCCCCTGAGCAAGAAGCATAGGAGGCATGGTAGGTGCAACTTCTGCCATGTGGATGTTTCTGGAGCTCCTGGCCTGAAAATCATAGGGGGCCAAGAGACCATTCAGAGGATAATCACCCTTGCTTTGACCTGCTTGGATCCAGACCATGGAATTGGGTGGTGGTCCTGGGGTATATGATCAGTGAGCCAGAGCATGTTGGGGATGTACAGAGGGTGCCCATCTAATAGCTATGGAAGCTGAAAAAATCTCAGCAATTTGGGACATAGCTCTCTCCACTATGGAAGCAAAGTTCTACCATTGCAAAGAGCTCAAAAGTCAAGTAATTGGCTGCCAATATGAAGAAGCAATGGAAGCACAAACAGGTGATAAAACCTTTTTTTGGGGTACAAAAAGGATCAAGGCATGGAGTGGGAGGAAGACAGCAAAGTCAGAACTCATGCATCAAAAGACTCCAAGAAAAATATGAATTCATTACAGGCCATGGAGGAGCTCAAGAAGAATTTTGAAAATCAAGTAAGAGAATTGAGGGAAAAATTGGCAAGAGTAATGAGAATGATGCAAGAAACTTATGAAAAGTGAGCCAACAGCCTGCTAAAAAACACCTGAGAAAATAATACCTTACAAAATAGACTAAATTCAAATGGAAAAAGAGACTCAAAAAGCCAATGAGGATAAGAATGCCTTAAAAAGTCAAATTATCTCTATTGAAAAGGAATTTTAAAAACTCACTGAAGAGAATAATTACTTCAAAATTAGACTGGAACAATTGGAAACTAATGACTTTGTGAGAAATCAAGATACTATAAAACAGATCCAAACAAATGAAAAAATAGAAGGCAATATAAAATATCTCATGGGAAAAAAAAACAAACAAACCTGGAAAATATATCCAGGAGACATAATTTGAAAATTATTGAACTACCTGAAAGCCATGATCAAAAGAAGAGCCTAGACACCATCTTTCAAGAAATTATCAGGCAAAATTGCCCTAATATTCTAGAAACAGAGGGCAAAATAGAAATTGAAAGAACTCACTGCTCAACTGTTGAAAAAGATCCCCCCCAAAAAGCTCTAGGAATATTGTAGCCAAATTGCAGAGTTCCCAGGTCAAGGAGAAAATACTGCAAGCAGTCAGGAAGAAACAATTTGAGTGTTGTGGAAATATAATAAGGATAACAGAAGACCTAGCAACTTCTACATTAAGGAATCAGATGTTATGGGATATGATATTCTGGAGGTCAAAGGAGCTAGGACTGAAACCAAGAATCACCCACCCAGAAAAACTAAGTATAATGCTACAGAGGAAAATATGGCCACTCAATGAAATAGAGTACTTTGAAGCATTATTTTTTTTTTGACAATTTACAACTTTAATGACATGAGGATATGCCTGACTTTCATTGTTTTAATTTTTTTAATTAATTTGTTTGTTTACTTTTAGTTTACTACTGTAAATTCAATTCCACAATTCCTTGAGTTTCACATTTTGTCCCCCTTCCTCCCCTTCCCCCCATGGTGGCATATAGTCAAGTATAGGATTTGTAAATACTTTCAAATTATACTTTAGTCAGGTTATAAAGATGGATTGTATCAGATGGAATGAGAAAAGGTAAAGAGGACATAAAACCAAACAAGAAAAGGAAAAAGATCAGGTATTGTGCTCCCATCAGGATATAAACTTAGTTCTTTCTCTGGATGCACACATTTCTCTCCATCATGAGTCCTTTGGGATTGACTTATATCACTTCATTGCTGAGAAGAGTCCAGTTTATCACAGTTGGTCATCCCATATACGTTGTGTCTGTAATTGTGTACAAACTTCTCCTGGTTCTACTCTTCTCACTCAGCATCAGTTTGTATAAGACTCTCTAGGTAAATATGAAATCCATCTGCTCCTCATTTCTTATAGCACAACAGTATTCCATAACATGCATATAACACAACTTATTCAGCCATTGCCCAATTGATGGGCACCCCCTTAATTTCCAATTCTTTGCCACGACGAAAAGAGGTGCTATAAACATTTTTGCACATATGGGTCTTCCTCTCACTTCTATGATCTCTTTGGGATATAACACTAGGAGTGGTATTGCTGGGTCAAAGGAAATGAAATTACTTATAGCCCTTTGGGCATAATTGCAGATTGCTCTCCAGAAAGGCTGGATCATTTCACAACTCCACCAGCAATGCATTAGTGTTCCAATTTGCCCACATCCTCTCCAGCACTTCTCATTTTCCTGTTTTCTCATCTTAGCCAATCTTACTAGCGAGATGTGGTTCCTCAGATTTGTTTTGATGTGCTTCTGTCTAATCAATAATGATTTAGAGCATTTCTTCAAGTGCATATAGATATCTTTAATTTCTTTCTCTGAAAAATTGCCTGTAAATATCCTTTGATCATTTATCAATTGGGAAATGACTTGTATTCTTATAAATTTGACAAAATTCTCTGTATATTTTAGAAATGAGTCCTTTGTCAGAGACATAGGTTGTAAAGATTCACTCCCAATTTCACACCTCCCTCTTAATCTTGGTTACATTGGCTTTGTACAGAAACTTTTCAATTTCATGTAGTCAAAATTATCCATTTTACATTTTACAATGTTTTTTAATTCTTGTTTAGTCATAAAGTCTTTCCCTCTCCATAAATCTGACAGGTAAACCATTCTTTCTTTTCCAAGACTGCTTACACTATCAACCTTTATACATAAATCATGCACCCTTTCAGACTTGATTTTGGTATATGGTGTTAGATAATGGTCTATGCCCAGTTTCTGCCATACTATATTCCAGTTTTCCCAGCAGTTTTTGTCAAATACTGAGTTCTTATCCCAAAAACTAGGGTCTTGGGGTTTATCAAACAATAGCTTACTAAAGTTGTTGACTTCTGGATCTCGTGTGCCTAATCTATTCCATTGGTCCACTCCTCTATTCTTCAGCCAGTACCAAGTAGTTTTGATGACTGCTGCTTTATAATACAGATTGAAATCTTGTATAGCTAGTCCTCTGTTCCTAGCATTTTTTTTTTCATTCATTCCCTTGATATTCTGGACCGTTTATTCTTCCAAATAAATTTTTTTTACTATTTTTTTAGCTCTATAAAGTAGATTTTTTTGGAAAATTAATTGGTATGGCACTAAATATATAATTTAATTTAGGTAAAATTGTCATTTTTATTATATTAGCTCGACCCAGCCATGCCCAATTGATATTTTTCCAATTAGTTAGATATAACTTTGTGTGAAAAGTGTTTTGTAGTTGTGGTCATATAGGTCCTGGGTTTGTTTTGGCAAGTAGATAGCCAAATATTTTATAATGTCTACAATAACTTTAAGTGGGATTTCTCTTTCTATCTCTTGCTGTTGAATTTCATTGGAAATATATAGGAATGCCGAGGATTTATGTGGGTTTATTTTATTTCCTGCAAATTTGCACAATTTACTTATTGTCTCACATAGTATTTCACTTGATTCTCTAGAATTCTCTAATTATATCATCATATCATCTGCAAAGAGTGATAGCTTGTTCTCTTCTTTGCCTAATTTGATTCTTGATTTCTTTTTTTTTTCTCTAATTGCTACTGCTAACATTTCTAGTATCAGATTGAATAAGAGGGGTGATAGTGGACACCCTTATTTCACCCCTGATCTTATTGGAAATGCTTCTAGCTTCTCCCCATTACATAAAATACTTGCTGATGGCTTTAAATAGATGCTACCTATTATTTTAAGGAACGCTCCATTTATTCCTATACTTTCTAATGTTTTTAATAGGAATGGATGTTGTATTTTGTCAAAAGCCTTTTCTGCATCTATTGAGAGGATCATGTGGTTTCTGCTAGTTTTATTGTTGATATGATCAATTACACTGATGGTTTTCCTAATATTAAACCATCCTTGCATTCCTGGAATAAATCTTACATGATCAAAGTGTATTACTCTTGAGATAAGTTTCTGTAGTCTTTTTACTATTATTTTATTTAGGATTTTTGCATCTATATTCATGAGGGAGATTGGCGTATAATTTTTTTTCTCTGTTTTATCTCTTCCTGATTTAGGTAGCAGTACCACATTTGGTAAGACTCCTTCTTCACTAATTTTCCCAAATAGTTTGTAGAGTATTGCAAAGCATTTTTCTTTAAATGTTTAGTAGAATTCACTAGTAAATCTGTCTGGCCCTAGAGATTTTTTCCTGGAGAGTTGACTGATGGCTTGTTCAATTTCTTTTCCTGAGATGGGGTTATTTAAGTAATTTACTTCTTCTTCAGTTAATCTGGGCCACTTGTATTTTTGTAAATATTCATCCATTTCCATAAGATTGTCAAATTTTTTGTGCCTACAATTGGGAAAAATAATTACTAATTAATGTTGTGATTTGCTCTTCATTGGGGGTAGATTCATACTTTTCATTTTTGATACTCATAATTTGGTTTTCTTCTTTCTTTTTATCATATTGGATAATGGTCTATCAATGTTTTTTTGTTTTTTCATAAAACCAGCTCTTCGTTTTATTTATTAATTCAATACTTTTCTTAATTTCAGTTTTATTCATCTCTCCTTTGGTTTTCAATATTTCTAATTTAGTATTTATTTGGGGGATTTTGAATTTGTTCTTTTTCTAGGTTTTTCAATTGCATGCCCAAATTGATGACCTCCATTTTCTCTTATTTAATCATGTATGCACTCAGGGATATAAAACTCCCCCTAAGAATTACCTTTAATGCATCCCACAGATTTTGGTGTTTTGTCTCATTATTATCATTCTCTTGAATGAGATTTCTGATGGTCTTGTTTGACCCACTCATCCTTTAGGATTAAATTGTTTAATTTCCAATTAGTTTTTAGTCTGTCTTTCCATGGCCCTTTATTGCATATAATTTTTATTGCATCATGATATGAGAAGGATGCATTTAATGTTTTTGCCTTACTTCATCGAATTGTGAAATTTTTATGGCCTAGAACGTGTTCAATTTTTGAGTATTTGCCATGAACCGCTGAGAAGAAAGCATATTCTTTTTATCCCCATTCAGTTTTCTCCATAGATGTATCATACCTATCCTCTCTAAAATTCTGTTCACCCCATTAACTTCTTTCTTGTTTATTTTGAGGTTGGATTTATCAAGTTCAGAGAGGGGGAGATTAAGGTCTCCCACTAGTGTAGTTTTGCTGTGTATTTCTTCCTCTAATTCCTTTACCTTTTCCTCTAGGACTTTGGATGCTATACTACTTGGTGCATATATGTTAAGTAATAATATTGCTTCATTCTCTATGGTGTCTTTTAACAGGATATAGTTTCTTTCCTTATCTCTTTTAATCAGGTCAATTTTTGCTTTTGCTTTATCTGAGATAAGGATTGCTACCCCTGCTTTTTTTACTTTAGCTGACGCATGATATATTTTACTTCAGCCTTTTACGTTTACCCTGTGTGTATCCCTCTGTTGCAGATGTGTTTCATGTAAACAGAATATTGTAGGATTACTATTTCTAATCCATTCCGCTATCTGTCTCTGTTTTTTGGGAGAGTTCATTCCTTTCACATTTACATTTATTATTGTTATCTGTTTCTTTCCCTCCATCCTATTCCCTCCCCTGTTAATGCTCATATTTCCCCCCTTCGCTCTTCTCCCCCTTAATAGTTTCCCTTTTGACCACTGCCTCCCTCACTATTCCCTTATCAGCCCCCCTCCCTTTCCTCCCTTTCCCCTTCTTCCCTCCCTCCTAACTACCTCCCCTACCTGCCCCCCCCTTCGTAGCCCCTTGCCCCTCCTACTGCCCGTAGGATATTGTTATACTTAATGAAGTATGTTATTTCTTCTTTGCACCAATATTGAAAGGAAAAAATCTCATGCAAAGCTCCTCTCCCTTCCCTCTTTCCCTCTAAAGTGATATATATATATATTTTTTGTTTCTTCTCCATAGAGTCCTGTACTTAACTGGTTGTTTTTCCCTCCTTGTACCAGAACCAATGAGGGAAAAGCTCATATGATTCTCATCTCCCTCCCTTCTTTTCTTCTGCTATACTGTTTTTCTTACTCTTTGTGTGGCATAATTTACCTCTTTCCACTTCATTCATTACTCTTCTTCCATTGCAGTTTCTTTTTAGCCCTTAATAAGATTTTTTTTAATCTTCATTTTGTGTATTTTATACTCATACCCTTTACTTGTCTATAACCAGTTTGCTCTTATCAAATAGCGGTGTGTGTGTGTGTGTGTGTGTGTGTGTGTGTGTGTGTGCTTTCCTTGTTTACTTTTATATGTCACGGTTGCATATGATAATAGGAGGTTGAATTTTCCATTGAATGCTGGCTTTTTTATCAGGAAGATCTGGAACTCTGTTATGTCATTGAATGACCATCTCTTTGCCTGGAAGAATATG
Organism: Petaurus breviceps papuanus; assembly: GCF_028583685.1. Classification (NCBI taxonomy): domain Eukaryota; kingdom Metazoa; phylum Chordata; class Mammalia; order Diprotodontia; family Petauridae; genus Petaurus; species Petaurus breviceps. Next base: position 29,320,338 of record NW_027185761.1, on the reverse strand, counting down.
CTCAGTCTCACTGGCTATGTGGTAGTTGGTTGTAACCCAAGCTCTTTTGCCTTCCAGAAAATTGTATTCCACTGCCTCTGATCTTTTAGTGTAGATGCTGCCAAATCCTGTGCGATCCTCACTGTGGACCCACGATATTTGAATTGTTTCTTTCTGGCCACTTGAAGTATTTTCTCTTTTATCTGGCAATTCTGGAATTTAGCCACAACATTCGAGGACTTTTCAGTTTGGGATCTCTTTTAGCAGGTGTCCAGTGGATTCTTTCTATTTCTATTTTACCCTCAGGTTCTAGTATCTGAAGGCAGTTTTCTTTAACGAGCTCTTGGAGAATGTTGTCCAGGCTCATTTTTTCATCATGATTTTCTGGTAGGCCTATGATTCTCAGGTTATCTCTCCTGGATATGTATTCCAGGTCAGTTATTTTTTCTTTGAGGTATTTTACCTCTTTTTCTAATTTTTCATTCTTGTTTTGTTTGACTAATTCTTAATTCCTCATAGAGTTATTTGTTTCAATTTGGTTGATTCTAGTTTTTGGCAAATCATTTTCTTTGGTTAATTTTTGGAACTCCTTTTCCATATCATACACTTTTCTTTTTTAGAGAGATGTTTTCTTCGTTATAATGTTTATTTTTTAATTCTGCAATTGTGGTATTGAGAGATTTTTTCATTTTGTCTTCTATCTCTCTCATTCGGTTTTCAAAGTTCCTTTTGATCTCATCTAGGAGAGCTTTCTGTGCTTGAGACCTGTTCCCTGTTGATGTTTCAGCTGTGGGTGTGGAGTCCACATTGTCTCCTTCTGAGTTTGGTTCCTCCCTCTGAGGATAATAGTACTCCAGAGTCTTTGCAGTCTGCTTTCTACCAATTGTGATGCAGGGCCCTAGCCCACACCCTTCCTCTAGGGATGCCAAGCCTTTACTGTGTAGGTTTTTGCCCTGGGGCAATAGTTACTATGTTTTCATGGTCAGAGGGGGTGGGTTTGAGCAGGCAAGGTTTACTCTGTCATCCTGGTCTTTGGAGGTCCTGATAGGGGCTCTTTTTATTTTTTTTTAATTTCTGGGCTATGAAGTGGCAGGAGTATTTGCTGTCTCAGACAGGGGCCCCTACATTTGGTTCTTACCTTGCTCTTTCCAGTCCCAGCCCTTTGGTGATAGTCCTGGTAGAGGCCCTTGTGGTTGGTGGGAAGACTTGCCCTCCAAATTGATCGTGCATTTTCTGGGCCTGCCTCTGCTTCTACTTTCAAGCATTCTTGATGAAAAAAATTTGAGCTGAAAAGAAAATTTGACTTTCAAATACAAGAATAAGAGAAGCATGACATGGTAAATAGGAAAAAGAAATCATAAGGAACTTATGATAGTTGAACTATTTACATTCTTACATGGAAAAATGATAATTGTAACTCATAAGACTTTTCTCAGTATGAAGATAGTTGAAGGGAATATATGTATATATAAGTATATGTATACATACATACATATGTATGTATAGGAGGATGTATGTATAGACAAATATATGTGAATGTGGGCATTTGTATCTTCATGTATTCATAGAGGGCACAGGAAGATTTGAATGTGAAGGAATGATATCTAAAAAATAAAATTAAGAGGTGAGAGAGGAATTTATTGGGAGATGAAGAAAAGGAGCAATAGATTAGGGTACATTATCTCATATAAAAGAGGCAAGGGAAAACTGTTACAATCGAGAGGAAGAGCAGGAAGGTGAAAGGGAATGGGTCAATCTTACCTTCATTGAATTTGGCCTAAGGAGGGAATAATATACACACTCATTTGGGTATCTTACCCTACAGGAAAGTTGGGGTGAAGTGGAAAAGAGGGGGTATGATAGAAGGAAGGGCAGACTGGGTGAGAGGGTAGTGAGAAGCAAACATTTTTGAAAAGTGATATGGTCAAAGGAGAAAATAGATTAAATGGGTGGTGGGATAGGATGGAGGGAAATATAGTTAGTCTCTCAGAACATAACTGCTATGGAAATTATGTGGATAACTACACATGTACAATCTATATTTAATTGCTTATCTTCCCAGGGGCATGGGTGAGGAGGGAAGAGGGGGGAAAAATCTGGAACTCAAAGTTTTAAAAACAAATGTTTAAAATTTTGGGGTTTTTTTTACATGCAACTGGGAAATAAGATATATAGCTAGTAGTATATAGAAACCCATCTTGCCCTACCATAATGTTAGGGGGGGTGTGAATAAAAGAAAGAACAAATTGGGGGAAAGGGTATTCAGTAGGCTTGCTAGTTTGGGGTGGGCAGTAGGGGAAAGATGGATAAAGAAAAAATTGTAACTCAAAATCTTGTGGAAATGAATGTTGAAAACTAAAAGTGAATAAATAAAAAAAGAATCATTTTTAAAAGGAGTTTTGGGGAGATTTTAAACAAATCCCTGCCTTTACTCTGCGATTTTGACTCTGACTCCCCCAGATTGATTTTTTTTTTGATTAGGCAAAAGAGATCATTCTTTGCCTCATTTTTTACCTAGCCTTAACCACTGAATAAGTGTTGCCTCAGTCAAACTAATACCTGGGAAATACCTTAACTTAAAAAGGCCATGGTCCTCTCCCAGCCCCCACATCTGGAGCTATCTCTAGTCTTTATGATCTATATATTTCCACTAGATCCAGATGACTACAGAGAAAAAAAATGCGGGGCTGGTGACATTGCTCAGCTAAAATCCACTTACATTCAATTTACTCGCAAGTAATGGCATCATCTTCTTGATGGTTTTCTTTGAGAATGAAGGACAAAAAACAACATCTGTATCTTGAAAAACCAGGCATTTGGGGGAAAGATGTGTGGATTCTGGACCTGTCGAATAGCTTGGATTCATGCCTTGTAGAAGGAGGGTAAAATTCCTGGGACATTGCCTAGTAGTTGATAATCAAACTCCATACTTTCAGGAAAAGAGCTGTTGGTATTACTCTAATAGAATGACTCAGAGGATTTGAACTACCTAGCTTTTTGTTTAGCTGAGTGGAAAAACTTTTGGAGTCATTATACCAAAAAAGCCAGTAATCCACTTCAGGACCATTTAGATTGCTAGGGCAGAAAGAGCTCTCAGTGACAGAAACATCAGGCAGATCATTTTGGACTATTAACAAGGAAATCAGTTTGTTCACTTTTCACAATATTTTTAACCTGATTATTTTTTCAGAAAAAAGTTTCAATTTCTAACAATTTGAGCCCTTTCAAAATGTAAGATATTTCTTCCTGGGTTTCTTGTCTCAGGAGTTGTCAAAAGGAAGACTGGATAACTGCTTGTCATGAATTCTTTAGAGGGCATTGAGGAAAGTATTGGATTAGATTAGATTATTTCTAAGGCTCCTTCCAATACTGATAATTCTGATACACTATGATTCATCTTATCAGGAGGAAGTGTAGCAATTAACCATAATACTACAACCGTAAGTGGGAAGAAACAAAGTAGAAAGGCAGTTGGTTAGGGTGTTAGAAGTTTTGGACTTAGGGTCAGAAGGACCTGAAACTTGCTAGTTGTGTAACCAGGGTTAAGTCATTTAATGTTTGAAGTCTAAATTTCTTCATTTGTAAAATGAGGGAACCAGCCTACAAGACCTCTAAAGAAGCTAAGATTAAAAAACAACAACAACCAAAAAAATCTATGATCCTATGGTCCTAAAATGTGTGAACTCTTTTTGAGGATTCTAATCAAGGGAAAGTATTGAAGATTTCAGTGACAAGAAAAATAGCAGATTAGTCACTTTCTCCAAACTATTTTAACTTTCTTTTTTTCACCCAAGGAGGGAAAACATTTTATGATCCAGATATAGAATACCTGAAGGTAAATCCAAAAGAAAAAGAAGATGAAACTCCAATGAGGTAAATTCTTTATGAATAAATTCCAGAGAACTCGCACCTTTAAATCAATTAACAGTCATTCCCAGCAAGTCTTATCTTGGACAGAAGCACAAAATAATTTGAAACATTTGTACTGAAATGTACTTTGAAATTTCTTATGTCTTAACAGGCCTAACATCATTACATGGAACCCACGGTGGGAGGACCTTGCCGAAAGACCAGAACAGGAAGGGTAGGAACAAAGCAGAGAAAAACTCAAGCAAAGCTGGGACCTGGCAGAACTGAGAGGGATAATGTGATTTCGGCACTCTGTAGCATTCTGTTGGTCTATCACACTAAAGCACCTTCTCTGTTGTTTTTAGGCAGGCATCCTGAGAGAGAACTTCACTGCTGTTACAGAAGCCCTAAAAGAGGACTTTAGTGCTGTTACAGAAATCCTGGGACTTGACTGTTGATTTGTGTTTGATTTCTCAGACAGCAGCCTTGTCTGTTGATATCTGTTATTGTGTCAGACCAAAAGTGAATTTAGATGATAGTACCAGCAATGTGTGTAAGTATTGTTGTAGCTCTGTTAAGCTTTGTATTCCTAGAAAAAAAACCTCAAAGAACTTGGAGTGGAGCAGTAAGCTGAGGCAGCAAAGAGGAGTGGAGAACTGCCTATGTATAAATCCTGGCAAGCATCATATGAATCCAGGCAAGAGTCTGGAGCAGTCAGTTCATGGAAGAAGAGTCATGGGGTTTGGAAGTCAATCTGAAGTTAAGATGAAAGAGGACTTTACTTGGGTATTCTGTATTGACTGATGAGATTGCAACTTGTGGTAATATAGGGGTGGATGGTGTTTGTACTTTCTGCTCCCCCTTAAGGATGATTGGAAGCCAACCTTGAGTCGAGATGAAACAAGACTTTACTTGGGTACTCTGTATTGACAGATGAAGTTGTGACTTACTGAATGATATGTTTTGTTTAAGACTAAGCGACCACCTTAGTAATAAGTTTTTATGTTATATTGTTGTGAATGCTGTGCTTTAGTCTCTTGAATGTTTTGATTTAGTTTATTGCTGAATAAATAGAGAGTTCACTATACTATGCTATTAGATCTTTAAAGTTATACATAGCAGCAGTCCTTGGGAGAGAAGCTCACGATTGGCTTTACACTGATATAAAGATAAAAAAGAGCAGAAAAGGAGAATATTGTACACAGTAAGAGTAATATTATAAGATGATCAACTGTGAATGACTTAGTTATTTTCAGCAGTACAGTCATCCAACACTTCTGAAGGAAATGATGAAAAATACTATGCATCCAGAGAAAGAACTGATGAAGTCTCAATGCAGTTAGAAGTATCCTTTAAAAAATTTACACTATCTTGGGGAGAAGAGAGATGAGGAAAGGAGAGAAAATTTAAAACTCAAAAGCTTGTGGAACTGAATGTTGTAAGATAAAAATAAATATTTTTTTCAAACTTTCTTTTTTCTGTATTTTCTTTCAAAATGGCACTAACATGGAAATATATTTATACATGGCAACAAATGTATAACATATTAAATTGTTGCCATATCAATGAGGGGGATGGGGAAGAAGCAAAGGAGAGAATTTAGAACTAAACATCTAAAAAAAAGAATGTTAAAAATGTTTTTACATGTAATTGGGGGAACTGAAATATTAAATAAAAACAACACTTCAAGAAAAAAAAAAGAATTGAGAGATCAACAGATTTGGACACAGAGTTACCATAAAAAAACCTCTTGCTAAAGGTGTTATTTGAATTGGATCATGAAGGAAAGAGGTAAAATTGAGATATGCATTTGAGGCAGGAGAGAGTTCTAGGAAATGTGGACAGACACTCATTAGAACTGAATTCCACATGGTACCCATGAAGTGCAGCAAGAAATTGTGTTGTTGAATTCTCAACTACAAGGAGTAAGTCAAATGTAACAAGATTGATATGATAGGAAGGGTCCAGGATGTTAAGAGATGTAAGAGCCAGGTGGAGGATTTTATATTTCAAGCAATAGAGAGACAATGGCATTTATGCATAGATTGGTGTCAGAGTCAGAATTGCACTTTACAGAGAAAAAAGCACTTTGGCAGCAATTGAAGAATGTACTGGAAAAAGGACAGAATTCTTGAGTCAGATAAGATTTTGCTTTAATCTTAAAACTGATAGAGCAGGAGAGAGATTGGGATGAAATAATCACTTAGATTAACCCCTGATATCCTGCAAATCCTGTTGATGTACCAGAAAGCAAAACTCTTTCTATAATATTCTCCATTTCCCATACTGAAACCCTGACATATATGTAAAATTATACATACACATACATATATACATACACATAAATTTATATACATGTGTTTATATACTTAACCTGCAGTTTTGAGCACTGTCATGAAGCCCAGTGCAACTCATACTATAGCTGTATACTCCATATATACAGCTGTCTATACAACCTGACAAACTGTATGAATGCATTGATACATATGACCTATTGTGTTGCAAGGAAAACCCATAGATGCTAATTAGTAACTGAGACAAGGTGAATGGTTCCCTTGAAAATTTATGAAGAGAAAGATCCTTATTAATGCAAATCCAAATGAATGCTTTGTAAAGAGTCAGTAAACATTTATTAAGTGCCTATTATGTCCCAGGAAGTGTATTTAGTGCTAGGGATACAAAGACAAGAAAATGACAACTTTGTTCTCAAGGAACACACAGTCTAATAGGAGAGACAACATGAAAACAAATATGTACAAATATAATCTATCTTTCCAATTTCCATTTTGAAGAATCTGCACCTAATAACAAGGTGAAGATATTGATATATGATTTCGAAATAGCAATGGGGGTGAGAAAAGAAATTGAGAATTGGAACTGAGCTAAAAACTGAAGGGTGTTTTGAGTTTCGTAGCTTGTAGAAGGTTGATTTCAGATCAGTAATGCTTCTGATACCAGGGAGAGTCTTATAATACCAAAATTTCCAAAAATTTGGAATATTCCTTTGGGATACATGAGAAAAGAAAAAAAAAACTGTAGCCTTGAACACTCGATTCTGTTTAATTCAATGAACATGTATGTGCCTACAGAGAACACAAGAATTTATTTTACATATATGCATTTTAATATATTTATATGTGTGCTCACTATCTTCCTCTATAAAATGTAAACTCCTTGAAAGCAGAGACAGTTTCATTTTTTGTCTTTGTATCCAGAAGAATCATTTGATGCTTATTAATGTTGCCTTGCTTATTGGTAGTGTTGAAGAAAATGACAAAGACTCTGAAAATGATTTCTAAGTTTGAAGGCAGAAAAAAAAATGTAGCATTATGAAATTGATGCCTAAAATACATTCTGCTGTGAAGATTACATACCAAGAGTATCACAATAACAGCTCTGAACCATAGAAAGCATCATTATTAAAACTTGAAGGGATCATAAAATTATATGTTTATGGGGGGGCAGGGGAGGAAGGAAAAGGAAATGAAAGGATTGGGAAGAAAGAATTGTCATTTAATTGGTGTGATGAAACATTTCCATTTGAGGAGACAGGTCTGCTCCTCTCCATATCTCTTAACTATCTTTTTCACTGTATAATTCTGACAAATCGATTGTCATGCACTTATTATTAACTTCCTACCCTGTTGCCTAGATTTCTCATTCAACAAGACACCATTATGGAAGTAAACAATTTAGCCTCCCATACATTATAGTCTTTGAACAGGTGTTAATCTGTTGGAGAAATATGGTAATAGGCTGGATTCCCAGTAAATGATATTTGACCCTAGTTCTACTGTAACTAAAACAGACACTCACAGATAGGGCTTTTGACTTTATGACCAGGAAGAGCTGGTTTCAAGTCCTGACCATATCACACACTAATGGTTTGATCATGCACAATTCATTACATTTCTAAATTTTCTCCTCTGTCCTCCTCTCAACTCTCTAAGACTGTAATTTAAACATGAATTATTGACTTGTATCAATGGAAAAAAAGGAGTTCTTCAGGCAGTCATAGTTGTAGGTCTGATCAACAATTTGGAAAGCACTTTACATGTACTTAAGCCTCACAATAACCCACTGAGATAGGTGTTATCACCCCCATTTTACAGATGAGCTGGAGAAGGAAATGTCAAACCACTTTAGTGTCTTTGTCCAGAAAATCCCAAATAGGGTCATGAAGGGTTAAACACTTGAATGAAAGGACTAAAAATCAACAAAAATATGATCTCATCATTTTAATGATGTGAAAATTGAGGTCCTAGAAAGGAAAGTAACTGGTGCAAGGTCAATTTAATGAACTGAGTAGTAGTTTAGTGAACTGAAATTTAAATCATAATCTTCTAATTCCATAATCATTGAGGTATATTTCCATAGTCCTATGTTGATTCAGTTTGATAATTTAAAGTTAATGCATGTTGAACTGGATGTAGCATACATTCATCATATAACTGAACATGAAATTGAACCCAATCCAACCTGGTTAATTCTTATTGTTGGGTTCTTTGAACATTATTGATGTCTAAGATCATAGCTAATTGCTTATATGCCATCTATCTAGCAATTATTGGTTATATTGAAAGGTGCATAAGGTTCAAAGAAACAACATCAACAACATAAACATTAAAACTCTCCTCTTTGTTTCCATCTTTGAATTCCCATGAGAGATTAATTTGAATTTGAATCTTGTAATGGAAATGCATGTTTAAAGATCTTCCCTGCCCCTAGGCTAAAGTGCACCTGGAGTCTGGGGTGGGAGGCTTGTTTTTCAGTAGATACTTTTTGATTGGCCAGTGGGTCAATAAGGTTGTTACATTCTCTGAGCCAGGAGAAGGCTATATAAGCCCTGATGTGTAGCTTTGTTTTGGGACTCACTTTGAGAAGTATTCTGTGATTTGATCTGAATTCTGGGAAGCCGTTGTTGAGAGTCCCCCGGCTTTGAAAAACCCAGAATGTGGAAACCCAGATGTTGACTGGGTATGGATGTAATGGTTGGACAGTTTGGAAATCTGTCTACTTGATGTTTCTGTCTTGATAATTATGCCTGTATACTTTGAGGTTCAGGGTGCTGACCTTTTCTCCTGAACAAGGTAAACGATATATGTCTGACTGATTAAAGTAAGCTTGTTAACCCATTTTGAGTTGCTTTCCTTTAACAAAGCAGATCCAAGAACCTGTGGTAGCTGCAAACCCTGAGGATGCTTGGGGTGCTTGCTGCTACAAATCTCCATGCATTTCTGTAAAATCCTCTTGTCAATTTGCATGGATAAGCATATTAATTATATTACATTTCTTTGAGACAGCCATATTGGCCTATTACAAAGATAATTCTAGGGTGTCATCTCTGCTTTACAACAGTGTTGTGATCATAGGATTTGTAAATGTCAAGATGATGGCTTCTTAGTAGGATTACATTTTTTTCTTTCTTTCTTTTTTAATCTTGTAGACCTCCCAGTGATCTAATTTTCAGTAGATTTCTGATTTTCACTTGGAACTTTGGTCACTGCTTTCCAACAGATGGAATTATTAATGTCATCTTGGTTGCTTGCAATAATTTCAGTTTTATTACCTATCAGTGTATAACATCTTGTTAATACAGCTCAAACTCTGAAACTGCTATTCCAGTTTCCACTTATATTGGTGAGTCAAGTAGCCATAGTGTGCCTACTCATTGTGCCTACTCTGTTCCCTCTAGGATACTATACGTAGCCCTGAGGAGGTGGGGAATTTTTCCTATTTCTAAACTTGACAAGCCCCACCAAAGTTTTTCCTTACATTATTATTAGGTGGCATAATTTAGTCAGCAAGATTTAATTAACTTTTAGAAAAAAAGCTTTTACTAAAAGGGCATAATATTAAGAGTTCCTACAAATGTTGCTCCAAAAATCAGGAGACACACTGTACCTTGAGTGTATACATAGACTATGGAAAAGCAAATATAGCATTAGAAAAGTAATTTGATTGATTTAGTCATTTGAGTAATAATAATTACAATAACTGAGGGAAATAGGAACACAATGTAGACTGGAGAAGAAAAGACTGAGAAAGACCATATTGGATTTCAAGTACTTGAAAGTACTTTCATATGGAGGGAGGCTAAGGCTTCTTCTGATGTCCTAAGAGGTAAGAACTAGAAACAGTGGGTAGAAATCTCAGAGACAAATTGGGGCTTTATATAAGGCAAGTCTTATTAGAAGTAAAACTATTCATTGGAAGATAACATATCATTTCCCATTAGAAGTTTTTATGTAAGCTCTTGATAATCATTTGTTTAACTATAGTGAGAATTTTTTTTTTTGCTTTTTGGAGGGCAATTGAGGTTAAGTGACTTGCCTAAGGTCACATGACTAGTTTTTGCATTGTGTCTGAGGTTGGATTTGAACTCAGGGCCTCCTGACTCCAGGGCTGGTGCTATATTCACTGTACCACCTAGCCACCCCTAATAGTGAGAATTTTTAATGGGAACCCATTTTAACTTATAACATATGTTTAATATATGAATTATATGTGTGTGTGTTTTGAACTTTATGGCCCTGAGAATATGTGGGAGAAAAGAGATATTAGGCTTCCTACCAGACTGAAGATCATCAGAGCCATCGTGTTTACCTCATTGTTGCATGCCTGTGACACCTGAACAGTCTACAAGTGACATGCTAGGAAATGGAACTGATTCCATTTGAATAGTCTTTGGAAGATTTTGAAGACAACCTTGCAAAATAAAATATTAGACACTGAGGTTGTTTCTTGAGCTGAACTGCTAAGAGTATTCAAACTCTGCTGCAGAAAACAATTCAGATGGGTGGACCACATTGTTCAAATACCAAGCATATATTTGCCTAAAAGACTATTTTATGGAGAACTGACCCAATGCAAATACTCACACAGAGGTGAGAATAGGCAATATAAGAGCACTCTCAAGTTCTCTCTAAAAAAAAATTTGGTATCAGTGATGATATATATGGGAGGGATATATATATATATATATATATATATATATATATACACATACATACATACATATATATATATATATTTATATATATATGAAACAATAGTGCATGACTATCCAACATGGCATACTTGTATCAAAGAAGACACTGTGCTTTATGAGTAAAGCAGAATTGTGGAAGCTCAACAGGAACATAAATGTTAAAATTTAGAACCATCTCCCTCCATAATGATCATTCAGACTATTGGTGCCTGACCATACCTAATATTAACAATATCAAAATTCCATGGAATTAAAAGCCTTAAAAATACAGAAAACTATTAGAGAAGATCAAAATTCTATGAGGACATCATAAAGTACAAATCATCACTGTTGGTCTGTCTGCTGTATTCTTTCACATTTTTCTTTTTATGCCTTTCTGGAGTCTTGTAATTGAAGATCAAATTTTCTGTTGAGCTCTGATCTTTTCATCAGGAAGGTTTGGAAATGCCCTATTTAATTGAATGTTCATTTTTTCCCCAAAAAGATTGTGCTCATTTTTTCTGGGTAATTGATACTTATTTGTAATCTAAGGTTCTTTGCCTTAAAAATATCATATTTCAAGCACTCTGATCTTCTAATGTAGAAGCTACAAGGTCTTGTGAAATGCAGACTGTGGTTCAACAGAATATAAATTACTTCTTTCTGGCTGCTGTTTATATTTTCTCTTTGATCTGATAATTTTGGAACATGTTTGCAATATTCCTTGGAATTTTCAATTTGGAATCTCTTTCAGGAGGTGATCAGTGGATTCTTTAGATTAATATTTTACTATCTGGTACAATGACCTCAGGGCAAATTTCCTTGATGATCAATTGAACAATGCTGTCCAGACTTTTTTTTTTGATCATGGGATTCAGATAGATCAGTAATTTTTAAATGATTTACACTGGATCTCTTTTTCAGATCAGTTGTTTTTAAAATGATGAATTTTATGTTTTCTTCTATTTTTTCTTCTTTTGATATTTATTTGACTGATTCTTGTTGTCTCATAAAGTCATCAGCTTCTACTTGCCCAGTTCTCATTTTTAAAAAATTGTTTTCTTCAATTACATTTTGTACCTCATTTTCCATGTGAATAATTCTACTTTTTAAATTTTTTTCATTTTTTATCATATTTTTATCAAATGCTTTATTAAATTCTACTTTACATCATTCATTTCTGCAAGATTTTGAGTTGCAAATTTTGTCCCACCCTTTTCCCCTACCACCACCCCAAAATAGTGATCCCACTGGATATCCCCTCCTCCAAGCTGCTCTCTCCCATATCTTCTGCCATATACCCTCCAACTTTCCTGTAGGGCACGGTGGATCACTATGCAACAGTGCCTGTATATCTTATATCCCAGTTAGATGTAAAATAATATTAATAAGAGAATATATGTGTATATATATACATATATATGTATATATATATTTTTTCTTTTTAAGCATTTGATTTTAAAACTTTATATTCCAAATTCGGTCCCTCTGTCCCTTGTCACACACCCACACTGGGAAGATAAGCAATTCAATATAGGTTGTACATGTATAGCTATACAAATATTACCATAGTGGATATATTGTAAAAGACTGACTATATTTTCCTCCCCCCTATCCCACATCCTACTTGTTCTACTCTCTACTTTCATCCTGTCCCTTTTCAAAAGTGTAGGCTTCCAACTTTCCTTCTGACATCCCTTCTATCATCCCCCCTCTCATCCCCTTCCTCCTTACTCTCCTGTAGGTTGAGATAACCTATTTAGTGTGTATGTCATTCCCTCCTAAGCCAAATTCATTGAGAATAGGGTTGACCCATTCCCTTTTGCCTTCCTGTTTTCCCCCTCCATTTTCACCATTTTCCCTTGATTCCTATTTGAGATAGTTTACCCCATTCTGTCGCTCCCCATCTCCCCTCATTATATTCCTCTCTCATCTCTTAATTTCATTTTTTAAGTATCATCCCTTCCTATTAAATTGGTCATGTGCCCTTTATCTATGTAAAACTGTACATATATATATATATACACACACTCACATATGTATTTGTATGTCCATATACCCTTCTATATAGACATATATATGTATGTATACACACACACATATATATACACATTTGAATTCCCTTCAATTATTCTCATGCCAAGAAAAGTTTCATAAGTTACAATGATCATTTTTCCATATAGTAATGTAAATAGTTCAACTTTGATAAGTTCCTTATAGTTTCTTTTCCCTGTTAACCTTCTCATGCTTCTCTTGCTTCTTGTATCTGAATGTCGAATTTTCTATTCAAGTCTGGTTTTTTCTTCAAGAATGCTTTAAAGTCCTCCATTCCACTGAATGACCATATTTCCCCCTGAAACATGAAACACAGCTTTGCTAGGAAGGTGATTCTTGGTTTTTATCCCAGCTCCTTTGACCTCTGGAATATCATATTCCAAGTCCTTCAATCCCTCAGGGTAGAAGCTGCCAGATCTTGTGTAATCCTGATTGTTTTCCACAGTATTCAAATTGTTTCTTCCTGGCTTCTTGTAATATTTTCTCCTTGATCTACGAATTCCAGAACCTGGCTATAACATTCCTAGGAGTTTTCTTCTTGGAATCTTTGTTCAGGAGGTGATCATTGGATTCTTTCAACCTCAATTTTGTCCTCTGGTTCTAAAATATCAGAGCAATTTTCCTTAGGAATTTCTTGAAGGTTGATTTCTAGGTTCTTTGTTTTTATAATGGCTTTCAGGTAGACCAAAAATTTTGAAATTATCTCTCCTGGCACTATTTTCCAGATCAGTCATTTTCCCAATGAGATATTTCACATTGTTTTCCATTTTTTATTCACTTGTTTGGATCTGCTTTATAATATCTTGATTTCTCATAAAGTCACTAGCTGCCATTTACTCCAGTCTAATTCTGAAGGAATAATTCTTTTCAGTGAGCTTTTGAGATTCTTTTTCCATTTGGCAAATTTGGCTTTTTAAGGCATTCTTCTCCTCATTGCCTTTTTGAGCCTTTTTTGCCATTTGAGTTAATCTATTTTTTAAGGTGTTACTTTCTTCAGTCAGGTTGTTGACTCACATTTCATAATTTTCTTGCTTCATTCCCATTTCTCTTCCCAATTATTCCTCCATTTCTCTTATTTGGTTTTCAAAATCCTTTTTAAGGTCCTCTAAGGTCTATAACCAGCTCGTATTTTTCTTGGTAACTTTTGGTGTGGGAGTTCTTACTTCACTGTCTTCCTCATGTTCCATGCTTTGATCCTTTTTGTCCCCCAAATAGGAATCTAATGCATTCTCCTGTTTGTTTAGCTTTCTTTGTCTTGTCATGTTGCCACTCAATTACTTGACTTTTTAACTTTTTGCCTCAGTAAGACTCTGCTACCAGACAGGGAGCGTTTTCCCAAAAACTGGGGTTTTCTCAGCTACTGAAGATATTACTTGCATGTCCTATCTGAAGCCTCTCCATGCTGGCAAGCCTGTCACACTCTGCAGGACCTCCACCCTTGACTGCAATACAGATACAAGCAGGTGAAAAGCAACAGAAATTACCCCTCATACTGGTCACTTGGTCCCCCTACAATCTGCAGGCCAGGAGCTGAAGCTGCCAAGTGGTGGCAGCTGCATGGCCATGGCACCTCAGTGGCCATACTGCACTCCAGACTGCCCTCCCAAATTCCCAAGTCCATAAGTCCACACTGCACTGATTTTTTACTTTGTCCTTAGCATCTATGTGTTGATAATTCTGAAATCTGCCACAACTGCTGGTGATCTGCAGTCCCTCCAGCAGTGCTTGAGTCTGGTCAGGCTGCCCTGAGGCTAAATCCTGGGGCTTGCTCGTGGCTAAACTTGGCTCCCAGAGTGCTGGGCTGGTCTCTTCCTGCCAGTCTGCCTGGCTGTCCTAAAAAGGAGCTTAGCTTCTCTGTATAATTTTGTGGGTTCTGTAGCTCCAAAGTTTGTTCAGAGTTCCTTTTTACATGAATTGGAGGAGGTGGAAGCCAAGCAGCATAGAAATACTGTTTCTACTCTGCCATCTTGACTCCAGCCCCCCCCCCCCATTCTACTTTTTAAGTAGTTGTTTACTTTAGTGTACTTTTGTTCATTTGGCCAGTTGTATTTTTTAAATACCTGTTTTCTATAGTCAATTATTCTCCTTCCTTTTCCAAACTTTTGACTCCCTCTGGCATCACTCTCATTTCTTTTTGCAGTTTTTCTTCCACCTCTTTTACTTGACTTTTAAAATCCTTTTTGAGTTGTCCCAAGAAGGCTTTGTGGGATTGATACCAATTCATATTCCTCCTTGAGGTTTCAGGTGCAGGTTTATTGACAATATTATCTACTTTTGAACTGGTGTTTTGATTTTCCTTGTTGCCATAGTAACAATCTATAATCATTGTCCATTTCTGCTTTTTACTCATGGTTTTTGCCTATTTCCTGACCTTTGAAGTTGAGCTTTGCTGGTGGAGCACAAAGGGTACTGACCCAAGTTTCTTTTGTTCTGGTGCAGGGAGTTGGTCATTGGCTTTTTGTGCTGGGACCTGAGGAGGTGAATAGAATTTTAGAAAAGTTAGATATGGTAGTTAGATTCTGGAGAAAACTGAATGGTGATAAAAGAGAGCTATCCTTTTTCTCATTGTACATAGAACCTACTAGAAAAATTGACATGTACTAAGGCATAAAAATCTCACAATCCAATGCAGAAAAGCAGAAATATTAAATCCATCCTTTTCTGATTGTAATACAATAAACAATACATGTAATAAAGGGCCATGGAAAGATAGACTAAAATTAATTGGAAATTAAATAATCTAATCCTAAAGAATGAATTGATCAAACAACAAATCATAGAAAAAAATCAGTAATTTCATCCAAGAGAATGACAATAATGAGACTACATAGGGGGTGGCTAGGTGGCATAGTGAGTAAAGTGCTGGCCCTGGAGTAGGGAAGACCTGAGTTCCGTTTCAGCCTCAGACACTTAACACACACATACACACACACACACACACACACACACACACACACACACACACAAAGACCTTGCCTTTTTTTTTTTTTTACTAACCTTGGGAAAGTTACTTAACCCCCATTGCCCTCCAAAAGGCAAAAAAAAAAAAAAAATGAGACTACATAGCAAAACTTATGGAATTCAGGAAAAGTAATTCTTATGGAGGTTTTATAACTTTAATGCTTACATGACTAAAAGAGAGAAAGAGTAAATTAATGAATTAGGCTCATAACTAAAAAAGCTAAAAAAGAATGAATTAAAAGTTCTCAATTAAATACTAAATTAGAAATACTGGAAACCTAAGTAAAGATTGATAAAATTGAAACTAAGAAAACTATTGAACTAATAAATAAAACTTAGAGCCTTTTTTATGAAAAAAAATAAGTAAAAGAGATAAATTTTTGGTTAATTTGATTTTTTAAAAAAGTAAGAAGAAACCCAAACTACCAGTATCAAAAATGAAAAGGGTGAATTCACCACTAATGAAAAGGAAATTGAAACAGGAATCAAAGGCTATTTTGCCCAAGAAATTTGACAAACATAGTGAAATGGATGAATATTTACAAAATGCAAATTGTCCACATTAACAGAAGAGGAAATAAAATATTGAAATAACCCCATTTCAGGAAAAAAAAAAAAAAGAATCTCCAACAGTAAACTCCCTGGGAGGAAAAATTTCTCTAGGGCCAAGTGGATTTACAAGTGAATTCTATCAAATATTTAAAAAAATAATAATAATTCCAACACTATATAGACTATTTGGGAAAATGTGTGAAGAAGTCCTGGAAAATTCTTTTTATGATACACATACGATATTGATACCTAAACAAGGTATGGCCAAAACAAAGAAAGAAAATCATATACCAATTTCTCTAATGAATATAGATGAAAAATTTTAAATAAAATATTAGCAAAAAGATTACAGTAGATTATCATGAGAATAATTCACTATGACCAAGTAGGATTTATACCAGTAATGAAGGACTGGTTCACTATTCAGAAACTATCAACATAATTGACCATGTCAACAGAAAACATATGATTATCTCAATAGGTGCAGAAAAAACTTTTCACAAAATATAACAACCATTCCTATTAAAAAAAAACTAGGGAACATAATAATTCATGGATTCTTCCTAAAAACGATGCGTGGCATCTCCCTAAAACCATCAGCAAGCATTATATGTAATGGGGATAAGCTAGATGAATTTCTAATAAGATTGGGGGTGAAAAAAGGATGTCCATTATCACCACTGTTATTCAACATGGTATTAGAAATGTTAGCTTTAGCAATAAGAGAAAAAAGAAATTGAAGGAATTAAAATAAGCAAAGAAGAAACAAAACTATCACTATTTCCAGATGAAATAATTTTATTCTTAGAGAATCCTATAGAATAAGGTAAGAAAATACTTGAAATAATAAACAACTTCAGCAAAATGGCAGGATATGAAATAAACTCACACAAATCATTGGAATTTCTATATATTACTAAAAAAAATGTTCAATAGCAAGAGAATGAAGAAATCCCATTTAAATTTACTCTAGACATTAAAAATATTTAGGAATCTACCTGCCAAAACAAACCAAGGAACTATATGAACACAGTTACAAAATATATTTTCACACAAACAAAAATTACTATTCTACATAAATTAAATTACTTATTCAGTGCCATACAAAACAAACTACTAAAAAAAAGGTTTTTATAGAGATAAAAAAGTAACAAATTTCCTCTGGAAGAACAAAATGTCCAGAATATCAAGTGGATTAATGAAAAGAAATGCGAAGGAAGGAGGATCAGCAAACACCCCAGTATCCCCAGGGTGGCTGCCAGCACAGGTTCTTAGATCTTCTTTGTTAAAGGAAAGCAACTCAAAATGGGTTAACAAGCTTACTTTAATCAGTCAAATATGTATCATTTACCTTGTTCAAGGGAAAAAGGTCAGCACCCGGAATTTCAGAGTATACAGACCGAATTAGCAAGACAGAGAAACATATCAAGTAGACAGGTTTCCAAACTGTCCAACCATTACATCATACCAAATCAACATCAGGGTTTTTCAAAGCCGGGGGGGCTCTCAACAATGGCTTCCCATAGTCTCATCTGATCAAATCACAGAACACTTCTCAAAGTGAGCCCCAATGCAAAGCCTCATGTCAGGGATTATGTAGCCTTCTCCTGGGTCAGAGAATATAACCACCCTCTTGACCCACTGCCCAATTACACAGCATCAAGGTATGGGCATTCCTGAAAACCAAGCCTCCAGCCACAGGCTCCACGTGACCACATTCAGCCTATTATGAGGCAGAGTATATTTTCAAATCAAGGAAGGTTCTCAGAGCCTCTTAAGCCTATCAAAGGGCGTAGGGGTAGGGAAGATCTTTAAATTTGCATTTCCATTACAGAAGGTGACCTAGCCATACCAGATTTTAAATTGTAATATAAAGCAAGAAGCACTGGCTAAGAAATAGAGTGGTGGATTAGTGAAACAGATTAGGTACACAAGATACAGTAGTTGATGACTCCAGTAACTTATTATTTGATAAACACAAAGACCCCAGCTTCTGGGATAAGAACCCATGATTTGAGAAAAAAAAAATGTTGGGAAAACTAGAAAATAGTATGGCAGAAACTAGGTATAGACCAAATTCTTATATCACATACTAAAATAAAGTTAAAATAAATATACAATTTAGATATAAATGATGATATAGGGAATAGATATAAAAGCTTCTATAAGGAAACTGGGAGAACAAGTAAGAGTTAATCTGTTAGATTTGCTGAAAAGGGAAGAATTTATAATGAAACAAGACATAGAAAATCTTATGAAAGGCAAAATGGATAATTTTGATTACATTAAATTAAAAAGGTTTTGCACAACAAAAGCCAATTAATCCAAGATTAGGAAGGGAGCAGAAAACTGGGAAAGAATGTCTCTAATAAAGGCCTCATTTCTTTTCATTTCCAATTTGTTTATTTATTTTCAGTTTTTAACATTCATTTCCACAAAATTTTGAGTTACAACTTTTTCTCCATGTGTTTCCTCTATCCCCACCCCAAAATAGCAAGCCTACGGAATACCCCTTCCTCCCAAATGATCTCTTTTATATCCTTCCCCATCACCACCCTAACTTTCTAGTAGAGCAAGATGGATTTCTAACCCCAGTGCCTGTATATCTTTTTTTCCAGTTGGAGATTGTTTTCCCTTCTTCTCTACTCAGCCACCCCTCACTGGGAAGATAAGCAATTCAATATAGGTTGTACATAGGTAGTTAACCACATCATTTTCTGGATTTTTAAATAGTGATTTTACTCAACTTAGAAATATATGAAAGTCCTCTTTTTTGTTAAATATCCATTTTCTCTCTGTAGACTCCTACATGACTTTACAGGGTAAATATATATATATATATATACACACACACACACATACATACATATACACACACAAACATATATAATATGTACATATATGTGTGTATATATATATGAATATGTGTATACACATATACACATACATATATATTAATTGTTAAACTCTTTTTTAATGGAATAATGTATTTCAATATATCTCATTTTTAGTAAAAGTTTGTAATGGGAATGCAAATTTTAAAGATCTTCCCTGCCCCTAGGCTAAAGTGCACCAGAAGCCTGGGGAGGGAGGCTTGTTTTTCAGTAGATACTTCTTGATTGGCCAGTGAGTCAATAAGGTTGTTACATTCTCTGAGCCAGGAGAAGGCTATATAAGCCCTGATGTGTAGCTTTGTTTGGGGACTCACTTTGAGAAGTGTTCTGTGATTTGATCTGAATTCTGGGAAGCCGTTGTTGAGAGTCCCCCGGCTTTGAAAAACCCAGAATGTGGAAACCCAGATGTTGACTGGGTATGGATGTAATGGTTGGACAGTTTGGAAAGCTGTCTACTTGATGTTTCTGTCTTGATAATTATGCCTGTATACTTAGAGGTTCAGGGTGCTGACCTTTTCTCCTGAACAAGGTAAACGATATATGTCTGACTGATTAAAGTAAGCTTGTTAACCCATTTTGAGTTGCTTTCCTTTAACAAAGCAGATCCAAGAACCTGTGGTAGCTGCAAACCCTGAGGACGCTTGGGGTGCTTGCTGCTACAAAGTTGTATGATGCATGATATTGATTGTATTTCTATGATACTTGAACTGTTGAATAACCTGAGAGATTTCCAACTTGAGAACAAACCCCCATGGGTATTGAGAACCTTTCTGAACTCATTCATCAATGGTTAACAAACTCCTACCACTTCATACTGACTCAATACCAGTCATGTTGAATACCAGGCCATCATTAATCAATTCACATTTTTTACACCATTCACTATTCCATATTACTATCCCCTTGAACCAACTCACAAAATTCAACTCTAAATCTGCTTAGTAACTCCACTGTGCTCTCTGGAAAGCTTTTCCTATAAGTAAGAACCTTTTTTTCCTCTTAAACTTTTCCTCTTTTTCCCCTGCCATCTGTTTTTACTCACTGACAGGGTTCACTCCTGAGGACATCGCATCATTGGCCATAGTTTCCAGAACTGGTTGCACTTGTATTACAGCAATTCACTTGTTTAGGGAGAATTGGTTGGAATACTCTGCTCCCCATTGCTATGACCAGGCTCTTCCTCTATCTCCTTGACTAAGTAAACTCTCTTCTAAAGTTCACTCAATATTTACCACTCAATCAAGATTCTGGTAACTATTTTCTATTGACCTATGAAAGTCTATAAAAGTGAAAAATGCTATGTCTTATCTGTTACAATCATATTACTAGTTTGTTTTGCTTAATTTTTGTGGAGAACATATTTTATGGGGTTTTATTTGAATTTTCTTTGGCAGTTTTTGTTGAGTCACAACAAAAATCAGGATAAAACAAACAAAAATAATAATGAAACATGGAGCCCTTTTGATAGTAAACATGATGAGTGATAATGATGGTAGCATCTAGGATTTATATAATACTTTAGAATTTTGAAACACTTGACATATGTTATCTAATTTGACCTTCATAACTAACCTGTCAGGCTGGCACCAAATGTATTGTTATCATCCTTTTCCTTAGAAGGAAACAGATTCATGGAGTTATAAATTTAGAAATAAATATAATCACAATTATGGGCAAGTAAGTCATGCAGTAAATACAGCACTGGGCTTAGAATATGGTAGACTCTTCCTGAACTCAAATGTGGCTTCATACATTTACTAGCTCTGTGATCTTGGACAAGTCACTTGACCCTGTTTGCCTCAGTTTCCTCATCTGTAAAATGAGCTGGAGAAGGAAATGGCAA
The DNA here is from genome assembly GCF_028583685.1 of Petaurus breviceps papuanus. Taxonomy (NCBI): domain Eukaryota; kingdom Metazoa; phylum Chordata; class Mammalia; order Diprotodontia; family Petauridae; genus Petaurus; species Petaurus breviceps. Next base: position 29,299,235 of record NW_027185761.1, on the reverse strand, counting down.
ACCACTCTAGTACTTTTGCCAAGAATACCCCAAATGGTGTCAGGAAGAGTCAGACACAACTGAAACATGACTAAAGAAACAACTAGAATTTAGAATAGTGCTTTAAGGATTGAAAAGTGCTTGAAAAATATCAGCTCCTTTTTTTCTCACAACAATCCTGGGTGGTAGGTACAATTATTATCTACACTCTGATTTTACCAGGATCACACAAGAATTAAATATCTGAGGCTGGACTTGAATACAGATCTTCCTGACTTAGGTCCAGCATTCTATCCTCTGCTTCACCTAGTTTCCTCATAAGGTCATAGATTTAAAGTTACAAAGGAATTTAGACATCATTTGATCCAACCCCTCCCTCAGAGGACACAGAGACACAGAAAAGTTGAATGCCTTCCCAAGGTCAGAAAGACAGTAAGCGGAAGAACTAGGTTTGAAACTAGACCTTCTAATTCTACATTATGAGGACTTTCTTCATTCTGCAGCAGACTACTTATCATGATAATTAAGGAAGTCAGCATCAGGGTTGGGATTTCATTCCAGGGTTTTTTTGTCTCCAAGTTTAACACACAACAACAAGGATATATCATGCAATAATTAATGATAACTTTTACTTTAACCTCAAAAATAAAATAAAATAAAATATTAGAGTCAGGCAAGGAGATTTCTAAGGATTTGTCCAGTTTAAAAATATCCTGTTTTCTCTTGACAATACTAAATATTTTTTAGACATTAACAATTTCTGAAATGAATTGTAACCTAATAACGCCTTCAGTGATGAATCTTAGAGAATAAGGCAGAAAAAGAAAAAAAAATGGGAATATCAGTAGAAGGCTACATAGCAACCTGGTTTGTGAAGTCGAAATTTGTTGGTGTGGACTGGGAAGAGTGAATCTATGGGAAATTTTAAAGGGAGAATCAATAGGCCTTGAAAAGGCTACGTCATAACTTAGGAAGACATAGGATAAATCACCAAACAGCCATGAAGGTAAAACCTACTCCTGCTCGTAGATGAGATGGTTTCCCTACAGGGAAAATACAACTGCTATAGTAAGCCATCCAAATTCTCATGAGGGGAAAAAAAAAGTTGTACTGACAAAGCAAATGCAAATTAAATGGGAACAGTGAACAACAAATAAATTTTAAAAAGAGTATTTTATGTGATTCATTAATAATCAATGACTTCTTTCAAGAGTGCTGCCCAAGGAAAAAAAAAGCTTAAAGCTGTACTTTAAGATACAGCTGGCATAGTTTAAGATCCCTATATTTTTTCCATAAATTCAGACTATCTCCATTGATTTCCTCAGTCACTGCCAACATTTGCAACCACTTTTATGCAATGACTATTTGGAGCCTGAGGGATATCAGATTTATTTTTGGTCACATTGCTCCCTTGAGGTTTTCTTAGCTCTTGGTAACAGTACTGTGAAGGCTAGAAACTGTGAGAGAGAGAATTCTCTCAATCTACACATAAGGTTGAAATGTTTCTCAGAAATTAATTCCCCAAGGAGTTTGTGACATATCTTAGCACAGAACTCTCTTCCTAAGTCAAAGTTCCTTTGTGACAACTGCGAGTGAGATGATGCAGCTGGTTGCAACATAATCAATAAATATACTAGATGCCGAAGACTTGGCCTTACTTGGATGAAGAAGTCTTGCATTCTGGTAAAATCTTTTACTTCTCCTAAGTTAAAACATATACATTATCCATCAGTTCCCTGTCGGCTTCTGAGTTATATGAGCATAATGACTGGCACATAGCAAAGGCTTAATAAATCATTATTGACCAACTGATACACTAAGTTTATACATTTTAAAACATTCTTCTTTGAAAAAAAAAAAAAACCTCAGGCCAGGAGCAAATGAGTGTGTGTCTATCATGCAGATGGTCTCCTGTTGTCTGTTTAACAAAATTGGAGCACAGTGAATTTGTACTCAACCCACAGAGAACTCCAGTCAGTTAATTAGTCAACAAGCATTTATAAGGTGCTTATTCTGTGCCAGGTTTCAAATCTAGAGTTGCATATAGTACAAAAGAAATAAATACAAAAACTTTCCTCCATCCCTCGATTCCTTCCTTCCTTCCTTCCTTCCTTCCTTCCTTCCTTCCTTCCTTCCTTCCTTCCTTCCTTCCTTCATTCCTTCCTTCCTTCCTTCCTTCCTTCCTTCTTTCCTTCCTTCTTTCCTTCCTTCCTACCTTTTCTTCCTTTTCTTTCTAATATTCCTAAATATTTTTCTTACCTCCTTTATTCTCTTCATTTCTCTCTCCTACCATTCAAAGGCCCTCCTGACTTCTCATATTATATTATGTGACAGGTGCTATTCTCTATCTTCCATCTTATTCTTATGTAGCCAGTATGCTCAGTCCCTTTCTCCCAGAGCTAGACTACTACATCTGCTCCCTCAGAGTTTTAAAATATACTTAGAAATTTTATTTAGATTCCTTTCTCTGACAATGTCAGCTTGAGTCCTGACCAGCAGCAATTTTCTCATATTTTTCATCATAATAAACACTTAAAATTTAAAAAGTAGTTCATAAATTCTTCATTTTATCCTCACAACCACTCTAGAAGGTAGGAACTATTATTATTCCCATTTTATGAATAAAGAAACTGAGACATGATACATTATGTTACTTGCAGAGTTTTATAGAGCTAGCAAGTGTTTAAGGTGAGATTTTAATTTAGGTTTTCAAACTTCCAGGTTCAGCATTATTTCCTGTATACCATCTACCTATAGGGCATATTACATGGGCTATGTTAACAATGTAACTTAATTTTTCTTTTTAGAAAAGTGTATTTTCTCTGAAGATATAGCAAAAACAAAGTGCAAATATTTTCACTAGTTTCTCAGAATAATACGTTCTTTATTCCATGTGGTTTCTTGGGAGAGTGGGCTCAACTTAGCCCAATTTCTTTATAGTATTTCAGTCCTATAAATTTCACATCCAAAGGCAGCATTACTAAGATATGTTCTTTTCTCAGCTACTCCTGGGCTTGAGTTTCAAATGTAGTGCTTAAATGACAGCACTGATGATAAATTGCCTGCAAACCCACACTCAGATACAATGGGATGCTGATATACTTTCTCAACCTTTTGATTCACCAAGCGCACTGAAAAAAAAAAATAGTGAATGAAATAGGCAGGCTTTTTTGAAAGCCTCTATAGTCAATCAAAGAGTACTTTCTTTACCTCAGAGTTAGTTAACCAAAACTAATTACAGAAAGTCTATGAAAGTTCCACAATTTCTCCAAGGCACTTTAGTTGCATATCAGCATAGTTCTGCCAGAAGCAGAAAGCAGGCTCCCTAGCACTTTCATGTGTAGATCCACTGTCCAGTCATTCTGTGGGTGTGCTTGGCTCCCATTACCCTTAGAACAACTAAGCAAAAATTAAGTACTTTTTTCTTGTTTTGCTTTGTCTTCCTGCATTTTCCATTTTCTTTATGTGAATATATATTTTTTAATTTCTTTCAAAGAGATTTGACAGAAAATCAAAGATTGACCTGAAATACATATAAAGAATCATTGATATTTTTGATACTGCCTTTCTGGCACAAACTATAAAGATTTTATTTTCATTCACCAATGCCTTTATAAACTATGTAAAATATTGTTGGTGGAGTTGTGAACTGATTCAACCATTTTGGAGAATAATTTGAAACTGTGCCCAAAGTGTTATAAAACTGTGAATACACCTTCGAACCAGGAAAACCACTACTATGTATATATCCCAAAGAGATCTTTTTGTGGTGGCAAAAATTTAGAAATTGAGGATATGGCCATCAATTGACTGAGAAAGTTGTGGTGTATAAATGTAATAGAATAATATTGTGCTATAAGAATTGATGAGCAAGCAGATTTAAAACAAACAAACAAAACTGGATAGACTTACATGAACTGATGCTGACTGAAGTGAGCAGAAACATGAGAAAACTTTACACAATAACAACAACATTGTGTGGTGACCAACTACTATATCAACTACTATAGCTTTGCCTCTTCTCATAAATACAATGATCCAAGAGAATTTCAAAAGAATCATGGTGAAAAATATTATTTTGAAGATGGCGAAGTAAAAGCAAGGACTTGCTTGAGCTCATGCCCCAACCACCTCCAATACCTGTAAAAAAAAATTGACTAAAAATTTTTTAAAGCTGCAGAACCCACAAAAATACAGAGTGAAATACACTTCCAGCTCAAGTCAGCCTGCCAAACCAAATGGAAGAGTATATAGCACCAAAGTGGGAATGGAACACAGTGCTGCGTGGGCAACAGATTAGCAGCACAGACTGGCCAGAGCAGACCTAAGGGGACTGAATCACTGGTATCTGTGGTGATTTCTAGACTCTCAACCCATAAATGCCAAAGAGAAAGTAAAAGGTCAGCAGGGAATTCTGCTGGATCTAGGTGAGAGAAGGGCACAATCTGGTCCTGTCCCTGGGGTAGTGGAGGCAGCTGTGGCTGTGGCAGTGGGCTAGCTGAATCTGGGACTCCAGGCCCACAGATGGTAGAACGACCAAGTGACTGATCAGTGGGCAGATGCAGCAATCTCTTTGCTGGCACTGAGGTAGGATTCTCTTGCTTTGACCTGCTTGGATCTGGGTTTCACTCTTAGGTGGCAGACCTGGGTGAGGAGGATGGTAGGTGTGGCAGAGTTTGTGCTGGCCATGGAAAGAAAATCTTCCTCACAGTTCTGAGGCAGGTGCCTAGAAGTAGCTCTGACAATAGCTGCACAAAACCCCAGAAATTTGGTACATAGCGATCTCCACTCTGGAAGCAGAGTTCTACTGTGGCAAAAACCTCAGAAGTCAAGTAATTGGTTGGGAAAATGAGCAAACAGAGGAAGAGAAATCAGAGTATAGAATCATTCTTTCATGACAAAGATCAAAACATAGAATCAGGAGAAGACAACAAAGTCAAAACTCCTGCATTAAGGAGTTTGACAATCAAGTAAGAGAAGTAGAGGAAAATTGGGAAAAGAAATGAGAGTGATGAAAGCAAATCATGAAGGGTGGCTAGGTAGCTCAGTGAGTAGAGAACTAGTCCTGGAGTCAGGAGGACCTGACTGAAATTTGGCTTCACACACTTAACACTTGCTAGCCATGTGACCTTGGGCAAGACACTTATCCGAATTATCCTGCATTTCCCCCTCCAAAAGCCAAAAAAAAAGTTTGAAAAACAAGTCAAAAGTTTGCTACAGGAGACCCCTAAAAATATTGAAGAAAATAACATCTTAAAAAATAGACTAATTCACATGACAAAAGAGGTCCAAAAAGCCAATGAGAAGAAGCATGCCTTAAAAAGCCAAATTGACCAGATGGAAAAGGAAATCTAAGAGCTCACTGAAGAAAATAAGCTCACTGAAGAAGCTGGCAGAATCTAGCCCAAGAAAGTTCCCACATGGATCAGGGCAAAGGGAGCGCAAAGCACGCATGGGCTGCACCAAACTGGTCAAGAGAGGTGACTACAGAGAAGCGAGAAGGAGCCCCAGCCAGCAGACTCACCTATCCCAATGGCAATTTCCAGCCATCTCACCAGCATGTCACCACGGAAGGAGGATCCATCAGAGTTGGGTAAGACAAAGCTCAGAGCCTGCAGCAGAGACAGCACCTTCTCCTGGGACTGTCAGCCCACAGCCTGGAAGTTTAAAAATCGCCTGCCTGATTTTTCAGGGGCCAGAATGGCAAAGTAAACTCTGGCTGCTCCAATTTGCCCTCCCTAACCAAGAAAACCCAAAGATAAATGTCCCAACAAGAGTAAAATCCTGAAATAGCAGAAATAGGCTCAGGCTTAGGACTCATAGAGAAAGGGTGTGACTGAGGCAGTAAAGAGTCTGAAGAGAAGAGCAAGAGGGGTTCCAACAAGTCCCACCTAACCTGACTAACAAAAGCCTGCCTGAGCTATAGCCCATGGGCATAGAGGCAGCTATCCGAAGAGGCCAGACCACCTCTCCCCCACAGATTACTCTGAGAGCCTCAGGGTAACTCATAGGAAACACTGAGATTCCTGGCCTTGGCCTCAATCTAGACACCCAGAGGATACAGCACACAAAACCAACAACCAGGCACCTAGCTCCCAGACTGGGAAGTTTGGGTCAGAGCCCTCTGTAGCCCAGGAGCAAAAATACACTTTAAAGGACAAGAAATAGGCATTACAATGGGCCAGAAGCAACTTTCAAAGGTAAGACCAGTGACAATAGAATCCTATTATTCTGAATGAGAAGAATCACTTTCAGGAAACACCATGGACTCTGTGTCCACACAAGCCAAATTAGGGAGGTAGAAGATAAATTTAAATCTATACAGTGACCAAATTGGAAAGAAGACCAGACTCCTCCTGAAAGAGATACAAAAGTGAAAACTCCAAGGATTATAGTAGCCAAGTTCCAGAATTACAAGATTAATGAGAAAATCTTGCAAGCAGCCAAAAAGAAACAATTCAAATATCATAGAACTATAGTCAGGATTACACAGGACCTAGCATCTTCAACATTAAAAGATCAAAAGGATTGGAATTTGACATTTCATAAGGCAAAAGAGCTATACACACATATGTATGTATGTATGTATGTGTATATATATATACTATTATAAATATTATTTTACATGTAACTAGGAAATAAGACATATATGTACTGGGGCTTAGAGATCCACTGTGTCCTACTGGAAAGTCAGTGTGTGTATGGGAGAAGATATGGGAGAGAGCAGATTGGAGGAGGGGATATCCAGTGGGATTGCTATTTTTGGGTGGTGGATAGGGGAAAAATGGGGAGAATATTTGTAACTCAAAATCTTGCATAAAAGAACGATGTAAAGTAGAAGTTAATAAAGCATTGGATTAAAAAATAAATTAAGAAAACTTTTGATTTAATAAATAAAACTGAGTTGGTTTTATGAAAAAAAAATAACATTGATAGACCCTTAGTCAATATGATTAAAAAAAGAAAGAAGAAAACCAAATTATGAGTATCAAAAATGAAAAGAGTGCAATGAAGAGGAAATTAAAACAATAATTAGGAATTATGTTGCCCAATTGTATGCACAAAATTTCACAATCTTAGTGAAATGGATGAATATTTACAAAAATATAAGTTGCCCAGATTAACTGAAGAGGAAGTAAATTACTTAAATAACTCCATATCAGAAAAATAAATTGAACAAGTCATCAGTGAAATCCCTAGGAAAAAATCTCCAGGGACAGATGGATTTACTAGTGAATTCTATCAAACATTTAAAGAACAATTGATTCCAATACTCTATGAACTATTTGGGAAAATTAGAGAAGGAGTCCTGCAAATTCTTTTTATGACACAAATATGGTACTGATACCTAAATCAGGAAAAGATAAAACAGAGAAAGAAAATTATAGACCAATTTCCCTCATGAATGCAGATGCCAAAATTTTCAATAAAATATTAGCAAAAAGACTATAGCAACTTATCACAAAATAATACATTTTGATCAGGTAGGATTTATTCCAGGAATGCAAAGATGGCTCAATATTAGCAAAACCATCAGTATAATTGATCATATCAACAATAAAACTAGCAAAAATCACATGAGTATCTCAATAAATGCAGAAAGGGCTTTTGACAAAATAAACATCCATTCCTATTAAAAACAGTAGAAAGTATAAGGATAAATTGGAGTCTTCCTTAAAATAATAGGTAGCATCTATTTAAAGCCATCAGCAAGTATTATATGTAATGGGGATAAGCTAGAAGCATTTCCAATAAGATCAGGGATGAAACAAGGGTGTCCACTATCACCCCTCTTATTCAATCTGGTCAAGCTAATATTAAAAAAACTGACAATTTTACCTAAATTAAATTATCTATTTAATGCTATACCAATCAATTTACCAAAAAACTACTTTATACAGCTAAAAAATAGTAACAAAATTCATTTGGAAGAACAAAAAATCCAGAATATTAAGGGAATTAATGAAAAGAAATGCTGGAGAAGGGAGACTAGCTATACCAGATTTTAATCTGTATCATAAAGTAGTAGTACTCAAAACTACTTGGTACTGTCTGAAGAATAGAGTAGTGGATCAATGGAATAAATGGGGTACTCAAGACTTGGCAGTCAATGACTATAGTAATCTACTGTTTGAAAAACCCAAAGACTGGGGCGGCCAGGTGGCACAGTGAGTAAGAGCACTGGCTCCAGAGTCGGGAGACCTGGGTTCAGTTCTGGGCCCAGATACTTAACACTCACACAAAATAACTGGCCGTGTAGCCTTGAGCAAGTTACTTAACCCCAATTGCTTAGGGGCGGACAGGTGGCACAGGGAGGAAGAGCACCGGCCCCAGTGTTGGGAGACCTGGGATCAGTTCTGACCTCTGATACTCGGCACCCACACAAAAATAATAATAACTGGCCATGTAACCTTGAGCAAGTTACTTAACCCTGATTGCTTAAAAGAAAGAAAGAAAGTAAGAAAAACCCAAAGACCTCAATTTTGGAGATAAGAACTCACTATTTGACAAAAACTCTTGGGAAAACTGAAATATAGTATGGCAGAAACTGGGCATAGACCATTATATAACACTGTATACCCAAATCAAGTCTAAATGGGTGCATGATCTAGGAATGGAGGCTGATACTGTAAGCAATCTTGGAAAGCAAGGAATAGTTTACTTATCAGATTTGTGGAGAGGGGAAGACTTTATGACCAAACAAGAATTACAGAGCATCATAAAATGTGAAATGGATAATTTTGATTACATTAAAATGGAAAGCTTCTTTACAAACAAAGCCAATGTAACCAGGATTAGGAAGGAAGTGGAAAATTGGGAAAGAATTTTTACAACCTATGTCTCTGATAAAGGATTCATTTCTGAAATATACAGAGAATTGAGTTAAATATATAAGAATACGAAATATTCCCCAACTGATAAATGGTCGAAGGATATGAACAGGCAGTTTTCAGAGGAAGAAATTAAAAGTATCTATAAGCAAATGAAAAAAAATATTTTAGGGGCGGCCAAGTAGCACAGCGAGTAAGAGCACCCGCTCCAGTGTTGAGAAGACCTGGAGAACGAATCCCGGGCTCAGACACTTAGCACCCACCCAGAAACACCTGGCTGTGTAACCTTGAGCAAGTTACTTAACCCCAATTGCTTAGGGGCAGCCAGGTGGCTCAGCTAGTAAGATCACTGGCTCCAGTGTCAGGATGACCTGGATCAAATCCCGGGCTCAGATACTCAGCACCACACCCAGAAATAACTGGCCGTGTAACCTTGAGCAAGTTACTTAACCCTGATTGCTTTATTAAAAAAAAAAATTAAAATTAAAAAAATGTTTTAAATCACTATTGATTAGAGAAATGCAAATCAAAACAACTCTGAGGTACCACGTCTCACCAGTCAGATTGGCTAAGATGACAAAACAGGAAAATTACACATGCTTTAGAGGATGTGGAAAAATTGGAACACTAATGCATTACTTGTGGAGTTGTGAACTGATCCAACATTTCTGTAGAGCAATCTGGAATTATACCCAAAGAGCTATAAAAAATTTCATACCCTTTGACCAAGCAATACCACTTCTAGTGTTATATCCTAAAGAGATCATAAAAGTGGGAGGAAGACCCATACGTTCAAAAATATTTATAGCACCTCTTTTTGTGGTGGCAAAGAATTGAAAATTAAGGGGGTGCCCATCAATTGGGGAATGGCTGAACAAATTGTGGTATATGTATGTAATGGAATACTATTGTGCTATAAGAAATGAGGAGAAGATGGACTTCATATTTACCTGGAGAGGCTTATATGAAGTGATGCTGAGTGAGAAGAGTAGAACCAGGAGAAATTTGTACACAATTACAGACACAACGTATGTGTGATGACCAATTTTGATAGATTGGACTCTTCTCAGCATTGCAGGGTTATAAGTCAACCTGAAAAACCTCATGATAGAGAGAGACGTCTATATCCAGAGAAAGAATAGAGTTTGAATGCAGATTGAAGCAAACTACCTGCTCTTTTTCTTTTTCTTGTTTGGTTTTGTTTCCTCTTTCCCATTGTTCATTCCATCTGATACAGTCCTTCTCTATAACCTGACTAATGTCTAATGTGAAAGTATTTGCAGATCCTATACTTGATTGTGTACTGCCATGGGGGGGGGGGGAGAGGAGGGTGGGAGAGAAAATTTGAAACTCAAGGAATTGTGTAACTGAATCTTCCAATCTAAAAGTAAACAAACAAATTAATATAGACTGAAAATTACAAAAAATAATAAAATGGAAATCAAAAAAAGAGCCTGGATAGTTTGGAAGAAACTTGTCTTAAGCCAATATCTCCACTGTGTAGAAAGATGAGGTCAAAATGGCGAATTGATTTAGTCATAAACAGTAATATTATAAACAAATTAATGTAACATGGATAATTTTGCCCACCAGCTCTATTGAAAAAGGAAGGATTGATGAATAAACAAGGTATAAAGATGATCATGGGTTATAAAATGGATAGTTTTGATTGCATTAAATTAAAAAAAAGGTGTGTACAAACAAAACAAAGGCAGTAAGATTAGAAGAACAACAAGAAAGCAAAGGGAAAAGATTATGGCAAGTTTTCTGATAAAAACCTTGTTTCTCTAATATATAAGCAATTGAATCAAATTCATAAGAATGTAAGTCATTCCCCAGCTGATAAATGGTTGCAGTATATAAGCAAGCAATTTTTATGAAGAAATCAAATCTATCAATAGTCATATAAGAATGCACTAAATCATTAGTAACTAGATTAAAAACAAGTTAAAATAACTCTGGGGGTAGCTAGGTGCAGTGAATAGAGCACTCACCCTGGAGTCAGGATGACATGAGTTCAAATCTGACCTCAGACATTTGAAAATTACTAGCTGTGTGACTTTGGGCAAGTCCCTTGACCCCAATTACCTTGCCTTCCCCCTCCACAAACACACACACACACACACACACAAAATTCTGAAGTATCATCTCACACCTCTCTGATTGGTTAATATGACAGAAAAGTAAGATGATAGAAGTTGCAGGAGGTGTGGAAAAATTGGGACACAAATGCACTGTTAGTAGAGTTGTGAACTGATCTATTCCTTCTGGAGAGTAATTTGGAACTATGCCCAAAGGGCTATAAAATGATGCATATCTTTTGATACAGCAATAGCACTACTAGGATTGTATTCCAAAGAGACATAAGAAAAAGGAAAAGGACCTCTATGCACCAAAAAAATGTTTGTAAAAGTTTTTTTGTGCGTGTGGTGGCAAAGAATTGGAAATTGAGAGGATGCTCGTCAACTGAGGAATTGTTGTTTACTATTGCATAATAATGTATACCACAAAATGTTGTATATATTTATGATTGAATAATGCTGTTCTATAAGAAAAAAAGAGCAGGATGTTTTCAGAAAAAAATTGAGAAGCATCATATGAACTCATGCAAAGTAAAGTGAACAGAAGGAGGAGAACACGGTAGAGAGTAACAATAATATTATATGATGGTCAATTGTGAATCATTTAGCTATTCTGATGAATGCATTGATCCATGGTAATTTCAAAGAATTTATGATGAAAAATGTAATCGATCACCAGTGAAAGAACTGATGGCATCTAAATTTGGATTGAAAAATAAGTTTGCTGTTGGTGTTTTTTTAACTTTATTTTTCTTTCTTCTTTTTGGCAACATGTCTAATGTGAAAATATGGATTGCATGATTTCACATGTAAAATTGGTATCCATTCATGTCTTGCCTTTCCAGTGGTTGGGGAAGTGTTGGAAGGGAGGGAGATAATTCAGAACTCATTTTTTTTAAATGAATGTTAAAAGGGGTGGCTAGGTGGCACAGTAAATAGAACACCAGGCCTGGAGTCAGGAGAACCTGAGTTCAAATTCGGCCTCAGACACTTAACACTTAACTAGCCATGTGACTTTGGGCAAGTCATTTAATCCCAATTGCCCCCCCCAAAAAAAAAACAACAAAAAAAGATTGTTAAAAACAAATAATATGTTAAAAATTTGAAAATAAAAAAAAAGAATAAGGCTTGCTTCATGAAGGTTTGGGGGGAAAATTAGAACTAGATGGGGTGGCTAGGTGGCACAGTGAATAGAGCACCAGCCCTGGAGTCAGGAGCACCTGGGTTCAGATCCGGCCTCATACACTTAACATACACACACACACAACAACAACAACAACAGCAACTAGCCATGTGACCTTGAGAAAGTCACTTAACCCCAATTGCCCTCCTAAAAAGCAAAAAAAAAAATTAGAACTAGTTGAACAATTGGAGAAACACTGGTGCATCTGTTTATCTTTGGAATTGTACATGCATTATAATTCTTTGAATAAGAAATATTTCAAGGAAAGGTCATACATAATGGTTCGAGTACATAGTGGACAGGGCACAGGTCTTGGAGTCAGAAAGCCCTGAGATCAGACTTATTAGTTGTGTGACCTGGAGGAAGTCTCATAAGCTGTATCTTCTGAGCTTCCTTTCTCGCAAATAGGGGTACCAATTTCAAAGAATAAATATGAGGATAATAAGATAAAATTTATAAAATACTATGAAAGCCATATGTGATAGAAAATTCTAGTTGTTACTATGATTATTAGTATTATCATTACTATTGGCTAGATTTCTACTACTTTTCCTGAGTGTATATCCTGGACTATATTGTCAAACTCACCAACTCCTGTTTGTTTTAGATATTTTCAGCTTTTGCTCTCTTAGGAGGACTAGATCTATAGCACAGTTGAATATGGGTAACTGTCCTCATTTCACTGTTATATTGAATAAGTTAGTGGCCTATCTGGCTTTTGCCATGATTCAAGAATAAAAGTACCAAATTCCTGAATCGAAGAACACAAGAGATGCCACCTCATCTCCTGTCCCAAGTGGCAAATAGAAGAATAAAAAGCCAAACTCACTGAAGCAGAATGTGAACTGTCATATTCTGTGAGCTTTGTTTTTCCTTCTTTTCCACAGTTATTACTTTTTTCACAGTAGGGAAAAAGAGAGTTCTCCCCTGTTGAGACTTCCATTTTCAATATCATAATGTTCATTGCCTTACAACTCCAACAGGCATAGTGAGCACATGGGAGGGATGAGGTAAGCAGTGACAAAACCAATATTGCCATATTGCTCCTTGTTGGCCAGTGAAACATTTTTATTGTTTAGTTAATATGATAGAATTCTCTCTTCCAAAAATCAATTAAATCAAACTCAAATATAGATTGTATTTTTTTTCAAACAATTAATCCCATTATCACAATTTGCTCAGATCTGTAGGGAATAGAGATAGATCAGGTCTCCATTTTTAATGATCAGGGCAGGAAATTAAGGTCTTCCTAATTGAATATGACTTTTTTTTTACTTTCTGCGACTTCTTTAACTCCCTCTCCTAGATTATTAGAACCTCTCTAGTGTTAGGTAAATGCTTCATTCAAATTTACGATGAAAAAAAAAGATCAGGGAAATTTGGTTGAATTTTAATTTTGCATGTCATATTCAAGGAGTAGGAACCAAGATAGCTTTCCTTTTAGGGCCATCATTGGATTAATATTTTATTATTTGTTCATTTGTAAATTGTAGGATCATGGATTCTCAGTTATATGGTACATTTTCTAGATGTAGACCTGCTAGTATTTCCAATTTGTGAAAAATAATTACCTTGGAACTGTCCTCAACAAATGATCATCCAGATGTTGTGGGATGACATAATGAGAGGGAAACAAACAACTGCCTTCCTAGGAGATACCTACTTTGGAATAGCTGGGATTATTTATTCCTAACAGAAATGTTTTTTTGGATAATTTTATGTATATTGAATAATATGTGCATTTATAATATATACATATATAATAACCCATAATATAATTTTATCTGGACATAAAATCAAATATCTACCACATTATTATGTACTTATAGTATTCCCATACTTTGCCATGACAATTCTGTAAGTCTTTTCTTCTGCAGGCTAAAGATCCCCATTTTCTTTAATCATTTCTTGCATGATATGGTCTCAACCATATTAATTAACCTTATTTCTCATTATCTGGAGGCTCTACCATTTTCTTAAAATGTAGCACCCAAGGAAGGACTGAAGAATATTCTGCAGATGTTGTTTGACCAGGAGACAATAAATAAAATAAGGCAAATCCTCTCTGGTGTTCTGAGTATTATGCCCTTTTAAATGTACCTTAAGATCTAATTTTTCAGTCATGTCACTGACTGATATTGATCTAGTAATCTGGGGAATACCCAACTTCTTAACACATAATGGCTAAATAAACCCCTAGTTGACTCATATTTTTGAAGTTAGTGTAGTAGAACAAAGTAAAAGATTTTACATTCATTTTTATTTTCTTTTTGCTTTATTTAGCCTGTCATTCCAGTCTGTTGAAATATTTTTGTATCATTACTCTGCCATCCACTTTGTTAGCTATCCCTCCTATTTTCATGTCATTTGTGAATATGAAGCCATTTAAAGAAATGCTCAAGAACACTATTTGAGAAGAGGTACTGTCTTCCCTTTCTTAACATCCCAAGCTTTTAGTATATACTCAACACAGATTAGGAAAAGAAAAGGGTTTATGAATTAACTTTAACAAGGACTCATCCTTAAGACATTCTATGAAAAAGACAAACATTGATATTTGCATCGACTCATTAATGGCTACTTCTTGACCCTGTTCTTTTCACTAATTGAAAACCCAAGTGGTTGCTTCGCCTACCTGCAATCTCTCCAGATTTTCCACAAAGACATAATAAGACGCTGCCATGTGCATCATTCAAATCAAGGAAAATTAGATATTGGGAAATCTTCAGTTCTATTGGTCAAATGATAATGTATAAAAAAGAGGATTATACTGGATTATCTCTAAGGTTCCATCTTGAGACCTAAAATTCTATGTTCAGAAAGGAAATGAGGTTAACATAGCATGACCTCTTTTTAATGAAACTATGATTGTTGATAATTGTTATAATTTGTTTTTTCTATATATTCAGGAAGAATTTCTTTTAATAGGGATAGGGATTGAAGACCCGTGATCATATTAATATTTAAAAAAAAAAACTTTCAAGACAGGAACCTTCCTTTACAGATATAGATTGACACCTCTGAAACTTAAGAGTCTTAGAAAATTGCCCAGAGCAATGAAAGATGATATAACTTGCCCTAGATCCCTGGGCCAGTATTAATCCAGTATTAAGTGGAGGAACTGAATCCAGGCACCTTTGGTTTTTAGGCTAGCTCTATATCTGAGAAAACATAATCCCTCTCATGGTGTTAAAAAAAAAAAAACAACTAAAATAATATTCCATTCATGTCAACAAAATATCTGGCTGATATTGGGCATGTCATTCAATCCTTTTCTCAAAAGCTTTCCATGGCTTCTTTTTTAACTTGAAGCTCCTTAACTTGATATTTGAAGCATCTTTGAAGCACCATTTAACTCACACTATTCATACATTTTAATCTCCAGGTAAACAGGATTATGCATTGCCTCCCCTCCTGTAAGTATTAAGATATGTTTATTCACACTCTCAGATGCCTACGCCCTTTCTTCTCACCTCTTGACATAATACCTATCCTTTAAAGCACACCTCGTCCATGATGTCTTCTATCAATACCCATTTCCACTCTGACAAGAAATTTTTTTTCAGCATTTTAGGGAAATATCACTCTCTGCTTGTACCTCTTGGAAGCTGTTACATTACATGTATTCTGTTATCTCTGTCTGGGAATATTATATTCCATGAAAACCCAGGTCATTTTATCCAATCTTCATATCTGCTCTAGTATTTTGAAATTAGCACATACTTAAAAATTGCTAGGTAAACAAGTAATTAAAATGAAATATGATTTTTCCTCTTCTGAATTCCAGTAGAACTATGCAGATATGAAGACCTGATTTGTTTTTGTTTTAGGTTGTTGTCATTGTTGTTGTTATACATTCTGAGGTACATGTGAGTGTGTGGGGAGGATATTTATTAATTGCCTAATATTGAGGCTGAAGGGAAGAGGGTATGATTAGCAAGGGTCAGTCTTAGATTATGGGGTCTGGAAAGATTTATTTTGTTGTAATTAAGTAGGAAGGAAATGTTGATGTTTATATATATATATATAATGTTTAGTATATATTATATATCAAGTATGTCATACAGAATATATATATATATAATATATACAAAATACATATTTTTAATATTTAACTTATTTTATTATTTAACAAATGATTCCCACATGGCACATATACCAAGTATATCCCAAAATTTAAGCACATTCAATAGAAGTAGTTTGTATAACCATTTGGATGTAGGCAGACTTTTACCTAGATCAATAAAATTATCTGCCACTGAATTTTCAACATCCAAAGAACATAGTTCCCCAAACTTAAACATTAAAATCCAAACTTAAAATGTACAGAAAATTGAAGACTAGATAAGAGAAGCTTATTTTAATCTGGGGCTACATTGGGCAAGACACAGCTTCCAGGAAGGTGGAAGCAGTAATCTCACTGTGCTCTCCCCTCATCAGACTTCATCTGTTGTATTGTGTTCAGTTGTAGACATCATGGTTTAAGAATAATGTTGATGAACAATAGAGCGGACCTGTACAACTTATAAAGTTCTTCAGACTACAGATAGGTTAGACTGGAGACAGAATGAGGATAGGTGGTTCCTGCGGGTCACATGAGAGCTGCCCAAAATCATTTGGTGGATCATATATTATAGACTTCTGTAGAGTATACAAAGGTGGGAAGCTGGATGGTGAACTTCAAGTTCATGACATATGAAGATTGGTTGATGGAAGCTGGGGTGTTTAACCTGAAGGAAAAAAAAATAAAATTAAAGGAAACTCAGGGACACTAGATAGCTATAATGGAGTATATGAAGAGCGGTCATTCAGAGGAAAGATGATATTTGTTCTATGTTGCTCCAGAAAGCAGAACCAAGAGAATAATAGTTGCAGAGAAACAAATTTTAGGGTTGATGTCAGGAAAAATGTCCTAACAATCCAAGATATGCAAAAATGGATTTGGCTACATCCAGAAGTTGTAGGGCTCTCCTTCCTGAAGATCTTTAAACAGAATCTGGATGACCTTTTTCAAGTTTGTTACACTTGTCATTCCTTTATGTTTTAGTTGGACTAAATAGTCATCGAGGTCCCTTCCAACTATGAAATTCCATGACGCTTTGTCTATAGGCTTTTACTGGTCTCCCCTCCATTTCTTAGCTTCTCCCCCCACCCCTGCAGGTGGCATGCTTCACAAGATCAGCTTCAGGATGTCCTGAGGCCTTTCTCTCACAGAGAATTGTTCCCAAAAAAATCTGTTACCAAAAAAATCCATCTCCTAGCCCTTGTATCATTTGACATAATTACTAGTCACAGTGCTAGATAGAGATTATATTAGACTCCTGAGCTTTTCAGACAGCTTGAGAAATGTCCTTCCAAATCTGACATTATATTTGCATTGTAGATCTATGTTAGCACATTTCAGTTTTATGCACTGAGTTTTTATGTAATGAGTTTTTAGAAGATAAGTAAGCCAGTTAACTGTGATAGAAATTCTACTAGTCCTAAATAAATTTACCTTCAAAGACAATGTCTATATGATGCAAAAAGAAGCAATCACCTATATTTGAAAAATAACCATTGTGGTTAGTTTTCATCATGTGTGTACAAAAAGATTATGGAACTGAGCTCATCTGTTTTCACTTGATTGTGTTGGTATCATGTCCATACAGTTTTAAAAGAAAAAAAGAATAGAATTTTTTAAGCAGTTTATGATAAAGCTTTGGAAACTTCTCAAAAAATATGTCATTGGTGAGAAGCTGGTCTTTCTCTTCACCCAAAAACTACTGAGACAATGTAATTGTGTTTTCTAGTGTAACTAAGTGTTGGAGCAAGCCCAGATCATCCAAAATGGAAGGACCAGTTTCTCAGACAAGACATCCTACTTTTCTCTACCACACAATATGAGTAGCCTATTTCTATTGGTTACAAAGACAAAACTGATTTTTTTTTTCAGAAGAGGTATCTTTAAAAACTGCCACACTAGAGCACTTAATCCTTTCTTATTGTTGGGGTTTAGTGAAACTGCTACAGGCAAGTCCTAATTGGAATGAATTTGATGCACACCTCCTTTCAGTCAAAGGTAAGGTTTATTATAATCCTTGTCATAATTGGTGTGATTCTAAACATCTTCTATATTGGCCAGACCCTTAAGGAATCTCAGCACCTAAATGGAGGCAAGATGGATCTTATATAGAGAAAGACTATGGGAAGGATCTAGGAGTGGCCAAGGAGTTTGGGGTGCCTGGAAAGTAACAGAGAAGGAGCAGGTGCACTAGGCAAACACCAGGGACCTAGAATATGTGGCCAAGGGAGAACAGAATCTAGATTTGATCAAGGATGGGACATAGCCCAGGGTGATCAGGAGATAACAGTGATGGGCTGGGCTAGGTTACTGGTTATAGAGAATTGGGAGATTGGGATTAGACCACAATGAAAGACCAGTTGAGAGAATTACTGGAAAGGGTTTATGCATCAGGGAATACCAGAGATTTGGGGCTTCCCTGCTGGATCAACTAACTAAAATTTAGCCTAAAATTCAGCCTTTGAGGTCACCATGACTATATTCCAGATCTAATGAAAATTCTATTTCCTGTTCCTAGAATTAAAAAAAAAAACCTCTTAAAAATAGAACAAAATGCTCCAAACTATTTTTTGGGGTCACAAGATAAAAGGGAGAGAAGGGAAACGGAACCCTTTCTCCCACACTAGATAAATTTTTGGTGCCTATACCGTGGATTAATTTAGGCTTTTATCCTTTTTGGATGCTGTAATGATGGGGGATAGGCTATAGAACCCCTTCTCTTCCAGCCACCCATCAACTTTCCATGAATTTCCAGCAGGGAAGCCTTGAGAACTTAGGATATGAGGGCTGAACTCCAGTCCAAGAAAAGAGTCTGGCCACAGAGTTTTGCAGTGAGGTATACAGTAATTAAACTAAACTATGAAACTAATCTTGTCTCCCTTCCCACACTGTGAAGTAGTACAGATGGGATTATGCCCCCAGGTACTGGGTGGTAGAGTTTGTATGTTTATTCTTGCTATTACTTTGAAGCAAATATTATTTTGTCAAAGCTAATCCGACTGGTAAGTGCTTAAGTAAAAATGGGGTGCAGGGGGCTCCTTCAATTATGGGAACACAATTGATGTAGACTGGCAGAAAAATCTCATTTTCCCTTAAGAGACAAGAGAACCCTTGAAAAGGGGTGAAATGTATACCTGGATTTCTGGCAGTGTCCAAGTTAGTCCATGTTATATAGGAAATCTGGTTAATGGTGATTGGACTAAGTAAAGGTAGACAGAGAGTGTATCTGATATATGTAAAAAGCAAGAGGTTAAGGGGTGCAATAAATTCATAGTCCATTTCACCAAGCATAACTCGTAGCCTTTTAGAGACAATAGCACCTCGACTAGGTTATTTGTTTTGTGACAAGATTTATGAAAGGTGTAAGTTTTCCATAAGAAATATCCAAGAAAGCCAAGAATCTTCTAATTCAGTGCAATTCAACAAATATTTTGCAATAAAATTTAATTTTGCTTGCCTAAAAAAGGAAGAATGAGAAATAACAATTAGATACCTTGAGGCTATTTTTTCTGCAATGCCTCAATTTTTTTTGGTTATAAAAAAGTTTAGTGGACAACCACAATATGATGAAAATGGACAAATCCTTCCCAAAGCATCCAACATAAGCCATCATTTTAGATGCATTTAAATTTTTGGTCTCCAAGATCTGTTTGGTTCAGTGCTCTGGGGTAATTTCTTGAACATGTATAGGGACAAGGAGTTAAAGAGAAGGGAGAAAGAGTGAGTAACATAAAAATAAAGACTTTAATTTCTGGTCTCCCAAATACTTTAGGGATTGTTTGGTTAGTAGGTAATACTCCATCTTTGTCTTTTCCAATCATTATTCTTTTTTATTAATTAATTTGTAGTTTTCAACATTCACTTCCCCAAGATTTTGAATTCTAAATTTTCTCTTCATATCTCCCCTCCCCTACCCCAGAAAGTGTGTATTTTGATTATCCCTTCCCCAACCTGCTCTCCCTTCTATCACCACCCCCCTTCTCTCATCCCCTTCCCCTTCTATTTTCTGATAGGGCAAGATAGTTTTCTATATCCTGTTGCTGTTTATCTTATTTCCCAGTTGCATGTAAAAACAAATTTTTAATATTCACTTTTAAAACTTTCAGTTCCAAATTCTTTCCCTTCCTCCATTCTCACTCTCATTGAGAAAGGATATAGGTCATACATGCAAAGTCATACAAAACACTTCCATAATAGTCATGTTGTAAAAGACTAACTATATTTCCTTTCACCCTATCCCACACACCCCCATTTATTCTATTCTCCCCTTTACCCCTATCCCTCCTCAAAAGTGTTTGCTTCTGACTACTCCCTACCCAATCTGCCCTCCCTTTTATTATCCCTCCCCCATTCCCTAATCCTCTTTCTCCCTACTTTCCTGTAGGGTAAGATAGATTTCCATACCCAACTGAATGTGTATATTATTCTCTCCTTAAGCCAAATCTGATGAGAGTAAGGTTCACTCATTCTCTTTCACATTCCCCTTCTTCTGCTACACTGTAAAAGCTTTTTCTTGTCTCTTTTATGTGTGATAATTTACTCCATTCTATCTCTTCCTTTCTCCCTCTCCCAATATATTCCTCTCTCTCCCCCCTAAATTTTATTTTTAGATATCACATTATATATATATATATATATACATATATATGTATACACAAATCTGAACATACATACATACATATATATTTCCTCCAACTACTTTAATACTGAGAAAGGTCTCGTGAGTTATAAATTTCATCTTTCCATGTAGGAATGTAAACAGATCAACTTTAATAAGTTCCTTATGATTTCTCTTTCTTGTTTACCTTTTCAAGCTTCTCTGGAGTCTTGTATTTAAAACTCAAATTTCCTATTCAGCTCTGATCTTTTCATCAAAAATGCTTGAAGATTCTCTATTTCATTGAATATCCATTTTTCCCCTGAGGTATTTTACTCAGTTTTTCTAGGTAGGTGATTCTTGTTTTTAATCCTAGCTCCTTTGACCTCTGGAATATCATATTCCAAGCCCTCTGATTCTTTAGATGCAGCTAAATGTTGTGTTATTCCAATTCCATTTACACAGTACTTGAAATTTTTATTTTCTGGATGCTTGCAATATTTTCTCCTTTGGAACTCTAGAATTTGATTGTGACATTCCTAGAAGTTTTTCTTCTGGGATCTCTTTAAGGAGGTAATTGATAGAGTCTCTCAATTCCTATTTTACCCAGTGGTTCTAGAAAATAAGAGCAGTTTTCCTTGATAAATTCATGAAAGATGATGTCTAGGCTCTTTTTTCAATCATTGCTTTCAGGTAGTCCAATAATTTTTAAATTCTCTCTCCTGGATCTATTTTCCAGCTCAGTTATTTTTCTAAAGAGATATTTCATATTGTCTTCTATTTATTCATTCTTTTGATTTTGTTTTATAATTTCTTGCTTTCTCATAGTCATTAGCTTCCATTTCATCCACTGTAATTTTTAAGGAATTAATTTCTTCTTTTGGGCCTCCTTCTCCATTTGACTAATTCTGTTTTGGTTTTTTTTTTTTTGCCTTTTGGAGGGCAGTTGGGGTTAAGTAACTTGCCCAAGGTTGCACAGCTAGTATTTTTTGTGTGGGTGTTAAGTGTCTCAGGCTGGAACCGAACTTGGGTCTTCCCGATTCCAGGGCTGGCGCTCTACTCACTGTGCCACCTAGCCGCCCCTTGACTAATTCTGTTTTATAAGGCATTTTCCTCCTCCTGGCCTTTTTGAATATTTTTTTTGCTGCTTGGGTTAGTCTATTTTTTAAGTGTTATTTTATTCTGTATGTTTTTTGAAGGGTGGGGGTTTCTTTAGCAAGCTACTGACTCATTTTTCTTGATTTTCTTGCATCACTCTCATTTCTGTTCCCAATTTTTCCTGTACATCTTTTACTTGATTTTCTAAATCATTTGGAGCTCTTCTATGTCCTCAGACCAATTCATATTTTTTTCATTCTTCTGTTTGACTTTGTTGTATTCTTCAGATTGTATATTTTGATCTTCTTTGTAACCAAAGTAAGATTCTTTAACATTCTTTAGCCATACTTTTTTTCTGCTGTTTGCTCATTTTTTTTCCAGCTGATTACTTGATTTTTTTAGCTCTTTGTTAAGGTAGGATTCTTTTTCCATTGTGGAGGGGCCACTGGCCCAAGCTTAAGAGTTTTGTGCAGTTATCTCCAGAGATAGTTTTAGGTACATGTAAATTTTAAGTTCTTTCAAGTTGGTATGATCAAAGGAGAGCCATTTTTTCCTCTTCTGGTCTGTGATCTGGTCTGTGTATCACCATAGTCACTCTTTTCTGCCTTGAAACTGTGAGGAGGATTCCCTCTCCACCACAGCCACAAGCTCAAACATACAAGTGTTCCTCCTTGCCCCAGGTCTGGGACTGAGACCCAAGTATAGGTCAAGCAAATGAATCTTGCCTCAGTGCCATGAAAGATTTTCCTAAAAATCTCTCTCAGATCAGCTGCTTTATCACACCCCACTGTCTTAGGGCCAAGAGGTCTGGGAGCAAATGCTGCCACTGCTGCCACCCTGGAGGGTCAGACCATGCTCATCTCTCACCCAGGTCCAAAAGACCTTTCCCTCTGAATTTCTTAGTTCTCTTTGGCACTTGTGGGTTGAGAAGTCTAGGAACCACTACAGCTGCCAGTGATTCAGTCCCCCGAGACCAGCTCCAGGTTTATTGGGTACCCAGTCTGTGTTGATGTGTTTTCTGCTAGACTATGCTCCTCTCTCAGACTGGTGCAACAGACCTTTCCTATCAACCTTCCAGGTTGTCAAGGGCTGGAAATTTCTTTCTGTCTTTTATGTTGTGAGTTCTGAAGTTCTACAATTTGTTTAGAGTCAATTTTTACATGTATTTGGAGACATGTGGTGGAGATCTCAAACATGTCCCTGCTTTTTACTTTACCATCTTGGCTCTACCTCCAATGTGGCTTCATCTTAGAGAGGATTAGACATTTGGAAACTGTGGACAAATAATTCCATTGCAACTTTATCTTCAGTATGTTATTCCTTGTGCATTGGAAACTGAAGAAGTCCTTTAGTCTAGTCTTTTCATTTTACAGATAAGAAAACTAAAGTCCATGAGGGACAGTGCCTTACCAAAGGTCAAACAAGAAGTAAGTGGAAGAGCTAAGATTTGAGGCAGAGTGATCTTATACAATCCTTTTTATAACATGATATGTTAGTTAAAGGATGATTTTCTCCTCAGGAATCTAAATAATACAATAGATAAGAATGTTGGACCTAAAGTCAGAAACATCCAAGTTCAAATATGCCTGAGACACTTATAGCTGTGTGGCCTTTGACAAAGCACTAAAACTCTGTTTGCTTTATTTACCTAAATAAAAAAGGTGGGGGATAGCACTTACACAACAGGGTTTCTGCAAATATCAAGTGAGATAATATTTGTAAAGTGCTTAGCACAGGGACTGACATAGTAGGCACTATATACATATTAAGACATTATTATTATTATCACTTTAAAATCATCTCAATTGTCATTAGTAATTAAAAAGAGAGATAGCACAATTCATCCAAAATCACAGAAAACACAAAAGGTCATTTGGTGTTAGAAGGTGTTTTTTATTTATGTGTGTGTGTGTGTGTTTATTAAATTAGAGTGAATCTGTATTTGGGAATTTGGCAATATTTCAAGGTATATGATGAAACAATTGTGTGAAAATGCAAATGAAACAGGAAAACTCAGTGCCCATTCTGGAGTTTCAATAAATTTACTCAGCAATGTCCTACGTTCTATTTCATTCAATAATGGAAAGAAGATTTACTTGGGAATCAGAGGGCCTGAGTTCAAATCCTGCTCTGATGTTTACTGCCATTGTGTTTTTGGGAGCATCAGTTAATCTCCCTGGACTTCATTTTCCTATCTGCCAAATGAGATATTTCAACCAGATAGATCATGAGTTCTCTTTTGGCTCTAAGTCTATTATATTATGATCCTATAATCCTATTCAAAAAGTTCTTGTTAAACACCAATGATATTCCAGGCACTGTGCTAGGCAATATGAAGACAAAGAAAGTAACTGTCTCTTACCTCAAGAAGTTCACACTTTATGATCTTTGTTTAGGGGACCATCCCGCAAAGAATCAGGATTTCAATAAATTATATATGGCTATTCAAAATTTGCTAATGTCTTAGTATTGTCTTTATTTTTACTTAGATATTCTTTTAAGACAGATTTATGGAAATATTCCTATTGATTCAGGATCCTTATTTTTTTTTTATTCCTTTCAATTGGGTTTTCTTTGGAACTGAATGAGAAAGAACACCACTCTATAATTTATGTTTTCAAATTCACTGCCAAACTTGGAATAACAACCCTGGAATATTGTCAGGTTCACTTCCACATTATTCTTACTCCAGATTTATGAATTAAGTATGCGTTGAAGGAAGGGAAGAAAGAAAAAATTCAGTGTTTTTCCTATACACAACACTAGCATCTCTATTTCTACTTTTGAAAGTGGTTCATAAACCTAAAAATCTCTACACAGATCTGAATGGATGCTATCACTGTTCTTTTTTTAAGATTTTTTAACATCCTTTTTATTATTTGAACTTCTCTTTTATGCCCTTTCCTGTAAGAGAATGGGTATCTAGAACACATCAAAAATTCTCTGAAGTCAAGTGAGATTGATTTGGGGAAGGTATGAGAGATGAGCAATCAAACTGAATTACTGTTAGGGTGCTATGCAACCAACACTTTTTAAAAATTTGGCCTTGGCACATATATAATCATTTGATTTTTACCCTTGGATACCAGAACAAAAATCATTGCATAAGTAGTTAGAGATGGAACATGACCTTCAAGAGATATTATCCTATCCATTTATTCCATTGTCTGTCATTGACTTGTGATTTCCAGTAGAAATGATTATTTATCCTATTAGTTTGAGGTTGATTCAGGTAGATCTACTTTCTTGAACAATATTGTCAAAAGGACAGTGCCATAGTTATCATTACTCTTGACTGATCTCAGTGCATAATCTGATATTTTACATTTTGCCATAATTGGGCTTTTCATTCTGTTTCCTATGAATACTATAAATCACAGATTTTAAAAGGCATTCTTGTCACTTTTCTTGTGACAAATGGCAAAGCACAATTATAATCAGAATGGTAATAGCATCAATATGTTTATACAGATGTTAAAACATTTCATCAACTTTCTTTCTAGTCTGAAGTCTGCAATCTAGCCATCTCTCCTGTTGTCATACCAGATATTTTCAAATCAAAATAATTCTCCCTTATGGATGGCCTAAGCTGTGGCTACACAACCAAGATAAGAGAGATGACTGCATCTTATTCTGGGTCACTAGAATTACAGAAAATTTACCTAGAGATACATAGGTTTTTTTTAATTTTTTTTTTCGAACACTATGATATCTCACAGCAACAGAGAAATTCCCAATGAACTCACTAAGGTTTCACTAAGCCACTGCTCCATATCTTTCAGTAGTAAGACTGAATTAAGCCTAGTAGATGTTATGTAATGGAAAGTCAACCTGTGGGTGGAGTGATGAGGGGGACTGCCATGTAATATATATTTGCTCTTGTTTTAAACTTTGGTGGTAAAACAAGAGTCAGGTTGCATTTTTCTTGACAAATGTTTTAATAGTAACAGAATACAAAATACACATTACATTTTGGTCATAACTAAAATTCCATCTTCTACTATAGACCTTTCCTGATTCTCCTATGTTTCCTGATGCTCCTAGTTTTCTCATGTTCTCTTTCTATTGAATTTACTATACATATAATTCCTTTATACTTATACATGAATGCTCACAGAAAAAAATAATGCAAAATGTATAAAGGAACCTTCTTGAAGGCAAGAATTGTCTCCTTTTTGGGTTTGTGTATGTAGTCCCTAGCACAGAGTCTTAAACATGATAGGCACAAATTAAAATTTTGTGGAATTTAATTAGATGTCTGGGGTGATGAGTTTCAAATTTCACATAAATTGTCAAAGCCATGGAAATCAAAAAGTAAAACAAATAAACTAATACAAGAGTAGCAAGCACAAGTCACTGAGCAATAAGGCAATAGTTTAAATAACTTAAAGATTCATGAGGGGCAGAGCCAAGATGGCTGAGTAGAAGCATGACCTTCCCGCGGCTCCCGCTTCCACCCTCCCCAATCCATGTAAAAAAGGGGACTCTAAAAATCTTTGGAGCTGCAGAACCCACAAAATGACACAGAGAACCTAACCTCCCACTGAGGACAGCCAGGCAGGCCGGCAGGAATCAGCCAGTGCAGCCCTCTGGGAGCTGAGCCCAGCCCCAAGCTGAGGCTTTAGCCCCAGGGAGGGCCTGACCAGCCACCAGCCAGAGGGACTCCAGATCAGCAGCAGCTGTGGCCATTTCCAGATTTATCAATACAAAGATGTGAAGGACAAGGTGAGAGGCCAGTGCAGTCTGGACTTTGGGACCCAGTAAGTGGGAGTGCATGGCTTTTACACCTGGGGTGAGAAACTGCTGAGACGCCAGCACAGCCTGCCAGCACCACGTGGTGGCTTCAGCTCCTGGCCTGCAGAGTGTAGGGGGACCAAGCACCAGTTTGAGGGGTAATCCCTCTTGCTTTAACCTGCTTGGATATGGATTGCAGTCTAGGGTGGAGGTCCTGGGGTGTGTGTCCAGATTGCCAGAGCGTGTGGAGACCTCAGAGAGGGCACCCATCTAATACCTCTGGCAGCTGAGAAAACCCCAGCGTTTGGGATGAAAACTCTCCTGTCTGGTGGCAGAGTCCTACTGTGGCAAAAAGCCCAAAAGTCAAATAATTGAGTGGCAAAATGAGCAGGCAAAGGAAACAAAGCAGACAGAAGATTCTAACATTACACTCCTATTTTGGGGACAAAATGGAGCAATGCATGGAACAGGAGGAAAACGGTGAAGTCAGAACTGCACCAAAAGCTTCAAAGGAAAATACAAGCTGGTTACAGGCCATAGAGGACCTTAAGAAGCAGATAAGAGAAGTGGAGGAAAAATTGAGAAGATAAATGAGAACAATGCAAGAAAATTATGAAATGAGAGTCAACAGCCTGACTGAAGAAAATAATACCCTAAAAAACAGACTGACTCAAATGGCAAAGGAGGCTCAAAAAGGCAATGAGGAGAAGACTGCCTTAAAAAGTCAAATTTGCCAGATGGAAAAAGAATCTCAAAAGCTCACTGAGGAGAATCATTGCTTCAGAATTATATTGGAGCAAATGGAAGCTAATGACTTTATAAGAAATCAAGATGCTGTTAAACAGATCCAAACAAATGAAAGAATAGAAGGCAATGTGAAATATCTCATGGGAAAAAACCACTGACCTGGAAAATAGATCCAGGAGAGATAATTTAAAAATTATTGGACTACCTGAAAGCCATGACCAAAGTAAGAACCTAGAAAGCATCCTCCAGGAAGTTCTCAAAGAAAACTGTCCTGATGTTTTAGAACCAGAGGGCAAAATAGAGGTTGAAAGAATCCACTTATCACCTCCTGAAAAAGATCCCCAAAAGAAAACTCCTAGGAATATTATAGCCAGGTTCCAGAATTCCAAGATTAAGGAGAGAATATTACAAGCAGCCAGGAAGAAACAATTTGAATATTGTGGAAACACAATCAGGATAACCCAGGATCTGGAAGCTTCTACACTGAGGGATCGAAGGGCTTGGAATGTGATATTCCGGAGGTCAAGGGAGCTCGGATTAAAACCAAGAGTCACCTACCCAGCAAAACTGAGTATATTGTTTCAGGGCAAAATATGGTCATTCATTGGAATACCAGACTTTCAAACATTCTTGCTGAAAAAACCAGAGTTGAATAGAAAATTTGACATTCAGATACAAGAAGCAAGAGAAGCATGAGAAGGTAAACAGGGAAAAGAAATCATAAGGAACTTATCAAAGTTGAACTATTAACATTCCTACATGGAAAAACAATAATTGTAACTTATGAAACTTTTCTCAGTAGTTGAAGGGATTAGAAATATATATAAATATATGTCTTTATATGAGGGTATGCGGGCATATGAATACATATGTGAATGTGTGTATATACAGGTATACATGGATAGAGGGCACAGGACCAATTTTACAGGAAGGGATGATACTTAAAAGGTGAAATTAAGAGGTGAGAGGAATATAATGAGAGGAGATGGGGAGAGACAGATTGGGGCAAACTATCTCATACAGAAGAGGCAAGGGAAAATGGTTACAATGGGGGGGAAGAATAGGAAGGCAAAAGGGAATGGGTCAACCTTATTCCTATTGAATCTGGCTTGAGGAGGGAGGGAAATACACACTAAATAGGGGATCTCACCCTCCAGGAGAATGGGGGGGGGAGGGGATGAGAGGGGGGATGATGAAAGGGAGGGCAGGCTGGGGTGGAGGGCAGTTGGAACCACCCACTTTTGAAAAGGGACAGGATCAGGGTGGAGAATAGAGCAGGTGGGAGGTGGGATGGGAGGGAGGGAAATACAGTCTGTCTTTTACAGTATATCTACTATGTTATTGTTTTGCATTAACCGCACATGTACAATCTATACTGAACTGCTTGTCTCCCCAGTGGGGGTGGATGGCAGGGGGGGAGGGGAATGAATCTGGAATTGAAAGTTTTAAAATCAAATATTGAAATATATATATGTGTGTATGTGTATACACACACACACACACACACACACACATATATATATATATATATATATACTATTATTAATACCATCTACATGCAATTAAGAAATAAGATATACAGGCACTGAGGCATAGAGATCCACTGGAAAAGTCGAAACGGGTATGGGAGAAAATATGGGAGAGAGCAGATCGGAGGTGGGGATATCCTATGGGACTGCTATTTTGGGGGGATGGGTGGGGGAAAAACGGGGAGAAAATTTGTAACTCAAAATCTGGCAGAAACGAATCATGTAAATCAGAAGTTAATAAAGCATTAAAAAAAAAAGATTCAGGAGGTAAAGAACTAAACCCTAAGTGAGCCTTACTATGCACTTCCTGAATATCAATATACCTGTCGCATTAAGAACTAAGAGTATTATTGTGATAGACCAAGAAGCCATGATATTAGAGATGGAGTGTTGGTCTTGGAGTAAGGAATTACAAAGTTTTAACCTTGCCTTAGACCCTTACTAGCTCAGTATCTTATAAACTCTCTAAGGTTTTTTTTTCATCTTTTGGACTTGATATCATCTAACTTTAAATCTATTAGTTATTGACCTATGTCCATTTAACAAAAGCCAGACAAGGTCTATGGGACCATCTAGCTTTCTTTTTCACGTCCCTTCAAGTTTTAAGAATTTTGTTCTTCTGGTATCTTCATATTGTGTGCAGTACTTCAATATTTCTCATCTCTATTCTTTGCTGACTCATTTTAGCCTATGACCTGATTATTTCTCTCTCAATATTTATTCCCAGTAACTACTTTGGTATTTTTGTTCCTGGTATAAGCTTATAATCATGTTGCTGGTTTTTGGCATCTTAGATACTTCTATTTACAACTCAATAATCCAGCAACTTCTTCAGAGCATGGTGAAATCTGCACAATTCCAGATTGCTAGTCATTGCAACCAGTTATTAATCCTTAATTTCTTTCCTTTTAGATGGTTTAGACATGCCAATAGTCAGAAATCTGGATAATAGTAACACAAAGGATATATGAAATAAAGGGAAAGGAAGTTTTTTTTTTTTTTAAGTCTTTCACCTACCTGGAAGATGAGTTTGTACAAAGGGAATATGTTTTCTTTTTTTTTTTATCTAAACATGGTTTTGCCATCTCATCTTTCTTAGCAAAACAGAGTCTTTTTTCCTTTCACTCATGTCCAAATACAGAAGTTGACAAATGGAATAAAAGAAAGAAGACAATTGTACTAGCCAAGAAAAAAAAAAACATCTTTCTACATGGAAGGAAAAACAATTACGTTTTGATAGATTCCTACTGAACAGATTGTATAATAACATTGTAATAAATATTTTGTCCTTCAAATACAAAGAAGATTTTATTCCACAATGATGTTATTTCATATATTGAATTTTTGCAAGTATTCAAATCCCGAGGAAAAGAAAATTCAACACTGGCAAGATATATTGCTATGAAGTTTTCTTTTTCTTTAAGAATTCTGCACATTAAAGTAGTTTGGGGATAAATTAAAAGAAATTGTTAAAAGTTTCATGTTTTTCATTTTTTATAATAAAGAAACATTACTTATTCTTAAAACATTTTCCTTATTTTATTTCCATAGTTTAAAAAATATGTGGTGAATTTATCTCTTTGTTGTCCCTTAGGAAAAAGAAAGTGTTGAGTATTCATTTTGCTACTGCCTGAAATAAAGGATTATTGTTTATTAAGTAACAACAGAACTGTCAAGATGGTCTGAAACCAATTGCTTTAAATGCTTCCAAAACTTGTTCTTCTTTCCCAGCAGAGAAGTAATTGTTTTCTAAAGAATTGATTGGAGGTCAATGGCTCAATGACCCTGACATTACACACCTTTAGCAGCCAAGCTTTTTTCTAAGCACCATAAAAGCATCCAGTTGATTTGGTCAATTCATTAAACCAAACAATTAATTCGAGAAGAAAAAAATCAATCTTATGGGTTATTTGATGCATGAAAACTCAAAATCTCAATTATGTGACCAAACTCAACTAATGTTGGCTTCAGGAAGGTTGGTTTAATCAGATTAAATAGATTTTTCCATTTAATCTATTATAACTCTAAATATTGTTAATTCAAAGTTCATTTATTAAAAAAATCAAAATATATAAAGCATAGTCTAAATACATTTTAATTTAACATGTTTATCAAGTACCTACTATGTGCAAGTTTTTAGGCCAGAAATGAGGAAACTGTTGTCTCAAGGCCACATGTGGACCTTTACATACTCAAGTGTGAACTTTTGAGTGAATCCAAACTTCATAAAGGTAGCACTTGAGGATCTAGAGGATCACATGTTACCTTAAGGCTGTAGGTTCCCCCAACCCTGTTCTAAGCTTTCTTGTGCAAGTCACTGTCAGGGATAAGTAGAACCATTGAATACTAGGAAATCAAAGGAACTTTAAAAATCATTTAATACAACCCTTACACAAAGCAAAGAATCTTAGTCAAAATCGCCTCAATAACTGATCATTCAACAATTGATTTTATACCTCCAGGATTATGGAATTTTTAATTTCACAAAGCAGATCTTTGCATTTTCTGACAACTGAGTATCAAAAAGTTCTAAAATAGGACTGAAATCTACACTATTGCAGATTTCTCATTTGCCTATATTATGGTGTAAAGGTTATATGAAATAAATATTACTTTTATTCCATATGAAACTCATTCATATGTTTGAAGAAATAGTCATGCTTTCCTAAGTCTTCAAATTCAAAATCTCCTGGTCTTTCCAACAACTTTTATAAAACAGACAGCTTCTAATCTATCCACTCACTTCTGAACATTCTTCACCTTGTCAATATGCCTGTTAAAATGTGGTGTTCTCAAATGAACACAGCATTCCACATATGTGAATTTATCAGTCCAGAGCAAAATTAGAACAAAATCTTTCATATTCAGCATTTCTTTAATAATTGATAGATTGGCAACATCACTGGTAATTTCCCTTCCTACATGGATTGAGCTAGAAACAACTTCCATGGCAGCTCATATCACAATCATTTCCCCCAATTCTTCTGCAGATACTCCATAGAATATCTGCCTGATGTGCTAATTACTTTCCTGTGGTTCTTTTGATAGCTGATGCATTTTATGGCAACACTCAATTGTTTATCTTTTATCCCTTAATCTATTAACATGACCATCACACCTTCATTTTCAATCATGCCTTTTGATGTCTTTTCAATCTCAGTCATTGTTGTTAATATACAACAATTAATTTGCACACATCATCCACCCTTCCATTGCACTTTGAATGAATATAAATTTCATCGAAAAAGCCCTAAATATTTTAGTTCTGTAATTATAGCCAGATAAGTTTTTGGTTTTATGGAAAACACATCACACAATGAATTCATGTTCAGTTTTCAGTCAATGAAAATATCCAATTTTTTGAATAAAATTATTTAACTATACATTTGCCATCTTAGACTTATTCACTTGATTTTGTGAAATATGACAATTTTCATTAATTCTTATTTAGTTCAGGTTTGATCTTCTCACTTGCTAAAATCTGTATTTGTGAATCAGCCATTTACTCTATTAATCATGTCTTCAAATTTTACCTGTAATGACTTGATTTAGTTATTGATAAAAATGGTAAACAGTATAGAATTAAAAGGAGAGCTTCCCCATAGCTTGATATGAAGAAATAAGACAAAAAACATTTATCAAGCACCTACTGTATTTCAGGTACTGTGCTAAGTTTGATGTATTAATTACAATTCTTTTGTTTTAACCTTTATTCTGTTATTATTTTATTTCAAATATCATAACCTATATGCAATGCCTTAAAATATTAAATTGTAATATCAATGACTTGTCTTTCTATAGGCAATTATAATGACAAAAGGATGAAGCACTGAGTCAAATTGGAGTCAGGAAGACGTGAGTTTAAAATCATATTTTGATCACTGGCAAGTCATTGAGGTCTATTTGCCTCAGTTTCCTTGTCAGCAAAGAAGAGAAAATAATGAAATTTAACTCCCAGGATTGTTGTGAGGATCAATTAAAGTCATATTTGTAAAGCACTTAATCCTATGCCTGGAAATAATAGTAAATAAATGTTTGTTCCCTTTCTGCCTCTTCACCCCTTCTTCCTTTGATTCTTCTTTTCCTCCTCCATCACTTTCTTCTCCTTATTAGGTCATGACTTCATGAATGCAGGAGCAGCAGGTCCTACTGTTGAAACACCTTCTCCTAATTGAGATTCACAATTTTTCTGCAACTTCTTTTCATTGTTATAAATCTGTATCATTGTTTCCTGATGTCTCACTGAGTGATTAGGTTCCAGTTGCCCAATTCTAATTTTTAATGAATTATTTTCTTCAGTGAGCTTTTGTATTTCTTTTTCCATTTCACCAATTTTGTATTTTAACGAGTTCTTTTTCAGAGAATTTTTTGTTTCTTTTTAATTAGGCTAATTCAATTTTTAAAGTATTTTCTTAAGTATTTTTGAGACTCTGTTACCAAGCTGTTACTTCTTTTTTAAATAATTGTCTTGCATCATTCTCATTTCTTTTCCCAACCTTTCCGCTATCATTCTTATCTCTTTCCTTAACACTTTAGGATTTTTTTTTACTTTGGTTTTAAGTTGCACTTTTCTTTAAGACTTTACTGTATTTATTTATTGCATTGTTTTCTTCTTCTGAGTTTATGTCTTTCTCTTCCCTGTAGCAGATTTTAATGGTTAAGTTCTTTTGTTGTTGTTTGTTTGTTTTTCCAACCTAATTCTTTACCTTGAACTTCATTTTAAAGTTGGGCTCTGGTAATCTAAGGGTGGAGAAGCACTGTCCCAAACTTCAGAAATTTTGTGCTACTGTTTTCAGAATTAATTCTAGGGATCTCCAAGTTTTAATTGCTTCCAAGGCAGTAAGATTGGGAGAAAGTTGTCATTACTGTTCTCTTGGTTTGTGCCCTAGTCTTTACCCAGAAAGTGTCCCTAGTGCCCTGTAGGCAAAAGAAATATCTCTTCTTGGCTCTGTAACTGTAACCAGATCACCTATTTTTCTGCAAAAGCAGATTCTAGTGATCTCCTACTTTAAATTAACCTACATTAATTCGTCAATATGTGTGTGTGTGTGTGTGTGTGTGTGTAAAGCCATGCAAAAGCAGCTTTCCAGAGGACTACTGCTGTGAACAGGTTTCAAGAATCTGTTTGCATAGTATAGTGATCTCTCAATTTATTCAATAACAAATCAGAGCAAAATATTCATAGATAATCAAAATACAGCATGCACCATGTCACACCTCAACAACTTATCACTAAAATGGCCACATAGTTCTCACCAAAGTGGTCACATAGCTTTCAACAAAGTACATTCATTTAGTCAATCACAAAATCCTTAATTCAATCACCAAGTATAAAAGTCAAAGGGCTCCACCCCTAGGTCAAAGTAAATCACAATCTTCTCTGTCAGTACACAGTATCCAAGTAAAGTCTTCTTTCAGCTTGAAACAAGGCTGGCTCTCAGCTTCCATGGTTCCTCTTTCATGGTCCCAGCTCCAACACTCACCTGGGTTCAAAGGCAGTCAGCTCCCAGTTCCTTGTCCAGCTCCTTGTCCAGTTCATCCAGTTCCTGTTCCATGTTGAAGTCCACAGTTTCTAGTCCACCTGAAGTCTTTGACAGTTTCTATTTCTGGAAAAACAATGCTTGACAGAGCCACAATAATATTCATGCACATTGCCGGCACCATCATCAATTCACTATCTGCCTGTGAAATCAACTTAGAATCACCAATAAGGTCTGAGAATTCAACACAAATCATCAACATATAAATTAACACACACCCACAAACATGGTCCAAGAGGTCAGCACAAATCATCAGTGAAGTGCCAGGACCTCCAAAACACTCTTCCAGGACTTCTGTAAACATACAACCAGAAACTCCTCTTTCCAGGCTTCCAAAGTATCACAAACAAACATCAGCACAGACAGAGCAGACAAACAGAGTGAAGAGATACCACAAGTTTTCTCCTTTTTGACTCTGCCACCACAAGAGTCCTAGTTTCAGTTCTTCCGTCTCTAGCCTGGGCTCTCCTCATATATGGCCATTAGCTCCTCCCATTCCTGTTGCAGGAGTTCATGAGTTCTAGGGTTCACAAGTTGTGGGGTTCACATGTTCTATTTCTTAACAGATGATATAACTTTCAAAAGAAACTTGAACTGAAACAAGGTGTTAATTCAGTAGCTGAAACAAGATGTGACCTACTTCTGTGCTTGCCATTATATTGTGGTATAACCACAGTAGAATGTAAGCTTATTGAGGACAAGAAATGTTCTTTTTATTTTTCCTTTGTAACCTTTTAAAGCTTGCATAGTGTCTTGCTAAAGGTGGGTATTTAGTTGTTGTTGTTGTTTTTATATTTAATTTAGTTTCCTGATAGAAACATTCATTAACATGTAACTTGGTAGAAGTAAGGGAGAACTTAAAAAGATAAAATAAATTTGATTACATGAAATTGAGGAGCTTTTGTACAAACAGAATCAATGCATATATGATATGAAAGGAAGAAGTGAGAAACTAGGAAATTAATATTTACATTAAATATCAATGACAGTGGTTTGCTATACAAGATTTATAGACAAGTTTTTTCTTTCTTTTCAAAATTGATTTAAGAAATAGCTTGTTGGTAAAGATGAGAGGGAGAGGGAATCTAAGTGATCTTTAAATTAAAAGAAGTAAATGAGATCCTGTAATGGGAATGTGAATTTTAAATATCTTCCCTGCCCCTAGGCTAAAGTGCACCTGGACCCTGGGGTGGGAGGCTTGTTTTTCAGTAGATACTTCTTGATTGGCCAGTGGGTCAATAAGGTTGTTGCATTCTCTGAGCCAGGAGAAAGCTATATAAGCCCTGATGTGTAGCTTTGTTTTGGGTCTCACTTTGAGAAGTGTTCTGTGATTTGATATGGATTCTGGGAAGCCATTGTCCAGAGCCCCCTGGCTTTGAAAAACCCAAATGTTGAAACCCAGATGTTGATTTGGTATGGATGTAATGGTTGGACAGTTTGGAAAGCTGTCTACTTGATCTGTTTCTGTCTTGATAATTCTGCCTGTATACTTTGAAGTTCAGGGTGCTGAACTTTTTCCCTGAAAAAGGTAAACGATATATGTTTGACTGATTAAAGTAAGCTTGTTAACCCAGTTTGAGTTGCTTTCCTTTATCAAAGCAGATCTAAGAACCTGTGTGAGCAGCCACCCTGGGGATGCTGGGGTGCTTGCTGCTACAGATCCCTAAAAGTGTTTTCAGGGATTTTTCATCATGAAACACATTGGGAGAAAGGAAGGCTTTGCTTTCCACCTTACGGTTTTTATAAATTTTTCATTCTTACCACTATTTTTCACTTTTATGGTGGCTAAACTACTTATCCTGAGGTCCCCCATGCTCTGAAAACATGAATTTCCAAACTTTTCTTGTATTACTCTGTTCTCTATATTCACTACAAACATACATTGATAGTTTTGGGGATGCAAAATCACATTAATATAGGTTTTCCTTCCACTGATGAATATTAAAATCTATCTATTTTTAAATTCCCTATAATTCTTGTTCATGTTTTTCCATACATATTTTCTGACAGATTTATTGCATACACTGGAAGATTCATTCTTTGATTTGTGAAACCAATGCAATGTTTAAGAACTTCTTCTTTTATCCTGCATACTGTTTTATATAGCTAACATTTTTACATTCTGATCTTACATTACCTTAGGGACAATGTCTTTCTTTTGTTGTTTCATTGATAAATGCCACCATTGTTAATTAACTAAATATAACCTATTTGTTTCTACTAACATCATCTGCCTTTCTGGACAAATACAATTTTGATTACTTTGATAATTTGGTTTTCAATCAGTCACAATCATGGAATCATTGGGAGGCTAATGTCATGGTTTTGTTCCATTTTGTGTATATATACATATGTGTATATGTATACACACATCTATAATACACACACATATATACACATGCACATACACACACAGGTATACAAACATATGTGTGTGTGTATGTGGAGAGAGAGAGTAAGAGAGAGACTCATCACCATATTAGTTGTGTTGTTATTTTTGTTTTTTGGGGGGTGTAGCAGCAAGCACCCCAGCATCCCTATGGTGGCTGCCACCACAGGTTCTTAGATGTGCTTTCATAAAGGAAAGCAACTCAAAATGGGTTAACAAGCTTACTTTAATCAGTCAAATATGTATCATTTACCTAGTTCAGGGGAAAAAGTTCAGCACCCCGAACTTCAGAATATACAGACAGAATTATCAAGACAGAGAAACAGATCAAGTAGACAGTTTCCAAAATGTCCAACCATTACCTCCATATGAAATCAACATCAGGGTTTCACAATCTGGGTTTTCAAAGCCAGGGGCTCTCATCAATGGCTTCCCAGAGTTTCATCTGATCAAATCACAGAACACTTCTCAAAGTGAGCCCCAAAACAAAGCTACACATCAGGGCTTATATAGCCTTCTCCTGGCTCAGAGAATGTAACAACCTTATTGACTCACTGGCCAATCAAGAAGTATCTACTGAAAAACAAGCCTCCCACCCCAGGGTCCAGGTGCACTTTAGCCTAGGGGCAGGAAAGATCTTTAAAATTAACATTCCCATTACAGGGGGAAAGGGTGTAAAGACAATTGGGGTTAAGTGACTTGCCCAAGGTCACATGGCTAGTTTTTTTTTGTTTGTTTGTGTTAAATGACAGAGGCTGGTTTGAATTCAGGTCTCCTGACTCCAGGGCCAATGCTCTATCCATTACACCACCTACCTGCCCCTAGTGTTGTTGTTTTTTAAACTGCAAAAACTCAGAATGTTCTAAGTTATATAGTGGGTTTCATATCAGAAATAGTAGAAGGAAATCTTGTGGTAATAATATCATAGATTTTTGAAGTATTGGTATAGATAGAAAGTAAATCATTACAAAGAGTTGAGTCTGTAGTCTCAGGTTTTATGGAATCTGATATGCCCTTGAGAGGCAGTGTTATAATGCATAGAGAGACAAACTTGAAGTAAAAAATAACTGGCTTCTACTCCCATAGCTGATATATATATATATGTATATATATATATACACACACACACACATATATATATACATATATATACACATACACACATACATATATATAAATATATATGTATGAATATTAGCTAGGTAACATAGGACAAGTTCCTTGAAATCTCATTA
The DNA here is from genome assembly GCF_028583685.1 of Petaurus breviceps papuanus. NCBI lineage: Eukaryota > Metazoa > Chordata > Mammalia > Diprotodontia > Petauridae > Petaurus > Petaurus breviceps. Next base: position 29,261,229 of record NW_027185761.1, on the reverse strand, counting down.
CTCTACACAACTCTCCAAACTTATAAGCCTTCTTTCTGAGTGTAACAGAGAGGGTGATGACCTACATTTGGAGACAGTTTTTTCATCTACCTTTTGTATCAGTAAACCATAACTCTCTAGCTTCTATTCTATCTCATTTTAGTTTTTTTATTTTTAATTTTTTCTCTTTTTTGTTTACATCATTCATTTTCACAAGAATTTGAATTACAAATTTTCTCCCCATTTTTTCCCTACCCACCAGACTGAAACAGCAATCCCACTGAATATCCCCTCCCCCAATGTGCTATCTCCCATATATTCCCCCATACCCCCTCTGACTTTCCAGTAGGTCACGGTGGACCGCTATGCCCCAGTGTCCTGTTTATCTTATTTCCCAGTTACATATAAAACAATAATAATAATAATAATAACAATAAATTTTTTAAACATTTTATTTGAAAACTTAGAATTCCATATTCTTTCCCTTCCTCCCTCATCACTCACATTTATTGGGAAGATAATCAATTCAATATAAGTTGTATATGTGTAGCTATGCAAAACCTTTCCATAGTGGATATATTATGAAAGACTGATTATATTTCACTCCATCACATCCCACTGCCCACTTGTTCTCTTCTCTACTTTGATACTGTCTCTTTTCAAAAGTGGGTACTTCCAGCTTCCCTCCCCCACAGTCTGTCTTCCCTTCCATCATCCCGCCTCTCATCCCCTTGCCTCCTACTCTCCTGTAGGGTGAGATACACTATTTAGTGTGTATATCATTCCCTCCCTAAGCCAAATTCAATGAGAATAAGGTTGACTCATTCCTTTTTGTCTTCCTATTCTTCCCCTCCATTTTAACAGTTTTCGTTTGACCCTTCTATATGAGAAAATTTACCCCATTCTGTCTCTCCACATCTCCTCTCATTATATTTCTCTCTCACCTCTTAATGTAACCTTTTAAGTATCATTCCTTCCTATTCAATTGTTCCTTTGCCCTCCGTTGATGTATACCTGTGCACATATACACACATATGTATTCATATACCCATACACCCTCCTATATAGTCATATATATGCATATATATATACATATATATATGCACATTTCTATTCCCTTCAACTATTCTCACATTGAGAAAAGTTTCATAAGTAACAATTATCATTTTTCCATGTAGGAATATAAATAGATCAGCATTGATAAGTTCCTTATTACTTCTTTTCCCAGTTTACCTTTTCATGGTTCTTTCCTTCCTGTATCTGAATGTGAAATTTCCTATTCAACTCTGTCTTTTTCCATTAAATGAATATATGTGCCCCTGAAACATGATACTCAATTTTGCTGGATAGGTGATTTTTGGTTTTAATCCCACCTCCTTTGACCTATGAAACATCATATTCCAAGCCCTTCAATCCCTCAATGTAGAAGCTGCCAGATCCTGTGTTATCCTGAATGTGTTTCCACAATATTCAAATTGTTTCTTCCTGGATGCTTGTAGTATATTCTCCTTGATCTGGGAACTCTAGAACCTGGATATAATATTCCTAGGACTTTTCTTTTTGGTATATATTTCAGAAGGTGATCAGTGGATCCTTTCAACCTCTCTTTTGCCCTCTGGTTCTAAAATATCAGTTTTCCTTGGGAATTTATTGAAGTATGATTTCTAAGTTCTTTTTTGATCATGGCTTCCAGGCAGTCCAATAATTTTTAAATTATCTCTCCTAGAGATCTATTTTCCAGGTCAGTCATTTTTCTAAGGGAACATTTCACAGTGCCTTCTATTTTTTTCATTTGTTTGGATATGTTAATAGTATCTTGATTTCTCATAAAATCACTAGATTTCATTTGCTCCAATCTAATTCTAAAGGAATGATTCTCTTCAGTAAGCCTTGGAGAATCTTTTTCCATCTGGCAAATTCAGCATTTTAAGGCATTCTTCTCCTCATTGCCTTTTTAAGCCTCTTTTGCTATTTTAGTTATTCTATTTTTAAGGTGTTATTTTCTTCTGTCACTCTGTTGACTCTCATTTCATATTTTTTCTTGCATCATTCTCATTTCTCTTCCCAATTTTTCCTCCACTTCTCTTATTTGGTTTTCAAATTCCTTCTTAAGCTCCTTTATGGCCTCTAACCAGCTCATATTTTTCTTGGAAGCTTTTGGTGCAGGAGTTCTGACTTTGCTGTCTTCCTCCTGTTCCATGCTTTGATCCTTTTTGTCCCCAAAATGGGAGTCTAATATAGTATTGATCTGCTTCCTTTGCTTGCTCATGTTGCCACTCAATTACTTGACTTTTGGGTTTTTGCCACAGTAGAACTCTGTTACCATAGAGGGGTGCTTTGTCCCAATTGCTGGGCTTTTCTCAACCACCAGAGCTCTTATTTGGGTGCCCTCTCTGAAGCCTCCATTAGCTTTGGCAAACTGGACATGCACCCCAGGACCTTCACCCTAGACAGTGATCCAGATCCAAGCAGGTTAAAGCAAGAGAGTATACCCTTCAGACTTGTCACTTGGTCCCCCTACAATCTGCAGCCCAAGAGCTCTGAAGCAGTCACGTGGCATCAGCGACATGGCCGTCATGCATCAGAGGTTTCTCTCCCTGGGGGCAAAGGATGGACAGCACTCCTGGACTTCATGTTCCCAAAGTCCACACTGTACTGTCCTCTCACTTTGTACTTAGCATCTATGGGTTGATAAATCAGGAAACTGCCACAGCTGCTGGTGATCTGACATCCCTCCAGCCCGTGGTTGATTGTGGCTGCCCTGATGCTAAAACCTCTGGCTCATGGGGGCTGGGCTTGGCTCCCAGATTGCTGTGCTGGCTCTTTCCTGCTGGCCTGCCAGACTGTCTTCAGTGGGAAGTTAGCTTCTCTCTGTCATTTTGTGGGTTCTATAGCTCCAAAGTTTGTTTAGAGTATTTTTAACATGTATTGGAGGAGGTGGGAATGGGAACCCCATGGATGTCCTGTTTCTACTCTGCCATCTTGACTCAGCCCCAATTATCTCATTTTTAAGATATTAATAAGAAACATTTTACTGAAGGAAAATAATTAATGCTACATTTTAATATATCAAGTTAAAAGATTTCTTTTTGCTTAAGAATAATCAAGACACCGTTATCTATTCACTCCACCTCTTAGAGGTAACGAAGGTGTTTCTTTCTTTAGGAACTGTCATAATAAGGAACTAAAGGACCCTCAAATTTTTTTTTCTATTAGCCATGAGTATTTGAACTACTTGTCAAGCAGGGAAATATGTTGAACAAGACTGGACTCCTCTCAGCAATGCAGTGATAGAAGTCAATCCCAAAAGACTCATGATAGAGAGAATATATGCACCCAGAGAAAGACCTAGAAAGAACTGAGTTTATATCCAGGTGGAAGCAAAATACGTGATCTTTTTCCTTCTATTATTTCGTTTTATGTCCTCTTTACCATTTTTCATTCCAGCTGATACAATCCTTCTTTATAACCTGACTAATGTATAATGTGCAAGTATTTACAGATCCTATACTTGACTATATGCCGCCATGGGGTGGGGGGGGG
>NW_027185761.1:29232292-29257607 GCF_028583685.1 Petaurus breviceps papuanus | reverse complement strand
AAATGAATGGATGAAAAAATAAATAAATAAATAAATGAATGAATAGATAGATAGATAAATAAATAAATAAATGAATGGATGAATGAATAAATAAATAAATGAATGAATAAATAAATGAATAAATGAATGAATGAATGAATAAATAAATAAATAAATAAAGCAATGATTCCACTCACCACCGGTAAATAAAATGTGCACACATTTATGGTAAAAATAATAATAATAAAAAAATAAAATACAAGCTTATTTGCCAAGACACACGTAGAGAGGCAGAGAGACAGACACAGAAAGAGGAGAGAGAAAGAGACAGACAGACAGAGAGAGAGAAGAGGAAAAATGGAGAGAGAATTGGAGTCGGTTTTCATGATGCTTCTCGATATTTCTAATATTTGAGGTCTTTCAAATTGACCTCTAAGTGACTTTAATATTGCATCTCTTCAGGTACAGTTTTCTTTTCCATGTATTTGGTACATCCAGAATCTTCCGGATTGTCTTGAGTTCCATTTTTATTCTTTCTTGTATCAGAAAGAGTATAGAAATGTTCATAGAAAAAGATGCCAATTACTCTGGATGATAAAATAGATGAGTATAGAAATGCTTTCAAGTCTGTTGCATTTTGTGTCTATTTGTTTTTCACTTTCTTTTTAAAATGTTCTTTCATTGATTGGAGTTACTTAGAGTTCACTCCAATTTTTCTAAAGGCTCATTTTCCTCCCCACTATTGTTTTTTATTTTGAGGGGGTGGAGGGCAATTGATGTAAAGTGCCTTGCACAAAGTAATATGGTTAGTAAGTGTGTCAAGCATCTGAGGCCTGATTTGAACTCAGGTCCTCCTGACTCCAGGGCTGGTGCTCTATTCACTGTGCTACCTAGCCCCCCCCCAAAAAAAAAACTATTGTTTGATATTCTATAAAACATTCTTATTTATAATATTCTCTCTTAATCATTTAAAAACTTGTTCAAATGAGTTTTACTCTAAATAAGTATTGCCTTTCATTATCATATCTCTTTGCTTGGCACAACAGTGAGGTATTGGTTTTCTGAACAGTGTCTGAGTTCTGTATGCCTCCTTGTTGGATAATTTTACATCAATTTAACCCCTGTAAGAAATCACACAACATATTTATGTTTACCATAAATTTTTTTTTCATTTTTCACTTATTGACATCTTTTTAAAATAATTATGTTTGGAATTACTGTTGTAATGTAATTGATTGTCTTTTCAACTTTACCCTTTCTTTAATTTGGTATTGATATTGAACTTCATTCAATAAGTGTATAATTTGACAACTATTAGATATTTGATTCTGAAATAATTCCCATATTGACATTTGTATGCTTCTATTCCATTAATCCAATATGAGGTGGGGGAAGTTATAACAGTTAAAGCTATAGAAAAATGGAATGGGATGGGTTGGAGTGAGTTCTCCCAGCTTGGAATTCTTAGATAAGAGGTTGGAAGCCCATGTACAGGATATGAGATACTGGGGATTCCTTTCTTGTATAAGTTTGACTAGATGACTGCTGAGATCCATTCCAGTTTCCATATTCTGTGATTCTTTAATTCTTGGATCAGTTTTAAGGCTTTGTAATATAATTTAGTGCTACCCTTGACCTGTGCTTATAAATATTATCTTTAAGAAAGTATATGTATCAAAGTACTTTTGGCATATAGACTTTGGACAATCTGCAAAACTCTGATCTCTTTTATTGATTTTCCCCCCCCAACAAAAACCATATATTCTAATATAGTTTCCTAAAGACCAATTATCATTGAATATGCTTCCTCTTTTTGGAAGAACTGACTAATTTGTTTTAGAATTACTCTATATCTTCATCATTCTTAAGAGATTTTTTTCTGTATAAGTTCCAAATACCAACATGGAGGTTTTTACTTATACCCTACTGAACTCTTCAGTGTGAAGTGGCTGAGCATTGGTGAAATGACATTTCCTATTTCTCTAGTGAATAAGATGTCATTAATTCCACCATTTTTTTATTTGTGTCACTCTGGAGAGCCTGTCATTTCTTTATGATTATTGGCTTCACTTAAAGCACATAACAACACTATGTATATGGTTCAGTTTCTCCAGGGTATCACTGGACAAATATTTCACATATAGAGTATGAATCACTAAATTAATGTCAACAGCCAGTCTAAACAATTTGTGAATTTCATGGCATGCTTCCCCATTTTTAATCACTCTTCTGTCACTGTGGTAGCCAAAGAGCTACATTGTACTTCAAGTCATTCTGCATTTTTATCCATTTCATCTGATAAATTGTTCTTTAAATTAAATCCAAATCATTCAAAAAATAATTTATTAAGCAATGCACCAAGTCCTGTGCTAAGTGCTGGGGATATAATTCATAAATTAAAAAACAGTCCATACTTTTAAGGACCTTTCAATCTAAAGGGGGGAAACAAATAAGGTACTCTGCCCACCAGCCCTACAAACAGAGGGGAAGAGGGGCTAAAGGAAGGGGTATAAATCAAAGCTTGAGTTAGAAGTATGGCAATGAGTATAGTGATCAGCTTATCCTGGGAGGGGAATATTGTCCTATGGAGTTGAAACCCTACAGAACTTTATTTTTCTGATATTGAATAAATGAAGGTGATGGGATTAAATGACCTCCAAGTTACTGTCTAGCTCTAAATCTATGTTCATGTGGTCTGTCATTTCATTTATGCAAGCATTACTTCCAATAATACAGCTCTAAACTGACACATTGCTGTGTATCCTGCCATAACCTTCTATAACCTTGGTCAAAAGTCAACCTAATATGGCCCAAGCAAAATGTTAGGGGCTTTGTTTGCCATCCTCTCATCATTGAATATATACCAGTTGATCATGCAAGCTGTTCATCCCTTCTTTACCCCTCTTGCTTGCTCCATGACTTTTTTCTCAATCATATATTCCTTTGATTATATCCTTTAAATAACTGTCCTATTTAAATCATTTATGTTATGTTGCAACCTACTTACACCCATTACATATGTCTCCATGTCCCTTTGAAAGGTCTTAAACTTCAGTTCGTCAGAATATGTAGTATGTATCCACATGCCAGATAATCTATATAGAGAGATAAACAAGGAGATAATGTTTCTATGGGGTTTTATGAAAATCCAGATATAAAAGTAATAACCAAATAAATAAACAAAATATCCATTGGTTCTAGCTGCCTTTTATTGAAGAAAGGTAGCAAAAAATCATTTTTTTTTTTTTACAATTGAAATAAAAGTATCAGGAATAGGTCAGCACTGTGGAAAGGAAGTAGGAGGTAATGATAAGTAACAGACGATGAATGTGAGAAACAAGTAGCTGAAAAACCTAAATGATGGTAGCAATTATTAGAAAACAGAGTTAAGTGGCCTCCCCAGGGACACACTGCTAGTAAGTGTTGAAGTTTCAGATGTGAAGTCATGTCTCCCTGACTCCAAGCCTGTCACTCTATCCACTATGCCACCTAGCTGCTCCAATGACAGATTGTTGGGAATTTTGAGCATCAGCAGACAAATTTTAGGATAGCCTTTAGAACTCCATGATGAATTGTCAAAAAAGAAGAAAATCTTATATAATCTATGCCTTGTAAATCTAGATGTGTATAACTTTATGATCCTGAATATGCCTGTATGTATGATTTATGTTTTTTAGTCTTTGGGAATTTTTTGTAATATTGGCCCTGACCTATTTTGCTTCTATGGAGATTCAGAGTAGGAAAGAGATGTTTCAAATCCCCAGAGATCCCCTGTGCTATTTCCATGAAGTCCAACTAGTTTTAGGGACATTTCTCACCACAAATTCCATAAAAGATGATAACCATGCATTGCAATAAGGTACAAATAAGCACAATTACTGCATGCACTTGAATACAAATTTAAGTTTTTGCTGGAGGGCATAAGCATTATGTTTTAAGAAGCTTTTTAAAACTTTTGACAAACATTCTTAAGAGGGAAATGGCTTTTCAAGTGCTTAGAGCATAATAAATCTGACATGTCTTAAAAAATTATGAGCAATGCTGGAAAAAAAAGTGAAGGCTATATAAAATTGTAAAAGGAATAGTTGTGTCTTTGGTCTACAACTAATGCAATATGATATTAAAAATGTCAGATTTTTATTGTTGAGAGGTTTATAAGTGAAAAGTACTTTTGAAGACGAATGAATGGTATTGTTAATCTCATCATCAAGAGGTACCCATTATTAAAGAATCTCAAGGTACATTGGTTGGATAAGATTTTCAGTGGTTAGTATGCACTGTACAATCCCATCCTTGCCAATCCACCAAGCACTTAGCAATCACTTACTATTGGGAAAAGCAAACATTGATTTAGCATTTTACATTTGATTCCATTCTGTAATTGATTCTATTCTATGACCACCTACGTTATGTTTCTTTGTCTATGAGCTAAATTCAGAAGTTTGTGAGTCCAGAAGTTCAGTCTTCCTCTCTGATTGAAATTTGAAAGTTAAGCTTCGTTTTAAACTTTAATGGAAAGAAAATTTTTATCTCTGAACAACTAGATGCTCTTGTACAATTAGAAGAAATATGTTATCCTTGAAAGGTACATATGAGTGCCATGCAATCTGGTCTGCTTTTTTTTTTCTGAAACACTGGCTGTACTTCAAGAAAGTCTGGTCTGTTATCACTATGATACTAACTATTCATTAAGGTGGGCACTACCAATAGGCTTTACATAGTGACTAGATGGAAGGAAGAGAAGTTCCTACCCTTCATTCCATATTTTCATCCAAACATATGGTTTTCCATCATCTATAATACTTAAGACTTGTAATCAATCATATTGTTTTCCATTTTTGTTGCTTCCTTTCTTCCTGTTCTTCCTAAAACAATATGAAGGCTAGTAAACCCTACCTCAGGGGTTTTTTGGTTGACTGGACAGTCGAGACCCCTCATATTGGTAATTGTCAGCCACATCAATAAATCGTACATACTCAGAGCTTTGTGCATTATTGTACATTAATTTCAATTGCAACACTGTGCAAAGTACTACATGAAATGTTTTAGATTTTGTGTCAACCTACTGAGGAGATATAACATGGAAACGGAAGAATAGACAGAAATACTGAAGTGGTTATGTGATCGCATGAAACTATATGTTATCTTCACTGATAAAGATTTTATCTTCTCCACACCTGCCAAAAGTGTTCAATTCCTATTTATTTTTCCTTATACATTTCATAGAGAGAGTTTATCCAATATGCTGGAAGACTTCCTCGTTTCACATAGTATCACAAGGATTCCCATGGAACACTCAGGAAGGGCTATCTTCCTATGATTATTGGCCTTTGCCATGTGAATAACCTATCTTTTATTTCTACTACACATTTCCCTGAAAACATAATTTATGTATACTCTTCTCTGAAGTCACAAGTTGATTATATATCATTGTCCTCTATGTGAGCATCATTTTTAGATGTTCAAAAACCTGAAAAAAATGAGCATTGACTGAGCACTGAAAATAAGTTACTACTGAGGAAATAATTATTTAATTAGAAAACAAGATTACAAGTCTATTCTGATAGGATGTTGCAATGGTAATGGGAATTTGAAGATCTTCCCTGCCCATTAACAAGCCTAAGGGAATTTGAAGACCTTCCTTGCTTCACAAATTTTTCCTGTCTCCTAAAGGGCTGAATGTAATCACATGGAGCCTGTGGTGGGAGTAGTTTGTTGAAGGGTGCAGCACAGCCCACAGAAAGCTGAAAGTCAGAGCAGTTAGAACTGGAGGGAGGGGATGACACACCCAGGGAGACACCTAGGCTTGTAAGTGTTGGTTTGTGGGAAGGCTAAAGAATGGTGTGGTTCTCTGCTGTGTTATGGTGTATTAACTTCCATGTCTCTATGATGGATTTGGTTTCCTGGTGTTGGTATTGGGTTTTCTGGTGTCTGAAAAAATGTTTTGCTTCTGTGTTTTATATGGAGAATCTGTTATATTTTGTGATTGAGAATTATGTTGGCATATTTATAGTTGCCATTGCTGCTGGGAATATTTTATTAGTGCTACAGATGTTGGCTTGTAATTAAATCACAGAAGGTTAGAGCAGACAGAGCCAGTATATCTTCAGGATAAAGGAGAATTCAATATAAAGTTAGTTGCTTTAGAACATCATTTGAAATGAGCTCTGAAAAATTCACCTTTAAAGATGACTTCATGCAGTCATTGATGATGAAGTCTAAAATCCAAGTCATAGAATTTTACTATAAAAGAAATTTGACACATCTTGTATGTCCTTGCATTATCTATTCTCTTGTTCCATCAATTAATCTTTATACATTTTAATATTTCAAAAGGCACTGTGGTCTATCATAAAAAAACTATATGACCATGTTAGGAGGTAAATTACTGAATCATTCTATAGCTTTTCCAGGCATTGGACACTAATGCAATTTGCCTCATCTACAAAGTTCTCAGTAGCCTGATCTTTAAAATGGAGAGCATTGGAGTATAGGATACTTCTTAGCTCTAATAGCCAATGATTTCTACTGTGCAGTGAAAACATCTACATAAATTATGTAGATCTTTCCTGGGATAAGAAGATGTTTATTGTGCAGCAAGATAGAATTGTGCTTAATGTAACCCTCCATAAGAAAGTTGAGTTATTCTGGAAATTGTTGAAAATATACATACACATAAATTTAGTTTAAATCTATAGTGACAAATGAAGTGGAGACTTAAATCAGCCACGTAGAAAATTTGAGAAAATACAGATAAAGATAAAATCTGATAGAAAGTATTAAAAAAAAATGAGTAATCTGAATATAATGCATACATTGATCAAATTTGAAAAGATGTAAAATCTCCATATGAATTATACCTGGGGAACAACAGTCTTCATTGAACTGCTCCTTTATCATAAAAAGGCAGCTGTACACACTTGGGGAAGTACCAGTTGCCTCTCTCAGTAACTCATCAGATCCACACTTTTATCCATATGTGTATTCCTTTACTTAACTCAGAGATAACAACGATTATAACCAGCATTTGGATAGCGCTTTGAAGTTTGCAGAGTACTCAATACAGAAAAGATGGTAAAGCACTTTATATATCTCATTTGCTCCTCATTACAACCTGGTGAAATAAGCACTATCATTGGCCCCATTTTGCAGATGAGATAACTGAGCTTGATAGATATTTCCACAGTTAGTAAGTGTCTAGCTGGGGCTGGATTTGAACTTAAGTCTTCGTGACACCCAATCCAGGTTTCTATTCACTGCATCACCTAGATGCCTCAGTCTCTGTAAACAAAGATGTATGTGTGTATGTGTCTGTGTCTAAAATAAAAGCTCCAAATGTTAGCATTAGGAGGGACTTCAGTGACCATCTTTTCTAATCTTCATCCAAAATTGAATCCTCTCTAAAATATACCTGCCAAGTGATATCCAAGCTGTACTTGAAGACATCAATGAAATGGAATTTATTATTTCCAAAACAAAACATGCTATTTTTATAGTTCTAACTGCTAATAGGGATAGAAAGGAGGCACAGTGGATAAAAGCCTGGGCCTAGAATCAGGAAGACTCAATTTTCTGTATTTAAATTTGGCCTCAGAAACTTATTCACTATGCCATATAGTAAGTCACTTAAATTTTTTGCCTTAATTTCCTCAACTGTAAAATGTGCTGAAGAAGGAAATGGCAAGTAAATTTGCCAAGAAAACCCCAAATGAAATCATGAAGGGTCAGGCACAGCTTAAAAATGACTGAACAAAAACAAATTGTTAAGAAACTATTCTTTTAAAAACATCTCAAACTGACTCTATGATTTCTACCCAGTAGGTTGATCCCAGTTATTCCCTCTGTGTACAAGCAAAAGTTTCTTCCCTTTCCCACATGAAATACTTTGAAGGCAGCTCTCATGCACCACAAGTTTTCTCTAGGCTAAGCATTCCCACTTTCTTCAACTGATTCACGGATATCACATCTACTTATTATTCTATCTATGAAGAAATTTCTAATTTTTCAAAGAATATTAGCCACAAAGGGGTGATTTTCTTTCCTCATCATTAATATTTTGAAATATACTTTTGTATAGTAAAGATACATTAAGATACTTTAGAACATTTGCTAATAATCCAGAAGAAAAAAAAAGAGAATATGAAACATAAGGATCAGTAACTGGAAACATGGGGTTTAGACACAGTTTGGTAGCCAATATAGTTGAGAAGATATCTCAGTAAATCTAACAGGGCAGTAAGGAATAAAAGGTACTCTTTGAGGGAAAAAGTAAGGAGATAAGCAAGCTTACTCATCATCTTTCACCTTAAGCTAAGTGCAAATTGAGATATTAAAATCAAGAAATTAATAAGTGCTACTTCTGTTAAAGACTGAGATTGAGAGGAAGGTAGAACTCTCATGTCCCATATGGAACATTTCTAGTGTCTCATTTTGGCTTCTTTTGACAAGATTTTAATAAAAAAAATCACAGTTTATTTTCTGAATGAGGAACAGACATGCATAGAAGGTAAACTTCAAATGTTAACCAGGAAATTTCACAACTAATGATATTTGCAGAGTGACTTTGATGTTGTGGATGGCTGCTGGCATTAGAGTTCTACTCTGTAACAATGGACATGTAACTCAGGCTTTTCAACACTTTTGGAACATAAGTTGTAGATGATATAAAATCTACATTAGTGAAGTTTGCTATTGAAATTGTATAACTTTGAAGGTATTCATAAAATTTCTTAATTTGTTATTTTACTATGTGTTTTTATTACTTTTATTTTTTCATGATCAGCTGTATCAGACCACATATATTTTCCCCTAAGGTTATCATTGATGATGATGATGATGATAACAGTGACCATAGCACCATCAGCAGCATCAAAAATAATAATAATAATTTCTTCTTTTATAAAAATCATCTAGTAGATTAGTCAGGTAAGAAATGAGGAAACCAGCAGAGAAAATTCCCTTTACCACAATGCAGAATTGTATCTTCTCCTCACCTTAAAGGCCAAGAGAGTTGTTTATTGCACAAATACTTCCCCAAAGTCAAAATATGCATTATATATATATATATATATACAAATATAGTATTTGAACACTGGTCATCTTGGGGTCAAGATCAGTTTTCTATCCACCAGACCCTGCTACCTCTCTTATTTTTATAATAAAAGTAAAATCTAAGAATTATGTTTTTCAAATTGATATTTTAATGCAATATATAAAACAATAAACATTTCTGTACAACTTCATTCATTTTAAATGAAGCCTTAACATATTTTTAACCAGTTCACTTTAGAGCTTAATGTGAAAATCAAAAACACTTCATGCTTATGGGTTGATTCAAAATCAAGTGTTTCTACTTGCCTATCTGTTACTATTCTGACCCCTTTTTCTCAAGCTGTTTAGGTGTTTTTCAATTGTAGCAAACTCTTCATGATCCAATTTAGGGTTTTCTTAGCAAAGATTGTAGAGTGGTTTGCCATTTCCTTCTCCAGCTCATTTTGCAGAGGAGGAAACTAAGGCAAACAGGGTCAAATGATTTGCCCAGTGTTACATAGCTGGTAAGTGTCTGAGGCTAGATTTGAACTCAGTAAGGTGAGTCTTCCTGACTGCAGGCCTGGCACCCTATCCATTGTGCCACCTAGTTGCCCCCTTTTTTTTGAAGTTGCCCTTTTCTTAAGCATAAAAAATCATTTGACCAGAATTAGGCTTTTATAATTTCAGAAAAAAATTTAGTTGCTTTTGTAATTTCCTAAAGTTAAAATTTCTTGCTTCCTTTTACTTGATGAAATAAAAGACAAAGAGTGAGAGAATAGGATGTCTTTCCAGTAAAAAAAAAAACATCTCTGTGTAAAAACTTTAACTTGCCTATTGTGTGCTTATAAAATTGGAGACATTCAATTTATCTTAAATAAGAAGCAACATTTTTTCAAAGTATCTTTCACATTATCATAACTTGGTAATGTGAATAACACAGGTCAGTTCACATTGACTTCTTTGCATTTTATTTAAGTTCATGTGCATCAGGATTTTTGAGTCAGAAAAGGAAAGTAAATTAAAATGCCCTTTATGAAGTACTTATTATTCTTTAATAGTACTCCCATTAATAAGTGTCAGATTTTAAAATCCTTGCTATTAGAAGATCTAGGAAATTGTTGTACCTGATTGTTCCATTCAATCATCTTTAGTCCATCATTAATCTCTTTAATTCAAATGTAAGATTATGTCACTCTTTCTTTGAAAACCTATTAATGGTCGTCATTGGCAGCTTTTTAAAACCCAAACCCCTTTTTATACTACTGGAGGCCATTCACCAAAACCCAGCTGTAACTGACCTGCTACGTGCTTCAATCAAACTAGTCTACTTGCTAGATTTTGGGTAATTACTTTCTTTTTAATCTGTGTACCTTTTCTGATCCCATTCTCAACATCCCCTCCTTGGTGCAAGTATCAAAATCCAAAGGTTTTTCAAGGTCCAACTCAATTCAAGGTTCACTTCAAATATGACTCCCACAAAGCTTTATAAGACTTCTGTAGCTTTTCCCATCTTTCCTTTGAAACCTCATTCCCCCAAAAGGCAGGAGTAGGGTCTGTTCAGAGTACATCAGGGTGTTCTACTGATGTAAATTTCCATTGTGGATGAGGATAGGTATGTTGTTTTTGAGAGACTGTGGTGACATACAAAGTAAATGTCTTAGAGATCTCAGAGCACGTATAGACATATTATTGGTTTCAGTGATTTAATCTGTAGCTAAAAGAAGATTTTTCAATAAGTTACATAGAAAGGAAATTGCACTGACTTCAAAAGTCACTAGTTTAGCAGTGCCTTAACCATTCTCTTTGGATGCTCCCTCTTGGTGGATATCTATTTATGTTTCATTTCATCACTGAAAGTGACGGATGAGAGATGATATGTGAAGGGGAAAAGACTTTGGCTTCCTCACTTTTGAGGCTGAGATATATACCTGGCTCTGTGAAAATTAGCTTTGGTCCTTTGTTTCACTGTTCTTCCATTTTACATGAAAGAGACTGATTTGAAAGAGACTGATAGTGAATCCTGATGGTTCTGGGATTCTGGTATTTGGGAATCCATGCCAGATTTTGAAGCTAATACAGCAGTTATGCATCAAAGAGCTAGAACATTAGATATCCAATCCAGCAGTGAAATATTTGTATTTTTGTTATTATTATATCTTCAAAGTAAATATTCTTTTGTAAGAGGTAATTGATGTTAAATGGTTAAATGAATCTTGCGTAAACATCACTCATTGGCATCTAACAATAAAACACAACCAACCATCTCCCAGTTGGTTTCCAAAGTTTTCTTTGATAGATTTTTTTTTGCCTTACCTGAGAGCTGATGAAAAGAACTATAAGATGATCAATTTCAATTCAACAAAGATTTGAGAGACTTTTATATGCAAGGTATCCTGCAAGGCACTAAAGATAAAAAGACATGAAACAGTCCCTGCCTTCAAGAAGTTTACTTTCTTCTGCTACCTTGGGGCATAAGGGAGGAGGATTGAAACATACACATAGATAAGAGTCACAAAATATTTATGAGAAAAGTAAAAAGAGAGACCAGGGGATTGAGAGAGAGTCAGGTCATTAGCTACTGTGGGGGAGAGGAAAGGTAGATGAAGAAAGTGTAAGTGCCACATAGGTCACCTGAGCTGAGCCTTGAAGGAGCTAGCAATTCTGAGATGAAAATGTGAGGTGGAAAAGCACTTCAGACAATGGAATTGAAAGAATGGTGAAGGCAAACCGTGAAAAGCCTTGGAAATGCAAGGTGAAATATTGTGTATAGAGAATAGAAAGTAACACAACAGAAGGAAGATTGTATGGAAGGAAGATTGGAAATATTAAATGACTGAAGATATATTTTGAAGTCAGATTGTGAAGGGCTTTAAATGTCAATGGACTCTGCATTTTAGGTGAAAAGCAAAAGACCCACTGATATTTGTTGAGTAGGGGAATGAAAAGGTCATATCTATGCTTTATCAATATCAATAATGTTAACTCTGTGAAGGATGGATTGAACAAGGTAGAGACTAGAAGCAGGGGGATGAATTGGGGGTTATTACAATAATCCAAGTAAAAAGTGATAAGGACCTAAATCAGAGCAATGATTGAATGAGTAGGAGATGTAGACAAAGATGAAACAAGACTTGACAAGGAAATCAATATTGCAGAGGAAGAAGAAAGGGAAGACCAAAGGATGGATGACACCATAGTTAAGAACCTGGGTGACTAGATGGAAATATAAATATATAGTATATATTTTAATATATTAATATTTGATAATTAAGTATATTGTTAACATATTTATTACATGTTACATTATAGTCAAATTTATTCTTATATAGAAATAATATTGTAATCATCTAACCTCACAAGATCCTAGGTCAGTGTTTAAGAACATAAATTTCAAAGATGAAATGCTCCTACATTGATAGACTGAGGTTCTTAGCTGTGTTCCCCTAAACCCATTTAACATCAATTAGATGTTGATCTAGGCCTGATCCATTTCTTTCTTGAGAGGACATTTGAATTCAGAACACTTGAATCCCAGAGCCTAGTATAGTGCTTTTCATATAGTAAATGCTTAATATATGTTTCTGAATTGAATTTATGGATATTGGAAATGTGATGACATTTATTAACAAGAAGGCACAAATAGTTGAACATATTCATTTAATTAGTGAATCAACTAACATTTATTAAGGTCTGACAATGTGCTAGGGACTGTGCTTACCACTAAAAAATAAAAAGAAAGGTGAAAACAACCTTTGACCACAAAGAGCTTACATTCTAATGGAGGAGAAGATACATAAATGATCCATACAAGATACATTTAGTGAGATAAGATTGTAGTCTAATCATAAGAAAGCTATTTCCCTCATAACACATAGAGAAATGTAAGGAATATGTATGAGCAGGGAACATATGAACCCAAGATAACTCATACCTCTCATGCTGCAGGGTTATAGATGTCCTTCAGTGATGTCATCACACTTTCCATTTCATTTATCAAGTGCGTCTTTTATATTTCATAACATTTTACTGGTCTCGTGATCACTGTTAGATACCTAGTGTCTGTCCACCATTGCTTCACCAGTCTTGTTCTCACCACTGTAAGTGTAATTATAAAACTTCACACTGTTGCCAGCTTCTAGGCTTCAACCTTCAGAGTTACCTATTGGACATGTCAACTACTGTCTGCTAAATATGTTTAGAATGCCTGACTCTATAAGCACAAACATAGTGTTTCTTTCAAGCCACAGTTGAAACTAAGAATCATTATAGGTAGCTAATGAATTGAAAAGAAATCTGTAAGCAGTCATAGTACTCCTAGGATGAAATTAATACTTCTCTTTTAAACTAATTTCATCCTGTTAGAAGGATCAACATTTCTGTCTTAAGCCTCTATTTGACTTAGTGCCAGAAAATCCCTTTTAACACTGATAAGCATCTGATTACCAACATGAATTTCCTTATGTAACTTTAGGGACTACCTTCCAATAAATGCCAGAGCTAGGTGGGTTTGAGGCATAGTGTTTCCGCTGGGTTCTCCAAGGTGTTATGGTCTTTCAGACAAATTAATTTGACAAGGAAGCATAAAATCCAAGCTATTTTTTGACCACCACCCCCTCCCCATGTTTGCCTTTATTCAAAGAGAAATCAGGTCAGCAA
This sequence comes from Petaurus breviceps papuanus, assembly GCF_028583685.1. Taxonomy (NCBI): domain Eukaryota; kingdom Metazoa; phylum Chordata; class Mammalia; order Diprotodontia; family Petauridae; genus Petaurus; species Petaurus breviceps. The sequence goes on along the minus strand of NW_027185761.1, from coordinate 29,243,942 downwards.
ACATTTTTTGAGAGCTTCCTTTGTTCCATGCTCGGTGTTAAGTGCTGAGAATAGAAAGTATAAAAACAAAAGAACAACAAAAACAGTACCTGAACTTGGTCTAATGGGGGAAAAACATGTAAATAACTATGCAAAAGTGAGATATATACAAGATAAAATGATAATAATCTCAGAAGGAAGGCATTCAAATTAATATGTAACCTGCAATCGATCATATATGGGTGTACAAATGATGTCAATAGAAAGGAACACAAATATACCATAGAATTAGTTCAGACAACAAAAGCTAGTAAAATTTAGAGAATTTCAGAGAAGGCAATGATCATTTCAAGTTAAGATAATCTGTGAAAGCTTCAAGGAAGAAATAACACCATATCTGTACCTTGGAGAATGGTTTGAACTTCAATACATAGATAAGCAGAAGGGTGTACTCCAGATACAGGGCAGCTATGTGGTACAGTGGATAGAACATCTGGCTTGGAGTCAGGAGGAGTCATCTTCCTGAGTTCAAGTCTGACCTCAGACATTTACTAGCTGTGTGACTCTGGGCAAGTAACTTAACCATCTTTACCTCAATTCTTTATCTGTAAAATGAGATGGAGGAGGAAATGGCAAACCACTCCAGTATCTTTGCCAAGAAAACCCCAAATGGGGTCACAAAAGAGTTGGACTCGGTTGAAAAACAACTCAACAACAACAAATGAACAAATAAGCCTTTTAGCTCAGGGGATTACTGATAACCCATGCTACCTTGCTAGGCAACATTATATACTTTAGATGGTTTTAGGTAGCAAAGTAGATAAAGTTCAGGTATGGATTCATAAAGACCTGAGTTCAAATCCCATCTTAAACACTTATTAGCTGTGTCACTCAGGTGACCTAAGCCTGTTTGCCTCAGTTTCTTCATCTGTAAAATGTGCTAGAGAAGGAAATGGCATACTACTCTAGTATCATTGCCAAGAAAAACTCAAATGGAGTCACAAAGAGTCAGATGCAACTGAAACGACTTAAAAAGAGAGTCACAAACAGCTATAGGGATATATAGGTATGGACACTTGGACAGAGTTAAGAAGTCTATGCAGAGGCAAATAGAACAGTTTGGCTCTACCAGTTTACATTGGGAATAATGGACTATTGGCTGTTTATGTCAAGAACTCTTCTCACTCTTGAAGGTAAATTCCATTTACAGTTTAATTTCAATACTGACATTGCTCATCATTTTTGCTTCCCTTGTGAACCTAATGACAGAAAAAAAGTTTCTTTCTCAAAATCTGCCTCCAGTGCTTAAGACAGATGAATTCTGGAATAGTAGTTACTGGACTGGAAATTCAGACACCCAAGTGTTTATGCATTTTTGCACACACTTTGCCTCAAGACTTGTTTATTCAAGATAGAGTGTTCTTGAGAAGGAGGCATTGTACAGGTGGCAGAATTACATATTAAAACAGCATATGATTCCTTGACACTACTGTGAGCATGAATTATATGACTATCTTTGCCTGTACTACATTACCCTGTGCAAGTGAAAGCCAGGTAGTATGGTATTTCCTGATGCAGCGATTATCATTTCTAGTGCAGGATGATAATTCACTGCCACTCGCCGATGTCACTAATGGTTCCATTCTCCTTGGCTTCACAGAGGTGTGGGTGACAATTTTATGCTTTCCTGGCAAAAGGAGATGATTTCTTATGATAAAAATGAAGTCTTGCTTTTTGAGCTAGAAAGGGATGATCATAGGCAACCTGTTGTCAAATGACTTTTCATTCTCCCTCCTGGGTTTTACATAGATGAGCAACATTTCTTTGAATATAAAATAGATTTTGTTTCATTTTAGGTAGTCTAGTTGGTGCAAATGCAGAAGACAAAGCTGCATGTATACAGATTCTTCTTGAACTATCTGTTCCCTGATCATTTGGCATTCTATTTTGTAAGTCAAGATAAAATCAAGTAGACATTTAAATCAACCTTGCAAATAAGTACTCACTTATAAGGATACTTCTTCCCAGAACAGTTTTTCCTCTGAGAGGTCCACATATCAATTAAATAAAGGCAGTTTTCTTCACATTTCTAGGCTATACATAAGCTTTCAATCACGGGCTACACAATAACATTTTGCCATGTTGTTATTACCCTGTCACAGAAACAGGTTCTTTCTGTACTCTTAAAGTAACCGGAAATTTCTTGCATGGTATGGAGTCCAAAATTGTTTGAATTGCAAGAAAAACCTTACAGCAAAGCTGTAAGCCAATAGCACTTCATTAAAGGGTCCATGGTCCCATTCAATGAAGTAGAACTCAGATCTTCTTCATAATCTGTGATGCTTCTTTCCCCAGGGCCTTAGTTTTATAGGACCTGACACCTAGATACTCAGAAAAGAAAAATTAAAATACAGAGACTTATTGATTGATAGATCTTGATTTTCACCCTCCAGGAGGGCCAGAATTGATGCATCAGCATGGGAGGTCACAGAATGAACAAAGGAGGGTTATGCCTTGTGATTAAGTGGTCATAAAATGGTCCCCTCCTCATGTTGGGCAAGAGAGGTGGTCCAGACGTACAAAAAATAAGCTGAGGGACCTCATGGCATCCCACCCATGCTGAGTTTAGTCATCAGCAGTCTTATGGTTAGACAAGTGGATTTATTCTGTAATTCACAATTCTAGGGGCTAATATTCAGAACTTGCTATCATTACCCCTATGAAATCTATCGTAGTAATTATTACTTATTGAAGATAAGTTTGGAATAAAAGAGGGGTCTACATTTATCATTTCTGTCAGTAGGAGGGTCATCTATTCAAGTCCCACCTCTGAAAAATGTTGACTCTCTGACACTGGGCAAGTAACAATCTTCCTAAATTCTAGGAAACTATCTTAAAGTATAAATTACAGATAAATTGCCCATCTGAGTTGGTATAGGCAATTTAAACACTTGACAATTCTATACATCAATGAAAGCTGAGATTCCATCTCTTTTTTTGGATGGGGGGGAAGGTGAGGCAATTGGGGTTAAGTGATTTGCCCAAGGTTACACAGCAAGTAAGTGTCAAGGGTCTGAGGCCAAATTTGAACTCTAGTCCTCCTGACTCCAACACCAGTACTCTATTCACTATAACACCTAACTGCCACTAGATTCAATCTTTAAAACTTTTTTTTCCTCACAAATACTTAGTTTATAATTTTAAGAAGGCTTATAATGATGTTTCCTAAGCATAAGAAATTCCTGGGAGAGGGAAAAGATGTGAAACTTTGAGATAGGTCTAGACTCCAACAAAAATATAACTTTCTTCAATTAAATAAGGATTTATTAATCATCTATTGCAAACATGGTACTTTACCAGATGCTGACATTACAAAAATGAAAAGAAGAAAAAAAGAAAGAGAGGAATAAAAGTAGAAGAAAAGGAAGGAGAGAGAGTGAAAGAGTGAAAGAAAAGATGAAATAGAGAAAAAGGAGAAGGAAGGAAGGAAGGAAGGAAGGAAGGAAGGAAGGAAGGAAGGAAGGAAGGAAGGAAGGAAGGAAGGAAGGAAGGAAGGAAATCTCCTGCCTTGAGAGTTTCCATTATGTGGAGCAAAAGTAGATCTTGTAAATACACTCATCTTACACTTTCTCTATTTGTGTTCATTCTTTCTGGATCACTTGGAAACATAAAGATTATTTCTTGTACCTATATGCCATAAAGGTGGCATATCCATATACCAAGGAACAATGAGTAGTCCAAGTCAATTTCCAAATGGAAATATTTTTTCCTTATCACATATTAGTGGCAGGATGTTATGGAAAATGTTGAAAATATGTTATAAAATTCATTTCAAAACTAGGATTGGATTCAAAGTAATTTTAATAGAGAAAAAAATTAACTGATCTGACAACATAGAAAAATAACAAACCTACCCTATGAGGCTACAAGAAATACTAGATATTTAGGGGGTGGCCAGGTAGCACAGCAAGTAAGAGCACCGGCCCCAGTGTCGGCACGACCTGGGGGTTCAAATCCGGGCTCAGACATTTAGCATCCACCCAGAAACACCTGGCTGTGTAACCTTGAGCAAGTTACTTAACCCCAATTGCTAAAAAAAAATACTAGATATTTCTATGCAATTTCTAGGTAATCATTGGGGAATAAATAGTAAACCAAGCCAGATCCGTATTCTTACCTTCTCTGGCTTACTTCTCTGGAAAGTGAAAGTAACCTCACTTTCCCACCAGAGTTGAGCCTCTACTAAAGTATTCCTGCTCATGATTATCTTTCCACCCCACCCCTGTCTCTGACCTTCAGTATTGGTGATAGAAAGGTAGATAGATGATAGATAGATAGTTAGATAGATAGATAGATAGATAGATAGATAGATAGATAGATAGATAGATAGATAGATATGTTTATGGGAAGAAAGAAAGGGGAAAAGAGATAGGGAGAGAGAGGAAGAAGGGAATAAAAGGACAAGTGAAGAGAAGAATACAAGTAAGCAATGGAAAAATGAAGAACAAAGTAAGAAATGGAGGGTAAGTATGAATCAGTTGAATGGATTCAAATTACATTTCATCAGAATAATTATTCATGGTTATGTAAGAATGAAAATGTTTTAAAAATTACAAAGTTCTTTCTATTAAACCATTTCAGGTGATCATATAAATGTACTGGATAGAGTACTGGATTCAAGTCTGCTTCTCTCATTTATAAGCTATACAACCTTGGACAAAACATTGAACTTCCCTGTTTTGTAGTTTTATCACACACAAAATAAACAAGTGGGACTCTATCACCCCCAAGAGTCCTTCTATATTTCATACTCAATTCATTCCTTGAAACAAATTTTGGACCTACACCAACAGGCTTTGACATAAGAGCCATATCACCCTAGATCATTACTGCTGGAAAACACGTTAGAGGGAACTTAATCAAAATCGTTCTTTCTAAAGATTAATAAATGTAGGACCAGAACAGATGTGACTTGTTGAAGAGGGTTGGTGGAATTGGAGTTAAAAAGAAAACAAAAACAGTAGTTATTTTTTAATGTACTACAGCATGAGGAGAAACAGCATTAGTCTGTAAATTTCTTCCTTGGATTTAGATATTTAATTTTAGAGGAATCATAGAATCCAGGGCTCGGATTTTTCTTTTCTAGTCTCTAATTGAAATAAAAATACAATACAAGGCAAAACCACTCTTAATTATGGAAGTTCTGCATTGACCTAGGTAGCCAGTACCTCAGCAGAAGCTTTGTGGGAGTGATTTGGGGGACAAATTGTCAGTTACCCATTTTCTGCTGAATTCTGTTTGAATATGAAACTTGCAATAACATCCTTATAATTATTCTTACTGAGTAGTCATCATATTGATGTTTTCCAAAAATGTATCCAATCACCTGTTGTTCTTTATATCACCAATTAACATTATGTCTTTTTCTCCTTATATTTACTTAAGGCTTCACATTTTCTTATCCCCAGGAGGTTAAGATAATGGTAAGAAAATATATTAAAAGTCAGAAATCTATAACAAAATAGAGAATGGGAGCTAGACAGAAACAGGATTATACTCAAGAGTTGTGTTTCCAAAAAAAGTGCTTGCTTAGGATTCAAAATATGTGGATTCAAATCCTATTTCTCAAACTACCTGTGTTACCTTGGGTAGTCACCTGACTTACCTAGGTCTCAAAATCTTCATTAACCAAGGAACACATTTTTTTTTCCTTTGAAGGTATTATTTTCTAGAGAGAGAGATAAAGCAGTGAATAGAGAACTGAATTCAAAGCGAAGAAGCCCTGGGTTCAAATCCTGTCTCTTTTGCTTTGTGTAAATCATTTTCCCTCTCCATGCTCTAGGCAACTCTGTAAGACTCTAAATAGCAGAGAAGGCACCTTCAAATGCATAGGCAGAAAGAATTTGCTGATCCTAGAGATTTCTCTACCTATGAAATCACAGGTCTGTTTCCTATCCCCATATACCCTGCACTGTAGTAAGAACTAGGATATTCAGTTCAGCATTTACACATTTTTTGCCATCAAGTTTTATTCTTCCTTCATTTTCCTAAGAGGGACAATGACATCCCAAGGTGATGTCATGACTTGTGAGTGAATTGAATTTAAATGAGGCATAGTTGTGCAAAGTTGTCAGCCTCACTTTCTCCTTCAGAGCTATCAGGGTCCAGTGACAATACAAAAGTCAGAAAGGCTGGTGATAGTCTGGGATGCAATGGATGACGTTGGCTTCTTCAATGTCTGACCAAGCTCTAATCATTCAATAGCACCTGCTTTAGCTACCTTCATGACTGTTGAAACAAATTCTCATCCACCTATTCCACTGGGGGAAGTCTTCACATGCTTGGGTAGATATCCTTCTAACTCACTGATGGGTTGAGGTCTGTTAGTTATTTTCAGCCTGGTTTAGCCCATCTGCCAGCATGGTTATCCCTGGTTGTGGCTATTGCACATACAACAGTTTCTGTTAGACCAGGTGAGATTTGGGTGACAGCAGACACCAGGGGTGGGTGAGCAGGCCTCTAGTACCTTAAGTCCAAATGGGCCAGGGAGGAGAGAAATAACATGATTACAAGATAATCTAGGGAGGAAAAGCAGTAGTATGTGGAGGATTTATGGAAGTCTTCACGGAGAAGGAAGTATTAGAGCAGTCTTAATGGAAACCAGGAGTTCCAAAGGTTAATATGACAAAGGCTTAGGGGACAAAGAACACAAATACAGAAAGTTTGGAGATGAAGTATATTGTCTGGGGATCAGTGAGTAGGTCAATATACCTGAACATTGTAATGTACAGAAGGGAGTAATGTGCTAAAAGCCCCTAAAGGTAGGAAAGGGCTGGGTTGGGAAGTCATGTGACTGCCCAGAGGAGCTGAAATTTGATCCAAGAAGTAAAAATAAGCCACAGTGAGAAATATACACTTTAGGAAAATTTGTTGTGCCTGTATTATGGATGGATTATGGTGAGAAGAGGAATTAGGTAGGGATATAGATATACCAAGAGACTAGGTGAGAGGGAGTGAGGACCTAAACTAAGGTGATGGCTGTTTGCATGAGTGGAGTTAGAAGAAGATAAACATGAGATATATTGTGGATATAAAAAGAACAAGAGGTGGCAATTGTTTGATATGAGGTGTTAGAGAATAAGGATTCCAAGATGACAGAGAAACAGCCTCTGAGATCTCTTCGGAGATCTAAATCTCAGATCCCTAAGCCTTGGATACTTTAAATGGGAAACCCATTCATTAAGGACATCTGTGACTCAGAGGGAGAAGGAGTTGACCATTTCCACGAGAACCTGAGCCAATTGCTTCTGCTCCCTTCTTGCCCTTTCCCTCCCCAACTACAGATTCATCACTTAAAGAAAGCAGTAGAATTCTCCTCCAGCTCAGTTAGACCTCTTTGGGCTTCTCTTATTAAAACTGCTAGGTGAGGCAGGGGAGGACATAGTGTCTCAGTCAATGACTACCAGCTTTGCTATCTTACCCCATTATTTTAAGCCAGTATTAGGGATGGAGGGAAAGGTTGAAAAAGGATTGCCCTAACCATAGGCTCCTTGGAGGGGCTTTATCTATTCCCTTCCAATAAGAAGTGCTCACCAACTACATAAATTTCAAAGAGTATAGGTGTAAACTACAAAGACAATTTGTAACCCTCAAGCTGCCAGGTTAAAATGAGGTGGACAGCAGATGAAACAATCATTTTAAGATGGATTTTTAAGAGGGAAAATTAAACTCTGTAATTTCCTTTAAAAGTCTTTATTTGCAAGATTCCTCAGCTTTCCTTAACTTCTCTCTTCCTAGAGCTGTTTTTTCCTCTAGTTACTCAGTATCTGTACCACTCAATACCTACCTTTTAATAATTTTATTTAATCTTTTTTCTCATCTTTTAAAAAATTATCCTGTTTTTAGGACTATTTCCCTTTCCAAATTCCTCAAGTCGAAAGTATTTATTTCAGTATTTATTTTGAAGTTCAGTTTTACCTCTACTTACATCTCTGAAGCCATTTGCCTAGGGAGCATAGTCTCTTTTATTGTTCAGTTGTTTTTTTCAGTCATATCTGTTTTTCCATGACTCCCATTTGGGGTTTTCAGGGCAAAGATACTGAAGTGGCTTTCCATTTTCTTCTATGTCTAATTTTACAGATGAAGAAACTGAGGCAAAGAGGGCTATTAGGTACAGAGAAAAAATGTAAAGGGCCATAGGATAGTGGTTTTGTACTTTGGAGAGACCTCAGAGTTCACCTGGTCCAATAATCTGATTTTACAGATGAGGAAAGTGAAGACAGAAGAAGAATACATTTCCCAAACACATAGAGGCAATAAGTATCAGAGATAAGATCTGATCCAAGGTCTTTTTATTCCAGACCACTAGTGGTCTTTTCCCCATACAACATGGCCTATACATACTATCGATGTGTGTGTGTATGCATGTGTGTAGGGGGTTGGATTTGGAGTCAAAAGCATGTGTTAAAGTCTATAATTGACAATTTATAATTTTAATGATCTCAAGGAAGTCATTTAAATACTCTGGTTCCCTGTTTTCCTCAGCTGTAATTGCATAATTAGAGAAGACTGGATAGCGATTCAATGTGTGGAAACCTAGTAGGGTAGAGACGTTCTAAATTGTTTTGTCATGGATCCACTTTGGCATTCTGGTGTGCCCTATGAACTCCTTTTCAGATAATATTTTTAAATAATTAAGTAAAATAATTTCAGTTAGAGTTTTTTTTTTCTCTATCCAAGTGTACAGACCCTCTAAAATCTGGTAACTGACTCCAGTTTGTAGGGGAAAAGTGAATTTGGACTCAGGAAACCTGAGTTCCAATTCCAACAACTCTTCTATTTACTACACATGTGACTTTGGGTTCAGTATATAATCATTTTTTTGATCAGTAAAATGAAAGGTTTAAACCAAAACCAAATCATTTCTGAGGATCCTACTGTCTCTAAATCCTATGAGCCTAGGACCACCTAGATTATTTCATTCCAGCTACTGCCAAAGGTAAAAGAGAAAAGGTTGCTCTTATCACAGTAGTTTATTTTGTGAATGAATGCCTAGCAAATAATTGTTGAAAACATGAGAAGTTTGTTCTGCAATCTCTCATTAAGAAAAGGTGAAGTTGGCCTGGCTTTCATTTGCATGACAAAGAAAGTAATGCAAACAGAAAGTGGTTGAAGATTAATCTCTTTCTGAGATTCAGAGTTTAAATGGGAATGCAATTGAAGGAACATTGAACCTGTTGCTAACAGATATCCCTGGCCTTTCCTTTTCTTTTCTTTGTTTTTTTTTTTGGTCTTTGTTAATTTGTTTACTTTTAGTTTACAAGATTCATTACCACAATTCCTTGAGTTTCAAATTTTCTCTTCCCCCCCACCCCCCATGGTGGCATACAATCAAGTATAGTATCTGCAAATACTTTCACATTAGGGATTAGTCAGGTTATAAAGAAGAATTGTAACAGATGGAAAGAAGAATGGGAAAGAGGAAACAAAACCAAACAAGAAAACGAAAAAGGGCAGGTAGTTTGCTTCAATCTGGGTTCAATTGCAGTTCTTTCTCTGGATGTAAACATCTCTATCCATCATGAGTCTTTTGGGGTTGATTTATGTCTCTGGATTGCTGAGAAGATTCCAGTTTATCAATGATAGTTGTCACACATACGTTGTGTCTGTAATTGTGTACAAATTCTTCCTGGCTCTACTCTTCTCACTCAGCATCAGTTTGTATAAGCCTCTTCAAGTAAATATAAAGTCCATCTGCTCCTCATTTCTTATTGCACAATAGTATCCATAACATGCATATACCATAACTTGTTCAGCCAGTGCCCAATTGATGAGCACCCCCTTAATTTCCAATTCTTTGCTACCACAAAAAGAGCTACTATAAATATTTTTGTACATATGGGTCTTTTTCCCACTTCTATGATCTCTTTGGGATACAACCCTAGAAGTGGTATTGTTGGGCCAAAGTGTATGAAACTATTTATAGCCCTTTGGGTATAATTCCAGATTGCTTTCCAAAGTGGTTGGATCCCTTCACAACTCCACCAGCAATGCATCAGTGTTCCAATTTGTCCACATCCTCTCCAACATTTGTCATTTGCCCTTTCCTTTTCAATCCCCTCAAACTGTGTATTAGATTTTCTGTGCTATAAACCTGTCCGTTCAATTATCTAGGTTGGTTTTAGTTGATAACAGATCTGATAGGTGTGTAGCCCCCCAACACAGGGTAAGATCAGTAAAATGCACTTTGTTGGAAATAGTTTCAGTAGAGGAATGTTGGAGTATATTGGGTTGGTGGTAGTTATTGTGTTGGAGTCTGGCTTCATGACTGGTAAACATGTGGAGCATGAGATGCAACCTATCTTCCCACCTTCTGATTGGTTTATCATTTATCAATGATCTTCATGCTGCAGTCCACTCCAAGAAGACACTGTACCCTCTTTGGATACTACAGACCTAAGTTTGTCCTTCAGACCTATGGAATTTAAAGGGTCAATGACATTTATTTTTCTGTATTTTACCCATGTACACTAACCACGAAAACACCTACACATTCTACCCTTTGGCTTGTTTTGGTGGAAAATACCTTATATAACTGTAATGGAGAAGAGACTTTTGACTTGCTGCAGGCATCAAAAGACTTTTCAATTCTCTTTCGGTGCATGAAAGTCAAGAATAATGAGATAATATGAACATCATAGTTAGAAACTATGGCAGTTATAAGTTAATACCTTAGAGGCAATATCTTTTTTTTTCTTCTGATGAAGGCCAATAGTTATGCTGACTGGTTTAGCTCAAGCTATTAATCATAAAGGCAAAAATGTGCTTCAGAGCAAAATGACTCTATGTTACATTCTTCTAGGAATTTAGCTGGCCATTTTAGAATTTTGTTTCTAAAATTACCCCAAATACTTGATTGTACTCATTTGCTTACTGGTATGGATATTCCCTCCAAGGATTTACACAGGGTAAATGCTGTATTTTAATTTTCTCTTTTCTTCATCTTGACCAGAGGCAAGCTCTCAACAGTTTCTGTTCCTGGGAAGACAAAGTTCAACAAAGACATGTAATGTAATGCCAAGCAAAGGCAACTTCCCAAGGTTCAAAATACCAGCATAGGTTCTCTCCATTTTATTCAGTGACAAATTAAGAACATATAGAATCAAAATTTAACATCATTCAAAATACAGCATTTACTAAGTGTGATTCAATAATCTCCAAGTACTACCTGATTTAATCAAGTATTACCCCACCCCAGGACATTACATTCATTTCATCAATTAAGAAGTCCCTCTTCTAAATACTACTCCACCCCTAGGCTATACAAACACAAGCTCTGGGTTTTAACACAATCAAACCAAAAACTAAGCCAATACAGAGGGATCTTTAAATTACATTACCACTACAAGACACCACAATATTTATGCACATTACTGGCATCCTCTTCAATTCACCTTCTGCCTGTGAAATCAACCTAGCCCAACAAGGCGTGAGGCTTCTATCAACAAATGACTCTGACAAAGTAACAACAAAACAGGCATCATGGTCATGCCTCCTCAGTCCTTGGCAGCTCTGGGTGGCTGTTCTCAAAAGTCCTGGGCAGCTCCAACTGGCCCTCAGCAGTTCGGGTGGCTTCAGCTGGCAGTTCTCTCTCTCTCTCTCTCTCTCTCTC
>NW_027185761.1:29167690-29232192 GCF_028583685.1 Petaurus breviceps papuanus | reverse complement strand
TCTCTCTCTCTCTCTCTCTCTCTCTCTCTCTCTTTCTCTCTCTCTCTTTCTCTCTCTCTCTGTCTCTCTCTCTCTCTCTGCCTCCATGATGCTGCTCCCAAAAGTTCTTCTAGCCTCTCTCAGCTTGGGCCTCTCCCTAAACTCTTCACATCAACAAGTCCATTCCACTAATGGGATTCACAAGCTCTGGGTCTTAACACAACCCAAAAAACAAGCCAATACAAGGGGATATTGGAATTCCATTACCATGACAGTGTGTTCTTTGCAGAGATGTCCACATTGATAATAATGTTTATGTAGGCATTGCCAGAGCTAGCTCAGTGTTTGGGAAGCTTTTAAGGAAATATACGACAGAAGAGGTATTAAACTGATTACCGAACTGAAGTTCTGCAGAGTTATTGTGCATTGCTTCCATTCAAATTGTCTTAAGGAGATTCTGAAGATGCTGGTAGGATAAGATACCAGACCCTGAGATCCTTTCTTAAAATAAGCTGACAAGCATTCAAACTCTGCTTCAGAGATCAAAATTATAATGGGATCATCAGATTGTTCAAATGCAAAACATAGGCTTGGCAAAAAGACTATTTTATGGAGAACTCACACAGGGTAAGCATTCACATGGTGGTGAGAGGAAGTGATACAATGACACTCTCAAGGTCTCTCTTTAGAATCTTGGAATTATTTGACTGGTACAGCACCACTCAGAATGGTGTGCCCACATCAATAAAGGTTCTGTGCTCTATGAGCAAAGCAGAATTGAAACAGTTCAAAGGAAACACAGGATGCACACATTTAGAGAATCTGCCCCAGATGTTCACATAGACTGTTTGTGCACTATCTGTGGTACAGCATTGCAAGCTCATATTGATCTGATCAGTTATAGTCAGACACACTGAAACTTGACTCTAGCATGGTGATATAAATCTGGTCCTCTTCAAGAACGAAGGAGAGCAACCAAACAACTGATGAAGAGTGGTACTGGTATAACTTTTTGTATTCAGTCATACATTTTTGAAGGCATTCTTATACCCCTTTTTTGTTTAACCCCTTGCTTACAATGTTACAATTCTATAAAATGAATTTATATAATTTATACATACATAAGTGTATATACATATATGTATATCTATATCTATCTGGGAGACTTGCTTTGACATCATTCATTATCATCCATTATATACTAGAATCATTTGCATAGAAGTCTTGAAAAAAGACAAGTTCTCTTAACTCACTTCAATTCAGTAAACATTGACTTAGCTATCTGCTATAGGCATGGCATTATCCTAGGTGCTTTAAGTATCAAAATAAAAATGTACCCTGTTGCCAATAAATTGGTGTGAAATCTTGAAGTGAGAAGGAACACTAAAATACGGGGTAGAAGATTAAGTAAAATACCAAAAATTATTACAATTGTTATTATGACACTAATCACCATAAGGGCCTCATAGGACACAGCGCATACACGAATTGCACAGTCCTTTTCTGATACTTAATGCTAGTTAAGATTCCCTTTGCCTAATTAAATGATTTAACTCCAATGTCCTGTGGTAGCATTAGTGATGTGAAAAAGAAGTCCTGCCTTTGAGCAGCAACTGGAAAAGCCATCTTAACAGGAGCAGAATTCTTTAAAAGCTGTCTTTCATCAAATCATTGGCCTTTATTTTGATGGTGAACAGTCACTGTTGAAGGAAAAGTTGATTTTCCTCCCGAAAAGCACATACATACACATAAGTATCTTTCATAACAAAAAAAAACTTTAAATAATTCATGGAGAAATTCATTTCAGTGTGCTCTTAATCCCTAATTAGAACCAATTAGAATCACTTTGTTTTCCCCCATGAAGTTTTCTCTGAGTCATCTTTGAGAGCTTTTTTAGATCAATAATTCTAAGCAGTCAAGGCTATTATAAAACTTTTAATTTTTTTTTGCTTATTTAATAGAATAGCAAAATGAGTTAAGTGATGTCTCTGGTTGTTTTGTTGTTATTTTAATCCCCCGCTCTCCTCCCCCCTCCCCCCGCTCCCATCTACCTCTCTTCCCCTGTACATGGGTATCATGTGTTAGAAATATATTTAGGCTTAAATGGTCTTTTTACCTATTCCTTCATTTCTCATCATAATAATCAATCATTCTTCCCATTCTCAGGAAACTATTCTAGGGTTTTCTTCTGACATGGATTTGTTTTTTTTAAAGAGGATCACTAATAACTCCTTCAAACAAATGACTGTTCTGAGCAATACCATTTGACAAATGATTATTAGCCAAAGCTACACTCTCAAGATTGACTTGTCTGGGCTGTCTCATTGATTGCTGTTAATTATTGTGTTTATTCACAAACAAGATTTTATGTGCACTTGTCACTTGAGGGGTTGCTGATATTGATTGGATCCATGTGAGTGTGTAATGCCAAAACTGTGGCTCTTTTTAAAATCTGTCAGAAGGTACAAAAGACCAGTGTGACTGACAATGAGGCTAACACTGAACAAAAAAATATTGGATTTACACTACTCAACTGATTAATTATTTCTGAAAAAAATATATAGTTCTGCTAAATAACAGTAAAAAATGAAAACACAGAAATAATAGCTCATTTACTAGTGAAAGATGCTATCAAATATTTCTTTTGGGTTCCATCTCCAGACTGTTGGTAAGGGTAACCAGAGGGATTTTTGTTTGTTTGTTTGTTTTAATCTCATTACACTAAACATTTAAATATTAAATAAGTTCTTTTAGATCACCATTTAAAGTTGGCAACTTTCATTACTTGCTATTTATGTAGAAATTCTCAATAATCCTATGAAGTAGATAATAAAATTATTATCTCCATCTTACAGATAAGGAAACTGAGGCAAACAAGGTCAAGAGACTTTTCAAAAGTTATACAGCTAATAAATGTCTGAGCCCATATTTTAAATCAGGAAGAGAAGTCTTCCTGACTTTAGGCCCAGCACTCTATTCACTGTATCATCTACCTATCAAAATTCCTGAGTTATGTTTGCTTACTATATACTGGAGCTTCTTTTTTAAAAAAAAAATTCAGCTGTTATTTATTTATTTACTATTTTACTTTTCCCCAGTTACTTGTAAAAACAATTTTAATAATTTTTCTTTTTAAAATTTTGAGCTCCAAATTCTCTGCCTCCCTCCCTCACCAACCCCCTTGATGAGAAGATAAGCAACTTTGTATAGGTTATAAATGTGTAGTTAGGCAAAACATTTAAATAATAGTCATGTTGTGAAAGAAAACATAGACAAAAGGGGGAATAATCCCTCAAGAAAAATAAAGTAGAAAAAAGTATATTTCCATATTTAGACACCATCAGTTTTTTCTCTAGGGATGGATAGTATTTTTCTTCATAAGTCTATCAGAGTTGTCTTGTATCATTGTATTGCTGAGAATACCTAAGTCATTACTAAGTTATTATCTTACAATATTGCTGTTATTTTGTTCACAGTACATTTCACTTTGCATCAGCTCATGTAAGTCTTTCCAGGTTTTTCTGAGAACATTAGTCCTGAAAAAGACTCTTGGATACACTGTGCTCAGGTAAACCCAGGTCCTTAATGTTTTATGTGAGAGCAATGTATCCAAAAATCTTTTTTTATTTGTTTTATTTCAGTGCTATCACTTCATGTTTCTCCTTCCTTAATTAGAGAATGAAAAATTGTCAATTATAAGAAAATGGACACGACACAATGTCATTTGTTTTATGCCTCACAAATATATTTATGATATTTTAAATTTTGCTAATTTCTTTGTTTTTGCCTAATTCTGATGCTATTAACTAGTAAGTTGCTCTTTCCAAATTCTATTCCTCCCAGGAGGATTGGAAGTCTTAATACCATTAGTTAATTTCATGGTGATGCAGGCATACTTTTTATCATCTCAGAAAGAATGGCTCTGATGGATGCTGAAAAGAAATGTCATCATATCCACCAGAGTGACCCTGATTGATGAGTAGTACCCCATATTACTGAAAATGAAATCCCCCCACAACCAGAAGATTAAAATTGACTCTGGGTATCCTAAAATACCACCTGTGAAATGGATTTTTACACCATTTGCTTTACATTAATGTCCTCGGAAGGAAAATAAAAGATGACAAGCCAAGACCAATATCACAAATACAAATTTACAACAAATAAGTTATTTTCATATTTAATGGTGCCCTAGATGCCATCAAATTTAGGACTGTTTTGTTCGTAGTTGCCAGTCTTCTGAGTTTGCATTACTATGTCAGCAAGAAGTGAAGTCCTGATGATACTGAAGATTTGGAAAATCTAAAGATGTACAGATTGACTTTTGCTTTTCCTGATATGACCAAAAAAGACCCTTTATTTGTGCCAAATCCTGCCACTTTCATATAATGAGATGAGAAATGTCAATGTATTTCCTTGGGCAACCTTACTTTTAATGGCTCTATCTGGAACAAATATGGTACAATATTCAGTACACATTTATAATATGAGTAATCAAACATTCAAGAGAATTAAATATTCACCCCTTGTGAAGATCTTTGGGGAATAGTGGCCTCTAGACAATTCTTTGTCATTAAAATTTATCCTTCCCTTCTCCTGAATTAGTTTGAGATATATGGGATCACCTTTTTAGCCCAACCAGTATCAAACTTTTATAAAAATGTTAAAAATATGTTAATATTTTATTTTTTCTAATTACATGCAAAAACAATTTTAACATTCATTTAAAAATAACTGAATTTCAAATATTCTATCTTCTTGCCTCCCCTCCCATCTCATTAAGAAGAGAAGCAATTTGATATAGATTATACATAGGCAGTCATGCAAAACATATTTCCATATTAGTCAAGTTTGTTAGAGAAAATAACAAAAAAATAATAAGAGGAAGTTTTAAAAAGAATGCTTCAATCTGTATTCAGCATCAATCAATTCTTTTTCTGGAGGAAGATAGTACTTTCTATCATAAGTCCTTTGAACATGTCTTGGCTCTTTGTATTACTGAGAATAGCTGTCATTCACAGTTGATGATCATACAATGTTGGTGATACTGTTTACAGTGTTCTCCTGGTTCTGCTCACTTCACTTTGTATCAACTCAAGTAAGCCTTTCCAGCTTTTTTCTGAAATGACTCTGCTTATTATTTTTTATAGTACAATTGTATTCCATTAAAATATACCATAACTTGTTCAGCCATTCTCCAATTAATGGGCATCCCCTCAATTTCCATTTTTTGCCACTTCTAAAAGAGCTGTTATAAATATGTTTTTGTGCATGTAAGTCCTTTGTGTTGTTTTAATCTTTTTCTGGGAAACACATTTAGTAGTGCTATCACTGAGTCAAAGTTTATATTCATGGTTTTCTAAACTTTTGGATATAATACCAAATTGCTTTCTGATAGGTGTGGGGTAGTACCTGAGTTGTTTGAATTTGCATTTCTCTAACAAATAATGATTTATATCATTTTTATGTGATTAAAGATAGCGTTGATTACTTCATCTGAAACTTCTTATTCATAGCATTTCACTAACAATTGGGGAATTACTCTAATCTTTATAAATTAGAATCAGTTCTCTATATATTTGAGAAATGACACCTTTATCAGTGAAACATGCTATAATTTTTTTTCACAGTTATGGTTATTGTGCATTTCCCTCCATCCTATTACTCCCTGTTTATCCTACTTTGCTTCTTTTCACCCTAAAAAGTGTTTTGCTTCTACCACCTCCCCCAACTGACACTACCTTCTATCAGCTCTACCCCATTCTCTTATTCCCTTGCTCTCCTACTTTCCTGTAAAAGAAAAAAAAAAAACTTCCTATACCCAACTTAATGTGCATGTTATTCCCTGTAAACAAATTATGATGAGAGTAATATTCAAGTACTGCCCTCCCTCCTGAATTCCTCTCCACTGTAAAACCTCTTTCCTCTTTCAGGGGAGGTAATTTACCCCATTCTACTTTTCCTTTCCACCTTCTCCCATCGCATCTTTTTCTCATCCTTTAATTTAATTTTTATAGTTATCATCCAATCATAATCAACTCCCACACATACCTGCTATGTATACTCCAACTGCCTAAATAATGATGAAATTCTAACAAGTTACAAGTATCTACTTCTAATGGGGGAATATAAATTGATTAATTTTATTAATGATTTCAATTTTGTGCTTGCCCTTTTATGTTTCTATATAGTTTTTTTTGAAGGTTAGATTTTTCTATTCAGCTCTGGTCTTTCATTGGGGGTACTTGAAATTCCTCCTTTTCATTAACTATCCATTTTTTTCCCATAAAGTTTTGTTGGGTAGGTGATTGTTGGTTGTAATTCTAGATCCTTTGCCTTCCAGAATATCATATTCCAGGCCTTCTGATCCTTTAATGTAAAACTGGTATATTTTGTGTTATTCTAACTGTGTCTCTGCAATATTTTTTTTTCTTTTTGACTCTTTGCAATATTTTTTCCTTAAGCTGGGAGCTCTGGAATTTGGCTATAATATTCTAGGGAGGTTTTATCTCTCTTTCGAGAGGTGATTGGTGTAATCTTAATTACTGTTTTACTTTCTGGTTTTAGAGTATCAGGACAGATTTCATTGACAATTATTGAAAAATGATTGTAGACTTTTATTGTTTCTGGGTTTCAGCTAGTCCAACAATTCTTAAATTATGTTTCCTTGATGTATTTCCAAGGTCAGTTGTTTTTCCAATGGAATAGTTCACATTTTATTCTATTTTTAAATATTTTGAGTTTTTAAAATCTATCTTGATACTTCGGGGAGTAATTACTTAATACTCAATTCAGTTTTTTAAGGAGTTCTTTCCTTCAGTGAATTTTTGCATATATTTTTCCATTTGTCCAAGGAGTTCTGACCCTCAATAGGTTTTGTGCTTCTTTTATTATTTGCTTTATTCTGTTTTAAAGGTGTTATTTTCTTCAGGATTTTATGTGCCTCCTTTAGCAAGAAGTTGTTTTTTTCATTATTTTCTTGCATCATTCTCATTTCCTCCCCAATTATTACTTTAGCTCTATAATTTGACTTTTCAAATAATTTTTGAGCTCTTCCAGGAATTCTTTTGGGTCCTGAGATGACCAATACAGCCTTTGGATGTATCAGTTTTGACTTTGTTGTCTTCTTCCAAGCTTCTGTTATGATCTTCCCTGTCATTATAGTGACTTTCTATGGTCAGGTTCTTTTGTTTTTACTGTTGTTTATTCATTTTCCTTGCCTATTTCTTGACTTTGTACTGAAGTTTGCTTCTTCTCCTGGGGTAGAGGATGCACTATGCTAAAGCTTCAAGGCTTTTTTGTGCAGCTGTTCTCACATCAAGTTCTGGGTGTCTGTAAGGTTTCCATTCTTCTAAGGTGGTATGATCTAACAAGAGGCACGTTCACTCCTCTCCTAACCTGTGCTCTATGATTAGTGAGAGACATAAACACTCTTTTCGGTCCTGGAAATGTGACAAGAGTGCTCACTGCCTTGTGGCCACAAACTATATTGTAGTAGTTCTCCTTTTCACACTGGGACTGTAACACAGGCCTGCGACCTTGATCAATATATGAACAATGCAACAGAGTCTTGTCAGCAAATAAACCCCTGTAATCTCTTTCTGACACCCTTACCAATTGAACTCAAATCTCTGGAAGCAGTTGCTTTAGATTCAGTTACCCCCAAGGCTTGTTGCTGGCTTACTGGGGTATTGCCTGTGTTGGGCTGTAGTTCACTCCCACCCCAGTTTGACAGACCTTTCTTGTAGACCTTCCAGGATGCTTGGATTGGAAAAATTTCTTTCATCCCATTTTCATAAGTTTTGTCAGAATTCATTTTGAAGCATTATTTAAAGTTGTTTGGAGAGGAATTTGGGAGACGCAGGTGATTTCCTGATTTGTATGCCTCATCTTTGTTCTGTCCCACTAAATATCAGTCTTTAATTATACCATAGTATTTATGGGGGAAAAGAAATACAAACCATCAAAACCTTGGGGGCATGGTGATCTAACTGTTAAAAAAATAGAGAAAGAAGAGACTTACTTAGTCAAGTTATGAATACAATCTAAAACCTTGTGAAAAAATAAGGGCTAAGTGTGAAAAACCTCTAGTCCTTGTTTCTTTTTGTAGGGGTCATAGCACCTGAGAAGGTAGCTGGAAACCTCTCACTTGAGATTGAAAAACTTGCACAGATCAAAAGTGAGTTTATTTCCTCTCCTCAAATCAAGGTAGATTATTTAGCACAAATTGTCTTATAATATTAAACAGTCTTAGGTTTTATTATGTTTGATTAGGAGGGGTCAGTCCTATGATCACTCATTCCAATTTTTCCTACCTTAAAAAATCAGTATAAATTGTGATAAGCCTTCATAGAATGCAGAAGGTAAGGACAGAACTGCAACTGCCTGAATCAATTGTCTCTGGTGAAATACTTCCTAGTTTCTACCTGGTTCACTTTGATGCAGGGTAGTGGAATATCAGCTGCCATAGATAAGTGGGCTCTCTTTATTGCATTCTTCATTATTGTTCTTAGATCCTTCATTAGTTGTTATACCAATCTAAGCAAAAAGATTATTCCTGGTGGGCTTTTTTTTGGTTCCTGATGCTTGATAAGTTGATAATCAGCATTTTATAAATTTGATTTTCTAAGACTGATCAAATAGACAATAATTCTGACCCTGTGCAACAATTCTGCAGGATATTTGGAGACTGTAAAATTAAGTACTCTGAAAGAAATAGAAAACTATTTTAATTTGTCCACTTATGTAATGTGATGGGATGATGTGATGGTTAAGACTTCAAAAAGTTAAAAAAATATTAATGTGGTATCACAGATATCATAATTCCATTGTCCACATTGGAGAAGTTAGTGTTAGGATTATTAATTTCATGAAAAAATGAAGCAGGAGTGGTAGAGAAGGAATTTGAGGAACAGATGAGGAAAGAGAAGACTTCTGGAATAGAACTAGAAGTAGTCAATCGACTAAAGGAAGTATAGATTCCTTAGAATCAATAAGTAGAATGACAGAATATTTGGACCATGCTCAGTTCTTGGTCCATACAAAGCAACTCCAATATTGTCTTGATGTATAATAGAGCTTACCCAAATTCCACAACTTCCCGATTTAGGTTGGAAGATTTTTCCATTTTATTTGAATCAAATCCAAGTCCCATTCATATCTATATCTGTTATATAATTAAGATGATTATGCTCCAAATGCTTATTTATTGCTTTCTTTGTTAGCTGATGAGGGGAATTGAATAACAAGAAAGCAATACAGATTCAGATGTTTTTAGTTTACTCTGGGCATAATCATACTCTGCTCATATTATAAATGTTCCCACAATTAAGAGAAGCAGGAGAAAGGGATTCAGAAACATTATATAGAATATAAAAAGGATTAATAAGGTATATAACAAATAAAATCTGGTAAGGTATACTGAAAAAAGGATAAGGAAAAAGTTGTTCATCCTTCATTTTCAAAGAGGACAAATGACATCATGGGTTGATGTCTTTACTTGAATATTAATAGGATTTAAGTGAGGCAGTATTGTACAAAGTCATCAGTCTCTCTTTCTCTTCTAGAGTGATCAAAATCTACTGGCAAGAAAAAATTCAGGATGATTGGTGATGACCCTTGACCACAATTGCACTCCAAAAAAAAGCAAAGGATTTGGAGAGAAGTTAATTATGAAATCTTGAGCAAGAAACTGAAAACCTTAGAGATATGGAACATATTTTCATCACTGCTGCCTATTATAAACAATTGATACAGTAGAGAAAAACAAATTATGAAGTGAATAGCAACTGGCTAAGAAGGTATAGATTTAAAATATCTGGATTTCTGGTTCAAGGTTTAAAGTATAGAGTTCATAGATAAATTATGCTTAGCAAAACTTATAAGAATGTATTTCTAAGTGTTTTGCAAATGTTATAGAAGGATAAAGAAGGATAGGGGACAGGAGACTGCTTATGTGCATTCTCATAGTTATGTACTAAAGGGAGTAGCTACAAAAAATAAAATAGAAGAGTGGAATCCAGTTCATCCTAATATTCACAGGATATAAAGTTCAAGAAAGGAGGCGCTAGTAAAATCCAGGACTCTAATTGTCTGTATTCAAAGTCCAAGGTTTAGGCAAAATATGAAGACAAAAGGATGCTGATGCCCTAAAAACAAGGTACACAATTTGACATTTAAATATCACTGAGATTAAGTAGAATAAAGTTCTTGAGGAGATTTTGGCACCCTAGAATTGGTTGCTTGTTGTCCTTCATTCTTTTTTTTTCCTTTTTTTTTTGGAGGGCAATTGGGGTTAAGTGACTTGCCCAAGGTCACATGGGTAGTTTTTGTGTTAAGTGTCAGAGGCCAGATTTGAACTCAAGTCCTCCTGACTCCAGGGCCAGTGCTCTATTCCCTGTACCACCTACCTGCCCCCCTTCATTCTTAAAGAGAACAAAAATAACATCCCTCTATTTGGGTCAAGGTACAGTGTGTCTGACTGTGACTATCAGACAAGTACACGCTTGGAAAACTCTTTCAATGGTTAGTCACAAATAGCACGTATGAGTGATTGGAATGGAGATGTCTCTAAATTTGCACATCTCACATGTCTTTTGATCTACTGCAATTCTGTTTTGCTCCTAAAGCACAGCACCTTCTTTGATGCAGGCATGCCAAGAAGAGTGGCCCTAAGCCAGGAACTCATATGTCTCAGAATCAGTTATAACCTTACTCAGATAGACATTGAGAGTGTTCTTTTACTGGTTCCTCTGACCCCCATGTGAGTGCTTGCCTTGTGTGAGCTCTCCACAAAGGAGTCTTTTAGGCAAATATGTGTTTGGCATTCAAATAATGTGGCCAGCCCATCAGAGTTGCTCTCTGGAGGAGAGCTTGAGTCCTTGGCATTTCAGATTGAGAAAAGACCTAAGAGCCCGGTACATTATCTCACCAAATGATTTTCAGAATCTTCCTAAGACAATTCCAATGGAAGCAATTTGGTTTCCTGGTATGCCACTGGTATACTTTTTAGATTTCATAGGCATAGAACAATGAGGTCAGCACAATGGCTCTGTAGACCTTCTGTTTGGTAGGCAGCTTAATACCTTTTCTCCCACATTTTCCTTCAGAGTATCCAAAACACTGAGTTAGCTTTGACAATGCATACATCAACTTCAGCATCTATGTATACATACCTGGAAAGTATATTGCCAGGGTAAATGAAATTATCCACAGCGGTAAGTGATGATTCCACATACGAATGGTGTGTTGCTGGCTGGTAGAGAAAGCTCTGTTTCCTTGCTGTTAATTATTAAATCAAAATTAGCACAAGCAACATGGAATTGAACCATATTTTGTTTCATCTCAACTTCAGAGGTTGCACTGAGTCTACAATCATCTGTGAATAAAACGTCATGCACCAACACTCCCTCCACTTTAGTCTTGGTGTGTAGCTTTTTCAGGTTAAAAAACTTATTGTTAATGCAGTAGCTAAACTTGATGCCATTTTCATTCTCATTGAAGGCATCTGACAACATTGCTGAAAACATGCTAAAAAGCATGGGAGCAAGCACAAAACCCCATTTCTCTGCACTCTGTGTGTGTACATGTATGTAATCTTATTCTGAAGAAACAGGTTAATTAGAAGTTGGAGGAGCAAGTAGAGCTTTAAAAAATAAATTTAGAAGGTGTAGCTATGAAAAGAAATCCAGAACTCATATGGGAGATGTGTGATTAAGACTGTTAGAGAGGTCAAAAGAGGGAGGAAAAAAGTCATTTTGCCATTACTTTTTACTAAACCCCACCTAGAAAAAATGAAATATTTGAGGAATTTGGGAAACATTGCAAGCCTGAAAGAAGGTTAAACTATAATAATTATGGGAGAATTCAGTCATCTACTTCGACTCTATCTCTTTTTTTTATATCTCTCTATCTTCCTTTTTCTCTCTCTGTCTCTGTTTCTCTCTGACTCTCTCTTTCCTCTGTTCCTTTCTTTAACATAGTGACAATTTCATCTTTCAAAATTTAGAGGAAATAACAATGGGGTAGGGGTTCTATTCTTGATCTGATTTTTAGTAAAAATGAGAAATTATTAATGGAATAGAAATGAGAGGAACATTGGAAGGACATGATGACTCTGTCCAAAAATGTATTACATAGAAGAGGAGGAAATCTTGGAATAATATGTGTATACTATATTTTTTTAAAAGCACATTTTAATGATTTCAGAGGACAGTTCAAAGAATACTCAGGACTAAGATGCATCACAGGAAGTTAGCCTAGAAGGAACGTGAGATGATCAAGAATAAATTTCAAACATCCAAATAGAAACAATTTCAATGAAGAGGAAAAAATTGAATTTGTTTGAAGAGACAAATGTGGATTAAAGAAAATTCAACAAAGAACCAAGATTTTTTTTTAAATGTGCAAAATATGGAAGTAAATCAGATCACAGGAGATGCCTTATAAGAAATTTGCAGTCTCCTGTAAAAATAGTGTGAAGGATGCTAAATTTTAAAATGAACTGAGATTCGTGAAGGAAACTAAAGAAAACAAAATGAGGATTTTTCTTTGTTTTTTATCTGTATTTGAAGAAGAAATAGAATCAGAGAATTAAAAATATTTCTCCTTTGGGTGGACACAATGATGAAAAAGAAAAGAGAGAAGATAAATTCTTAACTTTGTTTCATTCATATTGAATCAAAGGAAAAGAACATTTATACTGGAAATAATGAAACAATAGTGACTAATAGAGATTAAAAACAAGAAAGGTAAGGGCATAATAAGAAATCAACTGACCTTGATGAATTCAATTCACCTAAACCAGATGATCTTTTTCCTCAGATCCTCAACCAAAAAAATGGCAGATGCAATTTCTGAGACTGTCAGAGATATCCTAAAATTATTGGAAAAGAAGAGATATCCTAAGCCCAGAAAAGTGAAAATAGGCTATAGGCTAGTAAGCTTGCTTCAATATATGGGAAAATTCTAGAATGGATCATTAACAAGATGATTCATGAACATCCAGAAAAGAAAAGTCATTCAAAAAAGTCAACACTGTTTCATCAAAGAGACATCATTTCAGAGTAATCTAATTATTTTTAAAGGATTTCTAAACTATTAGATAAATAGGATGCAACATTATGGTTTACCTCAATTTTAGCAGAGTTTTTGATAAAGTATCATGTGTAATTCTTATAGAGGATAAGATGAGATATAAATCAGATGACAATAAAATCAGATGAATTCAGAATACATTGGATGGCCAAACTCAGAGAAGTTTTTAGTGGATGAATGTGATCATAGCAGGTGGTATACAGTGTAGTAGCCCCAAGATCTATGTTTTATTCTATGCTGCTTAAATCCTTAATGACTTGGATAAAATCATAGATGCTATGCCCATCCAATTTGCAGATGACACAAAAGCTGGGAGCTAACACATTAGATGACAGAGTCGTCACATATAAAAGGAGGTTAGAGCATTAGATTAATCTAACAAGATAAAATTAAATAGAGATAAAAATACTTTAATATTGTCCTTAAATATAAAAAAGTAAATATCAGTATAAAATTATTGTTACATCATTTGTTTAATAAAGGGTTACAGTATGATGTCTTGATTTTCACATCAACTGAATTTAACTATTGCAGAGTTGGACAATCACAAGTCTTACAATCTTTTCCAGAGATGTCAAAGTCCAGTGGCAAAACAAAAGTCAGTTTGACTGATGATAGCCCTTGATAAAGTGGATAGCCTTGGTATCTTTGATGTCTGACCAAGTTCTAAGCACTCTACAGAACATGCTTCATTTATCAGATGTTTTCAAAATGGATTAAATCATAGATTTAAACAGAGGAAGAAAGATAAAAAGACAGAAGTATGGAAGGAGAGGAGGAAGGAAGGAAGAAAAGAAATGAGAGAGGAAGTATAAGCAAAATCTTGATTCCTATGATATCTCAAAGCTGTCCTTTACTATTTTTTCACATTCCTATCCCCTGTTCTGATGTACCATCCCCCATTTTTCAAAATCTCCTTTTCATTTTTTCCATTCAGATTTACATTCTTAAAAAAAGTTTCAGATTTCCTTATTTCTCAAAGTAATCAAAGCTCTGGACACCAAAAATCCTTTAAAAATGCATTTTTAATCTTTCAAGGATCATTGGATTGTTGAGGTAAATTGAGCAATTTGAGTGAATTCTACATTATTTGGTAGTGCAAGTTACTCTTATCCTGCCTCTTCTAGGATATGTATCCGAGAGTACTGTTTTTATCCCCTGAACTTTCTTACTGTTATATCAGTCTATGACCCAAGGCTACATTCTGGAAAATGTCCAAGTTGAATACACCATAAATTTCCCTCAGTATTTGTGGGTGGGAGGGGGTTTAGAGTTTAGGCAGAATATTAATTAACTGTGCCAAAAATTCCTTACGTAGAGTAAAAGTGATCCCCAGTAAATTGGATCTCAAATTGGAAAGATGGTAACGTAGAAGGCAATTGCAAAAAAAAAACAATTGATCGAGGATTAATAGTGAGTTCAATGTGTTAAAAGGATTTTGAGTTTTAATTGGATTCTAAGTTCCTACATAAAAAGATTGCAGTTAGTATGAAATATATAATATACATATCTTGAATATCAATACTTGCAGAAGGTCAAAAAGAATGTGATTTGGGAGAGTAAGGTACTCAAATGTTAGTTGGAATTTCAAAATTCTAGAGGGTAAGCATGTTTTAAATCAATCCTGCACCACCTGCAGACTGTGTTAGGAACTCTCCTTGTGGATAAAATGAATGTGTAAAAATGTAAATTTGTGTTATAATTAAGGTGTGAATTACTATGTCTCTTTGCTAATGGGATAAATGACAGGTAAAGATACATCCATGTCATTTAGAGACATGAGTTTGTCTCTGAGCCTCATGTGAAACATTGATGTCACATTTGGTGGGAAATTGAGAGGGCACTGATTGGCTTAATTTTCATTTTAAAAGGTACCTCCCTCACTGACCTTCCCTTAATGATCCTTTTTAAAATAGAAAAAAATGATATTTATGAATTACACAAACCCTTTACCTGGTCTCACTTCTTTCTATGACTGCAACTGTATAAAGCATCTGTGTGAAACAGCTTCTAGGAAATGCGACACAGTAGTTAAGTATACAGACCAAAAATCCTTTGACTTCCTCTTCATTCAAAGAAGTTCTTTAGGTAGGAGAGAGGAGTGTGGGTACTGGAAAGTCAGTACACTACGATTGAGAACTACCTAGGCTCAAGTACTAACTCTACCAGTAGTGTGTGTGTGTGTGTATGTGTACACTTGTGTATTCATGTGCACATGTTTGTAGGTGTACACCTTTGAAAAAATTGCTTTATTTCTTTGTTTCCTTTTGCATAAAGGAAGAGATAGAATCAGATAAGGAATTCTTATTCTAAGGTTCAAATAACTCTTCAGGTTCCATGTATAGATTTCAAGGGGCCCATGAACTTGTGAGGGGGAAAATACATCTTTCATTTAATTAATCTCTGATTGAAATTTAACATTTTAATTATGAATACAGGCACTGAAATAGTATTCTTTAGAGTTTGTAGTTTTCATAGGACTATAAAATTGGTACATTACACAAAAAAAGATTAAGAACACCAGACTAAATCATATCTAAACCCAGGAAATTAGCTATGTTAAAAAGGAACAGAGTCGATCTAATTTCCTTATGGGGTTGAATTTTATCTAAGGTAAGTTTTTTTCCCAAGAGGTACAGGCTTGATTCTAGGATTCATGCACATAAAAATGCAGGAGGTCATGACACAGATTGTGCAATTTGTCATAAATATTCTTATTTTTTTACTATTATGATCTTTTATCCAAAAAGAGCCCTCCAAGATCAACTATATTGGTTGGACTCTCAGAAATGATTTCTGACCAGAATTTTGAAGGCAGTTAGTGATTACAAGAGGCAGAATTAATGCCTTGATCAGGAAAAAAATCAGGTGAAATAATGTGATGACAAAGGATTTGCTTGTTAGAAGTAAATTAAGGAAGTAAAGAGTAAGTGATCAGAGATACAAAAGGGAAATCCTTGAACTGTTAATAACAATTTGTTTTACAAAGAATGCTCTGTCTTCTAATATTCTGGTTTATCACCATAAATTATAGGTAGAAAACTTAATATATAAATGAATTAGTGTACCCCTGTAAATGGAAAGCAAATCCTTATTCAATCCCAAGAATATTCATTAAAGTAATAGACTTCATTATTTAGTTGGCAGTATAATGAGAAAAGTAATCAATGTTTCACCTTTTTTTCCAAGCCTTTTCACAACTGGCTGATTTCTGAAATGCAGTTTTATAGGGGATTAAGTCTTTCATATAAACGACCATTTAACAAGTTATAAATTAAAAAAAATAGCTTTGGGATGGCTGAAGAATTTCAACGTAGAAGCCATTTGAGCATGTGCAGTGGCACTTTTCTGTGATCATTGTTGTTGGCTTAGCTGCCATATTGAAATCTTGTAATTACACTTTTGATCCAATTTTGCCAAAATTTTTCTTTCAGTTTTTGAACTTTGCTAGCCAAATTCTTTGAGAGTGCATATACCCAGACATCAGCAAATATAGTAGTCTAAATATTTGAAGCGTTTTATTTTGTTTTGGTGGGTTTTTTTTTTTTGGTGGGGGAGGTGGGAAGATGAAGGAGAAAGTTTCCAAATATTAACCTCTTAACCCTGAGGGACTAGGAGGATGGTATTGCCATCTACAGTAACAAAGAAGTTAATAGGGTTTAATGGAAAAGATAATTTGAATTTTAGACACGTTGAGTTTAAGATATCTACTGAATATCCATTCTGAGATTTTTGAAAGGCAGCTGGAAATATTAGAGAACAGCAGAGATTTTGGAGCAGGATGGGTGAATTTTAGAGAGAGAAGAGGGCGATGTGATAAACCTGAAGGACACCTACGATTGGAGAGTATTATCTGGATTAGGATCCAACAAATGAAACCCAAAGAAGGAACGATCTGATATGTAGGAGAACCAGGAGAGAATGGTGACCCTAAAACCTAGAGAGAAAAGCATATCAAGCAGAAAGTGATCAACAGTATCAAAAGTAATAGACAATGCAAGGAGAATACAATTTGAGGAAAGACCATTGGATTTGGTGATTTAGAAATTATTAGCAACTTTGGAGAGAACAATTTTGTTGAAACAATAACACCAAAAACTTGATTTTAAGGTGTTAAATAGAGAAAATGAAGGCACTTATTTTACACATCCCTTTCTCAAAATTTAAAATTTACTTTTTTCCCAATTACATGCAAAAGAAATGTTAACACTTTTTTTGCATTAAGGTCCAAATTTTCTTCTCTTTTTGCCTCCTCCCTCATTGAGAAGGCAATAAAATTGATGCACATTATAATTTGATATCATACAAAACATATTTCCATATAGTCATACCATGAAAGAAAACAGAAAAACAACAACAAACTAAAATACCTTAACAAGCAGAATCAGCAAAAAGGTTAAAGAAACAAAAAAATAACAGAAGCAAAAAACTCCTTAAAAAATAGAACTGGCCAAATGGCAAAAGATATACAAAAATTCGCAGAAGAAAACAACTCCTTAAAAATTAGAATTTAGGAATGTCAAAGGAGTCTCAAATGCTAACTAAAGAAAAAATATTTAAAATTTAAAACTGGGCAAATGGAAAATATTGATTCCACGAAATATAAAGAAACAATAAAACAAAATCAAAGGAATGAATAACATGGGGGGGGGGAGTTAAATACCTCATTGGAAAAACAACTGACCTAAAAAATAGATTGAGGAGGCAAAATTTGGGAATTTATTTGACTTTTAAAATCCTTTTTTTCAGCTCTCCCAAGTTTTCTTCTTTGGCAAAAGATGAATTAACATTTTTTCTTTGAGGCTTTGGATATAACACTTTTGACTTTATTGTCTTCTTTTGAGCTTGTGATTTGATATTCCTTATCACCATAGTAAGTCTCTAGGGTCAGGTTCTTTTGTTGTTTTTCTTGATTCATTGTCCCTGCCTATTTCTTGACTTTTAACTTTATACTAAATTTGGGCTCTGATCCTGGGGTAGAATGGCACTGTCCCAGGCTTCACGGTTTTTTGTGGAGCTGTTCTAGTTTTGGGTGTCTGCAAATTTTCAGTTCTTTCAAGGTTATATTTTCTAAGAAGAAATTTGTTTACTACTATTCTCCTAACCTGTGCTCTGTGGTCAGTGTGATACCACAAGCACTCTTTTCTGTCCTACAATTGTGACCAGGGAGCTTGCTCCCTTGAGGCCATAAGCTATGTTTTCCCAGTTCTCTTCACTCTGGGACTATGACCCAGACCTGTGACCTGGATCCACCTATAGCCAATGGAACAGAGTCCTGTACCCAGTGCCAACAAATAAACCCCTATGACCTCCTTATGAACAACTGTCTGACCCCCTTTCTGACTGTGAAATGAGACCTCTAAAAGCAGATGTTGCTGATTCAAATGCTCTTAAAATCTGCAGCTGGCTTACTGGGGGTATTTCCTGGGCTGGACTACATTTCACTTTTACCCCAGTGTGACAGATTTTTTATCCCAACCTTCAAAATTGTCTTAAGTTGGAAAATTGTTTTGCCCCATTCTTTTATTGATTCTGCCACTACAGAATTCATTTTGTGACATTATTTAAAATTGTTTGCAGGGGAATTTGGGAGAGCTAGGGCAGGACCCTGTGTGTTCTATGCTGTATGGCTTGTTTTTTAGATATACGTTTTTATGGAGTTTAGTTACAAATGGTAGAAAAGATATATGATGATAATTAGTAAAGATGGAAGGCTTAAGTGAGGATTTTTTTTTCAGGATTGGGAAGACATGGGCATATTTTCAGGCAATAAAGAAGGAGCCAGTAGACAGGGAGAGAATTACTGTAAGTGATAGAATAAAGATTACGGGGTGCAATATGTTGACGGGATCAGTCTATCTAAGAATGGGGAAGATTTTTAGCAGAACATTGATCAGTAAGATATTTCTTTGACAGTAGCAGCCTGTAAGTCAGAAATGCATGTGGTAGAAAGAACGCTGGAGTTGGAGTCCTATTTTCTCAGTTATGTTGCTTTACTCTTTGTGTTACCTCAAGTCAGTAATTTCGCTTCTTTGAGATTTACTGTCCCATTGGCAAAAATGTTGTGGTTATGGTTGTTGTTCTTTTAGATTATTTTCTAAACCATATTATCCCATACCTATTACATTTAACCTCACTGTGAAGAAGCATTAAAGTTCCATATTTATAAGGATGAGAACAACTTTGGGAATTATAATTTGGCCTAAGTGTTAGTTGATTAAAAAGAAAGATTTTTTGCATGCTAATGTAGGACAATACTGATAGTCCCAAAATAATAAAAAATCTTGTTTTGTTTCATTATAGGTGGATCTTGCTACTGATCATCTTTTGGTGTGAAGAATTAACATTAACTTTCAGATATCTCCACAGAAATGCACAGCCTGTAGATTTCAGTTCACAATGTAAACAAATGGGGAGCCACCCCATACTCTCATGAGTGACTTTCTCAATTGTCAGTTCAAATTCCTTTTTCACGGCTTAACTGAGGCTACCTGAATCTTGGGAACTGAGAATAGTATACCTATTATATTAAGAGAACAATGGTCAGGAGAGTGTACAAAAGCCAAGAACTAGAACAGAGTTTTGCAACTCACTCCCTATTTTTTCACCTAATCAAAAATGTCCTATGGTCTTTTACATTCTTTCTATGTTCTGTTTTTTTCTTTCTCTCTACATTGCCCTTCTTTCCTTTCCCATATGACTTCAATGCATTCATGATAGCCTCTTCACGGGCGAGAAAAATTGTGGATTAGTAGAGAGAATGTTCAACTTCAAGTTAGATCTGGATTTGAATCCCACCTCAGATGATTCCTATCTATGTAACCTCAGTCAGATTATTTAACATCACTGCCTCAGTTGTCTCATCATTAAAATGAAAGTGTTGAGCCAGTAGCCTGAAAAGGTCTTCCAAATTGAAATCTATGAAACACATATATAACCCATGACACATAACATGGCCTTTTCTTTCTCAATCAGACACTTTCTAGTTGATATCTTATACCTCATATTTTATATGCAAAGCATCATCAGTGGTTAAATAGCTCCTGTTCCCTTATAATATCTACATGAATTTCCATTAATTTTGGAATCACTTAAAATTTGGATTCTTTACAGATTTGAAAAGTCGTATTCTAGACCATTCTCATGTCATGAAGATGATCTTGGGTACTCAAAAGATAATCCAATGACACACAATCTTATCAGGTTTTACTACGCTTTAAAGGCTATTAGTGAGATCCTAGAGACAGACATTTTCTACTATACCAAAAATGACCTAGACAAGTATATATGGAATATGTTAATTGGCCATGATAAAGAATCACCTAGTTTTAGGACATTTATAAACATGCAATGGAATCTGGTTCATGTGCAGACTGCCTCATTGCACTAATAGTACATTAAATATGTTCAATGCCCAATGAGAATACACTTTATTAGAGAAACTGAATAAAATCATTATTGATATTTTCACTACAAATTAAATGAAAGAAGGAATTTGTAGTTAAGATGACAAGGTGGCTTACTGCTTCTCCTTTGAGATGAAAACAAAAGAGATATTTGAGTTGGTCCATTTTGTACCTAAAGGCAATTAGAAAACAACTTGATAGATGTCAAGGTCATTTAATTTTGCAGTGATCTAGAGGACAGTAGAATACCTACAACTGTAGATAATTATAGTTTATGTCCTGAAGAAGATGAAAAAAGTTGTGAAATTCTACCAAAAAGATTGACAAAATCTTTCAAGTAAAGATAATATATTAATTGAAGCTTTGTGACTTCAGATTAAAGTTTGTAAATAATGATGGCAATAATATGCCAGAAAAAAAATGGTTTAAAATGAAATTGTTGAGTTCTCTATGTACTATGAACCATATGACTATAGACATGTTTAGCACCAAACAATTTCAGGAGAAATAAAATTAAATTCATCTCACTAGATAGGAAAAGACTGGTTACTGATATGAGAGTCATTTCTGCATTAATTTTTTGTGTACAAATAAATAATAAACCTGGTGCAACAAAGGTCAAATTTGAAAACAAAACCGAAAAAAAGTACTCCATATAATTTTAACAGTTAACCCTGGAGTGTCAATCTCTTGCTCCCGCCTCATACCTGCAACAGAATTGGATAAAAGATAAACAGATTGTGTTTTAATTATTTAAGAAAAATAATGCAAATAAATTAATTATTACAATGGAGAAGTTCAAGAAATCCAGAAACCTGTTATATTAAAAAAAAATCAATATCCATGCCAAAATGATAGAGTCAAGGACAATCTATAGCTTAAACTATAGAACAATAACAAAGTGTTATCTAAGAAAATAGCAGAAAGCTTCTGGCACTATGGCTTTATAAAAGAGCAAAGAGTAATTTGGGGGGAGGGAGAGGCAAGGAAAGTTTCCGTAAGACTTTCACTAAGACTGATATAAAAAAATTTCCAAAGTAATTCAATTTAACAAATGAGCATGAAATGCATATTTTGTACCCATGTTAGAAACTGTATTTTTATAGATTAAAATGAAAGATGGAATAGAAGAATGAGAGGAAGAGAGAGAGAAAGGCGGGAGGGAAGATATAAGAAAGAAATCTTGATCTCAAACTTCATTTGTGTGTTTCTGAGTGTGTGTTTGTGCATGAGGTTCTGATATTCTTGAGTTTAACCTTCCTGATATTGATTGGTTGGTTGTCTTTCATTCTCAAATAGGACTAAAATGACACCTCTACATAAGAGTCAAGTTTCAATGTGTCTGACCCTGATCAGAACAATGTGAGCTCAGAAAGCTCTACCACAGATCAGGTACAAATAGTCCATGTGAACATTTTGGGTGAATTCTCTAAATTTGTGCACCTAAATCTTGTTTCCTTAGAATTGTTTCAATTCAGCTTTGCTCATAGAGCACAGCACCTTTTCTGATGTGAGCATGCCATGCTTAGCAGTCCTGTGCCAGGGTCTCCTATGTCACACAATCAATTCCAGCATTCTTAGAGAGACCTTGAAAATATCTTTGTACCACTTCTTATGACCAACATGTGAGTGCTTACCTTCTGTGAGTTCTCCATAAAATAGTCCTTTTGTCAAGTATATGTTTTGCATTCAAATAATATGTCCAGTCCATTGGAGTTGTGATCTCTGAAGCAGAGTTTGAGTGCTTGGCAGTTTAGTTCAAGTAAGGACCTCAGTGTCTTATCCAACCAGGTGATCTTCAGAATCTTCCTAAGACAATCTGAATGGAAGTGATTCATTTTCCTGGCATGGTGCTGGTAGACTGTTCTGGTTTCACAGGCATACAACACTGAGGTCAGCACAATGACTCTGTAGACCCTTGGTTAGGCAGTCAAATACCTCTTCTCTCCTCATACTAGCCTTACAGGGCAGAACAATATCTTTTTTTTTCCCCTTAAAGCAATTGGGGTTAAGTAATTTGCTCAAGGTTACACAGCCAGTTATTTCTGGGTATGGTGCTAAATATCTGAGCCCGGATTCGATCCCCAGATCATCCCAAGACTGGGGGCAGTGTTCTTACTCGCTGAGCCACCTGGCCGCCCCTAAGCAATTGGGGTTAAGTAACTTGCTCAAGGTTACATGGCCAGGTGTTTCTGGGTGGGTACTAAGTGTCTGAGCCCAGATTCGATCCCCAGGTCATCCTGACACTGGGGCCAGTGCTCTTACTCGCTGTGCTACCTGGCCGCCCCTGAAACATATCTTTTTAAGACTAAAAGGTTCTTGGTTCCATCATCTACCTTGGTGTCAGTCACTTTTTCTTCCCTAAATATATCGATGTTTGCATTATCCGAATTTCATTCTTGAGAGCTTCTCCACATCTCTTGTATTTTTTTTTCCTTTCATGCTGTCTTTGCTCCCAAAAAACCACATGTTGAATGTAGTCTTTCTCTGCTGCTCCTTCAAACTCTGTTCCTTTTGCATGCGTATTTCAAAATTTTCCCATCTACCTTTCTACTCATCTTGACCTTTTGAAAATGGTATATTGAGAGGGAAACAGTTTCAACATTTTATCTGCTATACAGCCAACATATAAAAATGTTCATTTAAGCTTCATTATGCCTAGTGAGTAGTGAAACTTTCTCCCATTTGAATTCTGTAAAACTATTTCTTCAATGCTTCATCAGACTCCCCCAATGATCCCTAGGAAGCACAACACTAAGAAACAATCACCTCATAACAGAGATCACCTGTGGAATAACTTTTCTACAGAGGATTTCATCTTATAATTTCCTTGAAATGCTTCCTTCCTCTTGCCTTTCTTTGCACCTGTAGTTAAACAAAGACCAAGATCCCCCAAACCATTAAGAAGTCCAAACATTTGCAAAAAGACACTCTAGCCTCTGCCCTCAACTTTGGTCCTGTAAATGATTGGGAAGATGGAAAGTGACACCTCTCTTAATTTCTTCCTGAGTAAAAGCTGCAACTGAAAATACTGCAAAACAAGAAGAGGAGTTATATGTCTATTGTTTGTTATGCCCTCATGGTTTGTAAGGAGAGCTGCATAAACACTTATTTCTGCAAACATAAGAGAACCATCAAGTTTCTGACTACTAAACTGAGCATCACTAATCTAATTTCATTACTTGCTATGGAATGATGGAGCTGTGAGATGATCAAGTCCATTTTTATTTGATGATTTCTCTCAGTAAATAGCCAGATAAGAACAAATACTTTCCAGGGCTATGGACAGAGGAGACAAGGGCTCACTTAAAGGGCTCATTATGATCCATAAAGGGTTATTTTCTATCTTCCCATTAGTTCACTATCAAACTTCTGAAGGATTTAGCAAAAGTAAAAAAAAAAACAACATCAAGGACAACAAACAAAAAAAGCCTCCCAAACTACTATGCTTGATCCTGATCATCATTTATTTTTATTAAGAACAGATGGACGAAAAATTCTTGGAATATTTTATTAACTCACTGCCATTCACTGAACAGCAGCCAGTGAAGCATGGAATGGAGATTTCCATCCATCTGTTCAGTCATCCATCCATCCAGTCTATCATGACTTCATGAACAGTTCAAGCTGTAGGCACCAAAGGGTATAATTAAATGTTAGAAAGGCTGACAAGTATTTCCATGTGGAGTCTCTCATGCTACCTTTGACTCTGGAGTACCTTTAGTCATTCACCTGGGATTATTTTTCATGTAAATATTGGTGTGGCTTGGTTGCAGCAGATAATGGTGAGGGAAACATAAACAGTGTTTAGTCCACTATGCTCCTATAAAAATTCATCTTTTCTTATTTATAATTTTGTATGTCTATTTTATGTAGGTACACCCAGGACAACAAATATTCTGTAAGTTCAATTTATTTTCTGTTTATTCACCAAATAAAAGTAAGGTGGGTGGAAAATTGCCTTTTACAAATTTATTATTCTTTGTGGTTCCAGAAATGCTTTTTTGATGAGAGAGATAACAATTTGTAAATATGGCTAAGAAAATTCTTAAGACTCAGGGGGGGAAATTCCCATAGATGAAGTTGATGCTTTTCATTGTAATGAATTCCTGGAAACAACATTATGAGGTGATTGACATTTTTCTATAAGTAATGTTATGGCTGGGGACTGTTGCTGTGTCTGTTCCTAGCTACAAACAATATTATCATCAGTCAAATCATACATATGTCCAGTAATCTTCCATAAACTACAAACAGACAATATCTACTAGCCTCTATGGATATTTATCTTTTTTTTTTCCCTGTGGTGCCCTAGCTGTGACATAGTGGACAAAGTTCCAGCCTTAGAGTCAGAGGATACGACTTCAAAGCTTGCCTCTGATATCAACTATATACATGATCTTGGACCAGTCATTTAACCTCCTTGAGTTTCAGTTTCCTAATCTCTCAAATGAGAGCATCAGATTAGATCAGGGGTATCAAATGCAAGTAGGAATTGCCCCAGACATGTTGATATAAAATAAAACATAATTTAACATTATCTCTGATTTAATGCATGCTTATTCGTTTTGTGAATCATTTCCTGAATATATATCTATATCTGGAGATGGACCTACTTGGGGATTTTTTGGGGTGCATTTGATGCCTCTGGACTAGATCATCATACCTGATGCCCCTTCTTGCTCTAGACCATTGGTATGGTAATTTATAAAAAAAATGTTTAAATATAGACCTCTAAGAATAAGGGAGAGCTTGAATATTTGCAAAATATTTCACATATTTTTTTACAATTAGAGCTACACAACTATGTCATTATTTTTATGCCTATTTTATAGATGAAAAATTGAAAATGAACTAAGTTAAAAAATTGCCTGGAATCACATAGCTCAACACTCTGTACACTCAGTATGTCACATTGGCTCTTTATATACTTAACATGTAGCAGAACTTACACACACACAAACACACACACATGCATATATATATATATATATATATATATATACTGTCCTATTCTACTAAATTGTATTTTATTAAACTGTATATATTTCTACAATTAAAACATGACTACAATGAACATTGCTAAAAATTTAATAGAATGAACAGCAGATTGCCAATTATTGGAAAAGGAAAATCCCCAATTTTTAATAGCTATTGTGTCTTCCATCTTCCAAATTTGTAAAAGGACAGAAATTTTGGAATTTTTAGGCCTTGGTTATAGCATGACTTCACAAAATGGTTATATAATGTTGTTCAAAAAGAGAGAAATTTAATGTAAACAGCAGGGTAGAGAGATTGCCTTAAAGCCCAAAAGATCTTGATAGTATTTAATACTATGGATCAGCATCACCCCTTTCTGGAAATGCTCCCCATCTTTTGAATTAAAAAAAATACAATGTTAATCATCCAGATGGAAGAAACTGTTTTTTTTCTTTTTAAAAAATTTTTTATCATCTAGTATAGTTGTTTTCACATAGTATGTGCTGGATAAATGTTTCTTTGATGGAATTAAGTTGTTTCTCTGAATACTCTTTTCTAAACAATTCCTTTCCTGAATCCTTCATTGGTTAGTCATGTTTTTCCTGGCCTCTGAAGATAGGTTTACCTAGGATTTATAATTAGTTCTCTTCTATATACTATCTATAGTCTCTCTCTTTGCAGGTCAAAGGAGCTTCAAAATTAAGACAGCTTTGGGGGTAGAGCCAAGATGACAGAGATTAAATTGTTTGCCTTCACCATATGGGACAGAGAAGTGATAAGGGAGAGAATTTAGATCTTTAAAATATTACCAAAAATGTTAAAAATTGTACATGTCATTGGAAAAAGCAAAATATTAAATTTATTTAATATAACCATTGAGGTAACTTGTTACATTGGAAATAATACAGATCTATAGGCTGAAGATGTAGATTTAAATCTTGACTCTGATATATAGTTCCCGTATGACCTAAGGCAAATTATGTTGGGCCTCTTTGTGTGAGCCAGACTTCAGCTTTTCCTAGCCAGCATAGCAAGCTTTTTTTCAAGACTTTTTTTCCTTTATTTTAAAACTTTTTCTACCCTTTCCCCTAGAATCCGCTAGGATGATTTGATTTTTTGATGAAGGTGAATAATTTAATTTCATCTCCCATCATGCCTTAAAATAATAGCTAGTTCTAGGCCTATGCAGGCTCTGCTCAATTCTTACATAACAATATTGGGGTTGGTCATATCTGTTCTAAATTTTTGTAGTTGAACCCAAATCACTATTCTCCAAACTCTACACTAGCATATTGCTTTCAGAGACAGTCATAGCTAAAATTTGGAAATTCCTGGAGAAACATTGTAACATTACAGCAATAGTCATGCATTCAGAATCCAAAGACTTAGGTTCAAATTTCTCCTCCAACACTTATTAGACCTTTTTAAAATGAACAAGTCACTTAACCTATAGGAGTACCAGTTTCCTCATATAAAATACAAATAATAGTGGTTGTCTTGTTATCAACCTTATAAAATTATTCTGAGAATATTATTTTGTGAAGTATATTATAGGAAAATATAATATAATTTCATCTATTAATGGTATTTGTTGCCTTTTTCTAGCTTTAGCTATAATTCACAATTAGTAGACATGAACACTATCCGAAGCCCTATAACAAAATAAAATTTTGTACCCTAAAGTATGTGTAGGACGCAACAATTTTCTTTGTTTCTGTTCTCTTCCACTCCTTTTCTTTGTCATTTTGTCATATGTTTCTTAATAATATTGTAGCCGATATATGTGAAAATCTGTGGCTTAAAATTAATGCCATGCTTTCTATTTATCTGAAGAATTAAATTTACTCATAATTTCTTTCACACCCTGAACCAATGGTCTCATGATAATTGAGTTTAATTTGTCAAAAAAAACTTTTACATAGATTTTAGGCAAAAATAAAAATCATGACCATAGATGCATCTCACATGTTCTCTTTCACTGTTAAGTTAAAGGGCACCAAGAGAAATATAAATATTATGCAGACAAATTTCATGAATTATAAACCATGAATAGATAAGCCAATTTATTTAGCTGAAAATTTTCACTACTACATTTCACTCAAACTGCATCCAACCTAAAAATTTGCAGACTGGTGCTGTGAGCTAGATAAATAAATCTTTAGGAACCGTTAAGTACTTTTGTGAACCTGCTTGGAAATCTTGAATCACTTTGCATGAGAGATCAAGAATAAATCTGTTTCAAGTAAAGGAGCCACTCTACTATATTGATAAGGTCATTTCAGATGTCATACTTTTCAGAACCAGTTTGTAGGCATTTCACACACAACAAAGGCTTTATCCACAAGCAATAATTTTTATCTCCTCAAGTTGGAAGGTAGTCTTCATTTTGAAAGAACAAAGCATCAGAACCATGTGGTCACTGCATATTGTATAGTATATTCTTGAGTCTCATGATAAATCTAAATATGTCAGAGGCACAATTCAATTTAAATTCCTTCCATTTGGAAACTCCCTCCATGTAATCTTGACTTTTTGGTGCTGAAGTGGTTAAAGTAATGGCAAAAAACATTGTTTTGGCCTTAGGTTAGAAATGATGAATTTAGATATTGGAAAGATTATTTACTTCACGTACTTCAGGCTATTGAGTTCAGGCAGCCATGATGGCTTGTGAAAACTCCACATTATCCTGAACTCAGTCAAAACTGTTGGATGGCTATCAAATAATCTTAAATCAACTCTTTTCAGGGAGAAGGGGTAAAGAAATTGTTTTTAGACTAGGAAGAATAAAGTCAGGTAGACAATGTTATCTATAATTTAATGTATACAAGAAAAGATACTGGAATCTCCCTGATAGAAGTTAAATTTAAATTGGAGATTGAGGGATAATATCTGTAATTTATAAAATAGCTGGTAATGGACTATAAGTGGCCTAATTTTCAAGACCCTGCCACTTTTCTGCAAACTCTAAATGCTCAGCAAAAGTGACAAGTATCACAAATGTCTACGTTAAAGGCACCAAAGGATTTTCCCCAATATTAATCTTGTCACTTCAAGTTTTGTATGCTTACTCACAATGATAAGTTGTTGATAACATGTAGCAAAAAAAGAAACCGTACAATACCATAATCCCCTGATACATACTTTTCAGCTCCATCTGTTCATCTTAAAACTCTTGTCCAAGTCATTCCGTAGATCATCCATGGAAAATTACTCAATAAAATACTCAAAAGACTCAAAGATTCATCTTTAATATTTCAACAATACTTCATCTTTCAGGCTGCCAATTTATAATTTCATCTACATGACTGACCCAGTTCCATTTCTGGTCAGATATGTCTTTGATTAATCACAGCTTCTGATTTGGAAGGGACCTATAAAACCATCTTGTCCATCTTATACCAAGCACAGGAGTTCATTAAAAACAACAACAACAAGAAATGCAGAACCAAATTTTATTTGAATTTCAGTTCCCTGTAGTCTATTTCCATCCAAAGAAGTCCCTTCCCTTTTGTAGAGGAAGCTTCCCCCTCTTCTCCCTTGTAGCAAGCTTCAACCAGCCTATTTGAAACTTCGATTCATTGTTCTTAATTCTTTCTGCAGGAGTCTAGAAGATAAGTTGAATCTCCTTCCCAAGAGAAGCCTTCAAAAGCTTGAACACAATAATCATGTTCACCCTACCCTTTCTTTTATCTTTCTAAAATATATTTTATTTTTCAACTGATCATGACTTTAACATGTCTGTTCATTCTCTGCAGATCATATCAGAGATCATTTCCCCTAAGATAACCTGAGCATCCCTAGGCACATCTCATTTTCGCTCCCTGCCAATTGGCAGGACATTCCTGCTCTGGACTCACATTTTGTTTTATTTTGTACCTCGTTCTTATACTTTCATTGAATATTGGGATAAGAAGCTTTCTATCTCAATGTCTTATCCTCATAGTAAACTAAGAGCCCCTTTAGCCTGGAATTGTGTATTAGTAAATTGTATTTTGCCAAAAGCACCTGGAAAGATTATTAGAATACAGTAGCTGCTAAGTAAATATTTGTCATATTTTTTTATTTATTCAAATGAGCATCATTTTACCATCCAGGTTTATCCTCAAATTAAGAGTAGATGCACTGTGGTAGGTAAGACAGCATGTTTTAATCATTAAAGTGAAAAGGATTTACTGTTAAATCTCAGGAGTTACTCACCTTGACCGTTTACAATTCTGAGTATACTGAATAATTGCTAACTCTCAAGAACATGGTTCAAGAATAGCAGTGTACCGGCCCTGGAGGCAGGAGGACCTCAGTTCAAATCTGGCCTCAGATACTTAACACAAAAACCAGCTGTGTGACCTCAGACAAGTCACTTAACCCCAACTGACCTCCAAAAAAAGAAAAGAATAGTAGTGTGTAAGTGATAGTGATTCACTGAACTAGGATAACAATAATATAGGAGACTTCTCATCTAACAAGGACTGTACTAGTACTTTTAAGATTATTGTATATGTTTTATTAGCTAAAACAAATTTGAAGGCATATAAACTTTTGTGGCAACATGGTATAATGGAAGGAATACAGAGCTTAGAGTAAGAACTTGATATTAATTCTCAGTTGATCAATTCAATTTAGTTGGTCAACACACATTTATTAACTATGTCCCAGTCAGTGTGCTAAACAATAAGATGTAAAGAAAGGCAATAATTATCCTTGTTCTAAAATTGATCACATTTTAATTGGTGTAGACAGCATCTAACTATCTACTCACAAAAGGCAGCTAACAGGGACAGTGGGTAGAGTGTTGGATTTGGAGGCATAAAGACTTGAGTTTGAAACCTGCCTCAGCCACTTAATAATTATATGCCTCTAAACCTCAGTTTCTTCATTTGTGAAATGGATTTAATAATAGAAGCTACCTTCTAAGGTTTTTGTGAGGATAAAATCAAATAACACATGGAAAGCATTTTGTAAACTAGAAATCACAATAAAACTAATAGCTATCTTCTATTATTATTAAGATCTACTTAGTAAATATATCGGGCAAAACCCTTTGATAGGTGCTAGGGATAGGGAGATTTTAAAAAAATGCTGTTCCTGACCTCGAATATCCAAAATACCAAGTGTTGTACTTGTTGTACTGTGTGTGTTTGTGTTGGGGTAAAGGAGATGAGGAGATAAGTACAAATAAAACTATATGCAAGTTCATGATGGGTCAATTAGATAGAGTAGTCAAACAGAGTAGCCGGAGGTTCTTCAAGAAGTCAGAAATAGCTTATAGCTGGGGATTTATAGGAAGCAT
This sequence comes from Petaurus breviceps papuanus, assembly GCF_028583685.1. Classification (NCBI taxonomy): domain Eukaryota; kingdom Metazoa; phylum Chordata; class Mammalia; order Diprotodontia; family Petauridae; genus Petaurus; species Petaurus breviceps. The sequence continues at coordinate 29,201,445 of NW_027185761.1, read as the reverse complement.
CAGCAGAAGATAAGGAAGGAGACTAAAATAAGAATGATAAGGAAAGTTATTTCTAGGCACAAGAATAGCATCAATTTCACAAAGAGGAAAGAACGCATGAAACAATGGGGAAGATAATTTTCCTGGTATTTTCACACTTTGTCCTCATGCAATCCTAAAGAATTATCTTCCTCCTCAACTCTTCTTCCTGACTTCTCTGGCTCCATTTAAGTTCTAGCTAATATCCCACCTTCTACGGAAAGCCTTTCTCATTTCCTCTTAATTTTAGCACATTCTCTTTGTTCATTAGCTCCAATTTATCATATCTATGGCTTATTTTTACATTTGTACTTCTGTTGTTCAGTTGTATTTGACTTCAGTTGGGGTTCTCTTGGTAAATATACTGAAGCAGTTTGCCATTTCCTTCTACAGCTCATTTTACAGTTAAGGAAACTAAGGTAAAGTTAAGTGGCTTATGTAGGGTCACACAGCTGGATCTGAACTCAGGTCTCTCTGATTCCAGTTCTGGGGCTCTGTCTACTGTGCCATCTAGCTGCCCCATTTGTACATACCTGTTTAGTACTTAGAACTGCTGGATTGTGAGCACCTCAAGGAAAGGTACTGTCTTTTTTCTTTTTTCAGCACAATGTCTACTACATAGTAGGTGTTTACTAAATATTAATTGACTGACTATAAAGTATGATAATAGGAGCTATTGGGTAGTAACAAAGGAAAGGTTACTTGTCATTAGATTGCATAGGATTTTGAATATTAGGATAAGAGAATATATATTTTATTGAGTAGGCAATGGAAATAAAGTAGTATAAGATTATGAACCTTACTAACAAAATAAAGGAGAACAATGATGTTTTTAAAAGACTGAATACAGTTTAATGTGAGAATCAAATAAACCAGGTCACAGAAGAGCATACATACTTGAGGTTAGGACAGCAAATAGACTCCACTCACCACCAAAACTACAAGCAATTCTGTCAGCCTTTTTATACTGATCAGTTTGTTAAATTTGCATGCTAACAATTCACATCTTGGGTGGACTATATAAAGAATTGTACATAGGTCTAATAAAACTGGAATTGGTAAGAAGTATACACAAAAGTCATATATAATGGAGAAGATATAATTTTGAAAGCATCAAAAATAGTGTCAAGATACCTGTGAAAGAAAGTTAAAAAGAATTGGAAAATTAATAAATTGCATTACTGTTATATTTCTATCTTACATGTATAGGAAATATCATATATCTTACATATGATGTAGACATTGATGGTAGCATATTACATATGCTGGGAATCAGAAACAATCGAGTATAACAAGCACCTGAAGAAAAATTCCCACTTCATTATTCCTGACACATGGTCAACCGTTACTCACAAATAGTCATCCTAAGGAACGCCAATGAAGAGAAATTCACTATCTCTTCAGATAAACAACCCCACCTTAAGGAAATTGTAGTTATTAAGAATTTTTCCTTTATATTAAAAACAAGTTTGCCTCTTACAATTTCTAAAGTTTTCTCCCAATTTGCCTGATCATGGCCTTCTCCTTTCACCCCAATCTTTAAACTGCAGTGGCTCCCTGTCACCTCTAGGATCAGATAAAATATCATCGGTTTGGCATTCAAAGCCCTTTATCACCTAGCCCTAACCTACATTTCCATTCTTCTACACCTTACTACCTTACAACTACGCTTCAATTCCAGAGACACTAGTCTACTTTCTGATGCATGAACAAAACACTCCATTTCTTCATTCAAGACAGTTTCTCTGGTGCTCTCCCAGGCCTGGAATGTGCTGCCTCCTCAACTTTACCTACTGTCTTCCCAAGACTTTTTTAAGTCTCACCTAAAATCCTATCTTTTACAGGGAATCTTTCCCAACACCTCTAAATTCTGTCTTCCTTCTATTAATTAACTTCCATTTATCTTCTATTTATCTTGTTTGTATATATGTATTTATATAGTGTCTCCCCCCATTAGATTGTGAGTTTCTTAAGGGCAGGAATTGTATTTTGCCTCCTTTTCTATCCCCAGCATTTATCACAGTGCCTGGAATATAGTGGGCACTTAATAAATGTTTCTTAATTGATTGATTGCTCTCACAGGTCAGATCAGAAGCTACAAACCTATATATTCATTTAGTAACTAGTTTCAAATATATAGGGTTGTCATATCTGTGATACTTCTTTCACCAGTTGTAACCTTTAAGTTTTATGGCTTAAGTGTCACCTTCCATCATGATGATAGTTTGTCACTGTAGTAATTATCCATCAAAGAAGTACTAATTAGGAATGCTCTCCTTAAACCACCAGCTTAAAGGTCTTGAAACTTCTCTCTGGTTCTTAGAGGATACCATTCCTGAGAAGTGATAATATCCATTCTAGCCACAAGAGAGCAGTCAACAAACAAATGCCTATGCTACTTCCCACCCAGATTAGGACCATGCATTGGACTATATAGTCTAAATTAATCCACTCTAAGCCTAAATTTAACCTAAGAAATGAAATGGAATATTGCTTAGAATATTAAAATAATCTTATGTATTTATCTAGCCCATAAGCTCCTATCCTATCTGGGCTACCCTTTCTCAGTTCAAACCCCTTTGCATTCAAAGGATTCAAATAGCACACTGTGATCACATTGTTCATATAATAAAGTGGAAATGAAATGAATAAAGGAACGTCTTTTGGAAGTAATCAGCTCCAGCTCTCCATGAAACTGTCTCCTAATTATCCTTTCAAATGTACAGATGTGGCAAGGGAACTCTACCTCATGGAATAGAATGTCTACTACACAGTTCATGATCTTATACTAAAAATATTGAAAACTGTAATATAAAGGATAACATTGTTACATGCTTATCAAAATTTTAAGTAACATAGAACTGAGATGGATCTCTGACTGAAGCATGAAAATATAGCCAGCATTCAAAAACATCTCCAAGATTAGGACTATGTGGATGATTTTTTAAAAAATGAAATTCAATAGAAATAAAAGTAGACTTTCATTCAGCTTAATGAAAAACTGTACAAATATAAAACAAGAGAGATGTTTGTAGGCACTATTTGGTATTAAAATACATGTAGGTGTTTCTGAACTTCAAATTCAATAGGATTTAACGATGTGTCATGGTGGATAAAATAATAATAATGATAACATTTTTTAAAAATAAACATCAATAGCAGAGTCACATTGTCCAAAATGTGGACATACCTTTTCCTTTATCTTCTGGCATTCAAACATGAGACAAAAGACATGGAGATGTATAGCTGGATGGAAATAAAATTATACAGAGACATGACAGAAGTTTTTGGATATATGAAGAATATCCATGCAAAAAAGTCAATATAATATGCTGTTGTATAGTAACAGAAACACTGATTTTAGAATCAAAGAAACTGGATTCAAATCCTTGCTTTGCTACTTACTTATCTGTGTCACCTTGAGCAAGACATTTACCCTTGGTGAGTCTCAATTCTTGACATCTAAATGAGAGGGTTGGACAAGAGAGCCTCTAAGATCCCTTCTACCTCTAAATCTTCACCTATATAGTCATATGAGTCATTCTGCTCGATTCCAAATGTCAGAGTAAGGGAAAAAAGATAAAAAAATAAAAAAAGTAAAGATTGCCACTTAATAGGAAATGTGTCCTAACAACTCACATTATAGAGAAACAAAAAGTTACTTCAGGAGTAGGAATTTACTATCTTTCATGGAGGATTGCTATGGAGTTGGGACTAAAATTGTCCAGTGTACAATAAAAAAGACTGAGGGAAAGGTCTGAGTCAATGATACTTTATTAATGGGTCCATGGTCCCCTCCAATTAAGTGGACTTCAGATCTTTCTCATAGTATGAGATGTCCCCTTCTTCTGGGACTTTGTTTTTATATGGTTTGATACAAGAGTTATTACATAGACATTCTAAAGAGACTATACAAATACAGAACTTCATTGGTAGGCATACAATGCATAAGCTTAAATAACCAAAAATGATACGTCAGAAGGGTCATGAGTTGGATGAGTCAAGGAACATTTCCTCTTCCTAGGTGGTCCTAAGTGGTCACTTGCGCTTGGACGAGAGAGAGGGGGGTCTGGAGATAAAAAAAATAAGTTGGAAGACTGTCTTTGAAATTCAATCACCTATACCACATCGGGCTTTGTCACCATGACAAGGAAAAACAAGGGTGGAGGGTCTCTAGTAAGTTTTCCATAATTAAGCAAGTGAACAGACAATCTGCAACTCACAGCTCTGCATCCTAACATACAGAACTTATATAATTACTACCCCTATAGAATAGTGTAAAATTAATTGGTGCTGATTGGAATAGAATAGGGGTCCAAATCAATCATTTCTCATATTCCAAATCCCCTTCTATGCAGAGAAAGACAACATCTTTCTTTCAATCATTACAATCTAAATGCATATAGGACATCCCTCCATGGGTAACACAAAATCAGAAGGTTGAAGTCCCCTCACTGAGGACCAAATTTGATGTTATAGAAGAGGGAAATGGGCACAACTTATGATATACGGATTATGTTCCATTTGATTAAATATTGACTCATAATATACTAAATATATAGCAAGATAATATTCTCATTAACAAAGAAATCTCCTGGTAAAACATGCCCTACCAGATATGTAGATCAGGGGATCACAGAGCACTTATTCAAGTACAGCAATACAAGCATTGTCTTCCCTACATACAGGTTCTAGAAATCTTTTGAGTTTATGAAAGTACTTCAAGCAATTTTGACCAATAACTACCCCATTATGGTGATGAGAGGAAACATCTCTGCAGACATCAAAAAGAGATCTAGATGTCTGTAACATAGGGAGTGGAGAAAAATAAGGAATAAGTTGAATTCTATGAGCAAAGGAATTATCAGTCATTCTTTTTTTTTTTAAAGCAGTTGGGGTTAAGTAACTTGCTCAAGGTTACACGGCCAGTTATTTCTGGCTGTGGTGCTAAGTATCTGAGCCTGGATTCAATACCCAGGTCATCCCAACTCTGGGGCCGGTGCACTCGCTGTGCTACCTGGCCACCCCATTATCAGTCATTCTTGTCAGTGGTAAAGCAAAGACCAAAGTAGGAGACTGAAAAGAAGAATTAGAGGTTTCAGTCACTGCAGGCTCAGGAATAGGTGGATTAGGAATCATTAGTGGAGGGAGACAATTATGATGATGTCATGATTACTTGTCTGATAATTGTCCAGTCTCTGAAGCATCCCTGGATACAACCCTGTGGTCATCTGAAGATCTCTTCTTTTAGGAATACTGGATGGAGTGGGTAGAGTAGCTTCTAATGGATTTGCTTCTCCAGTTTAGGTTACTTGTAGCAATCTCCTTCTCTGTTAAAAATCTCTGACAAAATAGATATTTCACAGGTAACACAAACTATGCGAATGCAAGAGAGGTGGAGACACTAGCACAGGTTCACTCTTGATCTGGGCAGACAGGAAGACACAAATGGAGTCATAATAAGGGATTAAATAACCTAGTTTTATTCTAGTATAGGTAATAAGGCCTAGATAAAATATGAATAGCACTAATATGAACCATCACTAGATCAGAGAATTCAAGACTTTTAGGTTGGCAAATTCAAATAAGAACTGAAAAAATCTGAACCTAAATTTTATATATGACACATACAATCTTGTAAGAACTGTTTATTAAAACCAACTGAAAAATTTTTAATCTAGCTATTTTCTTTTCTAGCTATTTTCTTTTAAATACTTATCCCTCCCCCAGGAGGATCAGATTTTGTTAGGGAATTATTAACAGAACAATTTTTTATCATTATGACTCCTGAAACACCATTGAATTCATTTAAAAGTTGCCAGAATAATTACAATTATCAGAAAAGAGTTCTGGCATAGGATACAAAGCTATAAGGATCATTAGTATATTAAAAATATGCAATTCACTTGAAACTTCAGAGAATTTTAATTGTTGTATTATGAGGGCCTGCATTGGAAAATGATTGTGTCTATTTCAATATTATTAGATGCTTCAAAAATGCTTCAAACAATTTTAACATGTAAAATTCTTAATCCAATTTTGAAAATTATGTCACATTTTTAACTGTGACATCTCCCACTAATCATATTGTCATAATGAAAGAATGTTATGGGGTGCTTTCTTGTAAACTAAATAACTTACCAATTGGGAGACTTCATGATCTCTATTATCTGATTCAAATGACAATTCAAAATGATGCCTCATTATATTAGCATATAAAACTTAGGCAAAATTCACCAAAAGGATTCCTATTCCACTTCTTTTTTGTACTTGCCCTTGTCAATGGAATATTCCATGTGAGGAGAAAGGCAGAGACATAGAAGCATTAGTTCTGTTTAATTTTAGGTATGAGTCATAAGCATCCAATTTTATTAAAGGTTCTCATGGCCAACATCTGAATTAACCAGGTGGGAAAATTTTCTTATTTACCAAGATGGTAATAGATGAAGTGAATCCTCCCCTCACTTTCATAAGGTCATTCTCTTAACTTTTTCATGCATGTACATCCTCCTGTGGCACTCCTCAGAATGCAGGGGCATATACATTTCCCTTGAATGATGAACCAGCAGCGTTATGCAGGGTCAAGACACTTATCCTGGCATCAAGACTTAAAATAGCAGCAAAATGAGGTCCCAAGAATCTCTTCCTCAAACAGCAAAATTTCACTAATTGTAATTTATGGTTAGATAACTGTTATTTTTTCATATATTAGTCTCAAAATCTCATGTAGAATTTATCAACTATTGAGAAATTTTGTTTATATTCGCAACTGTCAAACACACACTCTCTGGTCTGCAGATGAGATCAAAGGGAGAACATAAAATGATTTCTAGAATACAAGTTGCAAAAAATGAGATGACAGTCCCCAATCAGAGTCCATGCAGGCAAGTGGGCCATAACTGGGCACACATTCAAGGACTGACTTGGGCACAATAATAATCATTTCTTATAAGTGCGCAAAGAGGGGCTGCAAGCTAGCAGACAGCCACCAGTGAATATGACTTGAAAGATAAACTGATTAAAAGCTACAAAACCAGAATATCAAGGGAATTATTGAAAAGAAATGTTGGGAAATGTGGCCTAGCCATACAAGATTTTAAAATGTACTGTAAAGCAGCAGTCATCAAAACTAATTTGTACTGGCTAAGAAATAGAGTGGTGTATCAGTAGAAAATTTAGGTACACCAGATACAGTATTTAATGACTACAGTAATCTAATGTTTGATAAACCCAAACACTACAGCTTCTGGGATAATTGAAAAACAATATGGCAGAGACTGGGCATAGACCGATATTTTATAACATATACCAAAATAAAGTCAAAATAGATTCACGATTTAGATATCAAAGTTATAACTATAAGCATATAAGCATATTATACTGTAAGCAATCTGGGAGAGAAAGGAATAGTTTACCTGTCAGTTTTATGGAGAAGGGAAGAATTTGTGACCAAACAAGTTATAGACAGAATTACAAAAAGCAAAATAGGTAATTTTTATTACAATAAATTGAAAAGTGTTTGTAGAAACAAAGTCAATGCAACTAAGATTAGGAAGGAAGCAGAAAGTTAAGAAATACTTTTTACAACCAGAGTCTCTGATAAAGGTATAATTTCTAAAATATTTTGAAACTGAGTGAAATTTATGAGAATACAAGTTATTCCCCAATTGATAAATGGTCAAAGGATATGAAAAGGCAGTTTTCAGAGGAAGAAATTAAATACATCTATAAGCATATGAAAAAATGCCATAAAATACTATTGATTAGAGAAATGCAAATCAAAACAACCCCTAGGTACCACATCTCTCTGGTCAGATTGGGTAACATGACAAAACAGGAAAGTGATAAATGCTGAAGAAGAAGTGGACTAATGCATTGTTGGTGGAGTTGTGAACTGATCCAAATATTTTGGAGAGCAATTTGGAACTGAGCCATAGGGTTATAAAAATATGCGTACTCTTTGACCCAGTAATATAACTTCTAGGATTGTATCCCAAAGAGACCTTACAAACAGGAAAAGGACCTGCATGCACAACAATATTTATAGCAACTCTTTTTGTGGTGGCAAAGAATTGCAAATCAAGGGGACACCCATCATCTGGGGAATGGCTAAACAAGTTGTGGTATATAAATGTAATGGAATACTATTTTGCTCTAAGAAATGAGGAGCAGACAAAATTCATAATAACCTGGAAAGCCTTATATGAACTGATGCAGGACCAGGAGAGCATTGTACAAAAATACAGACACATTATATCTATGATGACTAACTGATAGACTTGGTTCTTTTCAGCAATTGAATGTTCTAAGACAACTCCAAAAGATTCATGATGGAAAGTGCTATCCACATCCAGAGAAAGAATTATAGAGTCTGAATACACATTGAAGCAAACTACTTGCTGTCTTTTTTTGTTTTGTTTTCTTTTGCTCCTTCTTTTCTCATGGTTCATTCCATTGTTTATAATTCTTCTTTACAACATAACGATTGTGAAAATTTGTTTAATGTGAAGGTATATATAGAACCTATATCAAATTGTATGCCACCTTGGCAGTGGAGGGGAGAGGAGAGCAAATGGGAGAAAATTTGGAATTCAAAAACCTGTGAAACTGAATTTTATAAGGAAAAAAATAAATAAATTTAAAAGAAAAAATTTAAAAAGCTACACAAGTTGGATGAGTGGCTGTCTTGCAAGTTGTCATTGGGGTTGTATCTGCAATAACCCACTCTTGTTTCACTAACTCTATTATCTTTTGTGTACCACAATGACCCATGCTAAAAAAAAGTATACCTGGTGAGGAGTATATAAAAAAGTTTACTCTGTGGCTATCTCAGTCACAGAGACTTGTTTAACATTGTCTTGCTTTTTCCACTTTACCACAAGTTCATACACAGGGTTGGTCCAAAATAATAACATAAAATGATACAATTACATGAATTTATGGTCATTCAATGTAATACAGGACTTTTAAGCATTCTTGATGAAAAAAACAAAGTTGAATAGAAAATTTGACATTCAGATAAAAGAAGCAAGAAAAGCATGAGAAGGTAAACAGGGAAAAGAAATCATAAGAAACTTATTAAAGTTGAACTATTTAAATTCCTGCATGGAAAAGTGATAAGTGTAACTTATGAAACTTTTCTCAGTATGAGAAGAGTTAAGGGAATATAAATGTGTGTGTGTGTGTGTGTGTATAATGTCTATATAGAAGACTATATGGGTGTATGAATACATATGTGGGTGTGTGTGTATATATATATGCCACAGTAGGACTCTGGTAGACAGGCGAGCTTTGTCATAATTGCTGGGGTTTTCTCAGCTGCTAAAGCTGTTTGTTGGGTGCCCTGTCTGAGCCTCCACATGCTCTGGCATGCTGGTCATGCACCCCAGTACCTCCACCACAATCCAGGTCTAAGCAATCCCAAGTGAGATCATTTACCCCCTCAGACAGGTTGTTTGGTGCCCCTTCAATCTGCAAGGCAGGATCTGATGTTGCCATGTGGTGTGGCTACATGGCCATGGTGCCTCAGCAGCTTCTCCTTCCAGGGGGTAAAGTCCAGACCACACTCCTGAACTCCCAGATCCCAAAGTCCACATTGCACTAACCTCTCACTTTGTCTTTAGCAAATATGTGTTGATAATTCTGGAAACCTCCACAGCTCCTGGTGATCTGAATTTCCTCCAGCTGGTGCTTGGCTGTGGCCACCCTGAGGCTAAAACCTCAGGTTTGCATGGCTGGGCTCAGCTCCCAGAGCACTGTGCTGGCCCCTTCCTGCAGGGCTGCTCAACTGTCTTCAGTGGGAGGTTAGCTCCTCTCTGTCATTTTGTGCGTTCTATACCTCCAAAGTTTTTCTAGAGTAATTTTTTACATAAATTGGAGGAGGTGGAAGTCATAACAGTGTGGAAGTCCTGTTTCTATTCCTCCATCTTGACTCTGCCCCCCATACCAATTTCTTTAAGGGCTTTCGGGCAACTATATTTAGTTATAATCACATAGTATTTTTGTAAGTGATAGGCAAATAGACTCCAAAAACAACTTACTCAGCTCAAGTTCCTCATTGTAGGCTGTCACAGATGTAAGCAAGCAGGATGATTTTGAAAGAAATCATCTATCTCCTCCAGGTTTGCTTCTTTTATGCTAGAAAGCCATTCATTCAGATTTTTTTTTTATAATGCCCAAGATGATTGGTCAAAGCCCAACTGTGGCACAGAAAAGTAACAGGAATTGCACTACCAGAAAATTATCTGAGTGTATTTTTCTAAAGAAATCTGGGTGTAACTTTTTCTCTATTTCCTTTCAAGTTAAGTCCATTTATTTTGATTTTTTAAAATTGTTTGCAAGATCTTTTCTTCCTTCTCAAAATTTCAGTATATTTTACCTTTATAAGTCATATGTTCATTTTAATTTGATCTTTTCTGCTCTGAGCACTTCTATTAGGTGTGCATGCACTTAATTTATTTCTATGCTTATCTTTTTATATTCTTGTTTAATGCTGTCTTCAACAATTCTTTCTCCAACTAGCCTTATTTATATGACTTATGCTTATTTTTGCTAACCAAGTGATTTCAGCACAAAGTTTTACTGTGTATTAATTTACTTAAATGATTGGCTTAAACTTCACTTACCTTCAGTTGCTTTCTTATTCAAAACGAGTTTTCTTTTTCTGGTAGCACTTTGTGACTCATCTTCTATCAGAAGCCCGAGTAAGGACTTGCCTGGTGCCCTCAGGTTTGTTAAGAAGCAGTAAATAATAGAAGAGTAAATGTACTCCAATTTTGCCCAGTTTTCTCCTTTTCTGAAGATGGTCTAAAACTTCATTATTTTGTCTTCTAATAAAAAAAAATCCCTGTTTGTTAGAAACTCATCCCAATTTTAAGTACAGTTTTTAAGTATGCCTTTATTCTATAACAAAATTAAAACCAATTTCACAAATTGATAACCCCAAAGTTTATATTCAGAGACTGACTAGCTGAATTTTCCTTCAGGCTTATAGCAAATATGTTTCCTTTGTAAATTCTGAGTTGTGGAATTATTCAAACTCTTAAGATTTTTCTTCTAATTTCTAATATACTATTTCCTAAGTTTTTCTTATTTTAACACTTCCCTGAATTCCTATTTCACCGAATCTCTCCTGAACCTATCTTATGACTAACAAGACAGTTCTTAAAATGCAAACTTTAGTTTTAAATCAATCCCTGGTCACTTAAAAGGCCCCTTTTAAGGGATAACTGATCCTGTTTTTATTGTTTTCATTAAACTCTAGAGAGTTTAGTAGTATCCCATAAGCTCATCAAAATACTTTATAAAGGCATCCAAATTATAACTTGGAAAGGAAAGAAATTTGATTATTCCTTAGATACATAGATAGATTGATAAATAGATAGATAGCCTATTTCTTTTGGTCAATCATACCAAAAGAAAGATCATAAGTAAAACATCTATTGGCTATGGGTTAGCACAAAGTACAAACAGCTCAGACAAAGCAGATACATATTTCCCATTCTCTCAAAGATTTTCTTAATTGTATAAGGCCCCTGTCTCTCTGAAATAAAGAACTCAGTATTTCAAAACTTAGTTTCAAACAGACACACACAGAATATATAACAAGATATAACATAAAATGAGGTCTGAACTTCTAAGTTTTTCTCTAGGAGATTTTGAAGTCCAGATTTTACATATCTACTCTATTGAGTATAGAATTTATGACCATCATGTAACTGGAATCTTGATGTCAGCCTAGGATAATTCTTCTGTTTTCTAATTATGTTAATGCTTTTAGAATCTTAACAATAAAACATGTAACTTAGTAACAATACACATTTCTTTAGTCTAATTTGACAACTGTTTTCTCCCACTTAAAGCACACTTTGTATTTAGAGAAAATCTCTAAAGAGACAGAAGAGTTTATTAAAGTCCCATTGCTTGAGATCATGGTTGTGAAACCTGTGACTTCAAGGATACATGTGGCCTTCAAAGTCTTCAGGTATGGCCTTTTGACTAAATCCCAAAAAGAATTAGTTCCGTGAAGTTTGGATTCAGTCAAAGGGCTTTACTTGAGGATCTAGAGAGTCACATGTGGCCTTGAAGACTCAGGTCATCACCCCATATCTAGACTTTTTTCCAAAGTATAATCATAGGAAGCAAAATTGAAACTGATGAAGGATTTACTAGTATCAATAGTTCATTTATTGTGAAGTGATTTAAGGAGGTTATTCAATAAAATTCCATAACTTTCTAAGTAATCAAAAGTTCCCTGTTTTAGCCAAAACAATTCCCTAAACTCTTTGTATTCTCAAACCAAACTTTACACAGCTTAATAATTCTCTTTTTTGGCTTTTTGGAGGGCAATTCGGGTTAAGTGACTTGCCCAAAGTTACATGGCTAGTAAGTATGTCAAGTATCTGAGGCCCGATTTGAACTCAGGTCCTCCTGACTCCAGGGTCTGTCGTCTATTCACTGTACCACCTAACTGCCCCAATAACTCTTTTCTTTAATTATCCCCTTACAGGCTGTCCATCCTTGCCCTACTGGGGATCCTGTAGGATGTATTTCTCCTTTTATGCCTAACCACATCTTTCCTGTCAGTGTCCCTTTTCAGGAGTGGTGCTCTCTGGAGGAATTTCACCTGAAAGAATTAGACCAGATTCTCGAGGTATTCACCTTTTATCCTATTCTGTTTGAGAGGTTCCCCAACTGAAAGCACTAGAAATGATGCACCTGCCCTTCTATTATCAATCAAGGGAGATGATCTAGCCACCTGAGTTTGACCTATATGGGCATCTTTCCTACAGTTAATACTATAATTTTCAAATATTCAGGGATTTTTTTTGGCAAAGTTTCCGATACTTCTAATTCTTAATTTCTGTGCTTAATATTCAGGATCCTAGAATTGGTCAACTAGGGACTAAAGGTATTTTATAAATGAACATTCAGCAAAATTCATACCTACTTTTCTTGAAAAATTCATGAGAATTTAGCTCAGATTATGGATAACTGACAATTCTAAGCGAATACAAGTCAACATAAGCTTTTCTTTTCTTCATATCTATAAAACCAAAATGAACCCTCTTTCTCAGGTCAAAAAATGGTAGGATTATTCCCAGGATGGCCACAGCATGGAGTACTTACTGTGGATGTAGGGGATCTGTCCCCTAAGGCTATTGAATCTGGCCTCAATTATGTCAGAGCAGGAGAGTATGAAATCATTCCGCAAAGCCCTACCCATCAAGGGACTAGTCATAGGGTCCTCAAGATGGGCTCCTCACTCCACTGTGAACCACCAAAAGTTCCCCCTCAACCAATTTGAGAGTTTCTCTTCTGATGACAAAACTGATTTAATTACTCCTCAAAAACAATTTAAGGGCAAAAGATCTATTTTAACCCTGCCAACAGGAAATTTTAAAATTAGCTAGGTGGCTAACAGATTGAAAATTAGGAACTAGCAATTCCACTGCTGAATCTCCCTGGTCTTAAGAAAATGAATGTAAAGAAAACAGAGGAAAAAAACCAGTAGCCTGTGTATAAAAAGTTAAAATTATGACCATGAAATTTTTATAGAAATATAAGTTGAATTTTAACCCAATCAGGGCCTTTCTTAAAGAAAATGAATTTAGGGTAAATCAAGGTAGACTCACCAATCTTGAAGAGACTTACTTTAGGCTCAGAGAATTTGGGTGCAGACAGAAAGGGGAGTCCAACCTCCAAGGGCCAGTGTTCCTGGGGGAACTATCTGTGAAAATTTGTCCCAATATGCACTTCTTTTGGGGGTTGTTGCTGGGGCCAGCTTAAAGAGGCTGAGTTCCACACATCACAGTCCCATCTCAGGGTGCCATTAACATGGGGATTAAAATTTGTCCAACTTAGAATAAAAGAGACTGAGGCAAAGGTCTGAGTCAATGGCACTTTTTTAAAGGGTGCATGGTTCCTTTGAAGCCAATGGAGTGCACCTCAGATATTCCTCAAAATCTGAGATGCCCCCTTCTTCTGAGACCTTTTTTCATAGGGTTTGATACGAGAAATACTACCTAGACATTCTAAAGAGACTATACAAAATACATAATTCCATTAGTTGATATGTAATGTACAAGATAAAATAAGCAAAAATGATATGTCAGCAGGGTCATGAGTTGGGTGAAGTAAAGAATATCTCCTTTGACTTGGTGGTCATAAGATGGTCACTTGCTCTTGGACAAAAAAGAGAGATCTGGAGGTACAAAATAAGTTGAAGACTTTCCATGCAATTGAGTAACCTATTCTACACTGGGCTTGGTCACCATTACAAGGGAAAACAAGGGTGGAGGACCTCTACTAAGCTTCCTGTGATTAAGCAAGGTAACTTACAACCTGCAACTCACAGTTCTGGAACCTAATACATAGGACTTATAATAACTACCCCACTAGAATATTATCAAATTGATTGATACTGATTAAGCAGCAATCCAAATGAATTATTTCTCATAGTTTTCATTTGAAGGCCATATAAACACATCCTATTGCCACCTCAATGGTAGAGTCCTCTGGTGAGGAGTCAAACCCTCCTCAAACTTTGTAGGTCTTTTACTTTCCTCTGAGGTTCATGTGATTCATATCTACTGCTGAGAGCACTGTGTCCTCTGAAAGAAGTTTGCAAGTTTGCAATGAGTCAGGTCAAATGTCTTCCCTCTGCCCTCTACCTTCCTTTGCAGAGAGTCCATTATTTTCTGCTGCTACCTCATAGCTGGCCTCCTCAGATTAGAAGGAGTTAACATTCCCTTTGATGAACCTTGTGATTTCCATCTACTTCTGGGCACAGTGTGTACCCTGATGGAAGGAGGAAAGAAGCCAGGCCAGGTGACTTCCATGTGCCTCAAAGCAACCACTTCCAGCTATACCAGCACAAACCATTTTCCACCTCCTACTACTAAACCAGTCTCCCAACTAAAATGTTGATAACCTCCAGTGCAAATAGGACAAACTACCCTTAGACTACAGGTCTTCTGTCTCATTCTGAACTTGTCCTTCAAGGGAAGAGGAAAAGGTAAGTTGGCGGGGAATGGAACTTCTTTCTCCTGCTGTTAAGATTTGTCTTTCCTCTCTAGCTATGCCCTTTACATGTCTAATCTACAGTCATTGGAAATAAATGTGAAGCTGGGTCTCTCATATGACCATGTGATTGTGTATCTCTTATATGTCATTTTCCTCTAACCTGACCTCCAGCCTCTATTAGGAAGAGGAATGTCTCCATCCAGAGATGAGCATTCTCATACTTCATCATACCCTTCACATCTCAGTGACTTTGAACTCCTGCATATCATCATCAAAACCCCATTTTCTGGTGGTCACCATCCAGATCCTCATTCCCATCACCACTGACTAACGCCCCAATATTTCAGCTAAACTCCATCCAGTCTTTCCACTTTGCCCTCTGGAATGCCTATTCCATGCACAATGAACTTCCCTTCATCTTATTTTTTCTCTCACTCCTTCCATCAACTAGCTGTTACTGAAACCTGGATTGCTTGCAATGAAAGCTTCCATGACCACTTTTTCAAGTACTTGCTATACATTCACTCATTTTCCTTGGCTGACTAAGTTAATCAGAATACCTCTCAAGACCCATTTCCATTTACATATTCTCCCCATCTCCTTCATTCTATAACATCTCTTCCTTTGAGGTTCATGCTATTCATATACACTGTCCAATAAAAATCCTGGTATACTGTTAATAGACCCCCATGATACTCCCTTTTTTTTTTCCTTAATGAGTTTGGCACCTGGCTCACAACTTTTTCTCCTCTCCCCAATAGCAGGCATCAACATGCATATTAAATCTCCCTCAAACACCCTAACTACTTAGCACCTCAACCAACTCATTTCTCATAATGTACTCTTCCACCCCACCTGAACCAAGCACAAAGAAGGTCATATGATCTTTCTGTAACTCACAAAAGTACAACCTTTATGTTCAAGAATTTCAAAATCCCTTCCTTTATCTTATCATATTTTATTGGTTTTTCACATCTCCCTCTGCCTTCCTTTACAACCCCCAACTATTCATCTACACCATGACTTCAATTCTCTTGACTCCTTAATTCTTTTCCAGGTCATCTACCTCTTAATAGCTGCCCTCTTCCGCATATTTACTCATTCTTCACAGTTCTTCCCAACCTTTTCATTCTTCTTCAAATCTCCCATGGTTCCCTGTTCCTGCACTATTTCAGCTGAGAACATTGCCTTATATTTTATGAGAAAAAAATGAAGTTATTCACAGAGTTCCCTCTTCTCCCCTCTTCTTTATATCTTATCTCTCAAATGTCTTTTGCCACTATCTTCTTCATCCTTGTGTAAGAAGATGAAGTGGCCTTACTGCTTGCCAATGCTAATCTCTACTTTTTCAAGCAATCCATCCTGCCTTCTCCAATACATTATCCCCTCGATCATCCCTGATCTTTCACTTATTTTCAACATCTTCCTATCTCATAGCTCATTCTATACTGCCTATAAACATGTCCATTTCTCCCTCATCATGAAAAATCTCACTGGAACTTTCTATTCCAATGAATTTTTATCTTATATCTCTTCTGTCCTTTGTAAACAAATTCCTTGAAAAGACTGTCTACAAAAAATACCTCCACTTTTTCTCTTCTCACTCTCCTAAATGCCTTACTATCTGGCTTCCAACATTATCATCCTATTGAAACTGCTCCAAAATTGCTAAATATCTCTTGATTGACAAATCCATAGGTCTTTTCTCCTTGAGCTCTCTTCACTTTTTGATACTGTTGATAAGTCTCTCCTCCTCAACATTTGCTTCTCTCTAGGTTTTCTGAACAAGGGGAGAACCTGGTTCTCCTTCTACCTATCTGGTCACTTCTTCTTTATCTGCTTTGCTGGATCACCATCTAGATCTTGACCTTTAATTGTAGGTGTCTGGTACGGTCCCATCCTGGGCCCTCTTCTCTTCTCCCTCTTTGCTACTTCATGTGGTGGTTTTTATCAATTCCTGTGGATTTAATTACCATATCTATGTTGATGATCAACAACTCTTCCTATCCTGCCCCAATCTCTCCGCTAACCTCTATTCTCATATCTCAGACTGCCTTTCAGACATCTCAAAATGCATGTCCAGTGGACATTTTCACTCAATATGATCAAAACTGAACTCATTTCTTTCCTCCTAAATCCTCCTACCCTCCTATAGAGGGTTACATCATCCTTTTAATCCCTCAGAATGACAACCTAGGTGTTTTCTTCAATTACTTGCTAAGTCTTAGATTCATATGCAATCAGTTTTTAAGGTCTATTGATTTCTCCTTTGTAACATCAGCCAAATATTTTCCCTTCTCTCCTCTGACACTGCAACCACCCTCTTGTAGTTGGACTCATGTTTGGACTACTCTAATAGCCTGCTTATGGGTCTGCCTGCCTCAAATCGCTCCCCATTCCAATACTTCTTTGATTCATCACCTATACTGATTTTTTCTAAGGCACAAGTCTGACCATGGCACCCCTCTACTGAATAAAATATAGTGACTTTATAGTCTCCAGGATTGAGTAGAAAATTTATTGTTTGCCTCTTTTTGTATCCCTGAAACTTATGACAGTTTCTTGACACATAGTAGGTGATTTATTATCAATTTAATTTTATATATTTAATTTTTCCCAATTATGTGCGAAGACAATTTTTAACCTCATATATATATTAAGCAATCGGGGTTAAGTAACTTGCTCTAGGTTACACGGCCAGTTATTTCTGGGTGTGGTGCTGAGTATGTGAGCCCAGATTTGATCCAGGTCATCCTGACACTGGAGCTGGTGCTCTTCCTCGCTGAGCCACCTGGTCGGCCCTAAGCAATTGGGGTTAAGTAACTTGCTCAATGTTACACGGCCAGGTGTTTCTGGGTGGTTGCTAAGTGTCTGAGCCCGGGATTCGATCTCCAGGTCATTCCAACACTGGAGCCGGTGCTCTTACTCACTGTGCTACCTGACCACCCAGATATATATATACATATACATATATGTATAAAATATATACATATATATATTTTAGAGATATTGATATTTATATAATATATATATATATATAATATATTTATATATTTTTTTTATTTTGAGTTCCCAAATTAATCTCCTTCACTCCCCTCCTCATTGACAAACTTTTGAGGTAGGTTATGCATGTTCACTTAAGCAAAATATTTTTCCAAATTAGTCATATTGTGAAAGAAAATACAGACAATAAACCCAAGAAAAACAAAGTTTAAAAAAGCATGCTTGCATCTGTATTAAGAGTCCATCAGTTCATTCTCTGGAGGTGGAGAGAATTTTTCATCATGAGTCTTTTGGAATTGTCTTAGATCATTTTAGTGTTGAGTATAACTAAGTAACTCATAGTTGATAATTGTACAATATTGTCTTTATGGTGCACAGTGTTCTACTGGTTCTGCTTGCTTGACTTTGCATCAGTTCATGTAAGTTTTTTCCAGGTTTTTCTAAAAGTATCCTTTTTCATTATTTCTTATAGCACAAGAGAATTCCGTCACAATCATATACTGCGAATTTTTTCAATCATTCTCCAATTGATGGCATCCCTTCAATTTCTAATTTTTGCACCACAAAAGAGGTCCTGTAAATGTTTTTGAATAAATAGGAAACTTTCCTCTTGGGTTTTTTGTAATTTTTTTTCTTTTTTCTAATTTTTTGGGATGTGGACCTCATAGTGCTCTTACTGGGAGAAAGGGGATGTTTTATAACCTTTTGGGCATAGTTCAAAAATGCCTTCCAGAATCAGTTCACAATTCCACTGAGTGAATTAGTTTCAAAAATTTCCCCTATCCCTTCCAATATTTGTCATTTTCCTTTTTTCTCATATTAGTCAATCTTGTATACATGAGGAAGTACCTCAGAACTGCTTTAATTTGGATTTCTCTACCCAGTGATATAGAGTAGTTTTTCATATAATTAAAGATAGAATGGATATCATCACCTTTAAAGTTGCTGTTTATATCCTTTGACCATTTATCAATTAGGGAATGACTTAATTCTCTACATAGGTTAGAAAGGAGATCTTTATCAGAGAAACTTACTATAGCCACACTCTTCACCCCTTCTCCATTTTGTGCTTTCATTCTAATCTTGGTTGCATTGGCTTGTGAAAACTGTTTAATTTAATGTAATAAAATTATTTATTTACATCTATAACACTCTCTGTTTCTTGTCTGGCTATAAATTCTTTATCCATAGAAATGACAGGTAAACTATTTCACATTTCTCTTTTTTTCTTATGGCATCACCCTTTAAGACAAAATGTAAACATTTTGACCTTATCTTAATATGCAGTGTGGGATTTTGATCTATACCTATTTCTCTCTGCCAAGCTGTTTTTGTTTATTGATTTATTGATAAATGTTTATCAGGAAGAATGGATTCTTTTTTGGACTTTTCTATACAATAAATATTGAACTTCTCATGATTGACATAACCATGAAGCATGTTCAGATTAGTTTAGTCATTCCTGGTTTTGTTCACCCATGTGAGTACTATGGGGCATGGTTCTACCTATGTAGAAGGACTTAAGGACTTAGGACTAAAGGATGTATTCTTTGATATGACAGAAATTATCATTGTTGCCTACAGAGACAAAAGATCTGATATAAGGGGGTGAACCCATCCTTAGCTATCTATTTCTTTTTACCTGTAAATAATAGCAAGATTGTCCTAAGCTTCTTCACAAGGGGGGAAAGGAAGAGAGGGGTGACTTGCCCTGTCACACAACTCATCTTCCATGTAGTCATGAAAACATGGCATATTAAGTATATGTCAAACATATGTAAGCCTCAATCTAAGTTTGAGATATCTATTTTATCTTTCTTCTCTCCTGATCTAATACAAAAGAATTTACATCTTGAGATTAATCCGTCTAGGCTCAGTGGATATTGTGTGAATTTAGGTGATCTGAAGATCCTGTTTTCCAGTACTTCAGAGCTGAATGGAAGCAGGGAGAGTAGCAATCAGAAATGACTCCAGTATGCTTGAAGAAGAAAGAGGATTGGTCTAGGCTAGAATATTGTACCAGCATTAATGTTGCAAGAGATTAAACAGTGCAAAATTGAGGAAATATAAAATGCTTAGTTAACAGCCTTACAAATTGCATTACTATATATTCTGATGAGGTTGGTCAGGCTTCTAGCTATTGTAACAGGTTGTGTGAACAGGTGATATCACATGCAGGTGATATCAGTTGTATAGGTGATTCACAGTGTACATCAAATATCTACTTCAATCATTTAAGGAAATGTGTACTATTACTTAAACTATTAGTGAAATTTGAACCTTTGGTGTTCGGGTGAGAGTTTTATGACTTAAGACTATGAGAAAATGAAATCTAATATCTTTAATCAGAGGCAAAGCATTTATTGGAATGACCCAAGTCTTAACCATATGCCTGGATGTAGAGTAGAGGTTCTCCTCAATGAGGAAGGGGACAGTTCCGTACTTCATCCCCTCTGGGCCTAGCAGTGGTTTGACAGGACTAAAACCTGAATTCAAGTGCCTGAGTAGCTTACTGAATTAGCCCTCCCAGTTGTGCCTTCTGTCTTTGATTTGAAAATGATGCAATTAAAAAATCTTGTCTTCTTAGATTTACTCACCCCCATGTACTCTGAATTCCAGTCATGGTGCTTTCTTTGTTGTTCTTCAGACAAGATACTCTATATGCTGACTCTATCAATTTTTACATTATATTCTTCCATGCCTATAATATTTTCCTTCCCCATATTTGCCTTCGGGCTTCCTTACTTCCTTCAGATCCCAAATAAAACCAACCTTCTTTTAAAAGCTTTTTTTTCTGATCCCCCTTAATACAGACTACTTCTCTCTGTTGAATATTTACAATTTATCCTCTATATAGCTTATTCGTACATAGTTGTTTGTATTGTATTCCTCCTATTACACTGGGCTTTTCTAGATAGAAATAACCGTCTTTTGCCTTTCTTTGTAGCCCTAGTGCTTAATGTTGTTCTTGGCACATAGTAGATACATAAAAAATGCTTGTTGACTGACAGACTGACTGACTTTATTCCAAACAGTACTACTCAACAAACAATATAATTCTTAGCAACTCACCTCTTTAAACTTCAGTTTCCCTTCCTTCTAATAATAAGGAAGTTGGAGTATCTGAGATCTCAGTTTCCTTAAACTCCAAGTTCATTTTGCCATTGTGTTTTCAAAGTCCTAATGATTTGGGAGTCATCAGAAGACGTAAACCTGGTAATTTAAAGATGAAAGTAGATTTTATAACTCTATGATGTGTAACAATGACAAAGCTTCGGGATTTAAATACTAATGACAATTTGAAGATCACTGCCCTCCATCTCCAGGAAGGAAAATTTAATGACATGTAAGAAAGGACAATAAATCTGACCATAAATTTGGTTGTATATTGTATATAAAGGTTTAGTTTTGTTTCTCTGGGAATTAATCTTAAATGTGAAAAGATGAAGGAGAAATAGGGAACCATCTAATCTTAGGTTACACATGATCACCACCATCACTACACAGTTAAGTAATTGATACTACATGACATCATAGAGAAAGTGAATCAGATATCCTGGGTTTGGTTCTGACTGTGTCAACCTGGGAAAGTATTTTTTTCAAAAATTGGAATGATAATGCTGACAATATCTATTGTAATGGCTATACTACCTTGGAAGATGTCATGGGGAAATTCCTCTGAAATTCTTAAAGAACTACATGAATTTCAACTATTGCTCATTAACTTTGTACCTTATAAGTAGCTAGTATCACAATATCTATTTTTTATTCAATCATATCAGTGGATAGTAAATTATATGAAAAAGAGTTGCAATTCATATTTTTTGCATTAAACTTGTTTTCATCAAAATAATAGTTTAAGGCTAATATTGAAAATCTCTATATGTAATTTGATCTAGACCCATGATTTCATTTCTATAGAGATCCCTAATTTTAGAATCTCCTCAATCAATGCATTTTGACAACTCATCTGAAAATTATAATTTTAGAGAATTACACCAGGACACTGAGAGTTTATATGAAGTGCCTATAGTCACATGGATAGTCTGTGTAAGAGGCAAGAATTGCATTCTTACTTCAAAACTAGCTCTCTAGCAATTGTACCATAAAGCTTCCTTAATTTATTTATGTATTTAATTATTTAACCTCATTTATAACACAGGGTTATTTCATCCCAGCTCTGTGTATTGAATGTATCTACTTCCTTTGAAAATTACAGTATAATTCATCAGAAAATGTTTAAACACATATCTTAAATTTAGCTCATTGCCTTCCTCCCTACACCTGTGCCTCCTTCAAGCATCCTTAAATTTTAAAATCAGTGGTATCAAGGTTAAATAGAAAGCTGTACACAATGATCCTGGTTGAATATTGACTCAAAAAATCCACATGTTAATATTACCTCCATTCTCTTCTATTTTTATTTATTTTGTTAAACATTTTCTAATTACATTTTAATCTGGCACCTGGGAGTGTTGACAGTAACAGCATGTTTGACATTTCTGCTTTAAAGGATACCAACATCCCCCCCCCAAAAAAAATATAGGTTTTAAAGTCAGAATCATTCTTGACTTTTATCTGTCTTTCATCACTATAGTTAGTTATATTTAAGTAATTAAAATATATAATTATTATATAATAAATCTTTTCCATTCTTACACCACAAAATCTCTCACAACCATCCATTTCTCTTCACTCATACTTCCTTGACATTATTCCCTCATCAATTTCCCCATGATCTCACCTCCGAATTGGTCTCCCTACTTTTTGATCCTCCTTTTTCTAACCCATTTTGTACACAACTTCCAAAATACTTTCTTTAAGGTACAGCCCTGATTATATCATTCTCCTCAAAAATTGTCATTATCTCCCTATTACTTTTAGGGTTAAAAAAATAGTTGCAGTCTGCTATTTAAAGCTCTACACAAGTTGGCTCTCACCTACCTTTCCAGCATTACTTCATACCACTTCCTTCACACACCATATGCCATGGACTAATATTCACACACCAGACTCAATATTTTATATTTGATACAATCACACACAACATCTCCCATGCCAACAAGTCAGTCCTTCATCTTCTTTGCCTCTCAAAATAATTAGTTTTCTTCAAAGTTCTCCTCAGGTGATTCTACCATTAAACCTTCCCTATCTCTACTCATATACCTCTATTTCTATCTCTATTCCTAATCTCCCTTCCAAAAGGTATTTTCTTCTGCCTCACACCATTTTTGTATTTGAGTACGAATGCTATAATCTCTAGAACAATATAAACTTCCTGAGCATAAGTATGTGGTGTTTCTGTCTTTAAATATTTGGTGCCTTTGAAGGTTTCTTGTTCATAGTAATTGAAGTGAGTTGAGTTGAATAGTTTAGGGTGCGGCATGTTGAAGTGGAAAGCATCTAAATCTGGTCCCAGAAAGATATTTGATTTTGAATCCTAACTCTATTATTCTTTTGAACTTGAACAGGTCATAACCTGTCTGGACTGAGTTCACTTTTCTGTAGGATGGAGTGGTTACACTAAATGACCTATACTTTCTTTTCCAGTTCAAAATCACATTACTTTATATTTGACAGCAAGAACCCTTCCAAAGAGTCCCTATGATGTTCTTTGAGACTGCATATCACTGATTCTGTTGAATTAGGGAGATGGATGGATTCAAAGTTATTTCACCAGAAACTTGTGACAAGACTGCTTGTACAAAATTGTAATGCACAAAATGAACAACCAAAACAGTCACTGCTATATCACATTTTAGTGAAATCTAATTTCAGAGATGTTTTAGAAATGTAGGTACATTTACTCATTTTATGCACCCCACAAAAAATAAAAATCACGTAATAGGCTACTTAAATATTATACTGTTTTCCTGAATAGGAAGACAATACTGCAGGTGAAGAGTTATCTGATTTGCTCAATTAAATGTCTGCTGAGCAGGTATCCCATGCATAATTTAGGAAACTGTGAATGGAATGTTACTAGGTTAATTGCCCGGTGGTATACTATCAATGTAATGAGGATACTGTTGGGGCGTGCTCTATGATAGACCCATTAACAAGTTCAATAAAGAGTAATGCAACATTAAAGAAGAATAAAAAAAATCATGCCAGATGGAAAGTTCTTTGGAGCTTTCTCTTCGATCTGAAAGTTAAATGTTCTAGGAAGAGGCAGTATCTCCCTTTAAAATAGTATCACTCTCTTTGCAGCCCAGTCTGAATTTATTGGAGTGAGACTCTGCTTGATGTAACATCAAAGCTCCAATCAGACCTTCTGAAAGGTTTATGAAGGAGGTTATAGTGCATTGGAATATATCTTTACCAGCTACATTACAACAAACATTTCCCACTTGAACAAGAGATGTTACATCATATTGGACACTAGATATATTCTGGGGTAAGAGACAAGGATCGCCAAAATAAAAGCTATGGAGAGAGAGTCAAACAGGCAGACACAGAGACAGACACAGAGCCAGAGATAGACACAGAGAGTCAGAGAAAGACAGAGAAAACAGAGACAGAAAAAGAGAGACAGAAATAGAGAAAGAAATGGAGAGACAGAGACAAAGAAAGAGACAGAGAGAAATAGAGACAGAGAGGCAGAGACAGAGAGACAGACAAAGAAAGAGACATAAATAAAGACAGAGACAGACAGGAACAGAGACAGCCAGAGACAGAGACATGGAGAGACAGAGATGGAGACAGAAACAGAGAGAAAGACAGAAAGGAGACAGACAGAGACACAGAAAGCAAAACAGAGAAACAGAGATGGATAGATAGAGACAGAAAGAAAAAGACAGAGTGGTGGAGACAGAGGTGGAGAGAAACAGCACAGGGACAAATAGACAGAGATACAGATAAAGAGAAACAAATGCACAGAGACAGAGAGAAGCAGAGTCACAGACTTTGAGGCACAAAAAGAGACAGAGATTGTGGGACAGAGGAGGGATGGGGGAGAGAAGAGTTTAAAACATTCTACTTATTGCTGGAGATATGGGAAAATTGGAAGACTAATGCATTTTTCATGTAATTGTGAGCTATTCTAACCATTTTGGAGAGTAATTTGGAACTATACCCAAAGGGCTATAAAAATGTACATACCCTTTGACCCAATAATACCACTTCTAGAGCTATATCGTAAAGAGATCATACAAGTGGGAAAAGGACCCACATATGCAAAAATATTTAAAGTAGCTCTTTTTGCGGTGGCAAAGAATTGAAAATTGTAGGGATGTTTATCATTTGGTGAATGACTGAATAAGTTGTGGTTTATGACTGTGGTGGGATACCATTGTGCTATAGGAAATGATGAGCAGGCAGATGTCAGAAAAATCTGGGAGGACTTATATGAACTGATGCTGAGTGAGGTGAGCATAACCAAAAGATTGTACAAAGTTACAGCCACATTGTGTGATGACTAACTTTGATAGATTCATCTCTTCTCAGCAATGCAAGGTTCTAAGACAACTTCAAAAGGCTCATAATGGAAAATGCTATTCACCCAGAGAAAGAATTATGCAGTCTGAATGGAGATCAAAACATACTATTTGCTCTCTTTTTTGTTTTGTTTTTTCTTTCTCCTGGTTTACCCCATTGGTTCTAATTCTTCTTTACAACATGACTAATGTGAAAATATGTTTAATATGAATGTACATGTATAGTTTGTATCAAATTGCACACCATCTTGGGGAGGCAGAAGGGGAGAGGGATGGATAAAATTTAAAACTCAAAAGCTTGTGGAACTGAATGCTGAAAAGTAAAAATAAATTAATTAAAAATGCATATTTATATAGTGAGTACTTGGGAGTATAGAGAACAACATGTCTTTCTTATAAGTTCAATGTTTTATCTTCAGTTTCAAATATTGGGAAGCAAAAAAAGTCAGGATTTTGCTAAAATACCTCAGTTTCTTGAGCAAAGACACAGTGAACTGGGGAGATGAACTGGGGAGAGATACAGCAGACTAATTGAGAGATAATTGTAATAGTCCAAGTGAGAGGTGGGAAGGCATTTAACTAGAAAATTGAGTTGTGAAAGGAGAGAAGGCAATAGATGCAAGAGATATTGTGATGGTAAAATAGATAATATTTGAAAATTGAATGAGTGGATGAAGGTTGTGATAGTGAGAGTTCAGAGATGTATTCCAACTTGCAAACATAGGGAATTGAAAGACTGGTGGTACCCTTAATACACTTGAGAAATTAATATGAGTGGAAAATTCAGGGAAGATGATGAGTTCAGTGAACATGCTAAATGTGAGATACCTATGAAGATAGAGGTGACCAGCAGGTCATTGGAAATGTGGGACTTGAACTCTGAAGAGAAATATGGACTAGATACGTAGGTTTGAAAGTCGTCTACATAGAAATGATAGTCAATCTCATGAACTCATGAAATCACTGAGAAAAAGAATAGAGTAAAAATCCAAGGAAAGAATATCTTGTTATAGTCAAACATGAGATCAGTCATCTCTTGCAAGGGAAACTAAGGAGGTTCAGTCACAAAACAGGGCAGAAGAGAAAGATGAATAACATAAAAAATGAAGGGTGAGAGGAAATCCAGAATTGGAGCTGATCAGTAGTATTGAGTGCTTTAGAGAGATCAAGAAGTGGGAGGATGTAGAAAAGATTATTATATTTAATAAGATATTTAACAATTTAACAATCCTTTTACTGTAATTTCCTGCTCTAAAATCCTATCACCTCTCATTCCTTTCTGAAGCTCAGGCCTATGCTACTTCTACCATTTTCCATTCCCATTCCTATTCCATTGCTGTTAGAGACTGGTGAAGGAAGCTATGTAACCATGCTAACTTAGGATACTACAATTTGTGTGTGTGTGTGTGTGTGTGTAATCTCAATTGAGCCCTCACTACTGCACACCAATCCTTTAATCTTGTCTGATTGATTCTGTATTGCACCACTCAAAGAAGATGTTTAAAATCTCTCCTTTAGTAATACATAGGTTCTCTCCCTCTCTTTCAGCAAAGTGCCTGGCCTCATACTTCATTGAAAAAAACCAAGACCCTTTATAGCAAGTCCCTTCTCCCAACTCTGTGCTTCAAAGTACATAAATAGCACCCCATTCTCTTCTTTTATCTCCATTGTTGGAGGATAAGGTGAACCTTCTACTTGTCAATACCAAACCCTGACTTTTTGCCCTTGATCTCATACCTGCCTGTTTCCTTTGACATTTTGCCACCTTTATTTTCCTCTCTCTCTCCTTAATTTTCAATTTTTCTTGTCCACTATCTCCTCCTCTATGGCCTATTCATATGACCCAATATATCTCATCATTACAAAATGAAACCAAAAGCAAAATTACTTGATCCTTTTATCTCAAATTTTCATCTAAATCTCTCTCCCTTCACAGACTTCTCAAACAGATTTATTCATTCATTGCCTCTTTTTTTCTCACTTTCTAGTTACTTTTCAACTCCTTGAGTCTCACTGCTATCCCACCACTTGATAAAATGTTTTCTCTAGACTAGAAGTGGGAGCAGGACAGTATGCTACTTGAAAACCTCATTGCTTATACATACTTCCAGGTTCCACTTTGGAGAGGAGTGCTTTTAATCACAAAGGATCAAGGATTTGAGGAGCACTATAACTTGTAGTTTCAAGGGGCTGTGAGGAGCAGAAACATTATAGTCAAATTTCAGAGTTGCCAGATCAAGCATCCAGAAAAAAAGCCATTTAAATACCATAGAACCACAGTCAGGATCACGCAAGATTTAGCAGCTACCTCATCAGGTGGACAAAGGACTTGGAATATGATATTCCAGAAGGCAAAAGAGATACAATTACAACCAAATTTATTACTCAGTAAAACTGAATATAATCTTTCATGGGGAAAAAATGATGTTTAATGAAATAAAGGACTTTTCAAGTATTCCTGATGAAAAAACCAGAGCTGAATTGAAAATTTGACTTTCAAATTCAAGACCAAAATATTAAAAGGTAAACAGAAGAGAAAAAAATCATGAGAGAAAAATAAGGTTAAACTGTTTGATTTACAACTCTTTTAAGACACTTTTTGGGGGTGTTTTTTGGGAAAGATATTGAAGTGGTTTTGTATTTCCTTCTCCAGATCATTTTACATATGAGGAAATTAAGTCAAGCAGGATTAAGTTATCTGCCCAGAGTCACAGAGCTAGTAGTAACTGTCTAAGGCCAAATTTGAAATCAGGCCTTCCTGACGCCAGAAACAGCCTGCTATTCACTGTGCCACTCATCTGCCCTATGAAGAAATGTTCTAAATGACTGTTGATTAGAGAAATTCAAATTAAAACAAATCTGAGGTACAATCTGACATCTATCAAAATGGTTCACATGACAGAAAAAGATGATAAATGCTAAAGTAGATGCGGAAAAAAATAAGTACACAAATGCATTGTTGACCATTCAGGAGAATAATTTGGAATATGCCTAAAGTTACTATGCATATCCTTTGACCTAGCAATACCCACATTAGTTCAGTATCCCAAAGAGATCAAAGAAAAAGGGAAAGGATCTAAATGTACATCAACATTTATAGCAGCTATTTGTGGTGAAAGAGAATTGGAAACTTAGGGGATGTCCATTGACTGGAGAATGTCTGAACACATTGTGGTATATGACTTTGATGGAATTTTGTGCTATAAGAAATGAGTAGAATGACTTTACAAAAATATGGACAGATGTAAACTGATGCAAAGTGGTGAGCAGAATCAGGAAAATATTGTACGCAGTAACAGCAATATTATAAAGGATGATCAACTGTGAAAGACTTGGCTACTTTGATCAATACGATGATCTAAGACAATTCCAAAGAATTGATGGTGAAAAAAATGCTATGCACCTCCACAGAGAGAATTGATGATCTCTGAGTGTAGATAAAAGCATGCTTTTTCACACACACATAAAGGAAAAAAAATAAGAACAAAAAGAAAAGAAAATGAATTTTATTTGGGGCATTCAAAGATAATGTCTTGGGAAAGAACTGAAGTTTAGAAGGAATGGAAGTCACAATGAGGATAAAGTAAGTGGTTAGAAGTTATGAGTTTGAGCTAAAGATGAAATGATAAGATCAAATACAGGCATTTCAAAAGGGATTTGAAACACTTGTGTGTGATAGCAAGAACAAAGTTTTGACCATCTATATCTCATTTCTGATACCTATAGTCTTTGTGACCCAGGGGCAAGTTATTCAACCTCTCAGTGCCCTAGTCAACTCCCAAAGACTATGAATTGCAGAGAAAGGGTCAGGCCTACGTCGATAGTGGGAGTTTCTTCACTTCGGGCTTCCTAATTCAATGAAATCACTAGTCTGCCACAACCTCTATCATTTTCATATTTATTCTCTCTATATTTAAATATGCCTTTATTGTCTCATATATGAGAAACATTGTTTCATTTGTCTTGTTACATTGTAAACTCCTTGAGGGCATTTGCTCCCTTTTTGCATCCTCAGTAGTTAGCAGAGTGCCTGACACATAGATGCTTAATAAACTCTATTCCAGTATTTATGGTAGTGGTTAGCCTATAGTAGGCACTTAATGATCATTTGTTGATTAATTGAAAAGGCTTTCAGTGGCCATCTAAGCAAGATGTACCTAAGAAGGTGCCATATGACAATATTCTTACTACCACCACCATCTTCATCACTAATATTTATATAGCACTTGAAGTTTTGCAAAGTGCAGCACATATCTTATCTCATTTGATTCCTATAACAACACTGAAAAGTAGCTACTATATCTTTCCTGTCTTGCAAATGAAACTGACAGTGTAAGTGACCCCACACAGCTAGTATGTGTCTGAAACAGTATTTTCATGTAAGCCTTCCTGATTCCAACAGATTCTGACTTTAGACCTTCAGTGTTTTCTTCCTTCCCAAGCAACTCTTAAGTTTATAAGTTGCTGAAATTACTGTGTTGAAGAAGATAGCACTCACTTGAATATCTAGGTTATAATATGTTTGTTTTAGAAAATTTCACATTATAGTGATACCTTGTTTGCAGGGAAGGCAAAACACCTAAGTAAGGTGCATAATAAACTCTCTTAGTGATTAAACTCCAATCCACTTTATTTTTTCCTGTGTTATCTGTAGACTCTATTGGAGTGCATTCAATAATTTTGAATAGCTTGCTAGTCATATTTACTTCTTGGTCCTAAATTATATGGCCTCACAGAGGTTTGTTGGCATTTCTTCCTAGATTCAGAGAAATTACTTATTTCCAAAAGAGCAATCTCAATCCATAGTTGGAAAAAATGAATTAACACAAATTAACTCCTGGAACATTGACTTTGTTACTTAAAAAACAATCTCCAATAGACATGACATGGCAACACTAGACTGAGTCTGTTCTCAATTAAATCAGAGGTATCCCAATACCTGGAGGGTTAAGAACAGAAAAGGTCATGTGCCTACGGTTCATTTCAAAACTTTTTGGATTGGGTATATCTCTTTTTAAATAAAAGAGTTGAAAATGTTGATAGGTAAATATGTAAATGCTCAAAAATGCTGAAAATTGATTTGTCAGAAATGGATAAATAGGAAATAAAGGAGTGGGAGAAGATAATTGGAACCAGATGGCAAGAGGGAAAAGGTTTGGGAAAAAAGGAAGTCAATGGAATGGTCAGGGAAGAAAACTAAAGCAAGCTTTTTGGATAAAGATTGAATCAATCAAATCAATCGAAGTCAGCAACCTTCTGGTTGTGGAATCCAGAGAGAAAAAAGCAACTAACTGAAGATTTTGGAAGACAAAGATGACACCATTTCCACTCTCAACTCCTGTGGTTGTACCTAATAGACTAAACAGAGAATCCTTGAGAGTAGGGAATTTTAGAGTAGGCTTTCCTTTGAACTTACAACTAAAAACATTATAACGCACATATTTGTTGTCGCCTTACATTGAGGGAGCATAATTTAACAAACATTAGCATCTCATAAACTCTGGGCCCTGTGTGAGGTTTTGAAAGAAAGAATACAGTTCCTACCCTTAATGACCTTACATAACTTCAAGTCTTTGATAAAATTCCACTTTTTGCAAGATCTTTCTCTATCTCCCTTAATCTTAGTACGTCCTCTCTGGATTTATCTCCAAATCATCCTGTATAAACCATGTATGTGGTTGTTTGTGTGTTGCCTCCCAAATTAGATTATGACCTTCTGAGGACAAGATTATTTTTTTTGCCTTTCTTCTGATCTCCAGTACTTAGCACAGTGCCTGATACATGGTAAGCTTTAATAAATGGTTATTGACTTGACAAGATGATGGAAAGTACTAAAGTTTTACCAATTGACAGAAATTTGTGAAGAGAAAAATGAAGATGTGAAGACTCTTGTAAACATGATTACTATCCCAAGTATGACTGTAGTTATATGCTATTATAGCATGCTTATCTTTATACTGAATAGATAAGAATGTTGGGATATAAAAGTTTAGATTTAAAGAGGAAATGTTCCCTTTCATTTATCCACTACTAATTCAGGAACCATTTTGTTGGAGGTACCCTGGTATTTCTTAATATCGTCTGGTACATATGGATACCTTCTATCAAAGAGAAATTACAACATTCACTCCATAATTGTTCCTGTATATTTAATGTAAACAAAACCACTAAATTTAACCATGTCATAAATTTGGTTTACATTTTTTTAATTTCATATTAAATGTCACAAAATATTAGTAGGCTGAGAAAAACAAAGAGTATCATAAGAAATGTCTTTCTACAGTCAAATCGAATTCAGTTAACCCATTAGACTACCTGTAAGTCCATCTCACTAGGCTCTGACTGCTCTATAGAGAAGAACCCATCAGCTCTATAAATGGCTAAAGGTCCATGGAGCATTCTGGATGAATGGAGTCACTGGGGTTGCTATGTAATCACTTCTCCTGAGTCTTTTTTCCCAGGATGAAACCATGTAGTCTAGTCACTCAAACAGGTCAACTAATGTTGTTCCTATATTGAACCTTTTAAAGTTGCAATTGGATCCAATTCAAATGTACCCTTAAATTCAGTTCCATTGAGGCCAACAGATATTTGCTAGGTCCCCCTTCGGTTCAGGACACTTCCCTGGGTAATGCTTCAAAAAAAAAAAAAAAACTTTCCCTGCCTCAGGGAGTCTACATCAACTTGGTAAATGCAAGACATACATAAAGAAATACAGAATAAGGAAAATCTAGGAAGGATGAAGTAGTAATTAATGAAAGGAATCATGAAAGTCTGTACCAATAATATTGAAGCAGAAATGACACCTAGAGGTAGGTCAGAACTCAAATGGGCAAAAGTGAGGAGGGGCGTGGGGTTTGAGTCAAGATAGAGGAGTAAAAACAAGAACTTGACTTGGGCTCTGGCTCCAACCACTTCCAATACCTGTAAAAAAAAATTAACAAATTTTAGTGCTACAGAACCACAAAGTGATAGAGAAATACAAATCTCCTACTGAAGGCAGCCTAGCAAGCTGACAGGAAGGGTCTGTTGCAGCATGCTGGGAGCTGAGCACAGTCCCATCTGAGCTGTTCAGCTCCAACCACAAGGTGGGCATGACCAACCACACAGATAGGCTGGAGCAGACTTCAGGAGAGTGAAGCATCAGCAGCTGTGGTAGTGTCCAGACTTCTCAACCCCTAAAGTCAAAGAAAAAGTAAAAGGTCAGTGATGAACTCTGTTGGAACTAGGTGAATGAAGAGCTATGTCTGGTCCCTGTCCCTGGGGTGAGAGGTGGCAAAGGTGCAGCAGCTGCAGCTACTGCCACGGGGCTGTCTCCAGAGCCCCTGGACTGCAGATCTTAGAGGCACAAATTGACCATGCACAGGGTAACTGTTCTTGCTTTGACCTGCTTGTATCTGGATCATGGTCTTGGGTGGTGGTCCTGGGGGTGTGTGGCCAGTGGGCCAGAGCTTGTGGGGGCTGCTGAGAGGGCACCCTCTTAATAGCTCCAGCAGCTGTGAAAACCCCAGTGATTTGGGACAAAGCTCTCTCCATTCTACAAGCAGAGTTCTACCATGAAAAGGGCTCAAAAGTCACGTAAGTGACTGGCAAGATGAGCAAGAAGAGGAAGCACAATCTGACAATAGAATATTTTGGGGGACAAAAAACATCAAAGCATGGAATGGGAGGAAGGCAACAAACTCAGAACTCCTGAATCAAAAGCTTCCAAGGAAAATAGGACTGGTTATAGGCCATGGAGGAGCTCAAGAAGGATTTTGAAAATCAAGTAAAAGAAGTGGAGGAAAAACTGGGAAGAGAAATGAGAACGATGCACAAAAATCATGAAAAGCATATCAACAGCCTGCTAAAGGACACACATAAAATTGCTGAAGAAAATAACACCGTAAAAAGTAGAATAAGTCAAATGGTAAAAGAAGTTCAAAAAACTAATGAGGAGAAAAATGCCTTCAAAAGCTGAATTTATCAGATAGAAAAGGAATTTCAAAAATTCACTGAAGAGAATAATTCCTTCAAAGTTAGATTGGAACAATTGGAAACTAATGACTTTATAAGAAATCAAGATACTATAAAACAGATCCAAATAAATTAAAAAATAGAAGGCAATGTGAAATATCTCATTGTAAAAACCAGTGACCTGGAAAATAAATCCAGGAGAGACAATTTAAAAATTATTGGACTACCTGAAAGGCATGAACAAAAAAAAGAACCTAGACACCATCTTTCAAGAAATTATCAAGCAAAATTTCCCTGATATTTTAGAACCAGAGGGAA
>NW_027185761.1:29118502-29167590 GCF_028583685.1 Petaurus breviceps papuanus | reverse complement strand
AAATTTCCCTGATATTTTAGAACCAGAGGGAAGAATAGAAATTGAAAAAAATCACCAATCACCTCTTGAAAAACATTCCCCTCCCCCCCAAAAAAAACCTCCTATGAATATTATAGCCAAATTCTAGAGGTTCCAGGTCAAGGAGAAAATACTGTAGGCAGTCAGGAAGAAACAATTAGAAACTTATGGAAACACAATAACACAGTATCTAGCAGGTTCTACATTAAGGGGTTGAAGGGCTTGGAATATGATATTCCAGAGGTCAAAGGAGCTAGGATTAAAACCAATAATCACCTACCCAGAAAAACTGAGTATAATACTTCAGGGGAAAATATGGTCATTAGATAAAATGGAGGATTTTCAAGCATTCTTGATGAAAAATCCAGAGCTGAACAGAAAATTTGACTTTCAAATATAAGAAACAAGAGAACCATGAGAAAGTAAACAGGAAAATGAAATCATAAGGAACTTATCAAAGGTGAACTATTTACATTCCTACGTGGAAAAACAATGATTGTAACTCATGAGTCTTTTCTCAGTATAAGAATAGTTGAAGGGAATATATATGTACATGTATATACACACACACACACACACACAGGCATATATATGTTTGTATAGGACGGTGTATGTGGGTATAAATATATATGTGAGTGTGTGCATATATATGTACATATATACATAGACAGAGGGCACAGGATGAGGCGAATATGAAGGGATGATATCTAAAAAACAAAATTAAGAGGAACATATTGGGAGGAGAAAGGGAGAGATAGATTAGGGTAAATTATCTTATATAAAAGAGGTAAGAGAAAACTGTTACAATGGAGAGGAGGAGCAGGAAAGTGAAAGGGAATGCATCAACCTTACTATCATTGAATTTGGCTTAAGGAGGGAATAACAGACACACTCAATTGGGTACCTTACCCTACAGGAAAGTATGTGGTAAGGGGAGAAGAGGGAGGATTACAGAAGGGAGGGCAGGTTGGGGGAAAGGGTAGTTAGAAGCAAACACTTCTGAAAAGGGATAGAGTCAAAGGAGAAAAAAGAACAAGTGGGGGGGTGGGATAGGATGGAAGGAAATATAGTTAGTCTTTCCCAATATTAGTAATATGGGAATGTTTTGTGTAACTACATATGTACAACTTATATTAAATTACTTATTTTCCCAATGAGGGTGGGTGAGGAGGGAAGAAGGGAAAGAATCTGGACTTTCAAAAACAAATGTTAAAAAAATGTATTGTTGTTGTTGTTTACCTGCACCTGGGAAATAAGATATAGAAGCCCTGGGGTACAGAAATCCATCTTGCCCTACTAAAAAATTAGGGGAGGAATGGGGCAGGATATAAGAGACAATAGATTGGGGGAAGAGGTATTCAGTAGGCTTGCTATTTTGGGGTGGGGCTAGGGGAAAGATGGGGAGAAAAATTTGTAACTCAAAGTCTTGTGGAAATGAATGTAGAAAACTAAAAATAAATAAATTGGAGGAAAATAGAAGAGACAAAAAGTGAGGCAGGACTAAACTCCCACTGGAACGTATATGGATCAATATGTAAATGCCAGAAGCAGAGGGGAGAGTAGGAATTGCAGGGGACTTAAGAATATAAGTTTGTTGGAACTCTGAGTTTCTTGGGAGAAATAATATGAAGCTTGTCTGTAAAAGTAGGAGGGATCAAAATTGTAAAGGGCTTTCAATTCTCGGCTAAGATGCCTGCATCTTATACTATGGAGCACTGAAGAAATATTCTCTATTTAAAATTCAATGAGAGTAGTATATACTTGGGGAAAAAATAATTGTTCTGGTTTCTTCGGGGTAGGGAAGATGAAAGTACAAAGCATTTTTAAGGACCTACTTTGTGTGAGGCTCCATGTGAAGTGCTTTATAAATACTTCATTTGATCCTCATAATTCTGGGAGGTAGAAACTATTATCGTCCCCATTTACAGTTGAGAAAGCTGAGACAGACAGGTTAGGTGACTTGTCCTAGGTCATCCAGGTCATAAGTGTCTGAGATCAGCTTTGACTCTAGGCCCAAAGCACTCTCCACTGTGCCACACAGTTAAAAATTGAAGAAAATTATATTAATTACATCCTTTTAGGTTTGTTGTGAAATAAAGTTTACATTTCTTCCATAAAGATGATAGAGATGAAAAATACACAAAAACAAAAGCTTAACTACTTCTAGGAAATATAGTAGTTAGTATTTATATAACAGTTAAAGGTCTTCAAAGAATCTCACAAATATATTTGTTCTCCCAACCACTCAAGAAGGAAAGTGCTTTTATTATCCTTATTATTCAGATGAGGAACCTGAGGCAGTTATATACCTAGTAAGTATCTCAGGTACACTTTGTATTCTGGTCTTCCTGACTCCATGTCCAGTGCTCAATTCATTGTGCCACCTAGTTTTGAGGAATAGCTGTAATTTACATACATTAGGAAATCAAGACATTTATCTCTTATTGATGGCATTACATACCTGGTAGCATAGAATGAAGACCCTAAATCAAAGCACAAGGTGTTTACAATTGATAGTAATAGGACAATTATGACAACTGAAAATTTCCCCTATAACAATACACTCAAATTCATGAATACATGACTTTTAAAGACCATAGTTTGCTTGTATTTTTCGTGCCTACATTTGCATTGTTCCTTGAGGGTAGAAATCCTATTACCTATAGTTTTATCCATGCAGGGAGTGTTCAATAAATAGCTTCTGATCATAGTTATTTCTCCACAGTTAGTCAAAGAAGCCTATTCCATTCAATCATTTGGTAAATATTTTCAATGTGCCAACCACTGTGTTGACTATACAGATGAAAATAAAAACTAGTCTCTGGTCTCAGCTGTTTTCTGGTCTACTGCATAGAATCTACATATGCTCAAATCAATATGTGTAAATGTATATAATCTTGTGCATATCGAATACATATATACATGTATGTTACATGAAACTACCATATGTAGACACATATACATGTTAGGCAGTGCAGTAGATAGAACACAAGACCTGGAATCAGGAAGCATTGACCTCAAATCTGGTCTCATACACTTATTTTAGGTATCACCCTGGGCAAATCACTATTTATCTCAGCTCCTTGTCTATAAAATGGGGAAACACTGGAGAAGAAAATTACAAACTATTCTAATAACTTTGGCAAGTCAGACACAACTGAACAACAACAATTTGTGTGTTCATTTGAGTGTTCACATGTGTATTTGTGTGTTTGTGTGTGTATGCAATGGGGGGATTAGACAGGAAATGTCTAGCTCACAGATATTCTCAGCCTGAAATCCTATATCCACATGACAACATGGGGGAACTATTTTGGCCATGACTCATGTTTAATAGCATGGAATAATTACAAAATTTCTAAGCTGCTTTAGAACTTGAAAACTGAGGGTCCAGCATGGGTTTAAGAAGCTGATCATGTACTCTTATTCTCTGGTGGCTTTTAGGTGACAAAGATGGCTTCAAGATGTCTGGTGGGGGAGAGAAGCTACCTGATCTGCCTACTCCCTACTTAATAATTTTTCTGCTCTAAGAATATGGCACCTGTGCCTTTAATGTGTGTATATTCTTTGAACAACTTAGGAAAACGTGTATTCATCTGATAGGGTTGTTATCTCCCAGGCAAGAGTCATGGGTATAAGTGGCAACCATTGAGGGGTACACTTTATAGGTAGAGTCTAGTAACAGTGAAAGTACCTGAAGACAAAGGTGAGAAGATAGTGTCATAAAGATGGCAGAATTTTTGTGGATAAGATCCTTTGTGATGAAGTAAAATTTTGGTTATGCCATCTAATAAGACATGAATCTAGGAAGCCCAGCAGAAAGCTACACCTGAAGGAAATTCCATTGGGACTTTATGAAGGGAGAAAAGGAGAACCAGAGCTAGGAATTGGGAGGTATCTACTGGTTATATATCTTTTTTTAAAGTGTGTTTCATTATATTTGTACTTTAAACTTGGACCCATTCTCCTAACAAAATGTTATTGCATAGGGGGGAAAGTGCCCTCAAGTTGGGAATGGAGTTTTTAAACAGTGATTTTGCTATACCCTCTCAGAAAATTCCCTTTTCTAAAAGTTAATATAGCTCTATTGCTTAATTGAAAATGGAAAGCACACTTCATGGGGACTCATGAACAGTAATTCTTGAAATTTCAACCCTTCAGAGTTACCCTTACGAGTCTGAGGGTTAGAGCAGTAGTCAGCCATATTATGGGGGATAGCCAGCACCTTTGGAGTTGGAAGGAAAAGTACAGAAAAAGTATCACATGAACAAAATAGATATAAAATAAAGTATGAAGAGGAAAATATTCAGCCAATCAACATAAGCAAAATTTATTTAGTCTAATTTTTTAAGATGCTAACCACTGAGGACAAAAGCATGGCTTCTACTCTCATTCTAAAGGGAAGTAAATGTAAATAACTACGAACATATAAGATATATACAGTGTACAAGGAAATTCATCTCAAAAGGAAGTCATTAGCAATGAGGATAGGGGAAAGAAGGAAAACCTCGTGGAGAATGTGGAATTTGAACTATCACATGAAAGATGACAGATAATCTAGGAGATGGAAGTCAGGAAAGTAAAGCATTCCAGGAATAGTGTACAGTGAAGGAAAAGGCTCCTATGATGTGGAGAGTTGACTGACAGGAACATCTAGAATGTTAGTATTCCTGGATTATAGAGTATGCATAATGAAACAACATGAAAAAAAAGATTGGAAAGGTATAAGGAGTAATCCTGTTCCAAGAATGAAATGCCACATAAAGTTTATGTTTGATTGTAATGAAAATAGGAAGCCTCTGGATTTATAGAGAAGTGGAGTGAATTCGTAATTCGTAGGATCAGGACGGACTGCAGAAGTGGGGATGGAATGATAAATAGAGATCAGAAAGGCTGCCTTGAAATTAATGAAAAGAAATGCTAGGGAATGTGGCCTAGCCATACCAAATCTTAAATTGTATTATAAAGTAGCAATTATCAAAATACTTGGTACTGACTAAGAAATAGAAGAGTAGATCAGTGGAATAGGTTAGGTACACAAGACACAGTACTCAAAGATTATAACAATCTATTATTTGATAAACCCAAAGACCCCAACTTCTTGGATAGGAACTATTTTACAAAAACTTATGGGAAAACTGGAAAATAGTATAACAGAAACTGAACATAGACCAATGCCTGACACTGTATATCAAATAAAGTCCAAATGGGTAAAAAAAATCTAGGTATAAAGGCTGATACTATAAACAAATTAGGGGAGCAAAGAATAGTTTATCTGCCAGATTTATGGGGCATGAAAGAATTTATGATCAAACAATAGATAAAGAATATTATGAAATAAAAATGGATAATTTTGATTACATTAAATTGAAACATTTTGCAAAAACAAAGCCGATGTAACCAAGATTAGGAGGGAAGCAGAAAACTGGGAAAGAACTTTTACAACCAGTATTTTTGATAAAGACCTTATTTTTAAATATATAGAGAACTGAGTCAACTTTACAGGAATACAAATTATTTTTTTTGGCAATTGATAAATGGTCAAAGGATATGAACAGGCAGTTTTCAGAGGAAGAAATTAAAGCTATCTATAGTCACATGAAAAAAATGCTCTAAATCACAATTGCTTAGATAGATACAAATCAAAACAACTCTGAGGCACCATATCACACCTGTCATATCAGCGAACATGGCAAAACAGAAAAATGGTAAATGTTATAGAGGATGTGGGAATGTTGGAACACTAATTCATTGTTGGTGGAGCTATGAACTGATTCAACCATTCTGGAGAGCAATTTGAAACCATACCCAAAGGGCTATTAAAATGTACATAACCTTTGACCCAGCAATAACATTTCTAGGTCTATATGCCAAAGAGATCTTAGAAATGGCAAAAGGACCCACATGTGCAAAAATATAGCAGCTCTTTTTGTGATGGCCAAGAACAGAAAATCCAGGGGATTACCATCAATAGTGGAGTGGCTAAACAAGTTGTGGTGTATAAATGTGATGGAATACTATTGTATGGTAAGAAATGATGGACAGGTAGACATTGGACAAACCTGGAAAGATCTATATGAAGTGATGCTGAGTGAGAGAAGCATAACCAGGAGAACATTGTACATAGTAACAGTCACAGTATGTAAGGGCTGATTTTGATAGACTTAGCCCTTCTCAGCAATGCAAGGACCTAAAACAATTCCAAATAAAAAATGATGGGAAATGCCAGTCACATTCAGAGAAAGAAATATGGAGTCAGAATACAGAAAGAAGCAGATTATTTTTTTTGTTTTATTTTTTCTTATTTCTCATGGTTTTACCATTCATTATAATTCTTTTATATAGCATGATAAATGTGAAAATTTGTTTAATAGGAATGTATATGTAGAGCCCATAACAGATTGCAAGCTATATTGGGGAGGAAGGGGGAAGGGAGGTAGAGAAAATTTAAAATTTATGGAAGTAATTCCTAAAAACTCAAAACAAAATTAAGAAAAGAAAGGCTGCCTTGTAGGAAGAATCATTTTAATTAAGACCTGACAGAATCTGATGGACTCTGAGAAGATGAAATCAATGCTCTATCATGTTTGATACCAACTACTTGAAGTCAGAATACCTGGATTCCAGATACTCCTCGGTACTCACTACCAATGTGGCCCTAGAAAATCAGTCAGTCTCTCTGTTTCAACTTTTTTCATCTGCTGAAGGATCAAAACAAAAGGAGAAAGTAATGCAGTTGATGATAAAGAATTTAATCTTAAGTGTGTAGATATTCTAAATTCTTTCCGAGAAACTTGAATGACTGTCTTTATCTTGAACAATTGGAGAAAAGACATAGTT
The DNA here is from genome assembly GCF_028583685.1 of Petaurus breviceps papuanus. Lineage (NCBI taxonomy): Eukaryota > Metazoa > Chordata > Mammalia > Diprotodontia > Petauridae > Petaurus > Petaurus breviceps. The sequence goes on along the minus strand of NW_027185761.1, from coordinate 29,160,732 downwards.
GTTCATTATTTAGTGACCTACTGGAATGTATTCATTCACTAGTAAATGTAACCAGATTTCAAATGTCATCAATTTACTTGGTTATATAATAAAATAATTTGTTGGGGAAGAAAAGGGGCATATAGAGAGAAATTGCATCTCAATTTTTTTTTGTATTGTATTTGGAATCCACTGAAAACAATTTAAGAAAGATGTATGAAGTGGGGAGATTGATATTGCTTTATTGGACTTCTCTGTCCTACAAGGTGATCCATCAGCTTATTGAAGGGAAGCCTAGCAAAATTGATTTTCAAAAACAACCATTTGAAATAATACTTGAAGAAGTGACTTTGGCACAATGAAAACAAATACTCAGATTAAAAGGGGGAAAATCAGGAAATGTGGAAGAAAGTATTTTGTCAGAAATCCATTTACCTTCATTAAGTTGACTCTGGATGTCTTTTAGCAGACACTGAAATTTTCTGGGGCTTGATGCAATGAGCATGACCTCACGTATTAACACGTCTATCTGGGGAACCTCACTATCTTCCATGTACAGAAGTGTGGTTCATTGAAAAGAATAGTATTTGGAGTCAGATAACTTGAGTTAGAATCCCAACTCTGCTACTTACATTGGAAAATCCATTGACCTCTATTACTCAGATTACTTAACTATAAAATGAGTGATTGGGAAAGATGAGTGATGAGATCCCTTATAATTTTAAGTCTGTGATTCATTGAGAATCCCTTAAGCACTTTATAACAAGCAAACTCTTCTCTATGAAGTCACGAGAGCAGTGATTACCTTTAGTGATAATATATATATATATATATATATATATATATATATATCCTTCTTTTTAAATTTCCTTTGCTTGTATAATCAGAAAGTCACTGAATAAAATTCTATTCTCTATTATGCCAAATTTTGGGAATCTGCAATATCTGAGTAATTAAAAGTAATGGTGATACAAAGGATCAATGAAGAGATTCATGAAATGCAGAGCTCATTTCTAAGAGTGCTTTATACTGTTGAACTGGCATAAGAGATATAATGAATTAAATAAGCTATCAGAAAAGTGGGCCAATATTGTAGTGCAAGCAAGAGACAACAGACTCAATAAGTGCTCTGTTACTACCCCTAAAAATATAAACAAGGACATAGAAGTTCTCCAGAGGCATTCTGACTTTGTAAGTTAATTAATTTATTTTTAACACTTTATGTATCTGTAAAGGATCAATAGGCAAAGATTTTTCTTTTTTACATTTTTCTTTTATTTTATTCTGAAGGCAAGAAACAAGAAGAGCATGTTTTCCAACACACACAAAGCAGAATGGAAAAGAGGATTGTACATGACAATCTAGTCCTTTCCATCATGTGCACTTTGTTTTCCATTTAAGTATATAAGGTCAATCTTTAACTTTCAAAGCAATGTTGCTTGTCTGACATCTTGGTTTGTTTTTCTCTTCTTCCTTCTTGTATTTTCTCTCATATAGGCAAGATTACACAGGATGAGAAGCCAGAAACAGGCTGCCATGAGCATTAATGGAGAGGGATACTCCAAAAATAAGAGAAAAGATCCATTTTGACTTTATCGTTGATCTTGATTTCTTCTTTGGAAATCTATTTATTTCTTTAAAAATCTACTGAATGTCGTATGATATGAACCAATAAGGAAAGGAAAATAGGTTCTTTGACTTAACCCTGGGACAATGGAGTCAGGAAGAACAGTAAATGACTGTCTTAAGTATAACTTGTAAATTAGGTGTAGATAGATAGATAGATGGATAGATAGATAGATAGATAGACAGACAGACAGATACATAGATAGATAGATGATAGATTAGATAGATAGATAGATAGATAGATAGATAGATAGATAGATAGATAGATAGATAGATAGATAGACAGACAGACAAACAGACAGATACATAGATAGATAGATGATAGATTAGATAGATAGATGATAGATGATGATAGATAGATAGACAGACAGACAGACAGATACATAGATAGATAGATGATTAGATAGATAGATGATAGATGATAGATAGATAGATAGATAGATAGATAGATAGATAGATAGATAGATAGATAGATAGATAGATACATGTAGTGTTTTTCCTTAGGAGCAAACTAAAGCAAAAACCTTTTGTCTCTGTGCCTTTTCCTGAGTTACTTCCTATTCAATTTCACCTCTTGAAATCTTTAATTTCTTCCAAGGCTCAACTCATGAATCCTTTCTTGATCTTCCCCACACCTAACTGCTCCTGCATTCCTTCCCTCACCAACCTTGTATTCATTTTCTACATATTTCCATATACTTAGGCTTGTACATGTTGTCTCCTCTGTTAGAATATAAGCACTTTAAGGAGGACTATTTAATTTTTGTCATTTTACTGTTAGAACCTAATAGGTGTTTGTGCATAGGAAACACAAATATAGCCAGCTATGTGGTGCAGTGGTTAGAGTACCAACATTGAAGTCAGGAAAACCTGATCTCAAATCTTGTCTCAGACACTTACGAGCTGTGTGATACTGAGCAAGTCATTTAAACCTGTTTGTTTCAGTTTCCCCATCTATAAAATGAGCTGGAGAAGGAAATGGCAAACCACTCCACTGTTTTTGCCAAGAAAACCCCAGATAGGGTCATCAAGAGTCAGACTCAACTGAACAACAAAAATAAGAAAGCATTAATGCATTCAGATAGGACCAGTAAGAATATAAAATAATTTGATTTAATATTATATTATTTTTTTAATATACTATTTGTAAGAATCATTTGGAGTGAATAGAGCACCAGGCCTGGAGTCAGGAGGACCAGAGTTCAAATTAGGTCTCAGACACTTAACACAAAAGCTAGCCATGTGACCTTGGGCAAGTCATTTAACCCCAATTTCCCTCCAAAAAAAGAATAATTTGGCAATATTAACAATAAAGAAAATAATGTTTAGAGATAGCCATATCCTTTCCTTTGTAAGCATGTCAAAATATCCTTGACATGACACAAAAAAATCAAAATATAAAAAGATATCAGCCATTGACAGCACAATAAATGACTAAATTTAAAGATTCAATGGGACTAATCCATTGTATCAGAATAGAAGCAGGAAAAGACAGACCTTATAGCTCATATAACAGGAGCCCTTCATTTTAAACAGGAACAGACTGAGGCCTAGAGAGTTTAATTGATATGAATGAGGTCAGGTGGCATGGAAGAAGAGTTAATACTAGAACTGAGATTTGTAGACACCTAAGCCTGTTTTCTCTCTACTCCAACAGGTTGCCTCTTTATCTGTTTATATATGTAAGACAAAATATTTTATCACCAACTATAAATATTTTAAAATTATCCACTACTATGAATAATCTATATCTCTGCTCTCTTATATTAGCAGTGCCTACAAAAGGATGTAAATGCCTGTGAAATCAGGAAGAAAATGTGTAAACTAGTCTGTTAGACACAAGAAAGAATGCTGGATTTATTTTCAGAAGATAATTGGCTCAAATTTTTAGCCTGACAAATACTATTGGTGTGACCTTAAAAAGCCATGTAAACTCTCTGGTTCTCAGTTTTCTCTTCTGTTAAAAGACAGGGTTGGACTATATATCTTAGAGTGATGCTTCCTCCTAAAATCAGTGATCTCCTGATTATAATTTAGCTTGTTGAACTGATCTTGTCCTTCTCATGGAGCATGCACAGAGTTGCCCTTCCTGGTTCAGAATTACCCCATGAGAGCTTTGGGTCCTGTTCCAGCAAAATGTGGCTCAAGATGACTTCATCATCGTACTAGCTTTATATGACTCATCATGGCTTCATTATACCATAACACAGACTTGTGATTTGTAATAATAAATCATGCCCTCATTGGCTGCTGAGCTAGTAGATGCAATGAAAGCAATAGATGTCTTAAATTGTCGGCAGATTTGCACTTCATATTTTTCTTTAAATATCTTATGTAACCGGTACTGCAATTTGTCTCTGGACTCCTGTGGAGGCAGTGGCAGGGCAGACTGCCCTCTTTTCCTAGTTCTCTCTCCCACTATTCCCACGTGGAGCACGGAATCAATTAGGTAAGCTTGTACTTTGTCCCAAAGCTACCTTTTTTCACTTTGTATCTCCTTAACTTAGTTGTTCAAACTTCCTTCTTGGAGTGGATGTGTTCAAGCTTGCAGGTGACCAGGGCACTTTGAAAGGTATAGAGGTTCTGGATCCCTTTCATTTGGAGCTCCTTGGTAGGAGTGCTTGGTAATTATCCTAGTGGTATTAGAGAAGAAAATCAATAAGAAGAAAATTGGTCCATTCTTGGCCGTTTTGCCAGAAGACAAGAAAGAGAAGATACATAAAAATGCAAAGTTAAGGGAAAATGTAAAATGCCCCATCCACAATATAAGAAACTTCACTATATACTGATGAGGCTTAAATATCAACATGCCAATATGTTGTAGTAGTAACTTAAAGTTAATGAATCTGTTTAAAGTTTCATTCTTGTCAAATGTGCATTTGTGAGCATTAATTTGGTGGGTGGTTTTCATTTTGTGTGTCAGAAATAAATACTTTGGGGCAGCAAGGTGGTACAGTGGATAGAGCACCAGCCCTGGAGTCAGTGGGAACTGAATTTAAATCCAGCCTAAGATTCTTACTAGGTATATGACCTTAAGCAAATCACTTAACCTTAATTACTTCCAAAAAAAAAAAGAAAGAAAGAACTGCCCCCTATTTGATTCATATCATACATTGCGTATATTTTTACTACCCCTTTTTGAGGTAAAGAATGGATATAACCTACAAGCCAGATTATACACAAAATTTTCCCCAGTGGTCAATGTGAGAAAAGAGAGCCTAGACAATCTCATATTAGAAGGCCACACTCCTCCTCCCCGATCTGAACAGAGTTCAAACTAAATGCCTAGGTCCGAAACAGAGAGAAACGTTGAGAGGAGTAGCTTCCTACCCCCCAGGCTCTTTGTGCAGGAGTCAATGTTAGACTTAGTAATTTAGTATTAAAAATGACATTTATGAAACAAATATATTATTCAGTGACAGACTTAGATCATGATTACATTTCTTTAAATAAGCACTCCCCTAGAACATATGTTTATTTTATTTACAGATCATTCATTAACTATGCTACAGGAATTGTAGGGAAACAAATTCATTTTGATATTTGAGTTTGAACTAAATTTCCTATTTTATAGCCTTGACACCAGAGGGAGAAAGACACAAGGAAGAACCCAGCTTTAAATGATAGTGAGGGCATAAGTAAAATTATTTAGTATAGAAAAAACTAGGGCAAAAGGACATCTGCAGCCCAAGCTCAAGTGAATTTATGGTTGACAAGATAAATCATGGACCTGCCCTTAGCAGCCATTTCCATGCACAACATGAGAGTAACTGAGGAGAAAAACCTCTCAAAGCCAATATATATTACTTAATGGTCGAACACTCTGGACCCACTAAAACCTCTCTAATGAGAAATTAAAAACTGAGGAGACTGGAAAACTGGGGGGATTTTAATTTATGGCTCTAGAAGAAGAGACTGCCTGAAAGAAAGAATGAACTCAGAGACCATGAACTTTGCTTGCAACCCTTGAGAAAACTGACAAAAGAGTTGCCAATGATTTCATTTGGTTCCTGTGTGTGTCAAATGAGCTTTTATCATTTGAGGTAGGAGGAATTCCACTAAACTTAATAGAGTGGAGAATGGAAAAAACATTACAGAAGAGGGAAAGGAGGAGGTGGATTATTAAGCCCAGGTAGTGACTTATGTCTATGCACAGAATACCAAATTCCCTTAAAAAACAAATATAGTGGCCCCACAGGGATAATATTAGGTTACTGGTATAGGAAACTCCATGAAAAGGAAACTTCATCTACCAGTGCAGGTCAGCACCTTATCTCCAACGTAAAGTAAGAGAATAAGTGACTTATTGAAAGTCACATAGTTAGTATGTGTCAGAAAATGAATTTCTTGAACTTTGATGACAGCTCTCCATTTACTATGGCACTATCTCTCACTGGCTATTTAAGTTATATTTTTCTGTTAGATGGGAGATTAGGAGCATATGAAAAGAAGACAGTATAGAGAAATAAAAGTTCAGGTATCATACAAAGAAACATTTCTTAACAATTATAACTGTCCAAAATTGGAATGAACTGAAGTGGTAAATATTAGATTCTACATAGAGATCATTAAACTAATTAAATAAACTAATCCATTATATTGTGAGCTCCTTTAAAGCAATTTTATTAGTCTTCTGTATCTTCAGTGCTTAACACATTTCCTGGCACATGGTAAGGGCTTAATAAATATTTGTTGATAAATTGATGGTTCCTCACTGGGATTATTATAGACAGGATTCTTAACCATATGGGCTCTGAGGTCCCCTTAAGTTTACATATTGTACTATCTAGAGGCAGATGGAAGATTCCATTAAAGTCAGGAGATGCTACTTAATTCTGTCTCTGCTTTCTGCTCTCCACTGTGACCTTCAACATCTTAAGCTGCATAATAGGATTGGTCTATCTGACTTCTAAAGACCCTTTCAGTTCTACAGCTATAATCTTCTAAGATGGTTGGTAATTCAACAACTAACTGTAGTGCTTTCCTTTTTAAAATCAGTTCTCCAGATTCAAAATATAATGGAGAGAGGGGAGGAATTTTAGGAAATTTAAGCCACCTACAAACTTGTTTCAGAGATTTTGGGATAACCAATCTGGCTATATCAGTAAAAATACTAATATGTAAATTAAAACTATGAGAGGTGGACTGCTTAGGATGACTTTGTGTGTTTTAAAAAAAATCCTTAGATTAAACATTTTTACCTTGAGCAAGAATTAATTAATGCCAAGTGAGGAGGAAAAGATGCAAATTTCATTCATGTTACTAGCTATGAATTTCCTGGGGGAGTCAAAATGCTAGGGGGGAAGTGATTTTATGGGCTGGTAAATATTTTATGCTTATTAACAAGGCTGTGTTATAGGAACACATTATGAAACTGATGAAATAGATTTTGTGAAGGTTAAATTGAGTTAATAATTTTCCACTAAATATTATAAATGAATATATGTAACAGTGGTCCTTCATTATTTTTCAATTCTATTAATGCTTCTGGAATTTCTAGAAAAAATCAAGTCTAATATTAAACAGCTGGCATATCATTTTTTGTGTTCTATCAGCCATAGAATTTATTAATACATCTGTTACTGGGCTATGGAGGGAAAAGGGAGGTGGGAAAAGGGGAAAGAATGTTTCTATTAAACTTGCACTTTAAAATTAATTCATTTGATCTTTATTCAACAGTGGTTGGTGCTATAGTTATCCTATTGAAGTTGAGGAAAATATGGCAGATAGAGGTTAATTGATTTGCCCAGGGCCACCCAACTAGTGATTGTCTGAGGTAAGGCCACATTTGAAATCAAGGCTTCCTGACTCCAGATCTAGTGATGTATCCATTGTACTACCTAGCTGCTTCTAATCATGTATTTTTTTAATTTGCAATAAGAATACAGAGGCAAGAGTATAACTGGTGGTAAGACCAATGGTAGGGCCAAAACTGTGAGAGAATCAAAGGGGAGATAAGGCCATATTGATTTGTAGCCCACATTGAAATGAGGAGGGCAGAGACTAGGTTAGGTTTACATCCTGATTCCCCTATGGATTAGAGGAAATAAAGTCCAAGGTTGTATTTATCTTGAAGAAAGAATACCTGATACAAACCAAGCCTAATGTTTAATAATCTTAATTAGTCAAAGATTATGAGTAAAATAAGTCTAATCATTCAAGTTACAGGCCAGAATCCCCAACAACTGTGCAAGGTCTATACTACAGATGTGCGTTCAGAGCAGAAAGCCCCTCCACCACAGCACAGAGGAAGAAGACAGTGCTTCAGCATTTTGAGCCTAACAGAGGGTTATAATCTTTGCCTCTATTAATTATACAGTGGAATGTAAACTCTCTGAGGGTAAGGTATATTTAATTTTTGTCTTTTTATCCCTAGCATCTCACGTAGTTTCTGGCCCTTAAAGAATTCGTGTTGTTTGGCTAGAGTTTTAGGTTAGTTGCTATTTCTGTGTGTCTGAGCTCTGTCCCATTGTCTTTTCCTCTACCCTCTTCCCCCCCACTTCATTTTGTTAAACAATTTTCAGGTTCTTCTAGAATTGCTAAGACTGATTTATGAAACTGATCTGGTGGCAGAATTAGGAAACTTTGGCTAACCTTGGATAAACCTAAAAGGACCTGATCCTGAAGGGACAGTTATTCATGAGAATGCAAGTATGTATCCTAACTGACCTCGTAAAGATGCCCTAATTTGTTGTGTGAATTCTTCTAATACATAGATCATTCTCCACAGGGGAGTTTCCTACCTCACAAATCTGTTGTAAAGAGCTAAGGAGATAGGTACATAAAACACTGTGAAATTTCAAACACTGCAGCTGTTGTTATTATCACTGCTATTATTATAATTATGCTAAGCCCTTAATGCAATTTTTATAGTGCAGAGGTTCCTGTCCTGAAAAACAAACTATGGAGACAGTTATTCTGAGTGCAACAATTTTCTGAAATAGATTTTGATTACAATATTCTTGCAACTTGCAGAGGAAAATTCCATTTATTTTTTTCCCTCAAATTTGATAAAAGAGGAAAACAAAGAAAACCAGACATGGATTTTTCAAAACCACCATGTGTGTCTTTTCTTGAATTTTCCTAGGCATAATACTGCCTAGAATTTTATTTTCTTTTAATTGTTTTCTCTGGGAGTATTTATAATCTTTGAGAACAGAAACGCACTGTCTCTATCTCTTTCTCTCTGTCTCTCTGTGTCTCTCTCTATGTCTCTCTCTCACACACAATCTCTGGCCTATTATCTTCAGTACTAAACATAATGCCTGGCACATGGTAGCTGCTTTAAAACGCATATTTCAATATTTTATTTCATTTCATATTTCAATTCATTCATGGGAGCAATGAGAGAGATACAGTATTAACCCTTAAAATGATCAGAATTGAAAGCATTATTACTATGGGGTAGTTATGCTAATCATCTGTAGTTCAAATAACCTTATGCTCAAATATAGAATAAGTCTGAGAACAGAATACTGTTTCTTTTGTTACGAGCAAACCCCTGACTTTTATATCTGAAAAGGCTTTGTTTGTGAAAATTAATATTGAAGCTGGATTAGAGGATAGATCATCGTGCTGATGCTTCACTGGGGATAGGAAAACAAAGAATTCAAATATAATAGTTTGAAAAATCCATAAATATACAGTGAAATCTTGGCATGTAAAATGACTCGAAGTCCGCTCTATGCACATATACCATCCACAAAACTATTAGGAAAAAAATCCTAGCAAGAGAGTAAAGCTCCTAGGAAAAAGCACACAATGAATGGATCTGGATAAATTGTAGATGGTCTTTCTGCTCTAGACTAGAAGTGTAATCCTACTTTACTTCCTTTAAATGCCTGTCTTCCAAGCCCAAGGAACATAGATTTGACCTCAGCTTTTTTTTCCCCCTGTGGCTATATGACTGTATATATTTGCCTATGCATACATATATGTACACACACAATTGTATGCAAAAATGAATGAATGTACATGTGAATTCACATTTGCATAAATATATATATATATATGTGTGTATGTATTTTCACTTTTAAAAGAGTAATTGATTTGCTGATATTGAATTTGTGACTTACAATCCTTTCCTCCTCTGGTTCATTATCCCTTTCTGTTTGAATACTTTTGAAAATGCAGAGAATATACTCAGGCACTACTTAAACTCACCCCATGGGGTTGTGACCCACAGTTTGAGAAGCAAAGGGTTTGAAGTAAAAAGAGTAGAAAAAGTTTAAGAAGTTTAAGTTTAAGAAGCCCTGATCTAAGAAACAATGGAAGGGCAGAAAAATCCAATGGGATGACAAAAAAACAAAAGTAAAAACTACCTTAGAATAGAATAAGGGGAAAATCAGCTTCTAAGTAGCATAGATCTGTGGGCAGAAAACTTCCTCTTGGGTTATGAACAACAACAACAAAATAAAAACCTCGAGTTTAACTTATGTGATGGCTTTGTTTGCCCAAAATTCAAATTGAAACTGGATTAGAGGCTAAATCACAACACTGATGCTTCAACTATCCATTAAGAAGATAAAATATTCTGTGACTGTTAAAAATGAGATTTTTTTATGCAGAAGTTTCATGTGTCTACTTGCCCAAAACTACCCAGAAGAGTTGTGTGTCTTCTCTTGTTTCATACTAAAAAGGAAAGTTGAAATCTGGACTTGTTAATTGTTACATCACAGGTAGATAATATAGATAATTCTGACCAAAATAAATTTAGTCTATTTTAAAGGCAACTTTGTCTTTTCCTTAATATGCAGAGAATTGTCTCATCTCTATTTGACAGTCTTATAGCAATATTTTAGATTTCATAACTATTGTATTTTATTCATACTTTAAAAAAATTTTAGTGATGAAGTTAGCCTTGAATAGAGATTAAAGGTGATTCACATGCTATGATTTTGCCTAAAACAGTGAGGGGTTAAATAACTATCCCATGGAAACATTGCTAGTAGGTAGGAAAAAGAATTTGAAGTCACATATTCCTCAATCTCAAATTACCCTTTTTATCCACTGTGCCACATTACCTCACTCTGGCTACTGTTACTGGGTATAGACATTCCTATCTAAATAAGTGTAGGAAGTAGCCATGGTAACAAATCAAGTTTCTTTGGAATATTGAAAGGTCTTGGCTGGAATGAGCATCAGTAACACATCTTGAGTTGATTTTTTTCATTAGTGGAGATATAGTAATACAGAACCAACCATACTTTCTTCTACCATCATTTCTGTCCAATGGCCTTGATATGCGAAAGCATATTATATTATTTATGGACATTTCTGAATTTTTCTTTTTAAGGTATCTTTGCTAGATGTGTATCAGGGTTATGTTGAGTGGGATGATTTTGACCATACCCTTGCATTGTTCTTTGTCTGTTTCAGAGGGAAATGCATCATCACGTGGGTTAGAAAGTATAATTCCACTCGAATTTCTTGGTTTATGACAATGCTTACATATTTCAATAAAATGTCAATTTGGTTGTTCACATCTATCAATGATGTATGTTACATGTAAATTTTAAAAATAACTACATGTTACATGACCTAAACATATCTTTTATAATGAAAAAAAAGAAAAGAGGAGGAAGTATGTTCAACAACTCTGACCAAAATATTGAAGTCTAATATTGTATGCAATTTTCCACACCCATAGGATCTAATATCTGCAAAGAAATATGAGTTTTGGAGAGGAGTCAATTGCCTTTTCTCATGTCTTCTTTCAACTCCGCATAGTGTAATAAGGGACTGACTAGTGAGGACCCAGTCCAGATTGAAGCATGGGCAATCACTCAAATATGTGGAATTTAGGAACCCTACTTTGTTCATGAACTTACAGTACTAGAATTCTATCATGATGAAATTTCATGTGGTTGGATAAAGAGTTGATAAGATGGATGATTCAATAGGGGCTCAGGAAGAATTAATTATTCATATTGTTCATATAATTTTTAAATGATGGCTTCTTATAATAAACCCACATGAATAATCTGCATTTCTATATATTACTAACAAAGCTCAACAGCAAGAGATAGAAAAATGAATTCCATTTAAAGTTACTATAGACATAATAAAATATTTGGGAGTCTACCTGATAAAACAAAACCAAGGACAATATGAACACAAATACAAAATACTTTTCACACAAATAAGGTCAGATCTAAATAAATAGAAAAACATCAGTTGCTCATGGGTAAAAATGACAATTCTATCTAACTTAATTTACTTATTCAGTGCCATACAAATCAAACAAAAAAAATTTAGAGCTAGAAAAAATAATATCATAATTCATCTGGAAGAACAAAAGTTTCAGAAGATCAAAGGAATTAATGAAAAGAAATGCTAGGGAAGTTGGCCCAGCCATATCAGATCATAAATTGTATTATAAAGCAGCAATCGTGAAAACCACTTGATATTGGCTAAGAAACAGAAAGGTAGATCAGTGGAATAGGTAAGGTGCACAAGGCACGATAGTCAACGATTATAGCAATCTACTCTTGATAACCCCAAAAGACCCCAGCTTCTGGGATAAGAACTCACTGTTGGACAAAAACTGCTCGGAAAACTGTAAAATAGTATGGCAGGAAGTGGGCAGAGACAAATGTCTGACACTATATACTAGCATAAAGTCCAAATACATGATCTAGGTATAAAGGCTGATAATATAAAAAACAAAAAAAAAATCTAGGGGAACAAGCAATAGTTTATCACTCAGATTAATATAAAATGGAGGAATGTATGACCAAACAAGAGATAGAAAACTTTATGAAATGTAAAATGGATAATTTACATTTACATAGTTTAAATTAAATTGAAAAGGTTTTGCACAGTCAGTACAACCAAGATTAGGAGGGAAGCAGAAAACTGGGAACAAATTTTTACAACCAGTGTCTCTGATAAAGGTGTCATTTTTAAATATATAGAGAACTGAGTTAAATTTACAAGAATACAATGTATTCCCCAATTGATAAATGGTCCAACGATAGGAACAGACATTTTTTAGAAGAAATTAAAGCTATCAATAGTCACATGAAAACATGCTCTAAATCACTAATAAGAGAGATGCAAATCAAAACACCTCTGAGGTACCATGTCATACCTATCAGATTGACTAACATGACAAAACAGAAAGAGGATAAATGTTGGAGAGGATGTGGGAATGTTGGAACACTCATTCATTGTTGGTAGAACTGTGAACTGATCCAGCCATTCTGGAGAGCAATTTGGAACTATGCCTAAAGGGTATAAAAATAAGCATACTCTTTGACCCAACAATACCACTTCTAGGTTTGTATGCCAAAGAGATCATAGAAATGGGAAAAGGACCCATATGTACAAAAATATGTATAGCAGTTCTTTTGGTGGTAGTCAATAACTGGAAATTGAGGGGATGCCCATCAATTGTGGAATGGCTAAACAAATTGTGGTATATGAATGTAGTTGAATACTATTGTGCTATAAGGAATGATGAACAGGGGGACTTCAGAGGAACCTGAAAAGACTTATATGAACTGATGCTGAATGAGGGGAACAGAACCAGGAGAACATTGTATACATTAACAGCCACAGTGTTCAAGGACTGATTTTGATAGAGTGAGACCTTCTCAGCAATGCAAGGACCTAAAACAATTCCAAATAACATATGAAGGAAAATGCCAGTCACATCTAGAGAAAGAACTATGGAGTCAGAATGCAGAACAAAGCAAACTATTTTCTTTTTTATTTTGTTTTGTTCTATTTTTTTCTTTCTCATGGTTTTTCCCATTTGTTACTGTACAACATGATTAATATGAAAATTTGTTTAATAGGAATATATGTGTAAAGCCCATATCAGATTGCAAGCCATCTTGGGGAAGGGAGGGGAGGAAGTGGGAGAACATTTAAAATTTATTAAAGTTATTATTGAAAACTAAAAATAAATAATTTAACTTTTAAAAAATGTTGGCTTCTCCTAGTGGCACTTTAAAGAGAAACTTCCATACTTCATTTGGAAGGAAAGTCATCTCACCATTTCAACTATGTGTCTGCTTGCCACCTAAGAACATAATAACTGTTTCTTTCATGTTGAATCTTTCCTTTTATAAGAAAAATTAGTATATGAAGACAGAATTGATTAGCATAAACCATATAAGCTCTAAAAGGTGAGAAGAGTCATTAGAGATGGTAGGTAAGATGACTAGAGTTGTTAACAGCACTATGAGTTCATTGATGGCCCAGATCAAAAATCCAGAGACCCTGTGACCTAGCCTAGCTGTGGAACTCTGCATGAAAGGATCCAGTCTCATTTGTCTAAGAAATAACTTATTCATTGTTTATAACCACCATTTACCCCAGAAGTAAATCTGGTTAGAGAATTGTGCAGGAGAATATAATAACAAAAATAAATAAAACATCATCATTATTATTAATTATTCCACACTTCACATAACCTTGAGATGTTGCTTGGTCTCACACATTTTTGAAACATCTGTCTGATTATCCTCATCCTTAAACTTTGAGCCCCATCTCTCCAGGGACTATTTTTAGGTAAGGGAAGAGTATACCTCTGGTTTGGGAGATATTTATGTAACTTTTGCCCTCACTATGCGTTTTTAGTAATTATGCTTTTGTGAAAGGTAAATGGTGTAAACTACTTGATATGAGTCAGGAGAATGATACTCAGGAGACGGGATAATAAGCAATGGTATTAGAAAACCTAAAACCTCAGGGTTAGATTTACCTTTAAAATACTGAGGGGCAGAATAGTAAAATTAGCTCTGGAGACCCAAAACAGACAATGAGATTGGGGTTTAGGAGAGCAATCAGAGAGAGTGTTTTACTAGTTAGACTAATTTTGTAGATGTAAGTATAAATTGTTATTATTCTTTCCATTTACAATGTTACAGTACTTAGTATTTTATTTTTCTGGTTCTTTTTATTTTAATTTGCACAGATGAATGCGTCTTCCTATTCTTCTCTGTATTCATCATATCCATTTTTCAATGATGATGATGATGATAGCTACAATTCATATAATCATAAGTGGAATATGTTCCAATCACTATGCTAAGTTCCAATTACATATGATTTACAAATATCATGTCATTTGATCCTCACAGCAACCCTGGAAGGTGGGTGCTACATTTTTTTTTCATTTTGTGGAACTTGTATTTAGAACTCATAATGGCTTGTTAAAACAAAATATTTTAGCATTTAAATCCAATTTAAATTTAATACTTTTAATGTGGTTAAGGAGTATCTCAGCCTCTCCCCCCATATCCCTTGTTCAAAGCAAAGCCTTGTCAGTTTTTGTGGGGTCTGGAGGATTTTAGAGTTCTCATCAATATTCTGGTATCATGACCAGAACAACTGATCACAGTATCTGTGTCTGAGAGTAAGAAGAGACCAGATGTTGTAGGGAGCCAAGGAGGCCTTATCTAGGAATCAGATAAAAATCTTAACAATGTGCTCTAAATAAGAGCTCTTTAAGACATGGCTTTTTGTTAAGCTTGCTCCTGAGTTCTTTGATAAGGGTTACCCTTAAAAGGATGCTGTTTGAGTTTTGAGATCAAAAGCTCTGCCCCAAAACTTTAGTCTCTTAGATAACAAATCCTTATCAAATTATCTATTCTGTGCTACTTCCAGGATATAGCAGACTAAGGTAATGGTAAGAAAACTTGAGTCCCCTTCCTTTGTCTCATTTGCCCTATACAAACCTTGTCCTAAGAATCAATAAATGTAGTTCATAGTTTTTCCTTGAACTACCCACATGGTCTGGTCATTTCTTATACACATCTCCCACCATGCTTAGTGCTAGACACTGAGCAGCCCATGGCAAGATGTTGTTTTAAGGCTCCACAAGGATCTGAGCAAAGAATTCAAACTATGTGTAAAGTTATCATCTTAAATGCCCCCATTAGGAGGAAGGATTTCTATCTCCTGGAAGCTGTAATTTATTTCTTTACCATAGTTACCACCTAAAATTAATCCCACTTTCCCATGGTATTTTTGTGTACTTATGGGAGAGTATGCTACAATGGGAGATGCCTTTTGGACCACTCATTTCTAACTATACCATGTTATTAAGTTCTCCTTTCTAAAACCTAATTTAGTTGAGCTGATTAAATGATATCTATTCAAAATCATAGGGAAAAAAAGCATACCACTGGCGTTTCATGAAAATAGCTATAGAAAAACAATCCCACAGCCCCTTTGGCTTTGGAGTCTTAAACAAATAAGTAGCTAGCCTTATTTGCTCTAGGTACAGAATTTGTCATTGTGTGGGGTTATTGCAGACTTAAAATTGTAAGTCATAATTTAAATTTAAATCACTATGAGACCACGTGATTTGACATATAGTTGTAAATTAGAAGACATTCTACTGATGTCATTGTCTTCATACAAATTTTAAAAATGCTATGAAATCAAAGGCATAGTTTCTGCTTTAAAAGACCCTGGGAATGTGTGGGGTTTAGAAAGAATAAAGAAAGATCATAAAATTTGAAGTCACAGTGGTGGCTCAAGGAATTAAGGGATTGGTAATATGGAAAAAAGACAATAAAAATGGATGTGTTGCTTGTATTTTGGATTTTCACTTTTGGCCTTATTTTTGATGTTGACAGTTATCTTTTATCCTTAGTATATCTCTCCTTTTCTGGATCCATTAAGATAACATGGAATATAATTGTGAGGATTCTGGTACATATTTAGCAACCACTAGCAGTAGCAGCAGCACAGGAAGAGGAGGAGGAGGAGGAGGAAGAAGAGGAGGAGGAGGAAAAGGAAGAGGAAGAGGAGGAGGAGAAGTTGAAGAAGGAGGAGAAGAAGGAAAAGGAGAAAACATTAATTTTCATTTTTACCATTTTCTCCATCACCTTCTTAAATCTAGACAATTAAGAAAACAACAAATCAAGCCCTGATTTGTTGTGATTGCTGTTTTCCAAAGTATAAACTATCAAACTGAAAATTTAATAGCTTTCAAGTGCTGTTATGGGTTGGTTCTAACACACAACTGAGTATAATATTAGTAGGAACCGAAGTCCAATTGGATATTTTATAATCTTTCTCTTTTTCCCACCTGTAGACATAAGTTATGCCACAAGTAAAATCTATCTGGGAACACTCATTTCATCTTTTTGTTGCATTTGCCTTTAGCATTACTTGTTGCAACCAACTGGTGAGAAGGGAAATTTCCTTTTAAGATTATGGCTTCAAAATGGTAGCTTGACACTTCAATTCAATTCAAATTTACAGATATTAAATATATATTATATGTAATGTGCTTTTTTAAAATGTTGCTACTCCTCCATAAAGGTGTACATACATAAATACCTACCTACATACATACATACATACTTACATTTATGTGTGGGTAGGTGTTTATGTGTGGATATATATATATATATGCTTGAATATGTGCATACACACATGTGTATATATACACTATATATAATAGATACACACATCCACATACAGATGTGTGTAGTGTGTGTGTGTTTGTGTGTATATGTATACATATATGGATGAATGGATATGTATATATACCTAGGGACAACTAGGTTGACAAACTTTATAGAGAGCCAAGGCCTGAAAACCTAAGTTAAAATCTGGGCTCAAATACTTACTAGTTATGTGACCCTAGCCATGCCATTTAACTTCTTCTCAGTTTGCTCATATGTGAAATGGGTATATTAATAGTATCTACCTCCCAGGGCTGTTTTGAGGACAAAATAAGATATGAATTATTAAGTTCTTAGCACAATACCTGGCAGATAAGTGTCATATAAATATTATTTTTTAATGTAAGAAAGTATATGTAACTCACAAACATGACACTCAGAGCATCTTGTATTAAAAATTATATTCTAATAGATAAAATATAAGTACATAGGATAGTCACAGAATTGAGTTTGGCTAACCTTAGTGTTATGTCTTTCTTCTCTCCTCAACCTCATCCTGCTTCCACACAAGGCCAACTAGATAATTCAGATGAAAATTGAAATTGAATGCATGGAGAAACAATGAGATTGCATTTCTGACCTGGATGTTCCAGGTTAGTTGAAATTCATTCTTTTATTGCTAGCTTTCCATTCTGTTGCTATAAAAGTGGTCCAGCTGTAAAAGGTTGCATTTTGGCAGTAAGCATGTAGAAACTCCATTTTGAGAAAAAAAAAAGACTAAGAAATTTTGCAGCAGATTCATCATTTCCTACATGGAAAGCAATGAGGCCTTTTCCAAGATCAGCCTTTTGGCCGCCTTAATGCTATGGGTCATTTCATATCCCAAGCAGGGAATCCCACTGTAATCCATCCTGCTTCTGGCAGAGAGATGCATGAAAGTTTTTATTTTCCAATATTATCCAAGGGGGAATGTTGGAAGGGAACAATTTTTCAAATGAGGAGAGGAATAAACTAAAAACTCACTAACTTACTTCTCTAAATTTGTATTAGAATCTTGTTTTCCTCCAAATTGACTAATAATGTATGTACTTACAGTTGTTACCTCCATTATTAATTCTATAAAAATAATCAATTTCCTGTTTTGTGGAAGATTATTGATTTAGAGAG
The DNA here is from genome assembly GCF_028583685.1 of Petaurus breviceps papuanus. Classification (NCBI taxonomy): domain Eukaryota; kingdom Metazoa; phylum Chordata; class Mammalia; order Diprotodontia; family Petauridae; genus Petaurus; species Petaurus breviceps. The sequence goes on along the minus strand of NW_027185761.1, from coordinate 29,142,589 downwards.
CTGTACTTCAAGTAAAGATGATTGAAACAAAATACCACATCTGAAAGTGAGCTGTGACTGTGAGGGAGTCACTTACCTCTCTAAGTCTCAAGTTCCGTATGTGTAAATGAGGCTAAGAATACTTTCATAACAAATAAGAGGATTGTTATAAGGAATGTCTTTTCAGAGCATAAGAGCTTTGAATTTGTACTAATTTGCATTATTATAGTTACAAAAGAATTCAAAAGCCAAAAAACATTATAATCTAATCCAACTGGATATCATTGGATGAGAACAATGATTTCATTTATGTTTATGCTCTGCTTTTACTTTTATTTAAAGAAAAATCTTCATGACGTTAGGCAGAGCCATGAAAGTAAAGGCAAGGGGGCGGCCAGGTGGCTCAGCGAGTAAGAGCACCGGCTCCAGTGTCGGGATGACCTGGATCAAATCTGGGCTCAGATACTCAGCACCACACCCAGAAATAATAACTGGCCGTGTAACCTTGAGCAAGTTACTTAACCCCAATTGCTTTAATAAAATAAAAAAAAAGAAAGTAAAGGCAAGATTTCACTTGAGCTCTCTCAAATTCTCCTACAAAATATGTCCAAAAAATGCCTCTTGGGTCAGAACCATCAATTGTCCCCCAGTTACCTCCAATACCTATAAAAAATTACTCCAAACAAATTTTAGAGCTACAGAACCCACAAAATGACATAGTGAAAGAAATTTCCCATTGAAGACAGCCTGCAGACCAAAAGGATAGGTCTATCTCACTGGGCTGTGAACAGAATATCTTCCCACAAGGGCCATTCTGACATAAATCAGGTTGTAGCAGACCCCCAGTCCTAAATCACTGGCCACTGTGGCAGTTTATAGACTTCTCAACCCACAAATGCCAAAGACAAAATAAAAGGTCAGTGGGGAACTCTGTTGGACCTGGGAGATAGAAGAGTGAGGTACAGCCCCTTCTCCTAAGTCAGTAGAGGTGACAGGCATCTACAGCAGCAAAAGCAGCTCCAGGCCCCCAGATGGTGGGGGAACCAAGCAACTAATCAAAGGGCAACTACAGGGATCTTTTTGCTGGTGCTGAAGCAGAATTTTCTTGTGCTGCCCTGCTCAGGTCTGGGTTGTAATCTTGGCTGGCAGTCTGGGGGTGAGGAGGAGCACTGGCGTGGCAGAGCTTGTGCCAGCTGTGGAGAGGGAGTCCTCCTCACAGTTCTGAGGCAGGTGCTTAGAAGTAGCTCTGACAACAGATGCACAAAACACCAGAAATTTGGGACACAACACTCTCCACTCTGGAAGCAAAGTTCTACTGTGACAAAGAGCTCAAAAGTCAAGTAATTGGCTGGGAAATTGGGCAAACAGATGAAAAGAAAATGGATTATAGAATCCTTCTTGGGTGACAAAGATCAAAACATAAAACCATAAGAAAACAACAAAGTCAAAACTCTTGCATCAAAAGCCTCCAAGAAAAATATGAATTAGTCACAGGCCATGGAGGAGCTGAAAAAGGAGGTAAGAGAAGCATAGGAAAAATTGGGAAAAGTACCAAGAATGAAGCAAGAAAACCATGAAAAAATGAGTCAACAACTTGCTAAAGGAGACCCACAAAATACCGAATAAAATGACACCTAACAAATAGACTAACTCAAATGGCAAAAGAGGTCCAAAAAGACTTAAAAGACAGTATTGATCAGATGGAAAAGGAAGCCCCAAAGCTCACTGAAGAAAATAATTCCTTCAAAATTGGAATAGAGCCAATGGAAGCTAATGACTTTATGAGTCATATGTTTGCCAACAAAATCCACTGAAGAGAAAAATTCCTTAAAAATCAGAATTGGCCAAATGGAAAATGACATACAAATTTTCATTGAAGAAAATAACTCTTTCAAAAGTAGAATTTACCAGATGAGGAAAAAAGAGGTACAAAATCTCACTGAAGAAAATAATTTCTGAAAAATTAGAATAGTTCAAGAAATTAATGACTCCATGAGATATCAAAAAACAAAACAAAATCAAAATTATGAAAAACTTGAAGGAAATATGAAAAATCTCATTGGAAAAACAACTCTCCTGGAAAACAGATCAATGAAAGATAATTTAAGAATTACTGGATAACCTGGGGCAGCTAGGTGTTGCAGTGGATAAAGCACCGACCCTGGAATCAGGAGGACCTGAGTTCAAACCCAGCCTTGAACACAACACAAAAACTAGCTATGTGACCTTGGACAAGTCACTTAACCCCAAATGTCCTGCCTTCCCCCTTCAAAAAGAAAAAGAAAAAATATAAATAGCATCTATATAAATCCATCAGCAAACTTATCTGTAACAGGGATAACCTAGAAGCTTTCCCAAGAAAAATAGATTTCTATTATAAGCACATTATTCAATATCATACTAGAAATGCTAGCTATAATAACAAAAAGAAGAAAAAGAAATTTAAGGAAATAGAATAGGCAATGAGGAAACAAAACTATCACTCTTTGCAGATGATATAATGGTATACTTATAGAATCAACTACAAACTACTGGAAATAATTAAAATCTTGAGCAAAGTTGCAGAATATAAAATAAGCACACATACATCATTAGCATTTCTATATACAATATTACCAATAAAGTCCAGAGGAATAGATAGAAAGACAAATGTAATTTAAAATAACTTCAGGATATACAAAAATACTTTGAAGGAGTTCACCTGCCAAGAGAAATGCAGGAACCATTTGAACACAATTTCAAAACACTTTTCACCTAAAGGCAGATCTAAACAATTTGAAAAACCTTCATTGCTCATGAGCAGACTGAGTCAATATAATAATAATGACAATGCTCCCTAAAATATTTTACTTATTGAATGCAATACCAAAAAGAAAAAAAAAGACCTGACAAAATTTATAGATCTAGTTTAGGAAAAAAATTTCATCTGAAAAAAACAAAAATTCAACAACATCAAGAAAATCAATGAAAAAAAATAAAGTAAAATATTCTAGACACATGTACCTGATTTCAAACTATATTATAAAGTGTTAATCATGAAATCATCAAAATAATCTGGTACTGCTAAAGAGAATTACTCTGGATAATTGGAAAGAAGTTGGGCAGAAAATATGTCTGGGCCAACATCTCCCACCATATTTGAGGTCACACCAAGTTATGGTCAAAATGGGTAAGGGATTTAAACATAAAATGTGGTGTCATAAGCAAATTAGGGGAGTGTGTAACAACTTATCGATTAGATCTATGGATAACAGAAGAATTTATGACTAAACAGGAATTACAAAACATTCCAGTAAAATGGATAATTTTGATGACATTATATTACAAACGTTTTGAACACACAAAACCAATGCAGCCAAGATTAGAAACAAAGGAGGAAAAATAGGGCAATTTTTTATTCAGCAAGTTTCTCTGGAAAAGGCTTGATTTCTCAAATACAGAAGTGATTCAAATTTATAAGATTACAAGTTATCCCCCCTGAATTGATAGATGGTTAAAATTTATGAACAGGCAGTTTCCAGATTAAGAAATAAAAATTATTTATAGCCATATGAAAAATCTAAATCACTCTTGATTAAAGACATGCACATTAAAACAAGTCTAAGGTATCATCACACAACTCATATTGGCTAATGTGATAGGAAAGGAGAATGTCGAATGTTGAAGGGAATGTGGAAAAATTAGGAAACAAGCACTGTTGGTGGGGATGTAAATTGATCCAATCATTCTGGAGAGTAACTTGGAACTATTCCCAAAGGGTAATAAAATGTTGTATTATCTTTGACCCAGTAATACCAATACTAGGTCTTTATCCCAAAGTGATAAAAGAAAAAGGGAAATGACCTATATATACAAAATTATTTACAGCAGCTCTTTATGTGCTGGCAAAGAATTAGAAAGTGATAGGAACATCCGTAAATTGAAGAATGGTCCAATAAGTTGTGATACGTGATTTTAATGGAATACTATTGTGCAATAATAAATGACAAGCATGATGGTTTCAGTAAAACATGGGAAAATTTAAATGAATTTATGCAAAGTGAAGTGAGCAGAAACATAAGAATATTGTACTGTAAACAATAACAACAATATTGTATGATGATCAACCATGAATGACTTAACTACTCTCCTCAATATAAGGCTCCAAGACAATTCTAAACTACTTATGATGACAAAGGCTATCTACCTCTGGAGAAAGAACTGATAAATTCTGAATGTAGATTTTAATTTTTTAATATTTTTTGTCTTGAATTACTGTACACCTATAATCTAATGTTCATAGTAAATTGCTTCCCTTTTCATGAATTAAATAGGGGATAAAGGACAGGACTGACTGGAATTGAATTTTTATCTTAAAATTGTTTTTACATGTAATTAAAAACTAAAGAAAATATCTTCATGGTTTGTCTCATACTTTGTTTTTTTTAATGTTAAACTGGCTTTTATAGTGGATGATATAAGTACTATGACATATTGGATAGAGATGTAACCTCAAAGCCAGGAAGACTTGGGTTCAGTTCCTGCATCTGACATGTTTATGTGATGTAGGGCAAGTCAATGAAACTCTCAATGGTCTAGGCAATCTCTAAAACTCTAAGTTGAAGGGAACCTGCTGATGGCAGAGAAAGCTTCCTTACTTAGGAATTCTATATACCAATGAAGTTGTAAGTTCAGCCCCCCTTATTCACCTGTAATATTCTAGTATAGTCAATAGTTATTGGAAAAAAATAATGCTTTTATTATATTCTCTACTTTTATAAACAATTCTACTTTGATAGATTACAGGGAACCTCAAGCCTGACCCAAGTTAGACTGATCACCTGAAATCTCATCATCAAGCTAATTGACTCAATACCTCAATCACTTCAGTCAATTCACCTTCTCTCTCTTATTGGAAGGCTGGAAGATACAGTAATAAACTTTCACAAACTTTCTTTATACATGGCTAGAATCTGAACTTTCCAGGTAACTCTACTGTCTATCAGAAGTTCCGCTTTGTTTTGGATCAAAGAAACATCATGTCCTTGTGCTAGGTGGCCTTTAATGGCCTCCTTAATCTGCTAAAACTTTTCAACTACATTTTGGGTTTTGTCTTCTAATGTTTTGCCTCCTTAAGACCAAGGAATGTCTTCTTATATTATTTGTATCTTCAGTACAGTGGAAGAAACACATTAGATATTTAATAAATGCTTACTGAAATCAATATTCTTAAATCTAGTTTCAGTAGTAGGATATTTTATTTGGAGTGTATCCCTTGTCTTCTTTCCCCTTCCTTTTCCTCTCCTCCTCTGTAATTACTACAGAATTGTGTACTTCCTTTACAAACACAGATCATATTTCTTCTACAAATTATTAGTGCATTCTCACCAAAAGTTGTTGTTGCTGAAAAATTCATGTTTGTGTAGATAATCTTCTTTGAACTTAACTAAGCAGGCCCTTGGACAACAGACATAGAGTCTGTTGCCAGTTGAATTATCACTTCTTGTTAGAAACTATTGTACCTAATACTTCACTGGCAAAGGCTTCAAGAGTTCAGGATATTTTTCATTCATTGTGAAAGCAGAATAAATTTGAGTGAAGGAAAATATTTAGTTTTATTCAAGAACCAATTTTTTTAAAGCTACCAGTGTATGTTGGGCACTGTGCTTGGCACTGGGAATACAAAGACACAAAGGAACCTATATGGTGTTTAAAATATGTATATAGATCCACATAAATCCATAATACATACTTATACATATATAGATGTTTATTATGATTTGAGATATTGCTAAACTCATGAACATCTGAACCTGGTGAAATATTAATTGACCATTAAATTAAAATTATTATTGATAAATGTACCTTAAACAAAATAACATAAATGTTGAAATTTTGACTGATGTTGCCTATCTGCAATTTTTACTCTACAAAAATCATATACCAAGCACGAGTTATTACAGAGGTCAATGAGTGACCCTGTGAATTAATATATTTACTACAATTGTAATATTTCTCACTTTTGGACTATTGGGATTATCTCTCTCTCTCTCTCCATATATATGCATATGGGGTGATTTTTAAAGTGAGAATTTCCCATTTCAAAGCACTGATAAATATTCAGAACATCTCATTTACCATGTATCAATTCTTAGCTAAGTATTGATGTCTATACTTAATTTTCAGAAAATGTACACTTAATTCCTTATTTTAGACCACTTTTTTTCCTGGTGACTAATCTTTTCATTTTCATTGCAGAGCTAATTAAATGAGCAACACATAAGTGACTTTGGTCTTCAGTAACAATTAAGGAATGTTTTAGAAGTTGATAGAAGACCATTTAAAAAAAATACATACTCCAGGCACCTAGATGGCACAGTGAATAGAGCACCAGCCCTGGAGTCAGGAAGACCTGAGTTCAAATCCAGCCTCAGACACTTGATACTTAACTAGCTCTGTGACCTTGGGAAAATCAGTCACAGTTATCAGAAACAATGCAAATGCAACCATGCAAGTAGTAGTAGATAGCACATTGTCTTCCTGGCTAAGTAACACATCAAAATCTAGGAGTCAGACATGAAATGTTCTGGATATGTCACGTGTTGCACTTAGGACTACATTTTGCATCTCTGATTCTGAAAGGATCAATGAATTACTTAATTGGAGGCCTAACATGATTATCCCACTAATCTATGATTTTGTGAAACCTTTGCAATAACACATGGTTAAAGTAATTAATGCCCTTGAAATGGGAACAAAGTCAAATTTAGGAGGAAAAAAAGGTTTTACTCTTCTCTAACTGATAAATAGAATCAAATAGTGAGCACTATAATTCAAAAAAAAAAATTTCATTAGCGTTACATCTTCCTTTATTAACTCATGTGTAGAGAATTAAAAAAAAAAACTTTTGCATGTCATTCAACAATTATCTATTCAACATTTACTATGTGCCAGCCACTGGCCAAATGCTGAAAAAACAAGGAAAATCAAAAATGTGATACCTTCCTTCAAGGAGCTTCCCCCATATGTAAATAACTAGATAAAGATAAAAGATAAATTCAAAGTATATAAAAGTTATCTGAGAAGGGAAGTACTAACAAATAAGAGGACTGTGAGTTTGGTGGACTGGAAAGGCAAGATTGAATCTGTCTCTTGAAGAAGGCAAGAAAAACTAAGATGTAGAGGAGTGTGTTGGGGGAAAGGTGGAGAGAGAGGGAAGTTGAACATTAATTCTGCCCCACTTCCTCATACATTCACAAACACTTTTTTTCCTTTTTGTTCCATTGTAAAATTTGCTTCTATTTGATATTTCCTTCTCTCTTGCTTATTTCAGTTATTGCCATGTTTCAGTTTATTTCTGAGGTTACAACGCACAAGGTAGAGTGAGGGAAATGTGAAATACCATTGTCAAATGGATTTGTTTCGGTTAGCCAACCTGCCCTGAATTCTGAATCTTTTAAAAAGGGCAATGCTTCAAGCTGATCTCACCATTCCATATTATGGCACACCTGTTGGACCCTCCCCTTTGTGGAAGTTACTTTCTCTAGATCAATTCCATTTTTAAAAATCTGTTTAATAGATGCTAGATTTATGACTTCTAGAAATAAGATGCATTATTCTGTATTATGTGAATCAAATAAAAATGGAATGGAGGAGATGACTTTAATTATAGTTTATTCCAGTCCTGCTTATGTCCATAATCTTTTGTTCAGCCCTGTCAGAAGTAATATGTCACTAATATCCTTACTTACAATGTGTGTTCCCTGTAATATGATAGCATGCTTATTCATGTAGTTTTCCAAAAAGTGTTGGAGACTGATTCAATCTCTCCTCACTTCAATCCATCCTGTACACAAGGATCATGGGATGTAGAACCAGAAGTAATTGTTTTTGTTGTTGTTCAATTGTTTCAGTCATGTCCAACTCTTTAGGACCCAATTTTGGGGTTTCTTGGCAAAACTTCTGTAGTGTTTTGCCATTTCCTTCCCCAGCTCATTTTTCAGGTGAGGAAACTGAGGCAAAGAGGGGTTAAATGACTTACCTAGGGTGACATAAGTAGTAAGTGCCTGAGGCCAGATTTGAACTCAGGTTTCCCTCGCGCTTTATCCACTACACCATCTAACTGCTCAGAAATGATCATAGACATCATCTAGTCTAATTTCTTATTTGAACATGTAAGGAAACTGATTTTAGAAAAAATAAAATTTTTTTCTCAAATTCACTAAGATAGTAAGTATGAAAAAAACCTCAAATTCAAAACCAGATCATCATTTACTTGCTGAATGAACCAAGATCACATTGAACTTTTTAATAAACTCATTTCATTGAATCACTACCCATATGAGAAAGCAATTATTCCTGGCATTCCAAGTCCTCAAGAGATTGATTCCAACATATTTGTATAGCGTTACCTTAAGCTAATAATGTGTCAACAAAAAACCCCAATATTTACAAAATATAGATCCCTAGCAGAGGAGAAAAAAATTACATGGGAATAATTTGAGATGCTAACTATCCATATCACCCTCTTTTCTACTGAAGTTGTTCCTATTAATGATGAGCTTCTATTTGACTTTTATTAAAGAACAAAAATCAGATATTTCCCCATCTGTGCAGCAGTGTATAGACTATTAAGTGTAAAAAAAAATCAAAACAAGATAATGTCATGTTGCAGAGCATTTCTATTCAGTATATGATTTGCAGACTAGTATCAGAATCTGGGTATCTCATCAACTAACAGATAACCAATCATTTTGCTACAAATACCATCATGAAAATATCTTGCGAATTCAACCACTTGCAATAGTAATGATAATAATAACATGATTAAGATGCAAAAGTGAAATAAAAAGACCTGCATGGGAATCCATATGACCTCAACCAACAAAAAGTCAAAAGAATTAAAAAATTGGCTGAGATGGGAATTTATTTATAGAAACAGATCGTTATTTAATAACTCAAGAACAGATCCTTGACACCAGAAATTACAGAATGTTTATCTTACAGACTTTGACATCATTGACCAATGAATACTATTGGATGAAGTAATGGAGAGTGATCAATTACTCTAACACTGTAGGTTACAAATGTTTTTCATCTGTTGGATAACTAACAAGATACAATTAGGTGGCTAGAGTGATACTAAACCTATCATACTGGGCTGTAGTGTAAATTCCTGCAATATAAACACAACCCCTTTCTCCACTATAGATGTCCTTGAAATTCCTTTTTTTCACTTAATAGTATTTTTAAATACATGTAAACATAGATTTCAGCATTTCATTTATTAACATTTTGAGTTCCATTTTTTCTCCCTCCTGCCATCCCTTCCCTCCATCCCAAGATTGCAATAACTTTTTTTCTTTTTAAAAAAATTAATGAAATAATCACTTGTTATATTGTGTTTCTACCAAAAGAAAGGAGGTATAGTTCATTCTCTCATCTTCTGGACAAATATGCCATTACAATAATTGAAAATTCATCTTACAATTGTTTCACATTGTCTTTTTACAGGTTCTTCTGCTCCAGAATCCAGTTGGAAGCTTGATTTTACATTGTTTCTGAGGTAAAACTGGCAACTTTCTGAATTCTCTCTGGAGTGTTGACTCTGACCCCTCTATCCTTGGAATTTCAACACATAGGCTGTACTAGAAATAGAGTGATGTTAAAGTAAGACCCACAACTGTTTTGGTGCCATTTTTCTTTCCTTGGTAGCCTGACTCTCCTCCACAGCATATTATCAAATCCATGCTCCACTGGTAACTAGAGCCTTACCTCCCCAGACCCAAGAGATTATTTGAATAAAAATGTAAGTAATTTCTAATATTTCCACTTAACTTTCACTGAATTATCCATTCATATAATTTCCTTTCTTTGGAGTGCATTGATGTGTGTTTTGCTTTGTATATTGTATCTGTGTTACTCGTTTGCATTATGCAAACTTGCAGTACTTCATGTATAGTTACGTGCTTTTAAAATGGAATGAGCCTGAAGGGATTTAATTTTGAGACTGTATTCTTTCTATAAATATTAGCAGGGTGAGATATAAAGAATAATTAGAAAATCCATCAGTTGAGGTTACATTGGCATTTTTATTGTTACAATTCATACTATGTTGCTTAAGAAATGTATTAAGAAACTTTGGTTCAGCCTATCCACATCAATGAAATGAGAGGCTTGTTTTTTTCACATTTGACTTTTACACATGCTGTATTTCATAGCAGGACTCAGATTAGTCAGTTCATTAACACTCAGATATTTGTCACCAGCATATAAATTATGTTTATAAAAAGATCATTTTATGCTGTATTTTAGCTTAAAATAATTATCTTTTGCAATAAAAGTTTGAGTATCTCTTATACATTAAATTATTTTTGTCCTTTTGACATTTGGTACTTACTGGCTAAATATTTCTTTCCATCAAACTCAAGAACTTATTAAGACGTTGAATGTTATGTGATAATCTATCCTGTATCAAATAGAGATGACACTTTTGAGAAATGGCTTTACAGAAATTAAATTATTTAGTTAGAAAGAAATGGACTCATTCTCACAAAAAGGGGGTATTGCAATGCTTATGACTTGGGCTCTGTATTCCAATGGTAAAAAATAACTAAAGAGTTACTATGATTTTTTTTAAGGAAAAATAATAAAGTGGAGGGAAAAACACCATTTGTCATATAAAGCAGGGGTTTGAATTTCAAGATTATTTATTTAAACCATACAGATGAATTATATATTGGTTCAGCTTTCCTTCTCACTTTAACTAAAATCTTATTTACATTTAAGCCTTATCTTTTCTGATTAAGAACAAATCATTGGGAAGATTATTAAGCCTCTCCTGACATTCTAAGAGGAATAAGCTTAACTCAAAGCCACAGGTAAGATACCTGCAGCAGAATTTCTGAGTATTGTTCAGAGTCCAAAAAACAAACAAAAAAAAACATACCAGCATATTTACAGAAATGAGCTGCTAAATATGCATCTAATTCTGTGACATTTAGTTAGATTTATCCAAAGAGCTTGAGACAAATATTTCCAGATTTATTTGTAGTTTTGACTGAAATGAAATGTCTACCTTCCAATTTGGTTATTCCATATTCATGTATCTCTAGTTTAAATCACATCTGCTTTGTTTCTATCACTGATTTTTCTGTGTATGTGGAATAATTAAAGATTAAACATTGAGTATTATTGATCAAAGGGAAGAACAGCTAAAGAAGCAAATGTCACTAAGGGACTCTTCCCTGATTTGAGCAATTGGTACAGAGGTAAAAAAGCATTTACTTTTGCAATTGTTTCAATTTATGGCACAAGCAGATACTTTTTTTTGCTTTTTTTTTTGGAGGGGGAATGAAGGGCAATTGGGGTTAAGTGTCTTGCCCAAGGTCACATGGCTAGTTTTTTATACTGTGTCTGAGGCCAGATTTGAACTCAGGTACTCCTGAATCCAGGGCCAGTGCTCTATTCACTGTGCTACCTAGCCACCCCAACAAGCAAATACTTTTAAGTTCTAAGGTAGCTAATCATTCCATAAGGCTTCATTCACTCCCAATGGAATTCATCTATAAAATAGAAATGTAAAGTTCTAATTTAGAGATTTATATATCGTTCTTTTCCTCATGGTTGGTAACCAATTGTCAATTTTAACTTTAAGCTTGTAAGTATTTGTCTTACGATCCATAAGACAGAAGATTCAGACCTAAAAAAGATCTCAGGGAATACTGCACTCAAAGTCTTCATTTTAAAGTTAAGGTAAGTCCCAGAGATCAAGTAACATAATTAAGATCACACAAGTAGCAAACATCCAAAGTAGGCTTTGAATTCAGGACCTTCATTTCCAGAGTCAGTAGTCTTTCCTACCAAGTTATTCTCTCTTCAGTGTACACTGAAAGTTTCTTACAGTTTAGTGCATTATCCTGATTCCCTTTGTAACTCACTCTTTCTACACAGCACTCCAGGCAGAATGGGGACTCATGGAGCATTATGGATTGACAAGAATGAGTGAACTGCAGGATGACTTTTGCAGGATGTAATTTTCTAAACTGGGTCCGGAGTGAGGAAGGTTGTTTTTTTTTTCCCCCTTTACAATAGACAAGTTCAGTTCAGAAGTCTCTGAAGTGCTTTGCAACCTAGTGAAAGGAGAAGTGAGTGGTACTGGGTTATGACTAACAAAGCATTCTACATTTTGAGAAGTTGTCAAAGGTACTGAAACTGAGCTTAGTTTTGTAAAAACATTGTCACTAACACTGTTCCACTATATCACAAGATGATTGATTTGTATCACATTTTGGGACCAGGAATTTTATTTCCTGTCAGGACCTATCCACTCTGGAAGTAATCTTTCCCTTCTCTGAAAACAAAAATTATTTTACCTTTACCTCTGTATGCACTTAATGTTATTCTATTTTGTTATATTAAGGTGAATTTAATGGAGAAAATGCAAGAAAGATGGGAAAAGGAGAACGATGAAGAAAGATAAAAGGAAAGTGAGTTTTGGGGGGCAGAAATAGAGAACACAAAAGAGCAAAATGGGAGACAGAGAGTACTAGAGGAGACAGCATAAAACTGAGAGAGCAATATCAAGACAAAAAGAGGTATAGACAGAGAGATGAGAGAGAGAGAGAGAGAGACAGAGAGAGAGAGACAGAGACAGAGAGAGACAGAGAGGGAGACAGAGACAGAGAGACAGAGAGAGAGAGAGAATCTTCATTTTAAAGAAAAGGTAAGTCCCAGAGATCAAGTAACATAATTAAGATCACACACAAGTAGCAAACATCCAAAGTAGGCTTTGAATTCAGGACCTTCAATTCAAGAGTCAGTACTCTTTCCTACCAAAAGTAGTAGTAGTTCTAGCAAGACTCGAAGACATAGACATACACAGAGACAGAGAATCTTAGAGACACAGAGAGATAAAAATAGAGAGAGACATAAACAGAGAATAGCATTGTGACTTTAGGATTTTGGAGTCAGGAAAAACACAGTTCATTTTCCATTTCTACTAATGCTAGATTTGTGGTCCTTTGCAAATCACTTAAACTTTCAATACCTAACACAGTTCTCTGAAATTATGAATTGCAGCCAAAAAGATGATCAGCATAAGTGGAAGATTCAAGAAATCATAGGTATAGATTTTCATGTATAGTGGTTCTGTTTGGCGGAATGCAAGTCTACATTGGTAGTTTCACAGAAATAGGAATATCATTTGGAACTTATTCATAATCATACAAGCTAGTAAGTGTGAAGGGAATTACTTGAACCTTGGTCTTCCTGACGTTAATGCAATTCTTCTATCAACCAAACCATCCAGTCTATCTTAAACATAAAGTTGTAATAGATGTGTGTGTGTGTGTGTGTGTGTAATCCCCCTTCTATACCATGAAGTCCTATGACAAAAGAAAAAAGTGATTATAGACACACTCTCGATCCTCTCCTCTATTGCTCTGTCTCATTTTTGTTCTTTTTGTTCTCTACTTCAGTCTCCCTGTCACTTCACTTCCTCTTCTTTCTCCCTAATTCTCCTTCCTTTATCTTTCTTGCTCTTTGTTCATAAAACACAGAATATTACTTTTCTTTATATCTTAGTGTTCTTGAAAGCCAAAGCAGAGGAATACCAGCTCTGTACATGGGCCTGCAAAAATGGAAAAGCTTTGAATACAGGCCCAATAATGGGCTGCTTTATCAGTAGTCCAAGGACTGGTCTAACTTAATCTAGAAAAGCTCTGTAGGTTTGGTACAATGTGACATAATCTTTGGCTCTAGCAGAACACAGGGCATTTCATGTAATAGGCACTAAATTGGTTGAGTTGGATTGTGTTGATAATCTGAAATTGTGGAACCCCAAAATATATGATACACTTCGTATCCTTAAGACTTGCACACAGTGTGCACTCAATAAATATATTTTAACTGGCAATGAAGACATATGAAAAAATCTATGATACTTCAGTCAGCATGAGAGAGAGTATTTTGTCTCAAACCAGTGGGCTCTAGAAGCAACCAGAAAGTGGAACCATGATTTCAAGGGCAGATACTGTCTTTATAACCAGAAAATTTAAAAAGTAAAAATTTATTTTATCTTAAATAAATATAATAATATCATTTACAAAACCCCACCAATGTATTTTCAGGATAAATCAAGATAAATCTACAATATTTGTGTAGAGAATTAACATCCAAACACAATGTCTAAAATTTCCACAGATATCCTAGATTTTTTGTATTTGTAGTCTTCTTTTGCACATGGAGTCTATCACTAATTCTTCCTCCTAACTTTGGAATCTGCTTTAGATGCTCTCATATCAAAGGTGACAGAGTAAAATGTACTTGTAGATGCCGAAGGGAGAAAATCAATAAAAGCAGAAGATTCATCTTTTGTAACTTAGAGAATTAACTTGATGTAGGAATCTTAATAATATTTAAGTAGCAATGTCATTGACCCTAACTTTGATCTTATTCCAATATAGAATTCATGATTTCAGCTTCTTTATTACACTCAACACTCTTGCCTTCAAATGTTTGACTTACTCACCCTGTGGATTGAATTTAATGCCCTCACAAACCTGGAATGCCAAACCACTTCAAGAGTAGTTCACATTAACTTGCCATGTAAAATGGAGTTCAAATTAGGGAAGGTAAAAACTGGCCTAAGAATTTAGGAACAAAGCTACCAATTGAGAAGAATGGGTTTATTCAAGCTTGTTGCTCTCAGAAGTAAAGGCCAAAAAAAGGAGTCTTCAATATCATCTAAAAACAATCATTTAAATATTTCTCTGGGTCCTGATGAAACATCACTTTGCCTCAAGTTTGACAATTTCATACAATTACTAGTTGCTGAAGGCAGACTAGGTATTTGAAGAGCTAGATAAAATGAACTTAATTTCCTGCAGGATAAAATATCACCACTGCTATTAATGAGAACAAAATCATTTCAGTGAAATTTGACTTTATATGATTTCAGTTTTGTCATCTTGGAATTGAAAAAAAAATTTGATTTATGACCAATGATCCAATTTGTTTCCTTGTGGGAGCTTGTTTTATTTATAAAGAAATTTATTTATTTACTAGTTTTGCTGATAGAATGAATTCTCCCACATTCTGTTTTGGCTGAAATAAAAGAATAACCTGAGTTAAAAGGAAAGTCTAGTTCCATGCCAATGAATGAGAAATGTAGACATTTATATCTTTTTAAATGAGATGAAGATTTTTCAAATGGGGGAAAACAAAATTTGGTTTCTAGTTGCCAAATATTATTTTATATTTATGTTGTTTTGTCAAAGATAAGCAAATTTTGTGAAATAAGCACACATTTTTAGTTTTAGTCTATACTTCTATTGGTCAAGGGATCTATGCCACTGATTCAGACAAGCAGTTTGTGAGTAACTTTTAGAGAGTCGTCTGAGTCATTAAGAAGTGAAGCAAATTTCTTACCAATGTCCACAGAATTAGGTTGTACTGGAGGCAAGAATTGAAATCAGTTCTCACTTCAAGGCTAGCCCCTTAGCTACTGTACCATCCTGTCTCTCACTATGAGGTAAAGAGAGCTATAAAATCACAAAACATTTCATTTTGGTTCTATTTTAAAGTGGGTTGCTTTTCTTTGAGTAAGACACATCAGTAGTATCGATTGTTTTATTTACCCCTTTATAAAGCTTTTTTTTTAATTAACCCTTAAAAGAATGATAGGTAAAATGTTAATTTTTAAGGCAGGTGATTGTTAAAGTGGGATAAAATGTTGGACCTGGAGTTAGGAAGACCTGTGTTCAAATCCTTCCTTGGATATTTACTAACTCTATGATCTTGGACAAATCTTTGCAAACCTCAGATTCCTCATCTATAAAATGGGAATAATCAAAGCTCATGGGATTGTTGTGAGGATATATTTGAAAACATTGGCAAAACACTGTAAAATTTAAAGCATTGTATATATTTAGCTATCTGGGAGAGGGGAGATCATTATATGACTCTAAGTATTTTATATTCAAGTATTATGAAAAATAATCATTTGGACTATAAGATATAGAACTAGATGGGACCCTTAGAAGTTATCTAGCACAACTACTGGTTTTATAGATGAGGGAACCAGGATCTGAATTGGTTAAATGTCAAACCGAAGGTCACCCATCTAGCACCTGCCAGAGCATTTATGAACCTAAGGCATCTGAATCCAAGTCTAATTTTCCTTTCACTAGGCCATGAGACAAACATCTAACTGAGATTAGCTTGTCATGATTTCTTATTCAGTTTATCTATATAATAAACATTTATTAAGCTCCTACTACATGTTGGGCACTGTTCTAAGGGCTAAATGAAATAAAATGAAAGTCTCTGCATTTGAGAACATGAGTTTCTATTCTAATATAGCTTGCAAACAACTGTGTACAGTCAAGATAAATACAGTGTAAATGGGAAGTATTATCAGAGGAAAGTTACAAAAACAGAAGATACATACATATACATATATATATAAGTATTATGGAAGCAGGACATACAAACATAAATATGTAACTTTTGTGCAAATGATTAATTCTATTCCTTCATCTTTTGAAAAAAAAGCACTCTCCTGTCAGTAATAAAAATTTATTAAACACCTACTAGGTGCCAGGCATGAGCTAAGTATTGGGGATACAAAGAAAGGTCTTACTCACAAGGAGCTCAAAGTCTAAATGGAGAGAGAAGAGGCAAACAAGAATGTATGAAAAGCCATATGCAAAATAAAGTGGGATAATCAACAAAATGAATATATTAAAATTGAGGGAATTAGGAAAGGGGAGAATAAGCATTTATTAAGTGCTTATTATGTTCTAGGCACCAAGTAATATAATCTCATTTAATCCGTACAACAATTTTGTGAGATGGGATCTATTTTTTCATCATTTTACAGTTGAGGAAACTAAGATATGAAGGTTAAGTGACTTGACCATGGTCATATATAGTTTCTGAGGACAGATTTCTACTCAAGTCTTCTTTAGGTCCACTACACTGTCCAATGAGCCACTTAACTGACACTAAAGGCTTACAGGAAGAGGTAGGATTTTGGCTAGGATTTGGAAGAAAGACAAGAATGAAGCATGAAGACATTTCAGGAATGGGGGACAGTCGATGAAAATGCCTGTATAAAGGACATGGAATGACTTAAGAGAGGGTAGCAAGGAGGCCAGTGCCCAGTGCCCAAATTAAATAAAAGTAGACATCTCAGTCCCCTTAGCACAAGGGGTTGAAGTCAAGTCAGATATTACTAATTCCTTTGATAGAGATTCTTCACATAGTGAGAAGTGCTAAATATGAAGAAAGAAAAGGGAGGGCATTATGAAGTTGGTGACTCTGAATTTACATTTGAAACTTTTTCAGATAGGTAAAGGTGCCCATAGATGAGCAGTCAGTTATTGTAAGTGTTGAGTCTACAAACCTAAATCCAAGGCCAGTACTTTATTTATTGCCCTATACCAGACTGCCTCTCATATTGATTACTGGTCTTGGAGTTAGAAAGGAACTGGGTCCAAGTAATACTAATTGTGTGACCATGGATCAATGATTTTACCTTGTATCACTCCTAGACAACATTGTGAGATTACAATTTGCATATATTTATCAGTATAGGTAATTCCATACTAATAATTTCCTCTAATGACATCACATTTAGATAAACATAAAAAAGCTACAAAAGTTTTCTAATTTATTTTGTGTAATAAATATGGATGTGTGAGCATCAGACCTGCCTTGTTTTCCCCTCTTCCACTCCTTACCTGTCAGGTCTCAGTTTAACTTGAGGCAACGCCCTAACTTAAAAAAAGCCAAGATCTTCCATTGCATCCAGAGTGATCTCCAGTTATCCTGATGTATATCCCACCACTGGAGCCAAATGGCTCCAGAGAAGAAAGTGAGGCTGGTGACAGCACAGCCCTCCCTTACTTAAATCCAATTCACTTGCGTATCATGGCATCATCTCTCTGATGTCATGGTCTTCTTTGAGATTGAAGAACAAATAACAACCTTGCCTATTCATTTAATTCACAGAGAACACCATGACTTTAATCACAGAAACTTTGAAACTGACAAACCAAAAATTCTTCTGAATTGAGAAAAGGAAAAGTTGTAGTATTGTTGCAAAAAGTGGTATATGTTCAATTAAGGATTTATTGCATTTACTTCAGACATATCATGAGATTTTCTTCCTGGACATTCAGAATCTGTGCCTCATTCAACTCAAGAGCAAAGACTGAATCATACAGACAGGATACCATAAGCATATTCATCCATCTATTCATATAGTAAAAAAGTGCTCACCAATTATATAGTTACTATATGCCTAGCAATGGCCTAGAAACTGGGGATAGAGAGATAAAAATGTAATAGTAATGGAAATTAAAGATCCCACTGTATTGGCTTGGTTTTCAGATTGATTGTATTAAAACCCAGAGTTTGTGAATCCCACTTGTGGTATGGGCTTTTTGATATGAAAAGAGAGGGCTAAACTGGGAGTAGCTGGTGACATGAATTTAGAGAGGCACAAGTGTAGAGATAGAGAGGCAGAAGATTTTTTTTGGAAGCAGCATCATGGAGGCAGAGAGATTGAGAGGATTTTTGAGGGCCAGTTCGTACTGCCCAGGATTTTGAGAGCTGACACCCAGAGCTGCCAAGGACTGAGGAAAGATGGCTGTTAGGCTCATACTTTGTCTGTCTGTTTTGATGTTGTTTTGCCAGATTCTTCCACTGGTGAAGGACAGTCTTGTTGTTGCAGAGGTCCTGGAACCTTGCTGTTGGTTCAGAAGCCTTTAAGAATGATTTTCTTGTTGTATGTTTACAGAAATCCTGGAAGAGGGTTTTGCTAATGTTTTCAGGGGTCCTAGGACTGTTCTGCAGACAGAGAATGAATTAATGAGGACATTGGCAATATATCTTGTGGCCTTGCTAAGCTTTGTCTCCCCAGGAACAAAGATTGCTGAGAATTTGCCTCAGGTCAAGATGAAGAAAAGACTTCTCTTTGGGTATTAAATGCTGTGCTTAAGTTTGTTGTAACTCTGGGGTAGATGGCCTTTTCAGTTGTGATCTAGGGGTGAGAAACTTTTGACTCTTTTGTGCTCTGTGACTATTCTCCATTTGAAAAGAGGGACTTTGTGATTGACTAAATGAATGTAATGTCCAGGGGTGGAGTAGTACTTGGAAATTATTGAATTATACTTGGTGAATGCTCTATTTTTAATTATGCTATATTTTTATTTTCTCTGTTCTTAATTCATCATTGAATAAAATGGAGAGCAGTTATGCGGGTATTTTGAACCCTGGGAAGTTGCCTTTGCTTGGCATTACAAAAAATGAAACTGTCCTTTCCCAGATGATGTTACTTTCCATAGATGCATGGGTAAGGTTGAGAGAGGGAGGCACATATTTGCTGAGTATCTTTTGCCACAATGGCTCATACTCATTCATTATTTTGAATGTATGATCATTAATATTCTCACTTTACTTCCTTATCAGGTCTAAATGATGCAGCCTTGCACCTTTCCAAATTCTAGATAATAGCTCTCCTTTGTCCAGTTTCTATATTTTACAAGCAATAAAAATTATCTGCTGAAAGACCAGTTCATGGTTATTGGAAGTGTTTGGCATTTTTACTTTCAACTCCCTGTGTCACATCCTAAGGGTATTTTGTCTCAATACTAGAGATCATTAAATATTTCAACATTAATTCATGGAGTACTTACCATGTACAAGATCCAATGGGAATGTAAAGACAAAAAAAGATTTTTAATCCTCAAAGATTTTTGTTCTCCCATCTCTCTGCCTTTTTACTGTCTGTCCTGTATACCTGGGATACTCTCCCTCATAATCTCTGTTTCTTAGAAGCCCAAGCTTCCTTCAAAGCCCAGTTCAAGCAACCCTTAACATTGAACATTCCCTCCTCCCCAGAGCTGTTAGTGACTTTGCCTCAAAATTCACCTGAGAGTGATTATGTTTCTATTTAGTACAAAGCTAGATATATACATTACATGCTATATTAGAGAATGTAAGCTCCTTGAGGGAAGTGGCAATTTCCTTTTGCATCCCAGATATCTAACATGTAGTAATAGGTGCTTAATTAATTCTATTAAATCTTTTTAAATAGGTGCATTTCAAAAGAAATTGGTTAATTTCACTGACTTTCCAACTGTTATCCATTTGGTTGGTCCTTTCTCTCCATGTTAGGAATTTTAAAGATTAAATATAATTAAATATAATTAAATTAATAATTTAAAGATTAAATATATTAAAAATAATATCTTATTCATTAATACTTGGGGTATAATGTCACATTTTTGATCATTTTTCTCCCTACCCTTTTATCCATTAAGCCATCCTTTTAAAAAGAAATTAAATTGAAAAAAATAAGAAAAAATCATTCATCAAAACAAGCCAATACCTCATCTATATTTGATGACATATATCTTATTCCCCTCTTCTCTATTCACAGAAAGGAATCTCAAACTGTTTTTCAATTCTTCTCCAAGTTAACTTGATCACAAGAGTTGAAAGCAGTCAGGTTTGTTTATCTGGTAGTTGGGTTTCTTTGTGTTGTTGGGTTTTTTTTTGAAGCTGCATTTTAGAGTAAGCTTTTTCTCTTGGGAATTTCACTAACAATCACTTCTACTCTGTATTGACAAATGACCATGTCAGTAATAGTCACCAGCTGGCATATTCAGAATAGACTCCAAATATAGATAATATCATCATCTACAAATGAATTTGGAGGCTTCATTAGAATTCTGGAATAATCATTATTAGTTTAGCTAAGATTGCAGCATTTAATATTGTAACATTCTAGATAATCAATTATACTTGAATATTTGGGGGATTATTTTGTCATTTTATAAGGGTTTTATTTTTGTGATTTTGAGGATTTTGTTTGTTTTGAGTGTTAGAATCAGAGGAAGCAGGTTCAAATGATCCAACATGTACTGGCTATGTAACTGTGAGCTAGAATCCTTACACCTTCCTATACCTCAGTTTCTTCCCCACTGATCAGACTCTGGGGTCTCTGAAATGCCATCCAGCCCCAAATATTTGATAGTGTGAATTCAAGCCTAATTTATGCTCTCATAAAGTTGACTAAGGCACTGAGATATTAAATGATACATTCATGTTCTCAAAGCCTCTAATATAGAGAGGTAATATTTCAATCTTGACCTCATTAATCTCATTATCCATGATCTATCTGGCCTCTCATATGGAGGAAAAAAACATTTTTAAAATTATGCCTACATTCCAATTTCCTCACTTCATCTTCCTGATCTATTCTTCTATCCCCACATCCCCCATGAAGGAATTCTTCTGATACACTCTAATTTCATACAGTTATATTCCTTTAAAAAAAATCCTGGATTAATTCTTCAATGGGAACCTAATTCTTAGAGTATCTTGGATATTAGTGGGAACCTGGTTTTATGAACTTAGTGCAAAAGAAATATGTACATTGAGTTCCCCTGGAATACATGAGGATAAAATCAATGGGTGCACAAACACATCTGAAAAATAATGTGTTATAATACTGACACAGTATTATAAACAAAGGGGATAGAATCATCAATGACCCCCCAAAAGCACCTTCGTGCATTGCCAACGGATATATAAAACCATGGTCAAGGTTACATATGCTAGTGTTATATAACTACTGCACAGCTCATTTCAACAGAGTAAGAACATCTGAACAATTTTTTGCACTGTCTGCTGTGCACATACATTTTATTCTCCAGATCACTTGAGGCAATAGCAAGTTTGAATATCAATAATATTTTTATTTCATTTTGCCCATGTTCAAAGCACTTTCAAGTGAAATGGAACAATTAGCCCAATCAAAATTCAAGACCCTGAAGCCTGGCCACAGTTTGGAAAAAAATTATTTGAAAGGGAGAGACTCTGAATGGAACACCTTCTGTTAGAGTGAAATGAAAAGTAATTAACTACATTTCACAGCACTCTCTCTAGGAGACTCTGGAGAGGCCTCCTTTTCTCTGGTTGTTTTCTTTATCAGTGGGAAATGTTGCTGACTACAGGACAGGCATTTTGTGACTAGAATATTCAAGAATATCTTGACAGCCTCAGTGTTTTGGGTGATCTCCTCTTAGGATTTACTGGATATATGTTACAATTCCTTTAAATCAGTGTGTGTTTTCAAGTGGACAACTACCATATTAATCAACAACAACAACAAAAAGGCATTAGAATACTGGATTACTCAACTATTTTTAGTCTGTGAAGACCTGCTGTGCACAACATATTGGGCTCCATCAAAATTAAGCTAAATGAAGCCTTTAGGTTTTTGTATGCTTCATGTGATTTCAGTGTCATCTCATTGTAACAAGTCTCTACAGTTAAGGAGGAATGAGGTCAAAGTGAGAAAGAATGTTTTCCACAAATGCCATGACAATCATAGTAACATTGTTGGGCATAGTTGTTGGGATATTTCTTAGCCTGAGTCCTGGAGAGACCAGGGACAATCTAACCCACCAGCTGGATTTACTGATCAGAGGTCAAGTTGAGTAGCCAAATAGAAGTCAAAACATTTTTAGCACATTGAAGAAGATTGCTCTCTCATACTAGTTTTAACTTCTTAGGATGTAGATTGTATTTTAATAATTTTTCTTAGAGTACACTGCCAATCATCAATATCATGTGGCAATTTAAGATAGGTAACTTAGCAACTTTCTTAGGAGGTAAAATTAACCCTTTCACAGAAGAAGGAAGAAAAGTCAGGGAGTTAAATATTTGTTATGCAACTGCCAACTTTTGTGATCTGGGTCGGAAAATATTTTTGTTTAAATTCAGAAGAAAGGAGATGAAGGATTTTTTCTGATTATTAAAGTCTATCTGAGCTAAAATAGCAGAATTAAGGTAATCACTGTGAAGTAACTGTAGGAATCTTTTATCCAAGGACAACAAATAGTTTTAACAAGAATAGATAAGGCCATTTGCTTTAGCATATCCTTGGTATATTTTTAATATTTTATTTCTCCTTCATACTAAAAAGAGACATAAACATAAGCACACACACACACACTCTCACACACAAACTATGGATGTTTATCAATTAGGAATGGACTGAATAAATAATGGTAGATAGGGGCAATGGGTTATTAATGCCCACAAGAAATTATGAATATGAGGAAATCAGGGAAACATGAGAAGCCTTGAATGAATATTGAATTTGTAGACCAATGACTTAGTTTTAATTCCAACTGTTATACTTATAATTTGTGTAACCTTAGGCAAATAATTTAAACTCTTTGAACCTCAATCTTCTCATGGGTAACATGATAACTCCCAAAGTTCTGGTTTTTCCTCCATACTTATGAAACAAGGACACAATAATATAAATTAAAATACTAAAATGAAAATGAATTTTAAATTATTCTAATGACATATTTGTCCAGAAGAAGAGAGGATGAACTATAACTCCCTTTCATTAGAAAGGTGAGTCACTATGGGTAGCATAAATTGTGTTAGTGACAGTCATTATGTTAGGTACTGTGTTTTACTGTGTTGTGTTGTACAGAATTTTATAGTTTTGCTTGTTTGCCTTTATATAATGTAGATAGGCACAAACACAGAGCCCTGCTGACATCATTTGCCCAGGTGGAGAGACAGAGAGCCATTTACCATTATATGTCTGTAAAATCCCTCCCGTATATCAAGATATCAGGATGGCTGGAGGCTCATGGCCTCTTAAATTTTGGAAGTTCAGAGTGTTGGAACTTCTAGTATACTGTACATTAACTAAAATAGAAAAGAAGACAGATAGGTAAAAGTACCAAGGCTCTGATCGCAACATTGTATTTCATAATACATTTCTCAATACAAAAGAAGCAGCTGAATAAATGGATCAGGGTGGTTAAGTGGCACAGTGAATAGAGCACCAGCCCTAGAGTCAGAAGGACCTGAGTACAAATCCAGCCACAGACATTTTATACTTAACTAGCAAGGTAACCTTGGACAAGTCACTGAACCAGAAGAAGAAGAAGGAAGAAGAAGAAGAAGAAGAAGAAGAAGAAGAAGAAGAAGAAGAAGAAGAAGAAGAAGAAGAAGAAGAAGAAGAAGAAGAAGAAGAAGAAGAAGGAGAAGGAGAAGGAGAAGGAGAAGGAGAAGGAGAAGGAGAAG
>NW_027185761.1:29073544-29118492 GCF_028583685.1 Petaurus breviceps papuanus | reverse complement strand
AGAAGGAGAAGGAGAAGGAGAAGGAGAAGGAGAAGGAGAAGGAGAAGAAGAAGAAATTGATCCTCAGATTGGAAGCAGTTACAGAATATCTACTCCAAATATCTACAAGGTATTCCCATAACATACTTTCAAAAATATCCTGGAAGCAGGCTCTCCAGTCTTTCCAAGTAAGGAGACTCCATCAGCAGTATTCTGTACATGGGCCAAAGCCCTATTACAGTTGTTAAAAAAAATACTTTGTTTTTTATAACATCATATCATTTGAAAAGTCTTGTTTCTTCTTTGCTGATTCTAATTCTTTTCATTTATTTTTCTTCCTTTATATTTTTATGTATTCATGTACACAAAAGTGAATTAATGTATACTATATGTAGTTGTTTGATATGATATATATATATACAAATATACACATACATAGAGAGAAAAGGGATTTTTAACTAATTAAATAATTTTTAACATACACTTTTATAAGATTGTGAGTTCTAAATTCCCCCCTTCCCCTTGCCCCTATCCAAAATGGCATATAATCTGATATAAGCTATACACGTACAATCTCATTAGACATATTTCCACATTAGTAATGTTGTGAAAGAAGAATCAGAATAAAAGGGAAAAACCATGGAAAAGGGAAAAAACATAGAAAAGAAAAAAAGAGAAAATTTTATGCTTCGCTCTACATTCTGACTCCATAGTTCTTTCTCTGGATGTTTTCCACAACAAGTCTTTTGTAATTGCCTTAAATCATTGCATTGCTGAGAAGAGCTATGTCTAACAGTCAATCATCACATGATGTTGCTGTTACTGTATGTTCTCTTTTTTCTACTCACTTCTCTCAGCAGCAGTTTATGCAAGTCTTTCCAGTTTTTGTTTTTTTTCTGGAATCCCCCTGCTCACCATTTCTTATGGAACAATAGTGTTCCATTACATTCATATATCACAATTTGTTCAACCATTTCCCAATTGATAGGCATCCCCTCAGTTTACAATTCTTTACCACCATATGAAAAGGGCTGTTATAAATATTTTTGTACATATTGGTCCTTTTTCTTTTTTTATGATCTCTTTGAGATACAGACCTAGCAGTGGTGTTGATGGATTAAGGGGTATGCATAGTTTTATAGCCTTTTGGGCATAGTTCCAAATTTTTCTCTAAAATGGTTGGATCAGTCCACAATCTCACCAACAATGAATTGGTGTTCCAATTTTGCCACATCTCCAACATTTATTATTTTCCTGTTTTATCATGTTAGCTAATCTGACAGGTTTGATGTGGTACCTCAGAGTTGTTTTCATTTGCATTTCTCTAATCAATAATTATTTAGAGCATTTTATATGACTATAGATAGCTTAATTTCTTCACCTAAAAACTGTCTGTTCATAACATTTGACCATTTATCAATTGGATAATGACTTGTATTCTTATAAATGTGACTCAATTCTCTATATATTGTAGAAATGAGGCCTTTATCAGAGGCATCGGATGTAAAAATTGTTTCTCAGCTTTCTGCTTCCCTTCTGATCTTGGTTGCATTGGCTTTATTTGTACATTTAAAAAATTAATGTAATCAAAATTATCCATTTAGCATATCATAATATTCTCTATCTCTTGTTTTGTTATAAATTCCTCCTTTTGCCATAGATCTGATAGGTAAACTATTCCTTGCTCTCCTAATTTGCTTATAGTTTCACCCTTTATATCTAAATCATGTAGCCATTTTTACTTTTTCTTGGTATATGATGTAAGATGTTGGTCTATAACTATTTTCTGCCATACTGTTTTCCAGGTTGCTTAGCAGTTTTTTTCAGTGAGTTCTTATCCCAGAAGCTGGAGTATTTGCATTTATAAAGAATAGATGACTATAGTCACTGACTCCTGTTTTGTGTACCTAACCATTCCACTAATCCAACATTCTATTTCTTAGACAGCAACAAGTAGTTTTAATGATTGCTGCTTTACAATACAGTTTTAGATTTTGTATAGTTAGGCCACCTTCCCTTGCATTTCTTTTCATTAATTCCCTAGATATTCTTGAAGTTGTTTTTCTTTCAGATAAGGTTTGATATTTTTTCCATCTCTATAAAATAATTTTTGGTAGCTTGATAGATATGGCACTGAAGATGTATATTAATTTAGGTAGAATTGCCATTTTTTATTATTATTAGCTCAGCCTACCCTTGATCAACTGATATTTTTCCAATTATTTATATCTGACTTTATTCATGTGAAAAGCGTTTTATATTTATGTTTACATAGTTCTTGGCTTTGTTTTGGCACACAGACTCCTAAATATTTTATTTTGCCTACAATTACTTTAAATTGAATTTTTTCTTTCTCTCTCTTGCTGTTAAGATTTTTTTTAGCAATATATGGTAAGGTCTATGACTTATGTGGGCTTATTTTATATCCTGCAACTTTTCTAAAGTTGTTAATTATTCAAGTAGTTTTTAGAAAATCTAGGATTTTCTAAGTATAATATTATATTGTCTCCAAAGTCTTGTTTCTTCACTGGCTGATCCAATTTATTTAATTTCTTATTTCTTCTATAATTTGTTATGTATTCATATACACATATATAAATTAATGCATATTATATGTAGCCATGTGATGTATAGATATACACATATACATGCACATATATACCTGTACATACAGAAACATACACATGCACATGCAAAAACACAGAGTGAAAGGAAATTTCTTATTAAGTCTTAATCACTGAATGGGCATTGCCTCAACTTGAGATGTGTTAAAGTTCTTAGCTTGAAAAGGCCAAGGTCCCTTGCTGAATCCTGGGCCATCTCCAGTTTTTCTGATCTATGTCCAACCACTGCATCCGGATAGCTCCAGGGGAAAAAATGAGGCTGGTGACTTTGCACAGCTCTTCCTCAGATAAATCCAATTCACTTCCATGTCATGCAATCACCTCTTTGACATCACGATACCCTTTGAGAGCAAAGGACAAACAGCAACTATACATACATATATTACATATATGTTATATGAGTATTAAAGATTAAGAAGACACAAACTAAACAGACAAAAACCTGTGGACATCAAGGTGGATTGCTGGTGTTGAACAGTCCTGAATCCACTTTGTAAAACATTAGTCCTTGGATATGATAGAAGTGGGAACTATCAGTGATTTAATTAATAAAGGGAGCTCATATCTTGAAAACCCTACCAAAGGAGAAAGGCAACATACAGTGTAAGAGTTTCCAAGGGACACTGAGGTGTAAAATGACTTGTCCAGGGTCACTCAACCAGTATATGTAAGAGGGAAAACTTACATAGAGATCTTCCTTGATTCTACACTAGTTCCTTCTCTACTATGCCAAAAAGCTATTCTCTATAAGTGGCTTTAGAGCAGTAATACAGTCATAATTTCAGCTCTACCCTAAAAGAAGATGTGAAATGTTTAGAGAAGCTAAATAAAAGGGAAGAAAACATGATATTTAAAGGATTGAACTAAGTCATCTGAAGAAAAGGTAAGGGGATGACTGGAGAGAGTCTTAGAAAACTGTCTTCTGAGAGTAATTACAAGATTTGTGTTTAGATGCTCACCATCTTTGTTTGTCAATGGAAAATAAAGAGGAGAAGGAAGAGTTTCATGTTGAAATAAGAAATTTGATTTAGCTTGTTTACTTTTTGGATTATGGTAGTGTCAGAAGTCAGGAAAATCTGGTCAACAGGAAAATGAGTTACTAAAAGAGTTTATATGATACAGTTCCCAGAAGCTCTTTACAAACAGATATAGTACTTCTCTGGCTAGTATGTTTCAGTCATTATCCTACATAGAAGCAGAAATTGGCAAAATGATCACTGGTTTCTTTCCACCCAGGAGTCTGCATTTCTTCAGCTTGTCATTCAGATAAACATTCAAATTTCACTGGAAGCCAAGGAGTAAAAGATCTCTTTGAGGCCTCTAAGTGTGTCCTGCTGTATAAGTGGAGCAATGACCTTTTCTGATTTCTGTTAGTGAAGAGTAGGTCCTTTTTTTGGCCTACATATTCACAATTATGCTTAGCTGGGACCCCTCCCCCTCTTCTTGTGCTAGATACTGTGTTTTCTTAAAAGATTATTCAATATGAGAGAAGTACCAAGACATAATGTCTATACATAGCAGTAGTGTTGTGATATTTGTTCAAAATAGTCTCTTCTCTGCTCAGGCTCCTTGTCCATGGGGCAGAGAAAGAAACATGTGGGAATTGTCTTTTTAAATCCACATATCCTGTGTCCTATGGGTTCTTCAGACAACTTTTGGTCATTAGTTTCAAACCCTGTATTATCCAAAAACAAGTGCTCCCTAGATCATAATATAGCTATGTAAAGAATGGCAATGGGTTTGAAAACCAAAGGAGAGATTAATAAAATTGAAATTAAGAAAACTATTGAATTAATAAATAAAACTAA
Source organism: Petaurus breviceps papuanus (assembly GCF_028583685.1). Taxonomy (NCBI): domain Eukaryota; kingdom Metazoa; phylum Chordata; class Mammalia; order Diprotodontia; family Petauridae; genus Petaurus; species Petaurus breviceps. The sequence goes on along the minus strand of NW_027185761.1, from coordinate 29,114,081 downwards.
GAGATGGTTTTATAAAAAAAAAATTGATAGATTTTAGTCAATATGATAAAAAAGAAAGAAGAAAACCAAATTACAAGTATCAAAAATCAAAAGGGTGAATCTACCTCCAATGAGGAGGAAATTAAAACAATAATTAGGAATTATTTTGCCTAATTTTATGCACATGAATTTGACAATCTTAGTGAAATGGATGACTATTTACAAAAACATAAGTTGCTCAGATTAACTGAAGACAAAGTAAATTAGTGAAATAATACTGTCTCAGGAAAAAGAGATTTAATAAACCATCAATGAACTCATTAGGAAAAAATCTCCAGAGCCAGATGAATTTACTAGCAAATTCTATCAAACATTAAAAAAAACAATTGATTCAAATACTTTACAAACTATTTGAGAAAACTGGAGAAGGAGTCCTACCAAATGCTTTTTATGACAGAAATATAGTATTGATACCTAAATTGAGAAGAGAAAAAAATAGAGAAAGAAATTTATAGACCAATTTCCCTCATGAATATAGATGTAAAAATTTGAAATAAAACAAAAATACTATAGCAACTTATCACAGAATAATACACTTTGGTCAGGTAGGATTTATTCCAAAAATGCAAGGATGGTTCAATATTAGGAAAACCATCAGTATAATCAATCATATCAACAACAAAACTAGTATAAATCATATGATTATTTCAATAGATACAGAAAAGACTTTTGACAAAATACAACACCTATTCCTATTAAAAACACTAGAAAGTATAGGAATGAATGGAGTTTTCCTTAAAACAGTAAATAGCATCTATCTGAAACCATCAGCAAGTATTATATGTAATGGGGATAAGCTAGAAGCATTTCAAATAAGGTCAGGGGTGAAACAAGGATGTCTACTATCACACCTAGAAAAGTTAACAGTAGCAATAAGAGAAGAAAAAGAAACTGAATGAATCAAATTAGGCAAAGAAGAGACTAAGCTATCACTCTTTGCAGATGATATGATGATATGCTTAGAGAATCCTAGAGAATCAAGTAAAAAACTACTTGAGACAATAAATAAATATGGCAAAGTTGCAGGATATAAAAAAAATCCCACATAAATCCCAAGAATTCCTGTATTTTTTGAATGAAATCCAACAGCAAGAGATAGAAAGAGAAATTCTATTTAAAGACAGTATAGACATTATAAAATATTTGGAAATCTACCTGATAAAACAAACCCAGGATCTATATTAACAAAATTACAAAACACTTTTCACACAAATAAAGTCAGATCTAAATAATTGGGAAAACATCAGTTGCTCGTGACTAGGTCGAGCTAAATTAATAAAAATGACAATTTTATATGAATTAATTTACATATTTAGTGGCATACCAATCAATCTACCAAAAATTATTTTATAGAACTAGAAAACATAGCAGCAAAATTCATTTGGAAGAACAAATAGACCAGAATACCAAAGGAATTACTGAAAAGAAATGCCAGGGAAGGTGACCTAGCCATACCAGATTTTAAACTGTTTTATAAAGCAGAAGTCATCAAAACTACTTGGTACTGGCTGAGGAATAGAGGAGTGGATCAGTGGAATCGATTAGGTACATGAGACCCTGCAGTCAATGACTATAGTAATCGATTTTTTGATAAACCCAAAGAACCCTGCTTCTGGCATAAAAACTCAGTATTTGACAAAATCTGCTGGGAAAAATGAAAAATAAGATGGCAAGAATTGGGCATAGATCAATATCTAACACCATATACCAAAATAAAATATAAATGTTGCATGATCTAGGTGTAAAGGCTGATACTGTAAGCAATATGTGACAGCAAGGAATAGTTTACCTGTAAGATTTATGGAGAAAGGAAGATTTTATGACCAAACAAGAATTGGAGAGCATTATGAAATGCAAAATGGATAATTTTTATTATGTTAAATTTAAAAGTTTCTGTACAAATAAAACCAATGTAACCAAGACTAAGAGGAAAGTGGAAAATTGGGAAAGAATTTTTATAACCAATGGCTCTGATAAAGGCCTCATTTCTAAAATATGCAGAAAACTAGTCAAATATATAAGAATACAGGTCATTCCTCAATTGATAAATGGTCAAAGGATATGAAAAAGAAGATTTCAGAGGAAGAAACTAAAGATATCTATAAGTATTTGAAAAAATGCTCTAAGTCACTATTGATTAGAGAAATGCAAATCACAATAACTTTTATGTACTAAATCTCACCAGTCTGATTGACTAAGATGACAAAACAGGAAAATGATAAATGCTGGAGAGGATGTGGGAAAATTGAAATACTAATGCATCGTCCATGGAGTTTTGAACTGATTCAACCATTCTGGAGAGCAATCTGGAACTATGCCCAAAGGGCTATAAATGAGAATATACCCTTTGACCCAGCAATACCACTTCTAGGGCTTTATCCCTAAGAGATTATAGAAGTGGGAAAAGGACCCATATGTACAAAAATATTTATAGCAGCTCTTTTTGTGGTGGCAAAGAATTGGAAGTCAAGGGGATGCCCATCAATTGGGGAATGGCTAAACAAGTTGTGGTATATGAATGTAATGGGATACTATTGTGCTATAAGAAATGAGGAGCAGACAGACTTCATAATAACCTGGAAAGACTTATTATATAAACTGATGCTGAGTGAGGAGAGTAGAACCAGGAGAATTTTGTACGCAATTATAGATACATTGTATGTGTGGCGACTAACTTTAATAGACTGGGCTCCTCTCTGCAATTCAAGGTTGTAAGACAACTCCAAAAAACTCATGATGGAAAGGGATATCCACATCCAGAGAAAGAGCTACAGAGTCTGAATGCAGATTGAAGATAACTACTTGCTCTCTTTCTTTTGTGTTTTGTTTTATTTCTTCTTTCTTATTGTTCACTCCATTGGTTATGATCCTGCTTTACAACTTGACTAATGTTTTATGTGAAGGTATTTGTAGATCCTATATTTGATTGTATGCTGCCATAGGGTTTGGGTGGGGAGGGGAAGAGAGGGAATGGGAGAAAATTTGAAACTCAAGAGATTGAGGAACTGAATGTTGTAAACTAAAAGCAAATAAATAAATTTAAATTTAAAAAATAATATGAAAAAGGAATGGCAATGGGAAAATGAGAAAGTCAGTCAGTAGACTTGGAAAAACGAAAAAAAAGACATGGGGTTTAGTATGAAATTTGAACTTGTATGGCATAATGAAAAGGATCTTAAAAAAAAGATCTGAATAAGATTTACAGACATGTTAATTATTAGGTTAAGACATTGAGCAAACTTTTCCAACTTTTTAGGTCTCAGTTTCCACATATATTAATGTAGCAGCAAGCACCCCAAGCGTCCTCAGGGCTTGCTGCCACCACAGGTTCTTGGATCTGCTTTGATAAAGGAAAGCAACTCAAAATGGGTTAACAAGCTTACTTTAATCAGTCAAGCATATATCGTTTACCTTGTTCAGGGAAAAAGGTCAGCACCCTGAACTTCAAAGTATACAGGCAGAATTATCAAGACAGAAAGAAACAGATCAAGTAGACAGCTTTCCAAACTGTCCAACCATTACATCCATACCAAATCAACATCTGGGTTTTTCAAAGCCGGGGGGCTCTGGACAACGGCTTCCCAGAATCCAGATCAAATCACAGAACACTTCTCAAAGTGAGCCCCAAAACAAAGCTACACATCAGGGCTTATATAGCCTTCTCCTGGCTCAGAGAATGTAACAACCTTCTGGACCCACTGGCCAATCAAGAAGTATCTACTGAAAAACAAGCCTCCTACCCCAGGCTCCAGGTGCACTTTAGCCTAGGGGCAGGGAAGATCTTTAAATTTGCATTTCCATTACAATTAACTAAAGATAATACTTCTAGTTTTATATATTTCACAGATCCAATAGGAAGATAAAATGAGATTAAATATTTAAAGGAATTTACAAACTTTAAGGTGCTTTATAATAGTTTCCTTTTTTTATTTGTCTTTTCATCTCAATTTTTTTGTCTTTTTCAACTGAAAAGTCAAGATGCAGTTATGTCCTCACTACCTTCTTTATGAGATTTTTGTAAGCAAAGATCTCTATGAGTCATAAAATTCCATATGGTATAAGCTGAGAGGCAGTGATGAATAGTGGATAGATAGGAGGTCTTACAGTCAGAAAGTCCTGGATTCAGTTCTTGCCTCTTACAAGTACTTACTGCATGACCTTAGGCAAGTCACTTAATCTCTCAGTTTTTTAGTCAATTCTCTAAAACTGTAACTGGCTTATTTGCTCTAGTAGACAGTTTTTTACACTCTGAGTTCATCAGTTCCTCCTGCAAATGAAATTAAAGGTCATTACTATTAACAAAAGGAGCAATAACAAATCATGTATTTCCTCTCATATTACTCAGAAAATTCTAATAGCCCTAACTGGGCAGGCAGGCCCAGTAGTTACCACAAGTTTTCATCGTGAAATACTATAGGAACAAAAAGATACGTCCTTAGCTGTTTTCTGACTGCATCCCCTCACATAATAAACCAAAGTGTTGACCCAGGCAAAGTTGGTTTGACTGCTGAGATAACACAGTCCAGACCTTTCTACCTATCTCTTACACATGAACATAGCAAACATCTTGTTAAAATAAGATAGATTCCTACCTGCCAAGACAAACCCAAGAACTGTATTAAAACAATTATAAAACACTTTCCACACAAATAAAATCAGACTTAAACAACTTGAAAAATATCAATTACTCATGGGTAGTCCAAGCCAATATAATGCAAATGAAAATTGTACCTAAATTAATTTACTTATTCAGTATCATACTAATCAAACTATCAAAACATCATTTTATAGAGCAAAAAATCATAAAAACCAAATTAACCTGGAAGAACAAAAGGTAAAGAATAACAAGGACATTAATGAAAAAAAATGCAAAGTAAGGTTGCCTTAGTCATATGAAATCTCAAACTCTATTATAAAAAGGCAATTGTCAAAACTATCTGGTACTGACTAAGAGAAAGAGTAGCTGATCAGAGGAATTAGGTACACAAGAAAGGAGTAAATGACCATAGTAACCTTCTGTTTGATAAACTCAAGATTTCCGGTTCTGGAATAAGAATTTGCTATTTGGATAAAAAAAAAAACTGCTGGGAAAACCAGAAAACAGTATGACATAAATTAGATATAGACCAACATCTTGCATCATATACATGATAATGTCAAAATTGGTACATGATTTAGTCATAAATGATGATACCATAAGTAAAATTAGGAGATCAAAATAGTTTATCTGTCAGATCTACAGAGAAGTGAAGAAATTTTGACCAAAAAAAATAAAGAAAACATTACAAAATATAAAATTGATTATATTGACTATAATATATTTTAAGAGTTTTGCGCAAACAAAACCAATGTAATTATGGTTAGAAAGAAAACAGAAAGCTGGGAAACAATTTTTACAGCAACTGTCTCTGATGAAGGTCTCATTTCTCAGACATACAGAAAAAAATGAGTCACATTTATAAGAATACAAGTTATTCCTCAATTGATAAATGATCAAATAATATGAACAGCCAATTTTCAGATGAAGAAATCAAAGTTACCAATAAATATATAAAAATGTTCTAAATCACTGTTGATTAAAGAAATGAAAATTTTAAAAATTCTGGTATACCAGTCACATCTATCAGATTGACTAATGTAACAGAAAAGGAAAATGATAAATGTCGGAGAGAATGTGGAAAAATTAGGACACTAACACATTGTTGATGGAAATGTCAACTGAAACATATGCGCAAAGATTAAACTGTTTATACCTATCAGTGTCTTCCTCAAAATCAGAGTTATTACTGGCGACTTTAACCAACTTAATCCAACACAACTAACAACATGAAAAACAGAACTTGAAATCCAGGTCTTTCCTGATGCTGAGGCTAGCTCACAATGGCACACTGCTTTATCAGAAGAGTCCATATTGGATGGTTAATAGATCAACTTTTAACCCAAAATGATGATGACTACTTCCATCTATCAAGTGAGAAGATATGCAACATTATACAGCTTTTGGATGATAAAGAAATGAGGTCCTAAGAGGTTAAATAATTTTTACTATGTCATACTGGTTGTATCAATCTTAAGTCCAAGAGAATTGATATAGGTTATACAAGAGAAATCATGGAAAATGATTTCCAGACTAGTTATGTTGTGAAATAAAACACAGATTAAGAAAGAAAAATAAAGTAAGGAAACAAAGTTTCTTAGATCTGCATCCCTGACTTAAATCTTAGAAGACTGGGCTTAATTTTAAAAAGCTATGAGAGAACACAATCACTTAACTTCTCTTCTAAATTGCTCAGAATTACTCATCTGCATGTGTAAAAAGGAATTTTTACACGGAGAGCTCCCTACAGAGATGGAAACTTAACACAATGCTCAATACATAATAGGCACTTAATAAATGCCAATCAATTAATTGATAAAAGCACAGGTCTGGAAGCCTTCCGCCTGCTTGCCTCTCCCAAATGTCTGCTTTTCTTACCAGAGTCCTTATAATCCAGGACTATGCCCTTTAATTTTTTTATATTTCTCTTTGCTTACAGTATGTGGCTACGATAATGCAATGGTTATGCCAGGTGTTCTGTGTCCATTAACTTCCTTCTCAAAAAGTAGATAAGTTCTCTAGCCTCTGGCATCATAAATATTTGACTTAGTTTTTGTGTTTGCTTTGATCATATTTTATAGCTGTCTCTAACATTAAATTAATATCCACTTCTCTATTTTGTATACAGCTAATATTACTCAATATTCTTTTCAGTCATCAAAAAAATGATGAAAGCACAGTTCTTGAGATAAAATAGGACTTTGCAAACAGGGAACTTAATTGAATTAGTGTAACTACGTGGGAAAAACTAAGGACTGGACACCTGCAGAGCAACCAGAATTTGAACAGAAGAAATAGAACGAGTGAGCAACTTCACCTAATTATAACCCTGTATATGCCAAAAGAGTCACTGATGTCAAAGGCCTGAGCTTTTCAGGAAGGATAGAACTGCTTTTTTCCTCCCAGTGTTTATTGGTGAAACTGTAGGAATATTTAATAAACATTCAAAGTCAACCATACTTTTAGATCTACAAGAATTATATAAACAGGAAATTGGAGACCTTTAGTGACAGTGAAATTTGATATTTTGTTTTTTCTTTCATTTATGGTTTTGTTTTTTTCCTAATGTACTTTACTTTTCAAATATTCTGGTTTTCCAATTACATGTAAAAACAATTTCTAGCATTCATTTTTTTTAATTTTGTTTTTCAAATTCTCTCTCACCCACTAATCTCACCCCTCATTCACCAGATAAGTGAATTGACATAGGTTACACAAGTGAAATCATGCAAAATTATTTCCAGACTAGTTATGTTGTGAAACAAAACACAGATTTAAAAAAAGGAAAGAAAAATGAAGTAATAAAACAAAGTTTCTTGATCTGCAATCAAACTCCATCAGTTCTTTCTCCAGAGATGGAGATAATTTTTCATCTTAAATGTTTTATAATTTTCTTGAATCATTGCACTGCTAAGAAGAGCTAGATCATTCATAGTTTATCATGATGCAATATTCCAGTTCCTGTGTACACGGTTCTGCTTCTGCTTGCTTCTTTCTGCACAAACTCATGTAAGTGTTTTCCCCAGGTTTTTCTGAAAGAATCTGATTGCCATTTCTTATAATACAATAGTATTCTATCACAATCATATACCACAATATGTTCAGCAATTACCTAAACAATGGGCATCCCCTTGATTTCCAATTCTTTGCCACTACAAAGAGTTGCTATCTATATTTTTATACAAATAGGTTCTTCTTGTTCTTTTTATTATTATTATTTCTTTGGGAACAGACCTAGTAGTGATATTGCTGAGTCAAAGGGTATGCATAGTTTTATAGCCATTTGGGCATAGCTCCAAATTACTCTCCACAATGGTTGGATCAGTTCACAACTCTACCAACAGTGCAAAAGTCTCCCAATTTTTCCACATCCCTCCAACATTTGCCATTTTCCTTTTCTGTCACATTAGACAATTTAATATGTGTGAAGTAGAACACCAGAGTTGTTTTAATTTGCACTTCTCAAATCATTAGTGATTTGAAGCATCTTTCTCACATGACCATAGATAGCTTTGAGAAATGAGACCTTTGTCAAAGAAATTTCCTGAATTTTTTCCATAGTTATGATCACTGCATATTTTCCTCCACCCTATTTCCCTACTTATATTTCTCTCTCCCTCCTTTTATTCTGTCCCTCCTGGAAACAGTTTTACTTCTGATTACCACTTCCTCTATAGCCCTCCCTTCTGTCAGTCCCAACCCTCCTCTTATCTCTTTCCCCTCTTACTACTACATAGATTTCTATAGCCAAATGAGTGAACATGCAATTCCCTTTGAGTCAATTTTGATGAGAGTAAAGTTTAGCTGTTGTCTGCTAGCACCACCCCACCCTACATCTTCTCCTCCACTGGAAAAGCTCTTTTGTGTCTTTTATGTGAGATAATTTATCCCATTCTCTCTCTCCCTCTCCCTTTCCCTTTCTCCCAGTGCATCTTTTTATCTGGCTCAGTATATTTTTTTAGGTGTCCTACCACAGCCATTCTTATTCTTACCCCCTAATTTTATTTTTTTAATATCATTCCATCATAGTCAACTGACACCTGTGTCCACTGTCTAGGTATACTTCTTCTAACTGCCCTAACACTGACAAAATATAAAATTATCATCTTCAAATGTAGGCATGTAAAGAGTATAACCTTATTAAATCTCTGAGGGTTTCTCTTTGCTGTTAACATTTTTATGCTTCTCTTGATTCATGTATTTGAAAATCAAATTTTCTACTCAAATCTTTCATCAGGAAGCCTGGAAAGCATTCTAACTAAATACACATACCCCCCCCCCCCCCCCCGCCCAGAAGGATTAGACACAGTTTTCCCATGTAGGTGATTCTTGGTTTTAATCCCAGTTCCTTTACCCTCTGTAATATCATTATTCTAAGCCCTCTGATCCCTTGATATAGAAGCTGTTAAATCTTGTGTTATCTCCAACTGTGGCTCCCTAATATTTGATAGTGTTTTCTGGCTATATGCTATCTATAGCTATGAATCTCTCTCTCTCTCTCTCTCTCTCTCTCTCTCTTTCTTTCTTTCTTTCTTTCTTTCTTTCTTTCTCTCTCTCTCTCACTCACTCTCTCTCTCTCTTTTTCTCTCTCTCTTATGATTTCTTTTTTCCATTGATCTGGGAGTTCTGGAATTTGACTATAATATTCCTGGAAGTTTTCATTTTGGGATCTCTTTCAGGATATAATTGGTGTATTCTTTCCATTTCTATTTTACCCTATGGTCCTAGAAGATCAGGGAAATTTTCTATGATAATTTCTTGAAAGATGATGTCAAGGTTCCTTTGTTGTTGTTCATGTTTTTCAGGTAGTCCAATAACCCTTAAATTATATCTCCTCAAACTATTTCCAAGGTCAGTTGCTTTTATGATGGGATATATAACATTTTCTTTTATTTTAAAAATTCTTGGGGGGTGGAGTCAAGATGGCTGAGTAGAAAGAGGGCCTCAACATGGCTCCAGCTTTCACCTTCCCCAATTCATGTAAAAGGGGTCTCTAAACAAACTTTGGAGCTGCAGAAGCCACAAAATGACACAGAGAAGCTAACCTTCTGCTGAGGACAGCCTGGCAGGCAAGCAGGAATCAGCCAGCACAACCCTCTGGGAGCTGAGACCAAGTCCACTTGAGCCTGAGGTTTTAGCCCCAGGGCAGGTCTGAAAAGCCCCCCACTGGAGGGACTCCAGACCACCAGCAGCTGTGGCTGTTTCCAGAATTATCAACACATAGATGCAAAGGACAAAGTGAGAGGTCAGGGCAGTGTGGACTTTGGGTCCAGTAGTTGGTTTTTTTGCCCTTAGGGCAAGAAGATGCTGAGACCCCTTGACTCAACCACTGCCACGTGGAAGCTTCAGCTCCTGGCCTGCAGACTGTAGGGGGACAAAGCGACCAGTCTGAGGGGTAATCACTCTTGCTTTAACCTGCTTGGATCTGGATTACAGTCTAGAGTGGAGGTCCTGGAGGGTGCAACCACCTTGCCAGAGCATGTGGAAGCTTCAGATAGGGCACCCAACTAATAACTCCAGCAGCTGAGAAAACCCCAACTTTTGGGATGGAAGCTCTCCTGTCTGGTGTCAGAGTCCTACTGTGGCAAAAAGCCCAAAAGTCAAGTAATTGAGTGGCAACATGACCAGGCAAAAAAAGCTAAACAAGCAGAAGAATCCACCCTTAGACTCCTATTTTGGGGACAAAAAGGAGCAAAGCATGGAACAGGAGGAAGACAGTGAAGTCAGAACTCATTCACCAAAAGTTTCAAAGGGAAATATGAGCTGGTTACAGGCCATAGAAGACCTTGAGAAGCAGATAAGAAAAGTGGAGGAAAAAATGGGAAGAGAAATGAGAATGATGCAAGAAAATTATGAGAGTTGACAGCCTGACTGAGGAAAATCACACCTTAAAAAAACAGACTAACTTAATTGGCAAAAGAAGCTCAAAAAGGTAAGGAGGAGAGGAATGACTTAAAAAGCTGAATTTGCCAGATAGAAAAAGAATCTTAAAAGCTAAATGAGAAGAATCATTCCCTCAGATTTAGAATGGAGCAAATGGAAGTTAATGACTTGATGAGAAATCAAGATGCTGTCAAACAAATGAAACAATAGAAGGCAATGTGAAATATCTCATGGGAAAAACCACTGACCTGGAAAATAGATCCAAGAGAGATAATTTTAAAATTATTGGACTACCTGAAAGCCAGGATCAAAGAAAGAACCTAGAAATCATCCTCCAGGAAGTTCTCAAAGAAAACTGCCCTGATATTTTAGAACCAGAGGGCAAAAATAGAGGTTGAAAGAATCCACCGATCACCTCCTGAAAAAGATCCCAAAAAGAAAACTCCTAGGAAAATTATAGCCAGGTTCTGGAATTTCCAAATCAAGGAGAGAATTTTACAAGCATCCAGGAAGAAACAATTTATATATTGTCGAAACACAATCAGAATAACACAGGATCTGGCAGCCCCTACACTGAGGAATCAAAGGTCCTGGAATATGATATTCCATAGGTCAAAGGAGGTGGGATTAAAACCAAGAATCACCTACCCAGCAATACTGGGTATCATGTTTCAGGGGAAAATATGGTCATTCAGTGGAATATTGGACTTTCAAGTATTCTTGAAGAAAAAAAAACAGAGCTGAATAGAAAATGTGACATTCAGATACAAAAAGCAAGAGAAGCATGAGAAGGTAAACAGGTAAAAGAAATCATAAGGAACTTATCAAAGTGAACTACTTATATTCCTACATGGAAAAATGATCATTGTAACTGATGAAACTTTTCTCAGCATGAAAATAGTTGAAAGGAACAGAAATATATGTGTATATATGTATATATATACATATATATAGTCTTTATTGAGGGTATATAGGTGTATGATTACATATATGAATGTGTGTGTATGTATATTTACAGGTATACACAGAGGGCACAGGACCAATCTAATAGGAAGGGATGATACTTAAAAGGTGAAATTAAGAGGTGAGACAGAAATATAATGAGAGGAGATGGGAAGAGAAAGAATGGGGCAAACTATCTCCTATAGAAGAGGCAAGGGAAAATGGGTACAATGTAGGGGAAGAACAGGAAGGCATAAGGGAATGGGTCAACCTTATACGCATTGAATTTGGCTCAAGAAGGGATTGACATACATACTAAATAGGGTATCTCACTATATTGGAGAGTAGGGGGGAAGGGGATGAGAGGGGGGATGATGAGAGGGAGGGCAGGCTGGGGGGGAGGGAAGTTGGAAGCACACACTTTTGAAAAGAGACAGGACCAAAGTAGAGAATAGATCAAGTGGGAGAAGGGATAGGCGGGAGGGAAACATAATCAGTCTTCTACAATTTATCTACTATGGTAATGTTTTACATTAGCTAGATATGTACAACCTTTATTGAATTTCTTATCTTCCCAGTAAGGGTGGGTGACGAGGGAGGAAGGGAATGAATATGGAATTCAAAGTTTTAAAACCAAATGTTTAAATATATAAATATATATACTTCTATTAGTACTATTTTACATATAATTGGGAAATAAGAAGAGGGGATATCCTGGGAGGCTGCTATTTTGGGGAGGTGGGTAGGGGAAAAATGGGGAGAAAATCTGTGACCCAAAATCTGGTGGAAATGAAAGAAGTAAACCAGAAGTTAATAAAACATTTTGGAAAAAAATTGGAGTCAATGTTAAATTCCCGGCATTGGAAAAAAAAATAAAATAAAGTAAAATGGGTTTACATGTTGAAAAAAAAAACATTAAAACACTATATAAATGCTAAAAAAAATTCTTTTGTTTGTGATTTATTTTTTTCTTGATGTCTCATCATGTCATTAGCTTCTACTTGACCAATTCTAATTTTTTTTTTATGAATTCTTTTCTTCCTGAGTCATGCAAATACAAAGGCAAAAGAAAAGTCAGGACAACTGGAAATAAACCCGGGATGCAGGGGATGTCCTTGGCCTCTTCAGTGCCTGACCAAGCTCTCAATGTTTCACAGCACCTGCTTCAGCTGCCTTTGTGGCCCTTGGAACAATTGTTCTTATCTACCCATTGTGCCAGGGAAAGCCTTCACATTCTTTGGGTAGATATTCCTCTAACTCACCAACAGGTTTGAGGTCTTTTTGTTACCCTCAACTTAGTTTAGATCATCTGACTAGATGGTTTACTGGGGTGTGGCCACTACTGGGTGAAGTTTGCTGAGCAGCCCTGAAAAGAGGTCAGCAAACCCTTGCACCAGAAATGCTTGTCAATCCTGAATATACCATGCATGACAGATAAGGAAGCTGAAGTCCAGAGAAATTTAAATAAACATTTGATCAGTCATACAGCAGGTGTCTGAGGTACAATTTTAAATTGGGACTTCCTGACTCCAAATTCAACATGTAATCTTTCTTTCTTTCTTTCTCTTTTTTTTTTTGTCTTTTTGGAGGGGGTAAAGACAGGACAATTGGGATTAAGTGACTTGCCCAAGGTCATACAGCTAGTAAGTGTTAAGTCTCTGAAGCTCAATTTAAACTCAGGTCCTCCTGACTTGAGGGCCAGAGCTCAATTCATTGTACCACCTTGCTGCCTCCTTTCTTTCTTTTTTTGAAGGAAATTTCATTGTATTTGAGTGAATCTAAATTTCTTTCTTTTTAATAAAACAAGTTCTTGTTGATATCTTCTGCTTATTACAAAATAAAGCATCAGTGTGACTAATTGATACATTGAAAATGTCAGAAAACATGTGCATCATGTAACACGGACCTCCAACTTCCGTAAAGGGGCAGCTTGGGGGTATCTTGTCATATTTCTTCATTCAAGTCCTGCTTGATCTTTATAATTTTGCTACATTCACTCTTATTTTTTTATATTTCATTGCTCTTTCCATTTACTTTGGTGTAGTTACAGTATGTATTGTTTTCTTGGCCCTGCTTTCTTCCTTCTGCATCAGTTCACATAGATCTTGCCAGGTTTTTCTGTATTCATCACAGGAATTTCTTCTTATTAGCGTAGAAATATTACATTACATTCATGTACCACAATTGTTTAGCTATTCCCCAGTTATTAATGGGCATCTACTTTGTTTCCAATTCTTTGGTATCGCAAAGAATGCTGCTGTAAATATTCTGGTATTTACAGGGACTTTCTTCTTACTGATAGCTTCCTTAGGGAATAAACCCCAATAGTGGAGTCTCTAGTTCAAAGTGCATGGATATGTTAGTCACTGTACTTGCATAATTCCAAACTGCTTTCCAAAATGGTTATAATATTTTATAACTCCACCAATAATGTATCAGTATGTTTGTGATTCCACAACCCCTTCAAAATTAACTATTACTAATGTTTTGTCATTTTTTTTTTTGCTGATTTTCAGGGTGTGATACAAAACTTCACTGTTTTTCTGATTTCCTTTTCTTTTATTATTAGTGTTTTGGAACATTCTTTCATGTGATTTTGAATATTTTGCAATTCTTTTGAGAATTATGTAATCATATCCTTTGACCACTTTCCTACTGAGGAATGACAACAACCTTGATTTCACATGACATTCTATTTAATCTCCCTTTATGGGTACTACTTTCTTATTAAAAATTTACACCTAATGTTGTTTCTGTGTTTTGACCATTAAGAAGGGGTCTTAGTTATCAAGATTTTTAAAAACTTTATCATCATATGAAGTATTTCCCAAAACAAGATTTTATCTCCTTCTTTCTGCTCCTCTTTGCCAATTTATTGGTAACACATTTGCAACATTCCTGTTAAGATTCAAGAACTTTCCCCCAAGTTAGCATCTGTTTCTCAAAGCCTTTCCAGAGCACATTGTATCTTCTCCCTGTCATGACTAGGGCTTTCCAACATGTCATGGACAATTTGCATGATTCCTACTGCTATTTGTTATCCATCTTCTAGTCTCCAATATGACCTTTCTAGTCTCTCTTTGTTATGGAGAATATGTGCCCTCTGGTTCTTGGAGGAATTCCCATCATACCCTAGAAGCTGATTCTGTACTTCATCACTCTAGGCGACCTTTTAAAATCTGTTTTCTTTTTCCATTTCTTACTTGTAGTTCCTCATTGTGTTGGTATACCTTCCTCTGCTCTATGGAGGGATCTCGCAGATTTCCAGGTCCATTCATTCAAGTAGTCCTTTTGTTTTTTCTAGTCGTTTCTCCACAATAGCAACCATCTGCTTCTTCTCATCTGGAGAGAGTTTGGGGATCCTCCCAGTCTTGCTGCTTATCTATGTGGTCAGCACCTCCAAGTCCTTATTGTAGCCTTCAAAGTCTGCACATAGCAGCTGTGAGTGTCTGGGGCTCAACCCAGAGCAGGTAGGGGGCAGTGACTCCAAAATGCTAAAACTTGGGCGGTAGTGGCAGAGGTGGGGCAGAGGCAAGAATATGGGACCTTAATATTTTAAAGAAATGCAGCAGGGCTTGCCTGAGACTCCCTGAGGTAACTTGGATTGATATATCCATTTAGCATGTTCCCTTGTTGAATCAAAAGACACTTTATAAAGTTGTAACTTTATTTTGACACTGGGTGAAGTAGGAATGTGAACATACAAGTAAAGATGCAATGTCTTCCTGAAGAAATCAGGGAAAAAAAGTAATTCTTAATCTAATCTTTAAATGAATACAAAATTTCTTCCAGGCCACTGAAAATGACTCCTGACAAAATCATCAAATCTGATAAAATACATTCTGTACCCAACATGTCCCAGCATTCTATTGGAAGGAGAGAGTTGTTCCTCATCATCTACATTCTGGCTTCAGGACTGCTTTTTATGATTATTGAAAAAACATGTTGATGTTCTTCTCAATTACACATTGTATTCATTGAATACATTGTTTTGGTTCTACTTACTTTACTGTATCATATAATAGTATCATAAGGAAAGAACTAGAAGGGATCTTAAAAGTCTTCTGGTCTAACTCTTTCATTTCATAAGTGTGATCAAGGTATTCATTTATGGGTCTGTTCATAAGAGTTAATATAATTATCAATTCAGTCAAATTCTTTCTGGTTATCCAAAGGTAAAATTATGCCCATTTTCATATGGGTTCAAGTAACACCAATAACAAATTTCCAAATAGCACTTTTCAATTGAATTCAGCAAACTATCATTAAGTAACTATAACAGGTCAGCACTGTGATAGGTTCTAGAAATACAGAGACATAAGTAAAATAAACCCTGGCGTTAGAGATTATGTACATACTATTGGAGAGAGGCAATACGTATACTAAATAAATAGCATACTTAGCATATCTTTGCAAAATTATACAAAGTAACTTGAAGAAAGAACAATACTAGCAACTAGGATATTGTGAATGGTCTAGTTTTAGCTTAGTTATGGTAATTATTTTGCACTAAGTATAATTTCTAAACAAAATCTTCCCTGTCCCTGGAAAAGAAAGAAAAGAAAAATCAAAATTGAAGAAGTGATTGGACCTCAAAGGAGGGGAAGAATGACTGGGATTAGATTATAGGGGTTGGGCATTAGGTCCAGTTTTTAATGTAGTGATAGGGCATTATAAGAGCATTATCTTTTAGGATTTTAAAGAGCTAAGATGGAATTCCATCAACCCCACTAGCCTTATTGTTGGTAATGCTTCCTAAGGATCCTAGCCTACATTGTCCAGCATGTGTAGTTCTAGATACGAACCAAACCATTGTGGTTACTGGTGATGTTTACATAATAATTCTTTTTGTTTGTTTGTTTTTTTAATTTATTTATTTTTAGTTTTCCACAAGATTTTGAGTTATAAATTTTCTCCGTCTTTCCCCAGCCCCAGCCCAAAACAGTGAGCCTACTGAATACCCTTCCCCCAATCTGTTCTCTCATATCCTCTCCCACCCCCTCCCCAACTGTCTAGTAGGGCAAGATGGATTTCTATACCCCAATACCTGGGTATCTTATTTCCCAGTTGCATGTAATATGCATTAACATTTGTTTTTTGAAACTTTGAGTTCCAGAGTCTTTCCCTTATTCCTTCCTCACCCCTCCCCCCCCCAGGAAGACAAGCACTTCAACATGGGTTGTACATGTGTATTTACTCAACACATTTCCATAGTAGTTATATTGTGAAAGACTAACTACATTTTCCTCCATGCTATCCCAACCCCCATTTATTATATTTTCTCCTTTGACCCTGTCCCTTTTCAAAAGTGTGTGCTTCTAACTCCCCTCTCCCCTATCTGCCCTCCCTTCTATCATTCCCCCTCTTATCGCCTTCCCCCCTGCTTTCCTGTAGGGTAAGATACCCAATTGAATGTGTATATTATCCCCTCCTTAAGTCAAATTCAATGACAGTAAGGTTGATGCATTCCCTTTCACCTTCCTGCTTTTCCCCTCCATTGTAACAGTTTTCTCTTGCCTCTGTTATATGAGATAATTTACCCTAATCCATCTCTCCCTTTCTCCTCCCAATATATTCCTCTCTCACCTCTTAATTTTATTTTTAAGATATCATCCCTACATATTTAACCCATCCTGAACTCTCTATGTATACATGTACACACATATGCGCACACTCATATATATATATATATTTATACACATAACTATGAAATTCATAGGAGTTTTATTTTTGGGATCTTTTTCAAGAGGTAATTGGTGAATTCTTTCAATTTCTATTTTGCCCTATTGTTCTAGTACATCAGGGCAATTTTCCTGGAGAATTTCTTGAAGGATGATTTCTATATAGTTTTTATACATATATAAGTATGTATACATATATATTTGAATATGATTTCATTGATATGGTGAATTCATGAGTGAGGAAATTACCTCTATTAATTCAGAACAGTGCCTGTCTCTACAACTTAGAATTTTGGAGAAATTCATAGAACACTGAGAGATCCAATAATTACCTGTGGTCACACAATCAAAGATTCAAGGATTACCTAAGATCACACAATGAGAAATGGGACCTGAACTCAAGCCTTCTTGAATCTAAGATCAGTTTTCTATCTACTTTGCCATGGATAGAATCACTATCCTATGGGTTGGGAGTGGAGTGCTGCCATATATTGAAAATGAGAGAGAATCCCTGGTCAACATGAGGGCATCACTGTTACCCCTGAAATCCTAAAAGAACCAGAGGAAGAAAAGAACCAACATTTTGTGTGGGATATTTATGAAAGATTTATGGAAAGGCATGGACAAGAATTATACAGAAGGCATGGAAGGATTGCCTTTGGCAGTGGGGGGACCAGTAGATACCTGCAACTAATGAAATCATAAAACCACTGTCAACACAAATGTCAAGAGTTAATGTGAGTCTCTGAAAGAAATAAAATGGCTCCCTCCTCCCCATATTTCAAGATGTGAACTCATTTTCTCTCTCCTTGCCTGGCCTCATCAGTCTAAATGATTCTAAGTCTGACTTTCATCTGTGTTAATTTGTCTTAAATCAATTTTTGATTGAGTCATTAGTTATTAATGTCTTTGAAGTTCTCCTGTTCTATTGGGATTTTAATTTAGAACAAAAAAAATCTCTATTCCGTTCCTCTCTGAGTTAAGTGATTGAGCATTTAACTCTAAAATAAATGTATCTGCAGAAAGACAAAGATAAACTTTTAAACACGTGCGCATAAAAATACAAGTCAGGCTAGATCTTTGTAAATATTGAAGTATAATCATTTGAATAATGAAAGTTGTAGAACATACCTTAGAATTGCTATGAGGCTCAGATGAGATAAAGCATTTGAAGTACTCTGCACAATGCCTAGCACAATGTCTTCTATGTAGTGCAGTGTTCAATGGTGTTGGAAATAAGCTGCCAATTTGCATACATTGGGAGGTTTAAAAAAGAATTGACTTGTGCAAAAAATGTTGATCAATATTAACATGAAAATCTTCCCAAAGAGTAGAAAGAAGCAAAAAAATTTCTAATGTAAAAATATCACTTTATTAAAACAAACCAAAACCCAAGTTCTTTCTTGATTAAGTGCCATCCAATTTGTACACAAATGTTTATCGTTTGAAAGATTTTTTTCTTCATCGCATTTGAGTTTGATATGAAAAAAGAGATTGGCATTGATTTTTTTTTTCACATAGGACCAAAGAACATCTTGTATTTCTGATTAGCTAAAGAGAAAGACTTTTTTTTTTTGTTTCTGTAACTGGAAAATGATGTTTGTTGAAAATCCTGCTGCATATAACATTGTTAGGCAATGCAAGGTAAAAGTGGTATCTCTCATTGTCTTCCCTAATTAGAGTGTAAATTCCTTAAGAATAAAGACTATTTCTCCTTTCAATTTGCATACCTCATGCTTAGGACAGTGCTTGACACAGAGTTAATGCTTAATAACTGTTTTAGTCACTCATTTTCCAATAATTTTCATAGTCATTACTTTAAAATTCCCATAGATTCATCCAAATTCAAACCAAAGCAAACTATTTTCCTTTCCTTTCTTCCTTCCTCGCTTCCTTCCTTCTTCCTTCCTTCCTTCTTTCCTTCCTTCATTCCTTCCTTTCTTTTTCAAGTTTACTTATACAAAATGACTAATATGGAAATGTTTTACACGACTGAACATATATATGTTCATGTATATCAGATTATGTACCATCTCTGGGAGGGCAGAGGAAAGGGATGGAGGGAGGGATAAAATTTGTAAATCAAAACTTAAAGAAAAACCAAATATTTTAAGATGTTTTTACATGTAAAAAAATCTATACATAGTTATTCAGACTCCTAATACCTGAGCCCCTGTCCTTATATTGTACCTTAATTGTGGAGAATAGAATAGCTTCTAGGTCACTGTTTGTCTTTGGAAAAAAGAAACCAGGATGGTACTGAAAGAGACCATCATACAGGAATTGAGGATAGTGCAGTAATTGCCTGGGTTATAGGTGCCCCAAAGCCCAAATGACTGCCATTGTTATTGATCTTGTTACTGGGGCGGGGGAGGGAGGGTAAAGGAGAATTTTTAAAAATTCTGTTAGAAAACATCAAAACATTTTTTCTTGAGATTTATTATATTATTCCTAAAACTTCAAAAGATTTTTTTCAAAGAAACAAAATATTAGAGTATTTATCTGGAGAATACCCCTACCAGTCAAAATTTATCAGAAAGTTGGGACTGTGGAGCATGGACTTGAATGATAAATGTTTCTTGATATCTATCATGCTGTCAAAAGGCCTATTGGTTTATTAAACTGCCGGAGTCATTATAGATTATTTTTATTGTGGTGGCATGAATCTTCCAGAATATTCTTAAAGGCTACGTTTCATAAGCCAAGGAAAAGTCCCCATTCATCTTCTTGCATAATCCTTCCATTAATTCAGTCTGAATGAAACTCTTTTTAACTCCTCATCAAGGTCAATTTTCGTATGTCCTTAGCTTATAATAGATATTATACTGGGAAAATTCTTCTAGAGTTAAAATAGGTTTGTTTGTTTTTTTTCATTTCACCATCCCTCCAGGAAAAAAAATGACTGACACACCAAGGGAGCTCTCTAGCCACAAACAGCAAAATTTTATAGGGAAAAAAGGGGGAAAATTGGCCCTCATTTTACAAAAGAGTTCCTTTGAGTAAAAAGCTCTCCATAGTTAAGTACTCTCTTCTTGCATCTAATACTCTTTTTTGAGCCATGAAGCTGATCTTCGGACTATAATAGTTTTGAAAATAAGTTAAAATTTTACCGGCCTATACCAATATGATTCTTGTATAGTGGTATAACTATACAAGGATAGAAAAATAAAATAATCTTATTTATTAGTTGCCCAACACACACACATACACACACACAATATGTCCTCCTAGAAAACTTTGGCTCATTTAAACTTTAATAACTTAGCTATAGCACAATTTATAAACAACTAAAATTTTGGAAACATAAATTGTAATACTGTAGGCAAAATCTTATTATTTTCTTAATCCCCAATAAAAATGACAATGGTTACTTACAGATAAATCACATAATTACATGATTTTGGAATCAGAGAATTGTAAAGAACCTCACAGGTCCTATAATCCAATGAATACCAAAGAAAGAGTCATCTAACCTCTCCTCAAAACCTCCTGAAGCATCTAATCTCATTTTGAATAGCTTTGATTATAAGGAAATTTTGTTTTTTCTTTGTTCTGTTTTAATAAATCAATATTTTCTACTTTGCTGCTTCTCATAATCACAAGCCTGCCCTCTCAAGTCAAGGAGAACAATAATCTGTGTTCTGCATGAAACAATTATCCTATCTCACTCTCTCCAGCAACCCTTAATATACACTTCTCCATATTAAATGCCACCAATTCCTTCAACAAAGTTTGTCATGACCTTTTACTATCGTTCCTACCCCTGTAATGTCAACGGTTTTCCTAAAATGATGAACCCAAAGGGTTAAATATAAACCAACTACTTAATTAATGAGAATGTATTAAGTGTATATTATGTATCAAGTGCTGTGCTAGGCATTGAAGATTCTTTTTTTTATTTGTTTTGTTTTTTTGGGGGGAGAGGAGGGGCAGTTGGGGTTAAGTGGCTTGCCCAAGGTCACATGACTGATGGGGTGCTTGGGATCTATATCTGTAACAGCAATTTCTAAAACCAATTGGCAAGATCAGTCTGTAACATCAATTTGTAAAACCAGTTTGTACAATTGTAACTGCAATTTGTATTGTAAAATTGTAATAGTAATTTGTAAAACCAGTCTGTAAAATCCCTTTCCCAGCCTCAAACTCTGACCCTTCCCCCTATCCGAACTCTTCCTAGGCAACAACTTGTGACTCCTTTGTCCTTGCTTAATCTCCTCATGTCTCCTTCTGTCTGGCCCAAATCTCATCTCCAAGTTAAACTCCTCAAACTTTTATGTATGCACTGAAGTCACAAGTTCCTCTCAGTCAGGCCTAGCTTTTATCTATGCACTGAAGTCCCCTACATCCATCTGGTGAGCCCTGACAATGGCAGCCCTACCCTTTAAAAGTCAAAGCCTGTGCCCCCTTTCACTTGCAGGTCCCCTAAGGATCCTTGCCCATTGTAAAGCATATAATAAACTTTTTCAACTCTGACTCCAAGTAAAGCTGAGCTGAGTTCTTTCCAGACTGAATCACAGGTTCTAGTCTTAGATAAGATCTGAGTTCATGCTGAACCTATTGGGAGCCATACCTCATCATAACTAGTAAGTGTTAAGTGTCTGAGGCCGAATTTGAACTCAAGTCCTCTTGACTCCAGGGCTGGTGTTCCATTCACTGTGCCACCTACCTGCCCTTATGCACTGAAGATTCTTGAAGTAAAGAAATTACCCATAGGGGTAGCTAGGTGGCTCAGTGAATGGAGCACCAGCCCTGGAGTCAAGAGGACCTGAGTTCAAATCCAGCCTCAGACACTTAACACAACAAACTAGCCAAGTGACCTTGGGCAAGTCAGTTAACCCCAATTGCCCTACCTTACCCCCTCCAAAAAGAAAAAGAAAACAAAAGAAATTACACAGAGACCTGCCCTTGTAGACACGGGCACTACATGGTTACTATAGATGTCATGGAGAAGAAACTTGACCAATGGAGCTAACTGGCTAACAAATATAATTTTCTTTTATCTATCCCTTAGCATCTTTAAAAGTCTACTTACCTTTGCATTTCTGAAAAAAAGTTGTTGACTCTACAAAGCTCCTAAAGCAATATGCAGGACATCTCTGGCGTCTATACTGCAATTGAAAAGATCTAATTGTTCACTAACAGGCTGGTGAGGACAAATCCATAATCCTAAACCACTTCTTTTTCCCATTTATTTGCTTGTTTTTATTTATTTGCTTACTTTCCTTGTATTCCAAGTAGTTAGCATAGTACCTGACACTTTATGGGATTTTAATAATTGTTTGTGGACTGACTGCCTTACAATTCAATTCAGGTACATTCTGATGATTCTCCATTTCCTGTAGGAAAAATGTAAAATTCCCTACATTTACATTTGAGGTCTTCTTAGTATCGTCTATCCCTAATCTATACTTTAAAATTGCCTCCCATTACTCTCTTAATTCTCCACTTCATTTAACATGTCCACTTGTGAAAACAACCATTCCTTGCATTTTCTTGTCTCTGAACTCTTAGAACCTTTATTATTTTAGGACTTTCCATTTTTCAGTGCTCCTAGTACATTTCTGGCCTGTATAAGCAATTCTTTTAACATTAATGAATTTTCTACTATCATGACAACTGTTTCTTTTATGCATGTATATCTCCTCTTAACCTTATTGTAAGCTGATAGAGGGCAAGGATAGTGACTTGTGTGACTTCTGTGTAGTAACCCTTCATGAGCTACTTTATCCATTTTTAATATTACTGATGAGCTGAGTCCCAAAGTGTAACTAACTACTCCTCCCCATAGGTCTAGGGGTAACTCTAAATGGTTAGTGTTTCTAATACTATCATTCATGAACTGCTAACTTGTGTGTTACCATGAACAATTTGCCAGATATAATTAGCTTTTAGAAAAGATTTATATTAATGTGTCATAGTGCATAGACTCCATGCTCTCCCAAGTTATTTCACATGCAAGATGTCTTGGGAGAGTGGCTCAGACTTAAAAAGCATATGTGACCAAAAAATAAACTCATGGGTTCTGGTTACTAGATGATTTTTTTTTCTTCTTTTAAGTGAGTCCTCTTGAATTTTCCATTCTCTCTGAGGCTCCAAAGTTCAATGTCCTAATAGAGTCCTGGAATTATCATTTATAATTATGCCCAACTGGTTCTAGATGTGTCTCTAAGTACCAGATATCTTTCATGGTGCATTCAATTGGGTAGGACAGAGGGAGCGTAACACCCTCTATGGGCTCATTATCTTGACCTGCACCTTACACACAGCTTGTTGCCCCCAGGGTGTACAGGTGCAAAAATCTTTGTCTTCAATATCCTTCTAAGTCTTGAAGCTTCAAAGGTTTGACTGTTTTGCTGATGAACTTACTTAAGAAGTTTCTACCTGACTTGTTGTGTCATACATCTACCCACATAATATGTTTGATTTTCCTTGATCAATCAAAAAATATTTTTCATGTGATTTCAACTGTTTTCATCCAATTATTAAAGCAAATCCTGCCTAGTTTAGATTTTTAGGTGATTGCGTGACTTGGGAAGTCTGAGACTTCTGTGTTAACTTGGGGATAGGATAGAACCCACCCTTGTTTCTTTCATAGATTTATATTTGTACTATTTTGTAGTTAAAACATAGTTACTCCTTGAATAATAGAAAGTTTGGCAAGTAGGCATAAAAAATAAGAGGACTTTAAAAGATTCCTTCTCCATTAAGAATGCCATTATTGTCTTTAAGAAAAATAATGTATGTGTCACTGTATTGGGATACCACTAATTCTTCCAATCAAAATCAAGCCCTGTAGTGAAATAACATGTAGTTATTAATGAATGTCAGATTTTCATAGTATCTAATGGAATAGCCTTAGTTACAAACTGTATCCTTGTAATTAATAATGAACTAAAAGATTGCTTGCCTACCTCTGTTTTGTGGAAATAGAATGTATAAAGCTGGCACTATTACACTGAATCTAGTTAAAACTTGACATTTATATGAAAAGACATGATCATGATTTCTTTTTCTTTCAAATAAAGAGTTTTTTAACCAAAAATAAGAATGATATAGAAAGGTCAGAATCATTAGACTGAACTCAATCAAATGAGTTAAATTTCATTTTGAGCATTTTCCTCGCCTCTTTAATAGCCAGAAAAATTAAGGAAAATGCTATGTTGCATTCTAATGTAATACAAAGGTGTTGGGGGGTAGGGAGGGGAATAAAAAGTATAGATGGAAATAAGAAAACAACCTAGAGTTCTTTCTTTGTATATTCATACATTAAGATGAAGTAATCTATCATTGATATGAGCTGCCATTTTGGAATGCCTATAAGAATTTTTGGTGATTTTTTTGAAACCTAATGGAATTTTGGTCGTTTACAGAATAATGGTTCTTTTAGTTTTAGAAAATCTTTAATTACCAATTGTGTTATTGTTGTTGTTGTATGAATCCCTGTCAGTAAAAAGCAGAGTATCTGTGACACTTATCTTAATAATTTAGGTCCACAATTTGTCTAGTGAGAGCAATGAAGGATTATTTTCATTCCTAAATTATTTATAGTTGTCTGTCTTTGTTAATTTAATATTCTGTATCATGGTTTAACTAAACATTTCTTACTATATTACAACCCAATTTGTATTACCTTGTATTGTTTTTTCCTATTTTTGCATTTTGAATTTGACAAGCATCAATGACATGAGCATTTCCATAAAAAAAGAAAAGAAAAAAGAGGATTATATGTGAACCTATGCTCTATTAGCAACAATTTCTTAAATATATAATAAATACAATTCTTTTGCTTAAACGTGATGGTGCTTTCTCTCTATCTGTCTCTGTCTCTGTTTCTCTCTCTCTTAGAGTTGGCCATAAAGAGGAAAGGAACCTATTCAAACTTGAGTGGCACCAAACCTTTGAATGTAGACATGACTGTTCTTTTCCAGACACACATGTTTGACCTTCCTCCTTCTACAAGATATGACCTCCCTTCTATTAACAGCCTTCCAATTCAATATCAACTCCAAAAGAGGTTATTTATGAGCATTGGTTAGAGGAAACAGTAAGAAAAAGCAAGATAACCAATGAGGAAGCCCAACTCCACTACTTAGTCACACTGTTTTTGTTTGTTTTTTAAAGTCCCCATTTCTACAACCCTAGGAAAGAAAAGAGACTGAAACTTTTCCTTCTCCACCTTGTTTTGAGAAGCTTATCAAAATAGTAATCAATAATATTCTCTCTCATATAGCATCTGAACCACTGGTCCTTTTTTCCCTTACATTTGAATTCAGATAGGACATCTGTTGCATCTTCCCCCACACTTTTCCCCTCTATAACATTCCAGCAACTATTCTCCTCTCTTTTTACAACTCCCTATTCACAAACAATGAAGCACACAAATGAAAGCCATCTGCACCCCCCCATCAAATCTTTATCTAAATAATCAGATTTGTAATTAAGAGAGTGACAATGAACGTTAATGAACAGAAAATACTTTGAAAATCAACCTTTGCATTCTCAGATACAATAACAGACATTGAGCCATCTGCAACCATTCTCTCAAAGGCAAAAGTTTAGCATCCTTATATCTACCTTACTTCTCAACTCCAGATATGTTCTATCTGAACATGACAGGAAGAGGTGGTTTAATATACCCTCAGTTGTGGTTCAAATCTGGCAACTGTCTACATCTCATTTCCTCTCCTAAATTCTCTACTAACCATCACTTAAACTTCCCAGTATCTCTACTATTTTCTCATATCCCCACACTAAAAGCAAAACTTGCTGCTACCTATAAATCTTTCCACACTAAATCAGTCCTTTCAGTTTGTATAATTTTCACCCTCTGGGATAAGGAGAAAACAACCTATCTCTTTAAGACACATTCAGTCCCTCTTCAGTTCAAAGGTCATTGATAGCAAAAGAATCTCATTCCAGACAACAGAATTTCTATGCCCAGTATGCAATTTTTCCATGTCAGAGATGTTGCAAAGGATAAATATTCAACTCTGTCATTCATTACTCCACCAACTATATTTCCACTCTCATCTCCTTTCTAAGACATTGCAGTTTGTAGGGAGAAATTGCCTTCAAAATAAGAGTTTTGTGCCAATATATTGATTTTCTTGCTAGGTTCAGTCCATCATCACAATTCCCTTGGAAGCTAGGCATTTTTGCTTAGGTTCTTAATTGATCTCCATAATTCTACTCTCTCCCCTTTCTAATCCATCCTCCACATACCTGGTAAAAAAAATAAATAAACTTCCTAATGCATAACATAAAGCTAATCTAATTTTTTTAAGTCACTTCAATTACCTCTAGAACTAAATGCAAATTTGTCTGCCTGACATTTAATGCTCTCTAAAATTCCTCTACCTTCAGAATCATGTTATATTTCTTCTCTTCATCCACCCCATGATATAGCTAAAATGGCCTGTTAGCTATGACCAATATTTATCACTTCATCATTATACATTTAATAAGTGCCTACACTGTGCCAACCATTTTGTTAAAGACTAGGGATACAAAAAAAGTGAAAGACTATCCCTCCTCTAAAGGAACTCACAATTGAATGGAAGAGATAACAAGGAAACAAACATATTGAAACAAGCTAACTACAGGATAATCAGAAATAATTTAACAGAGGGAAGGGCATTAGAGATAAGAAAAGTTTGAAATGTCTTCCTCCAAAAAATGATTTTAATTGGGACTTTTAAAGGAAGGCAGGAAAGGCACAAGGTCTGTGTCTGTTACTTCATACAAGTTATCATGCCTACAATGGATTCCTTTCTTTCTTGGCCTCTTGGAATCCTTACCTTTCCTCAAAGCTCAGCTCAGGTGATGTCTCCTACCTGAAAACTTTCCTGATCCAAACAGTTACTAATGTTCTTTTGATGAAGCAGACTTTCATCAAATATTCTGTACTGATCTACCTTAGTTATTACAAAATCACTCAGGAGAATGTATGGTCCTTAAGGGTAGTGATTGTTTTTGCTTGTTTATTTTTTGTCTCTATCTGTAATGTCAGGCCTGATGGCTTGCTCACAGTAGTAATTTATGAAATTTTTATTTAATTTAGCATAGGTAGGTAGAGAGTAAGCAAGCATCCAATTGTCTCCAATATGGTCCAGGTACCAAAGGTGTAGGAAAGGTATCCCAGGGAGCAACTAGATGAAACTTTAATAGCACACAGGTCCTAAATTCAGAAACAATTGACTCCAAATACTTTTGTTAGGGAAGCCACTTAACCCATCTGTCTTATTTTCCTCAACTATAAAATGTGGGTGTAATAATAGTACCTATATCCCAGGGTTGCTATGGGTATCAAATGAGAAACTATTTGTAAAGTGCACATTCACTCTCACTAATCTTTCAAAAATTGTATAAAATATATATAAATTACATTAAAAAGATATGCTGTAAAACTAGAGAAGAATTAAGGTCCTGATTTTCAAAACAGGGTAAGAGAATGAATTCCATAAGTTATAAATCAGTGTGGTTTACCTCAACTTCTGGGAAAAATTCTTTCTAGAATATATGCATACATATATATGTAAATATATACATAGATACACATATTTCTCTATGTATAGTACACATGTATACTTAATATTAGCAAAGCATATGGCAATATATGTAAAGTATATTAAGGGATTTTATGTATTCATAAAATGGAGAAAGATAGATCAGATAAACAAACAGAATTGAGATCAATGGATGTCTAGATGAAAATTTTAATATTTAACAGTCCAATGTTTAGTTATTGAATTATAATTAAGTTTCTGAGAGATCTCTTCTTGGCACTATTCAGGTTTAATTTTTTTTTTATTGATACCTTAGAGAAAAAGTATAGAGGAAGTGCTTCTCAAATGCAGAGGTGACAGAAAAATAATGACAGCTAGCATACTAGATGACAGAGTCATGATCCAGATGAACTCAACAAGCTACGATATTGAACCAAATGAAATAAAATGTCATTTAATATTGATAAAAGTAAAGTTTTTGACAGAGAATAAAAAGTCAATTTCACAAATAGAAGATGGTGGAGTCCAGGAAGCATTTTGTTTGAAAAAGATAAGGGAAGAAGGGGTTAGTAGACAAAAACCTCACAACAGTTCAAAACTGTAATATGATAATCAGAAGAGAAAATGTAAGATCAGACTTGAATAGGAGAGGCTTGATATCTAACCAAACAAGTACATAGTTTTAAGGATGGTATTCACCATCCAGATTTGCCACAGCTTTCTTTCCTGACTGTAGTCACCATCTGCAGTGATCTTTGAACCCATGAATCTGACACTTTTTTCCATTTCTTTTCTCTCTATGTCAGGAATTGATGGGACCAGTTGCCATCAGGTTAGTTTTTTATTTGTTTGTTTGTTTTATGAGCTATGCTGTGCAGGGTTATGCAAGATGGACAAGTCATAGTGGAGTGTTCTGGCAAAAGATAATTCAGTGGAGAAGGAAATGACGAACCATTCCAGTATCTTTTCCAAGCTCCATGAACATTATTAAAATAATGAAAAGACATGGTACTGGAATATGAGCCTCTCATGTTTGGAGGTGTCTTACATGATAGTGGGAATAGCAGAGGACAATTACAAGGAACTCCAGAAAGAATGAAGTGACTGGGCCAAAGCTGAAATGAAGCTTGTGTGCTGATGTGGCTGCTGACAAAAGGAAAGTCTGATGCTGTAAAGATCACTATTATATAGGAACCTGAAATGTAAGAACTATGAACCAATGAAAGTTGGATATATTCAAACACTGGATGGAGAACCTTAGCACTCTTTTATTTAAAGTTACCTTTGTAAACAGCTAATCATCCTACTTTTAGGGGAAAAAAATGAATCAGCTCTGGCTATCCCACCACACCTTAACTGCTCTACTCCCATGGAGTCCTTCTCTCTTTGGTGATTTCTGGAGACTTCATTTTGGAAAGGGCCTCAGCCCAACTTTTCTTCATTGTCCTGAATTCACTAGCATGCCTCTCTTGCCTTGCTTTTCGGTTACCCTTCCATGTGTTATTTGCCCCCATTAAAACTGTAAGTACCTTGAAAGCAGGTATTGTCTTTCTTTTTCTTTTTTTTAATCATATTTGTAAGCTCACCTATTAGCAATGTCATGGGGTGAGAAATCTGTGACCTCAAGGCCACGTGTAACCCTCTAGGTCCTCAAGCGCAGCCCTTTGAATCCAAACTTCACAAAACAATTCCTCTTGATAAAAGGATTTGTCCTGTAAAACTTGGACTCAGTCAAAAGTCCTCAATCAAGGACCTGGAAGGCCACATGTGTCCTTGAGGTCACAAAGCACAACATAGTAAGTGCTTAATAAATGCTTGTATTGATAAACTTAGATAGGCCTTTTTATTTTCAGTCAAAAGACAAACTGGATAAACAACTAGCTAGGATTATTTGACATGTATCTTGTTTCACTTGTCATTAAAATAGATTCACTCCTTCTCTGAATTAGATGCACTAAATCTTTACCCATCCCCAATAATTGTAAAAAGTTAAGAATCATATATAGAGAAGGAGATTCTGCACTCATGGAAATAACAGTTTCCCCTGAGACTTGGTAGTCTCACAGGTTTATGGATCTAAGGAGAAGACATGGGAATCAGAAAGCTGTGTTTAATGTCCAGAGCTGGTGGAGGCTTTATACCAATCCGATACCACTAACACACATCCTGAATTTCTCAGGCATCATTCTAAGTTAATGGATGATATGCAAGACTTCCATAATGCTGCAGAAAAAGGAAGTGATATGACTAGGGCTTAGAAAATGTGAAGAACTAAATCATTTTCTAAACATTATACATCACTCCTCCACCTAATACATTTTCTCAGAATTTGTGGTGACTTGCTGCCTTTAGGTCATGTACAAAAAGCCCTATTTTAGTCCTTTATCTAGTCTTTGGATTCAGGTACAGCATGAATATCTGGCCTGAATCAACACAGTTTCCATTTCCCTGCCTTGGATCTCAACTGGAATTATTCCATTTCCCACAGAGATTCCTCTCTTGGGCCATGGTGATTGCTGCCTCATCACTAGGTATGTAAGATCAAATTGATACTAGAAGAGACCTTGGAAATGCTGAAATTCAACTATTTCATTTCAATGGTGAAAATCTGAACTGAGAGAAGTAAAAAGACTTGCCTGGGGTAGTAAGGTGGAGACTCTCACTTTGTCTTGCAGATTCAAACGCCAGCACTTTATTCCTATCTCATTTTCTTCATCCTTTCCCTAACACCCCAGCCATTTGTTTATAATACTCATGTGAGATAACACAAAATATCTTATGGTATCATTTATCTACCTAGAGATCTATAATGTCCCCCAGATAGAAAATGAAATCTTCAATATCACAGAGCATAACTGTGTTCTCTGTATATGTATTACACATACAAAACATTTAACTAAGGTCTGGTAAGAGGGGATAAAAGGATTATGCGTGTGGCATACTATAAGTGAATAATGGAAAATCATTCCTTCTTTGGCAAATATTATATACATATATATGTATAACATAAAACAAATAAATAATATAATACATACCATTATACAAGTAAACATAAATATATGTGTGTGTATTTTTATATACACACACACACATATATATGCATATATACATACATAGGTATTAGCTGAAAGGTGCCTTAACTCACCCTTCCACTGAACAGATGAGAAAACTGAAGCAAGGGGTGATAAGTTATTTATCCATGTTCACACAAGTAGTAAGCAGCAGAATGGGTATTCAAGTGCATGTTCTCTGATTTCACAAGCCTAGCACTCTTCCCCACTTGACAAATAGCATTCTAAAATTTTCGTGGAATAGATCTAAGCAAAATAGAAGAGAGTAATGACCTCTCTTCCTGACCCCATTCTATTCCATTGCTTCATTCACTATTATCAGTCATGTTCCCCTTGTTTGGAACAATTTTCAAAATAGTGAAGTAAGAACATTTTACCGGTGCATGACTTGAGTAGGAAACAAATTTCTGTCTTGTCCTGCGAGTCTCATGACCAAAAAAAAATAAATCAATTGTATTAACCATGAGAAAATGCTGAGCAATTGTTTTGTCTATGTATTATTTTTTTTCAAGGAATCACAATTCTGACTGCCATTGAATATGGAAGCTAGAATAAGCAGACTTTGGGGAAGACCAGAGGACTAGAAAATGGTTTACTCTATTTAAAAATGGTGCAATGCAGTCATTGTAGAAACTGCCTTATTATCATGGTATTATAGTTATTGCCTGCAATTCAATAGCCTTTTTCTTTCCTTTTTTTTAAAATAACTACATTGTGTTTTTCTAAGAAGATAGTCCTTCCTTCATTGAGTATTTTTTTTTAGTTTATTCCTATATATAGGCTTTGCTGCATCAATTGAGAAAAAAATAAGCCAAGAAAACAAAACAAACAAACATGTGTTTCAATTGCTTGGAATAGACCTGACCCAAATAATATTTCATTTCATTGAACCCTGTTTTATAATGTAAACTCTTAATGAATGGATATCAAATGCATGCTTGGGACCCAGTGTATGAAACAGTGAGCTGACATGAGAGTGAATTTTATTCTAAGAGAAGGCACCATTCTTGCCTCAAGATGGTAATTCAGTTTACTGAAACTCTTTTAAATAAATACTAATTTTTGTTATCTGAGTTTCCTGGAGATTTGTTTTAACATCACCATGTAGTCAGATGGGATATGAAATAATGGGAAAGGGTTGGTTAACAAAGACATTGAATACCATTGCAGTCAGGGATCTACCTTCTCCATCTCTAATCCTTAAGCCAACCAAATGATTCCAACTCTAAGATACTTGAGGCAATGGTATGAAATAACAGTTCAAATGGACAGATTCTAACTCGAATAACAAACAAAATATCAACATGTTGAATGATGTTTGCTTCATTATACTTGTTTTCCAGAACCTCAAACCCTGAAGCCCATAGAAGTCCCATATAGTTCTGAAAATTGACCCATGAGAAGTACCTTGACCAGCTTTGTGTAAAAGAGAATTCAGAAGCAATTGAGTCAATTGTAAGCTCTCTGGAGGTAGAGATTGCTCTATTTCTTGTCATGTACATTGAATGTCTTGAATATAATAGATATTTAATAAACATTTGTTGAGTTGATTTGAATGTATAAATAGGAATTATTACTGTGTTGAGTAGCATCCATTTACATCTTTGTAATGACAAGAGTAATCAAAGACAGTTCCCAGACCATTGGAAGAGTGCCTTGTGGCAAGGATAGGAATGGATGGAATGTGTTCCATATCAGAGGTATAAAATTTGCAGCCTTCAGGGTCCAAGGCAATAAATAATCCTAAAATCAGATTAAAATATACTTGGATGAAGCTTAATAAAATAAAGAAAAATACAACATAGATAATGTTAATTTGTAGTTTTCTAAGTCAATATATAGCCCATAGAGATCTATTTCTATCTGAGTTTTACACCACTGCATTGGAGTCATTACTCACAGTGATGCAATCAATAGTCCATTGGAACGCGAATTGGAGTCATTATAATTATTCTTTTAAAGGGTGCTCCCTATGACAGCATTAGCCAATGGGCTTCTATTAAGCAGTTTCTATGATATGAGCTCTGATGAAATACACAAAAATATGATATGAGGTTACTGTCCTCAATGAGTTGGAAATGTTTATGAGCCAGTGTGTAAACTTGTGAAATAAGGTAGTAGATGACAATTGCAAAGTAACTGACAGAGGTAAGTGGTGCTAATGCAATTCAGTAGAGGGAACTATTCCTGAGAGATGACAGTGAGGAAGGGCTTCACGTTAGGGACAGGATTTCAGTTGGGCTTTGAAGTATGAGGAGGGGTTTCATTAGTGGAGATAGGAACCAAGGGTGTTCTAGGCTGAAAGAAGGATATGTACAAAGGTATGAAGGTACAAACACATTCAAAAGGCAATAAGTAGACTTCCTTGCTTTTGTGATATAAACTATAGTCATATAAATTCTCATTCATGAGTAGCCATGATGTTCACTGATTAAATGCAATAACATTTTGAAATCACTTATCACAGGGGTGGGTAGGTGGCACAGTGAATAGAGAGATGGCCCTGGAGTCAGGAGGACCTGAGTTCAAATCTGGTCTCAGACAGTTAACACTTACTAGCCGTATGACCTTGGGCAAGTCACTTAAGGCCAATTTCCCTCCCTTCCCCCCTCCAAAAAGCAAAAGAAAACCCCAATCACTTATCATAGTACCTGTCACCTGTCATATATTAGGCACTTATAAATGCTTATTATCTTTCTTTTTACTAAGTATACACAGAGATAAAGGGAAAGGAAATATAAGCAGTTACTATGAGTTAATGGCCACGTTTATACTATTTGGCGGAAGTATAATTGGCTCAATTAAGAAGCATTTATTAAACACTTATTATGTCCAAGGCACTCTCCCCTTGCCTCCCTAACTCAATCTTCCTCTCTCTTTGTCTCTCTTTCTCTGTTTCTGTCTTTCTTGCAATCTGTCTCTGTATATATGTCTCTGTCTCTCTCTGTCCCTCTGTGTCTGTTTATCTCTTTCTCTGTCACTGTCCCTCTGTTTCTGTCTGTCTGTCTGTCTGTCTCTCTCTCTCTCTCTCATCTCTCTGTCTGTCTCTGTCTCACACACACACATGCACACACAGAATTTTACTTTCAGAGAATATAAATCCTCATGGGATATAGGGAATACAATTTCTCCACAAACAAGCAAGTACTTGCTTATTTAAGAAAGGAGAAAGCACAAAAATCTGAGTAAATCAAGGAAGATTTCACCACAGAACACATTTTCTAAAGGCAGAGAACAGGAGATGAAACTGAAGTTTGGGAGACAGCATGTAGGTCCATTTGACTGGCCTTTAGAGTTACTGAAGAGATTAATACAAAAGAAATCTGGAGAGATAGGCTGGAGACACACTGTGAAAGGCCTGAAAGGACAGCTTTGGTGTTGTATTTTATCCTAGAGCTGATAAGAAAAGAATAAAGGCCTCTTGAACAGAAGAAAGGAGTGACATGGTCTTTGTCAAGTCATGTTAGTCATGTTCAACTCTTAGTGACCCAATTTGGCATTTTCTTTGCAAAGGTACTAGACTGGTTTGCCATTTCCTTTTCCAGATCATTTTACAGATGAGGAAACTAAGGCAAACAGGGTGGTGAAGTAACTTGTGCAGGGTCACACAGCTAGTAAGTCTCTGAGGCCAGATTTGAACTCAGGAAGATGAGTCTTTCTGACTTCAGACCCAGCACTCTATCCACTCTATCCGTCTAGCTGTCCATGACTATCAATGCAAATACACCACAGCGTTACCTGTGATGCTGTCAGGTTCAGTGGCTTGTCCCATATATCACAGGGGTAGACTTGAACTTGAATCTTACTTCCTTGGATGTGAACCCTCCTCTCTATCTACCATACTAACCTTACAAGTATCATTATTCTCACTTTGCAGAGGAGTAAACTGAAGCTTAGACAGGCTAAATGATTTATCATGATCACACAGCCCATAAATGTCAGAGACTTTATTTCAAGCCAGATATTCCTAGCCTTCCATACACCACTCTAGCCACTGTGTCACAGGGCCTATGAGATTTGCTGCTCCCAGGAATAAGCAGGCAATGTCATTGAAAATGGGGGGAAAATTCTTCTGTTTACTTCTATTAAACTTCCCTTGAGAAAAAACTCCTCAGTAGTGGAGATTGATTCTTTGGATAATACTCAGTACATTACAAGATAGAATAGCAATCATTGGTGATTATGAGCGGGGGCACTCCATACATCTTCTGGTTCTTAGACTTGGATGCAAAAAGTGTTTTAGAACTCAGGCAATATGGTTGTTATACTATTTAAATGCTATGATATGAAAATAAGTATCTTAGGTGCTATAAATGACAAGCAGAAATGTCAGCAAGCCAAGCAGCAAAGATACATAGAGAATTCAAAATACTGTGTGGGAACCAAAAAACTTCTAGAAGACACTATAGCTGTCACACCATTTTATTATTCCAATTGATCACATTTATGAAAATACCAGAGTTCTTATGCAAGCACGATCATTATAGAAATGTAAAGGATCCTTCTTGTATGCCTCATTGACAGCTTTATTTCCACTACATTCT
Organism: Petaurus breviceps papuanus; assembly: GCF_028583685.1. Taxonomy (NCBI): domain Eukaryota; kingdom Metazoa; phylum Chordata; class Mammalia; order Diprotodontia; family Petauridae; genus Petaurus; species Petaurus breviceps. Next base: position 29,078,819 of record NW_027185761.1, on the reverse strand, counting down.
GGATCTATAGTACACATAAATAATTTTGAGAAAAAATACCACTGGTGGCCTATGTTACTACATGTATTTGTATTTTAAGAATAACAATAACTCTGAAAAATATTTGTGAAAAATATACTCACAAATAGAGTTAATCATGGAAGCATGAAATCCCATAATGAACTAATGAATTGCATTAATGAATGAATTCTTTTAGACTTCTTCCCTTTTATTTTTGTTACATTTAAATAATATCTTATTTTTCCCCAATTACACGTCACGACAATTTTTTAGAATTTGTTTTTACAATATTTTGAGTTCCAAATTTTTGTCCCTCTTTCCCTTCGCTCCCCCTTCTTAAAATGACAGGCAATTTGATATAGGCTATACATGTGCTATCATGTAAAATATACATCCATATTAGTCACAGCTGTCAAAGTAGAAACATATCCAAAGGGGGGAGGCACATGAAAAAGAACAAAGTAAGTGAAAAAATATGCCTTTATCTATATTCAGAGTCCATCAATTCTTTATCTGGATGTGGATAGCATTTTCCTTCATGAGTCCTACAGTGGTGTCTCAGGTCATTGTATCGCTGAGAAGAGCTGAGTCATCCATAATTGGTCATCACACAATTGTTGCTAATATAGTGTGCATTATTTTCCGGTTTCTGCCCATTTCAGTTTACATCAGTTTGTATGAGTCTTTCCAGGTTGTTCTGAAATCTACCTGTTTATCATATCTTATTTCATGATAGTATTCCACTACATTCATATATCACAGCTTGTTCAGCCATTCCCCAACACTTCCCAATATTTTGCCACCATGAAAAGAGCTGCTATAAATATTTTTGTACATATATGTACTTTTCCTTTTTATGATCTCTTTGGGATACAGATCTTTTAGTGTTATTGCTAGATCAATGGTTATGCACAGTTTTATAGCCTTTGGGGAATAATTCTAAATTGCTCTCCAGAATGGTTGGATCTGTTCACAACTCCACCAACAATGTATTAGCGTCCCTATTTTCCTATAGCCTCTCCAATATTTATCATTTTCCTTTTTTGTCATATTAGCCATTCTGATATTTGAGAGGTAGTACCTCAAAGTTGTTTTAATTTAAAATTTTCTGAACAAAAGTGATTTAGAACACTTTTCATATACCTATAGAGAGCTTTATTTCTTCATTTGAAAACTGCCTTTTCATAACCTTTGACCATTTATCAATTTGGAGAATGTTTTGTCTTCTTATAAATTTGACTCAGTTCTCTATATATTTGAGAATGAGGTTTTTATCAGAGACACTTGCTGTAAAGATTGTTTCCTAGCTTTCTGCTTTCCTTCTAATCTTGGTTGTATTAGTTTTGTTTGAACAAAAAGGTTTTTTTTCAATTTAATATAATCAAAATTATCTATTTTAAGATTTTGCAATGTTATTTCTTTTTTGATAACAGACTTTTCCCTTCTCCATAGATCTGATAGGTAGACTCCCTCTTCTTGTTTGCTTATGGTATCACCCTTTATTTCTAAAGCATGCAACCATTTTGATCTTATGTTATTGATTCAAATTTGCCTCACACCTGTACCCTCTGTCTATGTATGTTCCTTCTAGCTGTACAATTAGTGCTACAATTTTTAAGAATTACAGGTATCTTCTTTCCATGTATGGATATAAACAGTTAGTTTAGCTCTATTGAATCCCTTATGTTTTCTTTTCCATTTTTACATGTTTATGCTTCTCTTGGGTCTTGGTATTGGAGATCAGTTGTTTTTGTTTTGTTTTTTTTTTAAATATAATTCTGGTCTCTTATGAGAGCTGAAATTCTTTTATTTTATTGAATTACCATTCTTCACCTTGAAATTTTATGCTTAATTTCACTGGGTAGGTGATTCTTGGTTGTAGTCCTAGTTCCTTTGCTTTCTGGAATATCATGTTCCATGGCTTCAGTTCTTTTAATGTTGCAGCTACTAAAGATATAATGAACAGGTAGATTTCAGAACAACCTGGAAAGATTCATACAATCTGATGCAAACTGAAGTGTAATACTGATTTTGGCTACCCAATATTTAAATTGTTTCTTTCTGGACAGCTGTAGTATTTTTCCTTGACCTGATAGTTCTTAAATTTGACTATAATGTTCCTTAGAGTTTTTATTTTGGGGTCTCTTTCCTGAGGTGCTAGGCAGGTTCCTTCATTGCCTATTTTCCAGTCTTTTTTCCAACACAACAGGGATATTTTCCTTGATAATTTCTTGAAAGATGCAGTCGAGGTTCTCTTTTTGATTATGGCCTTCAGGTAGTCCAATTATTCTGACCCTGTGTCTTTTGTATCTATTTTTGAGGTCAATTGTTTTTCCCATGAGGTATTTTACATTTTCTTCTACTTTTTTCTTTCTTTCGAATTTGATTTATTCTTGATGTCTCATAGAGTCACTGGTTTTCACTTGCCCATTTCTAACTTTTAAATAGTTGTTTTCCTCAATTATCTTTTGTACTTTCTTTGCTATTTGCCCAATTGTACTTTTTTGAGTTGTTTTGTTTAGTTGATTTTTGTATCTCCTTTTCCATTTGACCAAATTTACTTTTTAAGCAATTGTTTTCTTTTTCCAAGCTTTGACCCTTTCTTCATAATGGTCTTGTATCACTCTCATTTCTTTCCCTAATTTTTCTTCTACTGCATTAACATGACTTTAAACTCCTTTTTGGGTTCTTCTATGGCTTCTTTCTAGGTCTGAGGTCACTTACCATTTTTCTTTGGGGTTTTACCTACAGGTGTTTTGACACTGTTGTCCTCTTCTGAGTTTATGTTTTGATCTTCCGTGTTATCATAATAACTTTCTATGATAAGATTCTCTTGTGATTGTTTTATCATGTTTTTGGCCCTTTACATTTCTTTTAAATTTTAACTCTACTCTTGGGGTGGAATTAGTACTATCTCAGATTTCTTGAGACAGAACCTGCAGGCCCTAACTTTACTTGGTGCTGCACTGACCTTGAGGTCCCTGGAGGACACAGAACCTTGTGTCTAGTGCTGTGCTGAGGGAGTGTCGTGGGGGGTAAATGCCAATATTGGAGGTCTTACAGGTCTGGCAGCTTACCTGGTGTTATGCCAGAGTCCTAATGGTGGTGTCTGGCATGTACAGAGGCAGGTCAGGTGTTTTTCCATTTCCCCAGGGTTAATCTGAAGCATGTGGAGGTCTGGCTGCTGGAGTTTGCCTGTTTGTCTGGGGCTAACCTGAAGCATAATGAGGTCTTTCAGCTGGATGTTTCCTGTTTATCCAAGTCTATAGTGAAGCATGTAGCAATTCTCAGAAGTAGAGTCTGCCATTTGCCTGCCTATGCTGAGGGGTGTGGGAGATCTGATATTAACATATGCCAGTTCTACCACAATGGGACTAAAGATCTCCCACTGGTTTGCTGAGGTGGGGCTTGCTGCTGGTTTGTTGGGACACTTCTTCCACCGGACTGCATTCCCCTTTTACCCAAGTGAGACAGAACCAGATATTTCCAGTCAATCTTTCAAGTTTCTTTGGCTCAAAGATGGTTTCCCACTCTCTTTTTGCTGATTTCACTGTTCGAGGATTAATTCTGCAGTGCTATTTTATGGTTGTCTAGAGCTGACTATGATAGAGTTATGGGGATTCACTGCTTACTCCAACATCGTGGCTCTTGGAAGTCAAATAATGAATGATTGTGTATAAAAGGCATTTATTAAGAACCTATTATATGTTGAATGGGAGGGTAAATGGCAAAAAGTCTGGTAGGACAGATGGAGAGATATCCATGGAGAATTTTTAGATTGGAAGAAAAGTACTGATAGAAGCAGCCTGCTATAGCAAATTAGATGAGTTTGCCCTTAATCACTTACAAATTAAGGCCATTTAGTTGCAAGGCAGAGTTAAAAAACAAAAAACAACTGCTTCAATTTCACCAGGGAGATGGTCACAATCTTTGGGGGCATTTCAAAATGGCAATGGACATTACACAATTGTGAGAGTAGTTTTTCTATTTATTTGTGATAATAGAATTCCTCATGTAAAACAATATTGTTTGACTTAGAAAATTATAGGCAAGGTCACTCTTAGTATTTACTAAGAATATGAAGGGGGCAGCTTGGCTGCTTGGTAGTTCAGTGGATAGAGTGCTGGGCCTAGAATCAGGAAGTCCTAAGTTCAGATGTGATCACAGACATTTCCTACCTATGTGACCCTTTGCAAGTCACTTAACCCTATTTGTCTCAGTTTTCTCATCTGTAAAATGAGCCAGGGAAGAAATGGCAAACCACTCCAGTATCTTTGCCAAGAAAACCTCAAATGGGGTCACAAAGAGTTGGACACAACTTAAGTAACTAAAGAACTACAATAACAACATGAACATTTGAAGAATTTCTGTATCACCCAACTTCATTTTATGGGAAAAAGAATTACATCCCTGGACATTCTGTTCTGATCCCATCCCTTGGAAGCAAACAAGAAGACAATGATTTATGAGTTGAGATGCACTATAGGAGAGGAAAGTGAAGCCCACCAAGGTGATGGACACTATGTAGCACTAGAAATGTTACTCTCCTCATCATCCTAGTTGAACAAGAAAGTACCAAACTTGTTAGAAGCCCATATGTGCTCCATTTTCTTATGATGGAAAACTCTTCACTTTATGAAAGGGTCTTGATGAGGGAATGTCTCAGTGTAGTGTGGGAAGTTTTCACACACTATTTAGTACTAAATCTAAATTATAATTAACACATATTTTTCAGGTTCTGTGGAAAATCATAACCTCTCTAGAAGTAGGGTCGAACCTTGGAGATTAGATCATGGAAATCTACAAGTGGGCAATAATGTACCAACTGATATATATCATCATCTATACATTTTGAAGGAAGTTAGCTATTCTAGAAAAAAAAATGTTTAGGTCCAGTGTTCCTTTTACTTTTTTTGTTTTACCATTCCATAGAATTTTGCCATCCCTCTGTCAATTCCATCTCTTTTCTATTGTTCTCTCATCTGTTTTATTTCCTCCTTTCCCTGAAGTAATTTGATGGGCCACCTGAAGACCTAATATATACTCTATTATGTCTAGAGACAAAGCATGAACTAAAGAATTTTTTTTCTACAATCCCTTTGCATGAGAGAGAAAAATGAAATTTACAAAAAATTGTTTGGTGCTTTTAGGAAAATAAAATACATGGTAAAACCCATAGTTGTTAAGAATTTTTTGACATTTTAATGGTGTCTGTCTATCTATCTATCTATCTATCTATCTATCTATCTATCTATCTATCTATCTATCTATCTAT
>NW_027185761.1:29072219-29073534 GCF_028583685.1 Petaurus breviceps papuanus | reverse complement strand
TATCTATCTATCTATCTATCTATCTATCTATCTATCTATCTATCTATATGCCATAAAGACCCTTTCTGGCATCATGGATATGCCTTCAAGAGGCATGTAGAAATAAGGGCTCAGAAAAATAAAATTGTTTATAAAGATGAAGGGAGAAAACAGATGAGAAAACTATTTCAGTCTGATGAAATGTTTTAGAAGTCCTAGAGAGACTTTTCCCTCTAACCTTCTACATCATATTTATATCTTCTGTTTCTGAGGTAACTGAGAGGGGAAAGGAGATAAGAGGAAACAAAAAAAAATACATTATTGTTTCTGCTTTAGATCTGTTTCTTGGGCAAATACAATACACACACATACACATGTGCATGCACACACAGACACTTATCATTGTGTAGTGTGAGGGATAATTGTGGCTATAGTTTAAAGAAAAAATAGATTATTTTTCAGCCAGAGATTCAACGGATATTTCACTTTTTAAAATTGAATTTCCACTTTGTCAATAAGAGTTAAAGTAATATTTTCCTTCCATCTTTTTTGTAGTATAGTGAAGAAATTGAAAAAAAATACTTTGGTATATATTCTTTGAGATATCACACTATTGTTGTGCTTTGATATGCATTAACATTTAGCAGTCTGTTTTAAATTTCATCATATCCCTGCCATAAAATTCCATGTCATTAAAAACTAATATTATAAAATTTCATAGGTTTTCAGCTTTAAGGTACTTTAAAAGTCATCTAATTCAACATCTTCATTTTACAAATGCGGAAATTTTTGCCCACAGAGGTGTTGTTAATTGTCCATGGTCACACGATAACGTAACAGAGTCAAGATTTTGATCCACATCCTCTGACTCAAAATTTAGCATTCTTTCTACTGCCCTCTCCACTCTGTCTCTGTTTTCTATGTTTCCAACTACTTTTGCCATTTTGATACAGGTGGTATTTAGACAGATAATCTTTCAAACCAAAACCAAACCTGTATTTCATTAATTACTGGGCTACTTCTCTTCTCTTTCCATATGTGTGTGTATGTGTTTTCCAATCATGAAGACCAAGTTTGGATTGTATAATGACCTTGTAAAAACAGTAGAAAAGCTCATCAACCTTCAAGCTCTTCTAATCTAGTATTTTGTTAAAACATATACTCAAACGACAGCTAGGTGGCACAGTAAGAGAGCTGGCCCCAGTGTTGGGAGGACCCAGGATCAGTTTCATAGTTTCGTCCTCAGATACTTCACACACACACACACACACACACACACACACACACACACACACACACACACCAAAACTGGCTGTGTAACCTTGGGCAAGTTATT
>NW_027185761.1:29044719-29067219 GCF_028583685.1 Petaurus breviceps papuanus | reverse complement strand
TGTTGTACATAGCAAAAGCAACATTTCAATGATGATCAACTGTGAAAGACTTTACTCTGAGCAAGACAATGATCCAAGACAATTCCAAGAGACTGGTGATTAAAAAAATGCTATTCACATCCAGAGAGAAAACTGATGTACTCAGAATACAGGTTGAAGTACACTTTTCTTTTCTTTTCTTTTTTTGCTTTTTTGGTAACATTGCTAAGGTAGAAATGCTTTCTATGAATTCACATGAATAAGTGGTATCATATTGCTTACTTTCTCAATGACTGGGAGGGAAAGAAGTAGAGACATAATTTGTAACTCTTTTTAAAAGAATATTAAAAATAAACACATTAGAAATATATATTGATTACTGCCTATGTGGAAAACACTATGCTAGTATACACCTCTGGTGGATACAAAGGAGTTTTTTTAAGTCATTGTTCTCATGGAGTTTATAATCAAGTTGGAAAAATTACATAATAATTATAAGTGTTAAATAACAAGAAAGTAAATGAAAATGATATCAAAAGGTATTATATGACTAGCTACCAAACAATTGGTCAATGAATTAATTCAATATTGATGCAGGTAACCTCTTGCTAATAATTTTTGTCACCAATCCATAGTGTCTTACTTTGGCTAATTAGTGGTGAGCCTTCACAATAAAATTATAAATAACAATTTCATGAACGAGATGGAATTAAAATGCTCCATAGCAGTATTCTCTGCTAATGTTTAAGTTAAAATATGTCTCTCTTCATCTCCTTAGGGACACACCATAATTATACTGACTAGGTTTTTTTTTCCCCCAGGATAGATTAGCATAGGGTCATGCATCTTCATCAGAGAAGAATTGCTAGTTTTCCCTTGGAATGTACTTTGCCTCTTATTTATTTCATTCTTATGGTGGTACTTGAGGATCATAATTAATAGGGATTGTGTTCTATGAGAAAAGAGTTGCAAAAACATCAGGAATATATAATATGTGTGTATATGCACATATACATGCATTATAATATGCACTACATACATATGTGCATGTTTGTATATGTATGTATATGTACTGTGTACAAACACACACATAATCTCCTTTACTTGCATGAATCTTTATGATAGTATACCACTGGACCCCTGGCTGTGGCATGACATTTGAGTAGTATGTTTCCAGACTAAACATGACAGTAATTAGGGGCTACTTCAATGCTATCATTTTCTTTAAACCTCTAAATGCTCTTAGCTGTGTATTAATAAAAAATAAGAATCCAGAAATAAGATTCCAAAATATTTTTAAACCTAGGTTAGAATTTGACATGTTCATTCCAGGGAAAGAAAAAATCTAGCTCTATTAAAGAATAAAATGCAAAATTTTCAAATTCTTGATATGACAAACAATATTATCAGTAGATGAGACCTTTAAAACTGTAATGAATCAAGCCTGTTTGCCATAACAAGGCTTTCTGTAAAGATCCAAATTCATTGCAAAGGGTGTTAGGCTTGTCAGAATTTTAGCTCTAAAGCTGAGATCTGACTTTGCTAGCTAGCTAACTCAGTGGCTAAATCACAACCACTCTGGTTCTCAGTTTCCTCATCCACAAAACAGGAATATGATACTTCTGCTACATAACAAGTTGAGTCATCTAAAGAAAGAACTTTCTAACCTCCATAGAAACTTCTCCAAAGAACTTTCTACCTTATTAATCTTGAGGCATTGAACTTTTATATACATATACTTGTATATGTACACATGTGTATACATGTATATCCAAATATGATTTAATCATTTTTGTAATGCTATGTATTGCATGATTCCAAACACTTATTCTGAAAAAAAGATCATGAGACTGCCAAAGAGGTCTATGGTATTATTTGGGAGGGAGGGAAATTTAGGAATGCAATCAATGCAAACTATTGCTATTAATATATGCCACATATTCAGAGAATCACACTATTGAAATTTCATACATAAAACATTATTGGTGCCATGTGAATATGTGTCCTTGCTGTTTACCTACCTCTGGGTCTCACAGGGTAGAAGGCATAAACTTCTTTCTTCCTCCAAGAACCAGGAATTGTTTCATCATCTATTTTGTCTCTTCTCCCAATAAAATTCAAAGCTTCCTTGAGTGTTTTTGAACAGTGTTGGGCAACCCTAGGATATGTGGTCATGTTCCCTAGTAGAAAAAATTGGTAAGAAATAAAATTGTTATGTTTTGGCAATGTCATTGAAATAATGCTCCTGATATAAAAACTACTTTGTTTTGGAAAGCCTCCAAAGTACTTTACAATGTTAATTGCAATCCAACAGTTGTTTCATATGATGTAAAAAAAATGCTGAGAGTTTAGTCAATTAAGCAATGTTGTGTTAATAAAAGGCAATGGAGTCCAATAATTGGAACATTTCTCAGCTAGAGTACAGGGTACTAAAATCAGACGATGAATGTTATCAGAAAAATAATACAATAAATGAGAATTTTCATCATCTAATTTAACTGGAGGGAAAACTTGCCTAAATGAAAAAAAAATGCTCATCTCTGAGCTCATGTCTTTGTGAAAGAAGACAATTTCATTTTCAAAACATATTTAATTTTTAATTGGCTCTCTTATCATATTTTCTGAAAATATTAATGTACTTTTCAAATAGTCTCTACTCAAGAATGAATGTAATATAAAACTAATAATAATGTCTCCCAACTTCTACCCAAATATGACAGAGTTATTTAGACATGGTAGATACACTCCTTTCCAATAATTATAACAATGCTTTATAACTAATTTCATAAACATTATCTTATTTGATCCTTAAAACAATTCAATTCAATAGAAAATCATGAAGAATCTATTATGAAAAAGTGCTTTTCCAGATTCTAAATGCAATGACATAAACAAAATGATTTCTTTCCCTCAAGGAATTTACATTATATTAGGAGGATACATTTATAACCAAATAGAAAATATATAAAAGCAATTTTAAAAGATCAAGAATAAATGGTTTGGGGGGAGGACAGTGGAAGAATGCTGATCCTGGAAACTAGACAGGTGTGGGTATAAGTTCCATTGGGACTCAGAAACTTATGTTCTGACAAATTCATTTTGAGTGTTATAAATACTGAAATCAACTATAAAGGGCCTGTGCTGGAAGATGTCATCTATATCCAGAAAAAGAACTGATAAATAGAATCATGCAAAGTATGGCGTGCTTGCATAAATACATAAATATGTGCATATATGGATATATGCTTACATGCATAGAAGTACACGCACACACACACACATATATTTGTGTCCAGTGCTAGCCTTCTCTAAGTCAGGGTAGAGATGGAAGGAGAAAAAAATAAAAAAAGTACACAAGAGAGTACAGATATAAACTTAGAAGGAAGTGCTGAAAACAGGGTAGCTTTGAAAACAATGTGTGGTATTAATTTTATAGGTTTTTTTAATTAAATAACATGAAATAGAAATCTGTGGTTTTATATTGAATCCTCTTCTTACGTTGTGCTAGGTACATTGAAATGTTATTTTTTGAATTTCTGAATTTTTTTATATAAGTTCAAAATGAATATTGTTTTCTGAAAAAGAAATGTGTTCTAAGGAAGATGATCACACAAGTTTGAATGGTTTTATGCTAGCTTTTCCCTAGTTCTACAACTGTTCTTACCTTTATTCGCCATGCTGCCTTTATGGAATGACGAATTGTTTCAATAGAATAGTAGCAATAATAACTATTTAATTAGGGATTAAAAATTTCCAAAGTATGTTACATATGTTATCTTATACAGACCTCCCAAATATCCTGTGTTTTTCATATCACTGTATTATTATCTCCATTTTACATATGAAAAAAGTGAGGCTCAGAAGATTAAAAGACCTACCCAATGTCACCTAAGTGGTATGTCATAGAATTGGAATTTAAATTCATGCCATGGTTTATTTTTCCACACAAATGAAACTCTATCATTCAAGGTATAATCAGTGACTACATTTTCAGCAAAGATTACCTGAAGACACATCATTTTCTTCAAACACATACAACGCTTTATCAACTTATGCTATTTTCCACCAGGTAGCAGTTTCCTTATCAACTGTGTGATTAAAGACAGACTAAACCAGAGTTTCCCAAACTTATTTGGCCTACTGTCCACTTTAAAAAAAATTAATTAGTGACCCCTAGAAATCTACTTTCTTTGACCCTTTAATGTTTTTTCTTTAAATTTATTCACTTTGGGGTGGCTAGGTGTCATAGTGAATAGAGTAGAATAGTGGAATATGATATATTTAAAATTATACTTCTGAAACATAGTAATCCATTTTAAATTTGTGACTTTTTTCCTGCATTGAATCTTTGATGACACAATATTGTATAATGTAACTGCATAGTATTTATGTTGTAAAGAAGTCATTACACACTTATATTCCTGCTGATGCATGTTGAACTTCCCAAAAATGCACAACATGCTCTCCTGTCAACACTTGTTTGTTAAGACCTCTTGGTGGACTTAACCACTGATTGGTTGTAACTTGCATTTTATGTGTTTATTTAGAAAATAATGTAATCATTATGACATTAACTCTCTTACACAAGAGTTGAAATGTATAGATTATTTTTCAAAATTTTCTTAACTTTTTTTTTCCCTTATGCTTCCACTGTAACCCTTATTTTATGCAATTCTCCCCAACTGCACGCTACTACTGCCCTCTGGGTTGTTCCAGCACCCCCAGTTGTCAGTATCACCCACTTTGGGAACCTATGCTCCTGCATAGGGGGGAATACCATAAATGTACACCTACTTGATGCCCTCTTCTGACTTCATACCTCGGCTAATTTTGAGGACTTAAACTCTAAAAGTTTGACCTCAGAATACACCTTCCAAAGTAGGTTTCTCTTAGGAAAAAGATGAATAAGATTTCAAAACTGACTTTCCTAAGTGTAAACAAACAGAAAACATTGACAAAGGAATTAAAAACAAAAGGTTTTAAAGCGTGCTTATAGACTTTATATGCAAACAGAAAGTAATAATCTTATGTTATGATGAAGAAAAACTGTACTGTAGTAAGGTATCACTTAAAAATTTCTGATTTCAGGCTCAGAGAATTATGTTAACAGCACAGAAACAGCTCTCTGAGTTAAAACCAAACTTTAGTTTAATTTCCAGCATCATAAGATAGTCTTCATTTTAAGGGTCAAGATATCTTATATCGGGGTCAGAGGCAAGATGCCAGCATAGAAGCAAGAAAACTCTGGCACTCTCCCCCATACCCACCTCAAATACCCATAAAATATGATTCTAAACAAACTTTAGAGCTACAGAACCCAGAAAGTGACAGAGAGAAACAAATGTCCCACAGAAGAAAGTGTGGCAGTTGGAAAGGAAAGGTCGATTGCAGTGTGCTGGCAGCAGAGCCAAGTCCTGCATGAGCTCTCAATTTTAGCCTCAGGGCAGCCCCAGTCACCTACAGCTTGAGAGACTTTGGGAGAGTGTATCACCAGCAGCTATGGCAGTTTCCAAAATTATTAACCCATAAATGCCAAAGACAAAGTGAGAGGTCATTGTGGACTTTGGGAATAGGGGGATTGAGAGTGTGGTCCAATCAGTCTCTGCCCCTAGAGGGAAAAGCAGCTGAGGTGCAGCAGCTGTCACCATATGGCTTCTTCAGAGCTCCTGGCCTGCAAATTTAAGGGGGACCAAAAGACTATTCTGAGGGGTAATCACTCTTGCTTTAACCTGATTGGATATGGATTACTGCCTAGGGTAGAGGTCCTGGCATGCATGACCAGGTGCCAGAGTCAGTGCAGGCTTCAGAGATGTCACCCAATGAATATCTCTGGCAGTTGAGAAAACCCCAGTGGATTGGGACAAAGCTCTACTCTATGGAAGCAGAGTTCTACTGTGGCAAAAAGCTCAAAAGTCAAGTAATGGAGTGGCAACATGAGCAAGCAAAGGAAGCAAAGCAAGCACAGCAGTAAAACCTTAGATTACTATTTTTGGGAAAAAATGATCAATGCATGGAACAGGAGGAAGACAATGAAGTGAGAACTCCTGTACCAAAAGATTCCAAGAAAAATATGAAAAGGTTACAGGCCATAGAGGAGCTCAAGAAGGATTATAAAAATCAAGTAAGAGAAGTAGAGGAAAAGTTGGAAAGAGAAATGAAAATGATGCAAGAAAATCATTAAAAGAGAGTCAACAAACTGATTGAAGAAAATAACACCTTAAAAATAGACTAACTCAGATGGCAAAAGAGGCTCAAAAAGCCAATGAGGACAAGAATGCCTTAAAAAGCCAAATTTGCCAGATAGAAAAAGAATCTCAAAACCTCACTGAAGAGAATCATTCCTTCAGAATTAGATTGGAGCAAATGACTTTATGAGAAACCAAGATACTATTAAACAGATGCAAACAAGTGGAAAAAAATAGAAAACAATGTGAAATATCTCACTGGGGAAACCACTGACCTGGAAAATAGATCCAGGACAGATAATTTAAAAATTACTTGACTACCTGAAAGCCATGATGAACAAAAGAACCAAGAAATCATCCTTCAAAAGATTCTCAAGGAAAATTGTCCTGCTATTTTAGAACCAGAGGGCAAAATGGAGGTTGAAAGAATACATCAATCACCTCCTGAAAAAGATCCCAAAAAGAAAACTCCTAGGAATATTATAGCTAGGTTCCAGAGTTCCCAGATCAAGGAAAAATATTGCAATCAGCCAAGAAGAAACAATATGAATACTGTGGAAACACAATCAGGATACAATCAGGATCTGGTACCTTCTACACTGAGGAATCAAAGGGCTTGGAATATGATATCCCGGAGGCCAAAGGAGCTGGGATTGAAACCAAGAATCACCTATTAAGCAAAACTGAGAATCATGTTTTATTGGACAATATGATCATTCAATGAAATAGAGGACTTTCAAGCATTCTTGATGAAAAAAACAGAGTTGAATAGAAAATTTGACATTCAGATACAAGAAGCAACAGGAGCATGAGAAAGTATACAGGGAAAAGAAATCATAAGGAACTTATCAAAGTTGAACTATCTTATGAAACTTTTCAGAGTATGAGAATAGTTGAAGGGAATAGAAATGCATGTATGTATGTGTGTATGTATGTATATATATGTATATCTACACATACATATATGTCTATGTAGGAGGGGGGAATATGGGCTTATGAATACATATGTGAGTGTGTGTATTTATGGGTACAGGAATACGTAGACAGAGGGCACAGTACCAATTAAATAGGAAGGGATGATAGTTAAAAGGTGAAATTGAAAGGTGAGAGAGGAATATAATGAGAGGAGATGGGGAGAGACAGAATGGAATAAATTATCTCATATAGAAGAGGCAAGGGAAAACTGTTACAATGGAGGGGAAGAACAGAAAGGCAAAAGGGAATGGGTCAATATTACTCTCATTGAAATTTGGCTTAGGGAGGGAATGACGTCCACACTAAATAGGTATCTTGTCCTACAGGAGAGTAGGAGGGAAGGGTATGAGAGGGGAAATTATGGAGGGGGTGCAGGTTGGGGGTAGGAAAGTTAGAAGCACACACTTTTGAAAAGGGACAGGATCAAAGTAGAGAATAGAACAACTGGAGGTGGGATCAGATGGAGGGAAATATAGTCAGTCTTTCACAACATATACACTATGGAAATGTTTTGCATGCTACACATGTGCAACCTATACTGAATTGCTTATCTTCCCAGTAAAGGCAACAAGGGAAGAAAGGAAAGAATCTGGAACTCAACTTTTAAAATCAAATGTGATATATATATATATAAATATATAAGTTTTTTTACATGCAACTGGGAAATAAGATATACAGGGACTGGGGTATAGAGATCCATCTTGCCTTACTGGAAAGTTGGAGGAGGAGGGGGGAAGATATAGGAGAGTGCAGATTGGGGGAGGGTATGTACAGTGGAATTGCTGTTTTGGGGTGGTGGTTAGGGGAAATATGGGGAGAAAATTTTTAACTCAAAATCTTATGGAAATGAATGGTATGAACTAAAATAAACATAAAATTTAATTTTAAAAAAGGTTTATTAAATTTAATTGGATTACTGTCATGTGGGAAAAAAAATAAATTTGTTCTTGGGAAACTAAGAAGAGCCCAGCTGTGATTTTATGTATAACTGAAAGCTTTTTGTACTATTTTAAAAAACAATACAAAACAAAACAAAACAAAAGACATCTCGTATCTTCAGAGATAGAGGTTATGTGTCCATTTATGTTTAGCTGGTTCAGAAGAAAAGGCCCTATTTAAACAATGTGCCTTCTTTAATTTTTCTAGGTTAATAGGGTAAAGACTTAGAGTTGAAGGGGCCTTAGAGGTCCTATTTCTCAACCTACTGATTTTCTACATGAAGAAATTGAGACCAGAGAGTGTAAGTGCTTTACCCAAGACCACAGATGTGGCGAGTAGCAGGTCTGGGATTTCCACGAAGAATCTCGGACTCCAAATTCAGCATTCTTTCCACTGCCCTTCATTGGTTTGCCCCCATTTCGGTTGTGAGTATTTGGAAAGAAAAGAAGCACATAGCAGAGCAGGATATTGACTCAAATAACAGTAATGTAACCCCAGTTTTTGATTATGTTCTCCTGTACTTAACTATTTACAAATATTTGATATTTTGTATTGTATTTAACATTTGTTATAACGTATTCACATGCTATGAAGTTATGAAGAGCTAGATAATATGAGTACACATGCAAATCAATATACCTTTGGGGTGAGGGGTAACCATCTGCAGGCCTCAAACCAGGTTTTGTAGATAACCAATTTAAGAGAAAAACAAGTAAGGCTACTTGTGAATTCATGAACATCATCAATTTCGCTAAGGAAAACCATTCAAGTGTTTCTGCCTATGGAGTTAATAGTCTACGCTAAGCTCATCTCTCCTTAGCTCCTGCAGAGTCAGTCTCAAGAGTTATTTGGCTATTTTATTCACAGAGGAAATCTCCATGGATCATGTAAAGATGGAGTTGTTGTACTTCCTGGGATTCTGCACAAAATCTACTGCATAGACAAAGATATGCCATGGTGAAAAAAGCGGGCTACAAATGCAAGTTCTACATGACCACACTGGGTACCCCTTCTCTAGGAACATGTAACTGAGAGTAAACACAACTGGTAACATGCAGATAGAATGTTATAGACTGCATTTGGACTTACTCTTCAACCTTAAATAAAAGGAGAATAGTTTGGTTTATATATACCAGTATTCCAGCATTCAGATATAGCTTTATTGACCCTTTTTCCTCCCACGGACTAAAGGATCTGAAATGCATGTGCACACACATGCATGTAAACATGGGTGTGTGGGTGCACATACACATGCACATGCACATACCAATGCACACACATACATATATGCACGTGTATGTATGTGTATGTGCGTACACATGCACATGTGTGTATGTCAGTCTACAAACATAGCTATTTCTCTTTATATAATGTATGTATTACGTGCAAAATATACATAAGCACTATTATGATACATAATAGAATATAAAACCATGTTATATATGTATAAATATATATGTAATTATATAAAATGTTATATATTAAGAGGAAATAGATATATTGATATATTAATAAACACACATACATGGGTATGTATATCCATATATACATATATGGATTGAAACATAGAAGGAAACCAGAGAGTTACATGGAAATAAGACTTACAACCCCTTCTGTCCCTGAGAAGGGACTGAGAGAGGTGGGGAAAGTTGGGAGGAAAGCAAGAGTGGCATGCTAGAGGCATGGGAGTTGGAATGTCTTTCCTTAACATTTAAATTATTGATATTTTAAATTTAATATATTTTTCTAAAGTCCCAATTTTTTCCCATTTACTATCAATTTTATACAATGTTATACAATTAATATGAAGCTGCTATTTGGTAGGAGTCAAAATAAAGTGAATAAAATATCTGAAGATAGAAAACAAGAATCATAGATTGTACCTTTTTGTATTCATCGGGTTTTCAGTTCCAATCAACCCTTCACTTCTGACTTTGAATCAACATTGTCATTCTTTCATATTCATGGTACTCTGGAAATAGCATGTACTAAGATATTACATTGCTCTTCAAAGACTCAACCAGCCTTCACACCTGCATTCTTGGCACTCATTCCCAACTCACCATCTGCTCACCACTCTCAGTCAGGCTAATTAATTATACACTAGTTTTATTTCCACTGACTGGTTCCCATAAAAACTATAGTGGGTATTCTGGTGCACTCAGGTCAGTTGTGCATACATACATATTTGTGTCTATATAGGAAGGTATATGGACATATGAATACATATATGAATGTGTGTATATATGTTTATAGGTATACATAAACAGAGGGCACAGAATCAATTTAATAGGAACGGATGATACTTAAAAGGTGAAATTAAGAGGTGAGAGAGGAATATAATGAGAGGAGATGGGGAGAGACAGAATGGAGTAAATTATATCATATAGAAGAGGCAAGGGAAAAATGTTACAATGGAGGGGAAGAACAGGAAGGTAAAAAGTAATGGGTCAACCTTACTCTAATTGAATTAGGTTTAGGGAGGGAATGACATACACACTAAATAGGGTATCTCACCCTACAGGAGAGTAGGAGGGTAGGGGATGAGAGGGGGGTTGATGGAGGTGAGGGCAGGCTGGAAGGTAGGGAAGTTGGAAGTACCCACTTTTGAAAAAGGACAGGGTCAAAGTAGAGAATAGAACAAGTGGAAGTTGGTATAGGATGAAGGGAAATATAGTCATTCTTTCACAATATATCCACTATGAAAATATTTTGCATAGCTATACATGTACAACCTATATTGAATTGCTTATCTTCCCAATAAGTGTGGGTGATGAGGGAGGAAGGGAAAGAATCTGGAATTCAAATTTTTAAAATCAAATGTTTAAAGATATATTTATTATTATTACATTATTATTTTACATGTAACTGGGAAATGAAATATACAGGCACTCGGGCATAGAGATCCACTGTGCCCTACTGGAAAGTCAGAGGGAGGATGGAGGGAAATATGGGAGAGAGCAGATTGAGAGAGGGGATATTCAGTGGGATCATGGGTAGGGAAAAATGGGGAGAAAATTTGTATTTCAAAATCTTGTGGAAATGAATGATGTAAATTTAAAAAGAGAGAAAATTAAATAAAAACACACAAAAAAAAGAAAGTCCCAAAAAACAAAAAAGTCTGTTTTGGAGGCAGAAACTTACAGAAACTTGCTACTCTTAAGGGTAATGCTAATATAAAGTGCACTAATTTTCATCACAGGGAATCTCAAAGGGAGATTCAGGGCACAGAACAAAGCAAATCATGAGATGTCAAGTATGGCAAATTGTCTCAGACCCTTTGTTTAATTTACATTTTATTCATTTTCAGTTTCTGAGAACTCTTCCTGACCCAGCACTACATCTCTTCATTTGATCTCTAAAATGAATTAATTGTTGTTACTCACATATCTGTAATGATTACTGACTTTTGACTATGCATAATTCATTGAGTGCTTTGGATGCCTCTTCAAGTTGGGACCCTCCAACTCTGATGGTCTTTCTTCATCAGTGTGGAAAAAGCTCAGCCCAAACTTCTGGTAAATATCCAGTCCATTCGTATTTTCTATGGAATTTTTGGAATCTCACAGTAAGTTTTTAAAATGTCACATTTTAGCTTTTTCTGATAGGATTTCACTGCCTTTCAAAGCATGAGGCTTTTACCTCTTGACCTATAGGATATTCTATACTATAATTCATGTCCTTCAGTGCAGTAAGGATAGGAGAAAGGAGCAGCAGAGGCCTGAGACCATCGGAGACTCTCTAGTGGTTTGAAATCACAGGGTTATACTGTGTTTTGTGAAGTTTGAAAATTTGACCTTCTGGTTTGGTTATGAAAATACTTCAAAGAGTAAAACTGTGTAGAATTGAGTAGAAAAAGGCATATAGTTCTAAGGCTGAAAGAGATGTCAGAGGCCATCAAGTTCAATGCCCTAATTTTATGGACGAGGAAGCTGAATCTCAGGAAAGTGAAAGTCACATAGGTAGTAAGCATCAGACGTAATATTTGAACTCAGAACCTCTGCCTCCATAGAAATACTCTCTTGACTATAATGTGAATGGAGAGGAAACAACTGATCTGCTTTTTATCTTGATGTAAATATAAAAAATCACCCTTTGATTGCTTCCATTATGGTAATTGTGCTGGATGCAGTGGTATTCACATGAGCAAAATGCTAATTCCCCAAGACCTATCCAATCATTCAAACAAACAAGCATTTAATAAGCATATACTATTCCCAAGGTCGTGTGTTTGGTGCCAGGAATATGAAGACAAATAAATAATGAGAGAGAGAAAAGAAAGAAAAGGAAGGAAGGAAGGAAGGAAGGAAGGAAGGAAGGAAGGAAGGGAGGAAGGAAGGAAGGAAGGAAGGAAGGAAGGAAGGAAGGAAGGAAGGAAAGAAAAAAGGAAGGAAGGAAGGAAGGAAAGAAAGAAAGAAAGAAAGAAAGAAAGAAAGAAAGAAAGAAAGAAAGAAAGAAAGAAAGAAAGAAAGAAAGAAAGAAAGAAAGAAGGAAGGAAGGAAGGAAGGAAGGAAGGAAGGAAGGAAGGAAGGAAGGAAAGAAGGAAGGAACGAAGGAAGAGAAAGAAAGAGAATCTCTGCCCTGGAGATTCTAGCATCCATCTTAATATCAAAAGGCAGCACTGTATAGTGAAAATTATGGGGAGATCTGAGTTTGACCCGTTACTAACACTAATGAACTGTGTGACTACTAGCAAGTGGATTAGCTCCGCTGACCCTGATTTTTCCTTATCTGTAAAATCATGATGATATCTGAAGTTGTCTCACAGGTTTGTTGTAAGGGTCTAGTGGGTCAATACATTGCTTTCCAAACTTCAGAGTTCTATGTAAATACTAGTTATCATTATTGCAGTTATAATTAAGTTGCTTGCTCATGAGGTGACAGCTGAAACTTCATTAGGCCAAAAACCACTTTCAGGATTGTGTTATTAGTGCAGCCCCAAAATAATAGGGTAAGGACCATGGAATACCTGCGTCAATGTGGTTGATTACTCAGCTGTCTTGGAAACACAGACTTATTCCAGGGTAGGGGCGTTTATGGTCAAGCCCCAATAACTCTGTTTCTTAGTCCTTTCCTGGTAGTGGGTGGTATCAGTGAGTAATTGGATCTGATGAAACATGCTGATTCTAACCCAATTTTTTCCTCAAAAAAAAAACCACCCTTGGAGGCGTTTTGTGCTATAAGATGAGAAGTAATTGAAAAATACTTAATATCTTTCCAGAGTGAATTGTGCAAGCAGAGGAAGCATTGCTAAAAGGAACAGCAGTTTGAGAAATGAGTCAAACAAATGCACTATTAGAAGTATGCAATTAAAATAAATTAAAATGGTGAATGAATGAGGGCTAGTTTATTTCTGACAATTCAGTCTACTAACATCCATATAGTGGGACCCATAAAAAAGGATAAATGGGTTTTCTTTTTATTTTATTAAATCTATAAGTCATCAGAAAACACACAGACCTGTGCTGCTTTACTGATATCCTTTCCTCCATTAGAACTGGTAAGAAAAATGAGTCAGAAAGGTTTCCTATCTAAATATGAATTATATCATATTGAATGTTTCCCTGCCACACAAGGTTATGAACTATTTACTTGGACATGAATTCCCTCCCTATCCACCCAGTGGACCCTTAGATTGCTGGAAATTAGACTATTTAGGCCTTTTAAATGGTGTTTCCTATCTGAAAATACTAAATCTAGAATTCAACAAGGCATGTGTGATTTTATAAGAAATAGAAGGGGTATTTTGTATTTTTTAAACAATGATTACTAGTTTGAACCCATGTATGACTTCATGGTTAAGAAATGCAACTGGATCCCATAGTGTTGGAGATTTTATTTTCCCAGCCACTAGACAAAATTTCATTGAGATGTGTAAAGCTACTGCTGAAAAGTGCTGATATTCTATGTAGTGTGAATTGCAATTTAAGGAGCAACTAGTGCCGCCTGGTTTTAATCATTGAGTGTGAATTATTGATATCTCCAGATCAATGAAATTGTTCCCTTTTATCTCTTCTTCCCTTTTGGGCTGTCTGCTTTCAAAGAATGAAAAACACCCGTTGTGGATCACTACTTCCTTCTGACCTCCATGAAAACTGGCATTTCCTACTATTTTCGATCCACTAATTTCAGAAATACTCTCATTTATGATTTGTACTTATTTTTCATCAATAACAAACCACTTTGTTATAGGATACTCTTTCCTAAGAATTACTTCAGGTTTCAAAAACTAGAATAAATTGCCTGTGTATCAGATTTTTTCCTGATTCCAACCTGTTGTTTTTTTTTTATTCCTTTAAACGTTCAGTCTCAGGTGTTAATGCCTTCTTTCTCTTCTTCATTCCTCATCTTTCACTTCTTTGCCTTGTTTCCTTGCCCTGCCTTACTTCATTTAGGTGTGACTGGTATCCAGTTACAGATGTAGTCTTTTATTTTGTTAAAGACTACATCTAATCTTATTTCTCTAAAATATTTGTAGCTGATACTGTTCTTTGAATTTCCTTGTGTCCATTTGTTCATGATTTGAGACTATAGGACCACAGACCAAAGCAAGAACTTTTTCAATAGAGGACAAACATCCCCCCACCTGCCCACTCCCCTGTCCATTGTTAGTTTGCTCTCTAACTGGAGTTCAAGTAGTGAGCCATTCATATATTTCATAAATGCACTTTCAAGGTCAGTATTATTAGAAGCTTGGGTCTTTAAATTTATCAAAACAACACATGAATCTACCAATGCCTAGTTGAAATAACAAAACAAAAGGCATCTAATGTTAGCTCCCTCTCTCCTACACTCCGTATCTCAAAATACTTTTTGGTAAACTGCTCTTTATTTTCTTCTGCTTTGTCCAATCTCCAATGAATAAGTAGTTTTTTTTTTCTTTTCATGGATAATGTCTTCACCTGTTAATTAAACTTCCCACTTTTTGAGGACTTTCCTTCCTTCCTTCCTTCCTTCCTTCCTTCTTTCCTTCCTTCCTTCCTTCCTTCCTCAATCTCTTTTTATGCATTAATTATTCTCTTTCATATATAAAGAAGCCCCAATCTTCTTTTAAAAAATTTAAAAAAAGTATTTCTTATAACCTTGAATTCCCTCAAGCTATTGCCCCATATCTTTTCTCCTTTTTAGTATTTCGCTGCTAGAAAAAATAACCTAAACTTGTTTCCATTTTCGTTTACTGATAACCTTTTAACTCTCTTTTTTTGGCAGTTTGACCAACAAACTCACCCCTGAGCTACAACTTTTCTTAACAAGTAGCATTAAGCCCATAGATCATAAATCTAATATAATTTTCTCAATTCTCAATGTATTTGACCTCTGAAGTATATGGCACTGTAAACCAGTGGGTCAAATTCAAATAGAACCCAGGGTCACAAATCCATGCATAAGGATCCTTTTGAGTCACATATGGACAGTTTTAGAATGTATTGTTAACTATGTTTTATTGTGTTTTTTGTCCTGTTAAATACTTTCCAATTACATTTCAATCAGATTGAGGTTACACTTGGGAGTATTGAAAGTTGCATGTGGCTGATGGGTTGCCTGTTTAACACCTGTGACCTAGATTGTTGCTCCTGGAAACTTTTGTTTTAGTTTCCATGATAGAATTCTCTTGGTCATCCTTCTGCCTATTTATTCCTTCTTGGTATCATTTTCTGTATCCTTCTTCTTCCCCTTCCTTTCCTTTTACTCAACTCAGTGTGTCTATCATGTAAGAAGCTAGCCTGGGCTTCCTTCTGTTATCACCTTTCTCTGTCTTTATCTCTCTGTGTCTGTGTGTGTGTTTGTGTATATGTGTGTGTGTGTGTGTGTGTGTGTGTGTGTGCGTGATTGGGAAAGGCTCTTCCCCTTGGAGATCTCCACTACACTTATGATTTTAAGTATCATCTCTATATGTATAACTCAAAATCAATGCACCCAGACGTAATCTCTTTCATGAACTCCAGCAACACATTACCAACTGACTTCTGTACATCTTTACCCTAATGTGTGATAAGTATCAATAAAATATAAAAAAGATATCCTAAAAATCAAAATAGAAACATAAAATTGAAATAAATGAAAAAAAACAGTTGAACTATGAAATAAACCTAGAAGCTAGTTTTATGGGGAAGAAAACCTCAAAAAATAGACAAGCCATTGGTTAATTTGTTTAATAAGAGAAAGAAGAAAACCTAATTCCCAGTATCAAAATGAAAAGATTAAATGTACCACCATTGAAGATGAAATGAAATAAATGATTAGGAAGTCTTTTACCCAATTAAATGCCAATAAACTGATAATATAAATAAAACAGATGAATATTTGCACAAATATGAAATGCTCAGATTAACAGGAGAGAAAATAAAATACTCAAATAAGCTTATTTCAGAAAAAGAAACTGAATAGGCCACAAAAGAGCTCCCAAAGTCAAAACTCCCTATGACTAGATGATTTTACAAGTGAATTCAAACATATTTTAAGAACAATTCAACACAATACATATGAACTATTTGAAAAAAAGGGGGGGGGGATTCGAAAAAATTCCTCTATGACAAAATTATGGTTTTGATACCTAAACCAAGGAGGGTGAAAACAGAAGGAAAATTACAGAACAATTCCCTAATGAATATTGATGCAAAAATCTTGAATAAAATACTAACAAGGATATTACAAAAGTATATCACAAAAATTATATAACCAGGTGAGATTTATCCAGGAATGCAGACTGGCTAAATATTAGGAAAACTATAATCATCATTGAATATATCAATAACCTAAATTACAAATATCAAATAATTGTATTAATAGTGCAGGAAAAAAAGCTTTCGATGAAAAATAACACCAATTCCTTTTCAAAACACTAGAAATCATAAGAATAAATGGAGCCTTTCTTAAAGTAATTACTTCTATTTATGTAAAACCAAGAGTAATGCATTATCTGTAATGTGGATGAAATATAAGCCTTCCCAATAAGGTCAGAAGTGAAGAAAGGATGTCCATTATTACCACTATCCTTCCCTATTGCTCTAGCAATGGTAACTATAGCAAAAAGATAAGAAAAATAAATTGAAAGAAGAATAAGGAATGACGAAGTCAAACTTTTACTCTTTACAAATGATATTATGGTGTATATAGAGAGAACTCTAGAGAATCAACTAAAAAGACTCTTGAAACAACTAACTACTTTAGCAAAGTTGCAGGATACAAAATTTGCTCACATAAATTATTAGCATTTATAAATATTAGCAACAAAACTCGGCAGGAAGAGATAGAAAAAAGAAACCCCCATTTAAAATAGCTGCAGAAAGTATAAAATACTTGACAGTCTGCCTGCCAAGACAAATCTAGGAATTATATGAACACAATAGTTTTTTTTAATCTATTTGCACCAATAAAGACATGTAAACAATTGGAGAAATATCAATTGCTCATGGGCAGGCCAAGTGATTTTTTTAAAAAAATGACAACTCTATCTAAATTATCTTATTTGATGTCATGCCAATCAGCCTACCAAAGAATTATTTTATAGAGCTATTAAAAAAACACAATTCATTTGTAAAATAAAGAAAAAATATGAAGTCAACCAATGAAAAAAAAATGTGAAGGATGGCATACTAGCAGCGCCAGATTTCAAACTATATTAAAAAGTGATAATCATGGAAACAATTTATTTCTGGTTCAGAAATAGAACTATGAATCAGTGCGGTATGTTAAGCACATAATACACTGTAGTAAGTGATTATAGTAATCTAGTGTTGGATAAATGTGAGCTTTTAGAGCAAGAGCTTATCATTTGACAAAAATTGCTGGAAAAACTGTAAAAATGGTTTGGGAGAAATGAGGAATAGACTAGTGTATGCCAATGTAAGACCAAAGTGCATACATGATATTGACACAAATAGAGAGACCATAAACAAATAAGGGGAATGTGAGAAAATGTATCTGTCCAGTTCATAGAAAAGGGAAGAGTTTGTGACCAAGTAAGAAATAGAGAGGATCACAAGAAGTAAAATTAATATTTTTTCCTGTACTTTCTCTCCATTTTATCAGTTTTCTCTTGCATCTCTTATATCAGATAATTTACCCTATTCTATTTCTCTTTCTCCTTCTCTCATTATATTCCTCTCTCACCTCTTAATTTCATTTTTTAGATATCATTCCTTCTTATTCAAATGATCCTGTGCCCTCTGTCTATGAATGCATGTACACATGCATACACACAATCACATATTATTATATATACATATATGTGTGTGTATATATGTGTGTGTGTTCCCTTCAACTATCCTCATACTAAGAAAAGTCTCATGAGTTACAATTATCATTTTTACATGTAAGAATGTAAATAGTTCAACTTAAATAAGTTTATTTTTTTCTGTTTACCTTCTCATACTTCTCTTGCTTCTTGTATTTGAAAGTCAAATTTTCTATTCAGCTCTGTTCTTTGTATCAAGAATACTTGAAAGTCCTCTACTTCATTGAATATCCATATTTTCCCCTGAAGCATTATACTCTGTTTTTCTGGGTAGGTGATTCTTGGTTTTAATCCTAGCTTCTCTGACCTCTGGAATTTCACATTCCAAGCCTCTGATTTGTTAATGTAGAAGCTGCTAGATCTTGTGTTATCCTGATAGTGTTTCCACAATACTAAAATTGTTTCTTCCTGACAGCTTGTAATATTTTCTCCTTGATCTGATCTCTAGAATCTGGCTATGATATTCCTAGGAGTTTTCTTCTGGGGATCTTTTTCAAGAGGCATTTGGTGAATTCTTTTGATTTATATTTTGTCCTCTGGTTCTAGAACATAAGAACAATTTTCCTTAAGAATTTCTTGAAGTATGATTTCTAGGCTCTTTTTTTGATCATGGCTTTCAGGTAGTCCAATGATTTTTAAATTGTCTCTCCTAGATCTATTTTCCAAGTCAGTGGATTTTCCAATGAAATATTTTACATTGTCTTCTATTTTTTTTATTTGTTTGAATCTGTTTAAACGTATCTTGATTTCTCATAAAGTCATTAGCTTCCAATTGCTCCAATCTAATTTGAAGGAATTATTCTCTTCAGTGAGTTTTTGAAATTCCTTTTCCATCTGGCAAATTCACCACTTTAAAGCATTCTCCTCATTGGCTTTTTGAGAGTCTTTTGTCATTTCAGTTAGTCTATTTTTTAAAGTGTGATTTTCTTCTGTATTTTTTTGGGTCTCCTTTAGCAGGCTGTTGACTTGCTTTTCATGATTTTCTTGCATCATTCTCATTTCTCTTCCCAATATTTCCTCTACATCTTTTACTTGATTTTCAAAACCCTTCTTGACCTCCTCCATGTCCTATAACCAATTCATATTTTTCTTGGAAGATTTTGATGCAGGAGTTTTGACTTTGTTGACTTCTTCTGGTTCCATATTTTGATCCTTTTTGTCCCCCCCAAAAAAAGGATTTTATGGTCTGATTGTGCTTCCTCTGCTTATTCATCTTGCCAGCCAATTACTTGACTTTTGAGCTCTTTGCCATGGTAGAACTCTGCTTCCAGAGTGGAGAGAGCTGTGTCCCAAACCACCCTCCCTTCAGCCACCACAACCTCTTGCACACTGGCATTTGTCACCCCAGGAGTACCACCCAAGACTGCAACCCAGATCCAAGCAGGTCAAAGCAAGATTGATCATCCTCTGAATGTTTGTTTGGTCCCCCTACAATCTGTAGGTCAGGAGCTCTGGAGGCAGCCAAGGATGCCACTGTGCCTCCACCACCTCTCGCCCTGAGGGCAGAGGCTGGATCATATTCTTCAGTCACCAAATTCCAACAGAGTTCCCCACTGACCTTTTACTTTCTCTTTGGCATTTATGCGTTGAGAAGTCTGGAAACCACCAGAGCTGCTGGTGATTCACTCTCCTGAAGTCTGCTGTGGCTACTCTATGCTACTGGTCAGGGCCACCTGGGTCTGGGCCCATGGGCTCATGTGGGACCCAGCTTGGTGCAATTGATCCTTCCTATCAGCCTTCCAGGCTGCCTTCAGCATGACACTTTTTTCTCTCTGTCACTGTGAGTTCTGTAGCTCTAAAATTTGTTTAGAGTCATATTTTACAGGTATTGGAGGTAGTTGGTGTGGGAGCTCATGCAAGTTCCTACTTCTGCTCTGCCATCTTTGCTCCATCCCAAATAATTTCAAATACATGAAATTAGAAAATTTTGTACAAACCAAGGTAGACAAAATTAGAAGTAAAGCAAAAAACTGGGAAATGAATTTTAACAGCAAGTTTCATTTATGACAGTCTCATTTCTCATATATAAAAAGTAACAGAGCCAAATTTATAAAAATAAGTGTAATTTTCCAGTTGATAAATGGTCCATGGATATGAACAGGCAGTTTCAAGAAGAAATGAAAGTTATCCATAGTCATGTAAAAATACTCAAAAATTGCTAGTGGTTAAAAACATGCAAATTAGAACAAATATGAAGTTTCACCTCATATATATCATGACAGAAAAGGAAAACATCAAATACTAGAAGAGATATGGAAGAATAGGCATACTAAAGGTTTGTTGGTGGAGTTGTGAACTTGCTCAACCATTCTGTAGAACAATTTAGAACTATGTCCAAAGGGCTATAAAACTGTATACCCTTTTGCCCAGCAATACCACTACTAGGTCTGTATTGCAAAGAAAGCAAAAGAAAAGGAAAAGGACTTTTATGTACAAAATTGTTAATAGTAACTTTTTTTGGTGGTTGTAAAGAATTACATATCTAAAAGGTGCCCTTCATTTGAAAAAAAAAAAATACTGAACCAGACATATATGAATGTGCTGTGATATTATTTAGTTACAAGAAATGATAAAAGCAATGATTTCAGAAAAAAAGCCTAAGATTTATATGAAGTGGTGCAAAGTGAAATGAGCAAAAGCAAAGGAATATCATACTCAGTAATAGCAATATTGTGCTGATAATCAACTGTGAAATACTTTTATACTCTAATCAATATGATGATCCAATATAATTCCAAAGGACTTCTAAAAACAAATACTTCTATACATCCAGAGAGAGAACTTATAATCTCTGAGTGTAGATTAAAGCCTACTTTCTTCATTTTCTTTTCTTTTTTTGGCAACATGGTTAATACAGAAATTATTTTTTCATGCCTAAAATTTATATAATGCTGCTTTTTCTTTCTCAATTGCTGATAGAGGGGTGAGAGGAAAGGGAAGATTTAGAATATCATTTTTTAATATTGGATGTTAAAATAAAATATATTTGTTTTTAAAAATAAGTTGTCAATTTAGACTGAGTTTCTTATGGGCAGGGACAAGGTTTTTGCTTTTTTGTTTGTTTTTGCCTTTTATTATATTTTATCTCCACACTATTTAACATTTTCAGCAATGACTGAGATAAAGATATAAATAACACAAATAAAATCTGCAAATCACTGAAAACTAAAAAAGATTTCATATTGATTGACAGAATTAGAATGAAAAAATTGTTGACAGATTAAAGAATTGGTGGAAATCTATTAACATAAAATTCAGTAGAGATAAATGCAAAGATTTATATTATTTTCAAAAATCAACTTCATGGATTATGAATTGGGGAAAGAATATTGAGACAGCAGCTATAAAATCTGTGATTTTCATGAATTCAGTGTCAATTAACAATGGGAAATAGTACCCAAAAATGTCTAATGATATTTTTGACTACATTAAGACAGGCATACCTTTTAAGAAGCATAAGCTTATTTCATGCTGTACATTTTATTCTGCATTAGATAGACCACTCTTGGAATATTGTATTGTTTTCTGGGAATCACAGTTCATATAGGACATTGATAACATGAAGAATAGGCAGAGGAAGGCAACCAGGATGTTGATGGGCCTCTAGTTAATGTCATGAATAGTTAAAGGAACTGAGGAAATTTAGTATAGAAAGAAAAAATATTTCAGAGGGTAGATGTTTTCAAATATTTGGAAAACTGTCAAGTGGAAAAAGATTTAATCTTCTGAGATACCAATGAGAAAGCTAGAGGAATGGTGGGAAATTTTAATAAGTACTTCTTAAAACTTAAAACAATTGAAGAGTTCTAGCTCACATTCTGTTATTCAGTGATTTGTCTAGATTCACATAGTTAGCAGGTTAGCAAGTTGCATGGACAGACTTGATATCAGATCTTTTATCCCTAAATCAAAAGATAACACTTGGCTACCCACATACTTGAATATCATCACATTTCCTTGACAATGCCAGCCACATATGAAGTTGTTTTCTCTTGTTGTATACCATCTGTACCACTTATTATTCACTTAAATAACCTTGAATCATTAATTTTATTCACGATTATTTATGTCAATTCTCTAAAAGTACATGGTAAGCTCCAGAGGGCAGGATCCATATTTTCTTTGTGTACAAGATACTGCGCAAGACAGTAGATATTGACATAGTAGTGCTTAGAGAGGTATTAA
>NW_027185761.1:29032406-29039619 GCF_028583685.1 Petaurus breviceps papuanus | reverse complement strand
CCCACCTTTCTCTCTCACTCCCCCCCTCTCTCTCATTATATATACGTATATATATATATATATATAATTTTTTCTTTTGTATGATCCCTTCATTCTCAAACTTCATCACGCGGCCCTCTTAGGGTATGGATGTGAAAATGTGGAAGTATTTTTTGCAGCAATCAAAAGAGCACCTGTCTTTTCTTTCTTTAACTATGTGAAGGTTTATTGGAAGTTAATACCTTTTGCTTCCTCTCTCACCCAAACACCTTCCCTACCTTCCTCAGATTACTCAGTTTTCATCAGTACCCTACATACCTCTCAGCTAAGGGTCACATTTCCCTTAATAAAGCATCAACCCCTTGAAGCAGGATGGGAATTATTTTATTTGTAACTTTTCATCCCCCAGCATCTGGTATGTTACTTTAAAAAAATGTTTGCAGAATTGAATTGAACTGAAACATCTAGTGGCGTTATGTAGGAACATAACTGTCCTTTGTATTTTTTTTTTTAATACATAGCCTTCTGGACATAAAGGTGAAATTTTGGTATGCCAAGTGTGACATGATTAATTCAGTGCAGTCATCAACTGTTGCTGTGTATGTTTTTTTTTTCCCTCAGAGAATTCCCCTTGATATATATTTATTATAACTAATCATCTTGAGTCCAATGTTAGAAAGTATTCTAAGACACTAATCCTTATCTAAGGCATTCAAATCTTCTAACGGCAAACATGAAGACAAATACCCTTGCAGAGACAAATGGTTATAGTAAGATAGTAGCAGAAAATATCTAGTTGGACTTATTTTCTATATATCTACCTAGAAAGAAAAAAAATCAACATAGTATGTATAAAAAGTGATCTAATATCTTTTCAGGAGTTTGGGGGCTTGGAGTGAGGAAGGAATACAGTGTGAATTTTGCCAAAAAGATGTCCGAATAATTTTTAGAAATGTCAAGCTGGTTCTGTGTGCCATGAAGTTGAACCAAAAGCTGATAATGGACCCAGCAATCATTTTCCAATTTGAACCAACAAAGGCTGATGTCAAAGGAGAACATACAAAGCTCAAGTGATACTGGATTACAGAAAGGAAGGAAACAAGATTTTCTGAACACGTACTATGTGCCAGGTTCTATGCTAAGCACTTTATAAATATTATCTCATATTTTGATCCTCATAACAACCCCGGGAAATAGGTTCTGTTACTATCCCCATTTTACAGTTGAGAACACTGAGGAAGCAAAGGTTAAGTGACTTTTCCAGGGTGACTCAGTTAGTATGCATCTGACTCACTGTCTGACTCCAGGCTCATTGCAGTACTACACCAGCCACATTTTTTTCAAAGTGGGGAAAAAGTAAGATGATGAACTGTACCAAAGGAAGCATAAGCATATTTTGAACAACCACCATCTTAACGTGATTTTTGTAGCCCAACTCCTGGCATCATATTCATCTCCCAGAATTGAGGAACTCAAGGAACATTAGAGAAATTTATGAATTTTATTCTTTTTAGCCACCCTGAATTCTCACAGCCATTACTTCTAGAAAAACTCTTTAGTTTTCATGGAAATGCAGTCACTGGTCAGGAAAGATCCAAATTCCAGTTGGGAAACCAGTTTCAAAGTTGATGAACTCAGAAGAGGGAGTTAGGGGATGTTTTCTGGGGCTTGTAAGGGAGTCTCATGAGAAAATCCTATTATGTCTTAATGGAATTGGTGCATGTCTCTCCCACACAACCTGCTGAAAATTTGCCCCTGAGACTGTAGTGATTAAAATGAGTGATGAACAGGGATTCTAGGTTTCTTCTGTTTGATTTGCCTCTTGTGTGCCCGAAAACACCTGCTGAGATCAGCTCTGGCTTCCCATGGGGTATTATCAAACAGAGAAAATTGATTAGCCTGCAATGACTGAAACACAGTACCTTCTCACCATGAAGACCTTCAATGCATCCTCTGTTTTAAATACAAAAGGAAACTATTGATTCATGGCAGGGAAGAGGGAGGGGAGACAGTGCTTGACAGACTGGGATAAATGAGCTCTGAAGGCCCACTGTCAACTAAACAAATCTATTTAGTGCTAATGGTCAAACTGGGTTGGGTGCAATCCATCAAAGGGAAAGTGCGGGAGTGGGAAGAAACAAATGAAGCAGTAGCATAAACAGGCTAGCAAATTAGATGAAGTTTTGGATGGAGATTTAACTTGACAATAACAGAACATCCCCAAACAGCATTTGGAAAGCCAACCCACACTTTTACAGTAAATAGGCTATAGTGGTTCCTGATATCGATTTCTGCAGGTAGCATGGTGTGCATTTAAAGTTTTCATTACAGGGCTAAACCAAATCATTGGCTAAAGATCCATTCTATTCATTTTTAATGCAACCTTTACCTGCTACTACAACAGGTAGAAGAAAAGTAGCTTTATTTTGGAAACACCTCTATGGGAAAATATTTCTAGTTCTGATGTTGCACAAAAACAGAATAGAAAGAATGATTGACACCAATTTTACAAATGAACAGTTAGCTTTAGTACAGAGAGCTTTAGCATCTAGGCCAAGACCACACAGTGATTTAGTCAGGATATAGGTCATCTCAATATGTCTTCTCTAGAACCATGATTCTGGCATTATTGTTTACTTCCCCTAGATCTGTTAATTCATCTAAACAAGATATAAGTAACCCTAAATGTTGAAATTCCTTCCATCAATATGTTTGTGTGTAATTTAAACAATTCCTCAAGCATGGATCATCTAAGAAAATTGTGGCACTGAAAAATGAAGTCACTAGCTCAAGTTATCCAATTTGTGTCAGAGACAGAAGTTGAATGTAGGGTTTTTTGACTTTGATGTTTCCCCCTCTACATTATGATACAGTGCCATTTCATGTAATCAGAAACAATTAGAGCTTATGTAGAGTTTATGTAGTCCAATACAACTTAGAGTTCATCTAGTCCATTCCAAATTTTACACAATAAGAAAGTAAAGTTAAAAGAAGTAAAGTAAGTGACTTATCCAAGGTCATACTGTTGATTACTATTACATTGCATCACCTCTAAGAGAATATGCCTTCTTAAACATCCATTTTTGTTCTGTTCATTTTTTTTCTTTTTGATAAATTTGGTTTTCTTATAATTTTATAGAAAACCTTGCAAGTTTTATTATGGGTAGATAATGTGGCAAGTTCCAAAAATGTTATAGAAAACCTTGCAAGTTTTATTATGGATAGATAATGTGGCAACTTTCATCAGTGACCTAAAGGCACTACTACGTGCTCTTGAATCAAGAATTTACTGCAAGTGTGGGAAATAAATTAGGTGAGGGTATTTGATAATGTTCAGGTGAGTAAACTCATGTAGAATTGACTAAAGGCAAAAGATGGAGAGATGACCCTTTCAAAATACATTCAAGGTTAAGAGATGAGTAGTCATTGAAATAGAAACACAACTTCAATGGACCCTCTTTATGTTTTGACCTTTAATTAAGTGCAAGTTTAGGCTCAATGGGGAGATATAGTTTCTAGGATTTTGGGTATGTGAGTGTCCTGCTACATCTATCCAATTTATCCCACATTTGAAGTATTATGTGCAGTTGCAAATTCCAAATATTAAGAAGACTGTTAAAAATTAATTGGTCTCTATATAATATATGTATCACAGTAAGCTTATGTTTAAGATAAAAATTGATGTCAGAGATTAGACAGGATTTAGTTTTTTTAATATAATATCAAGCAGGTCCAAGGATATTCCATATGTAAAAGATCATTTTTGTTGGTGGTTTACAGAAAAGATCATTATGCCTTGTAAAACAGATTTTATGTAATTATTTGGGATGGCTAGGTGATACAGTGCATATAATGCTGAGCTTGAAGTCAACAAGATTCAACTCGAGTTCAAATCTGGCCTCAGACACTTACTAGCTATGTGACCCTTGGCAAGTCACTTAACCACTTTTTTGCATCAATTTCCTCATCTGTAAAATGAGCTGGAGAAGTAAATGGCAAACCATTCCAGTATCTTTGCCCAGAAAACCCAAATGGGATCACAGTCACACACAACTGAAATGACTCTACCAAAACAACAATATTTTGGGTGGAAAGATTTAGATCTGGATCTTTTATTTCACTGGTACAGGACACTCTGCACCACAACTTTTAGTGTTAGCAAGTGACCAAGAGCACTGAAAGGTCAAATGATTTGCCCAGAGTGACAGAGCTAGTTTGTGTCAGAAGAATGACTTAAATCAAGTCCTCCTGACTTGGATGCCTATATCAGTGATGTAAAGAAACAGAAAACTACAGATTAACATTAACTATGTTGTAATGTATTTTTATTTATTCTGTTAAACATTTCCCAGTTATATTTTAATCTGATTCCAGAAGATTCTGGAGTTTTGCTGGCTGTTTGTGTAGCCACAAGTTTGACACCTGTGCTGTACATCACAGCTCCTTTGATTCAATCATCATATAAGTAAAATTTTCTTTCAAAATTGAAGGCATTCAAAATTTCAATGCCTGGGCATTCTTTCTAGCCACACAAATCTATAACTTAATAGATGGTCTTTAAGAGTTCCTTTAACTGAAAAAACATTGCCTTATGGACAATTTGGTAATGAATCTGAATTTCACTAGACCAGTTTTCAGGTATTAGTTCCAACTGGAAGTATCCTTAAAATGTTTTCAGCTTGATAGTACCTGCCCAACTTTGTTTCCAATAATACATTTCCTCCTTACTAGAAAAAAGGTATCTGAGAAGGGGAGCAATGGAACCATACACTAATTTATAAATCAATAAATATTTACTAAATACCTACCATGTGCCAATTATTGTGCTAAGTGCTGTGGATACAAAAAAAGAAGCAAAAGATAGGCCCTGGCCTTAAAAAGTTTACAGTCTAATAGAGCAGACAAGATGCCAACAATAAAAAAACAAGCTCTCTACAGGATAAAAGGAAATAATTTATAGGGGGAAGGCATAAGGATGAATCAGGATTAGGGAAGACATCCTGTGAGAGTTGGAAGTTTAGCTGGGAGTTAAAGGAAATCAAGTTGGTGAGTAGTGTAGCATTTTAAGCATAGAGGATAACCAGAGAAAATGCTCAGAGTGGTGGAATATGTTATTCTGTGGGGAACAGCCATAAAGCCCAGTGTCACTAGATTGAAAAGTGCATGGCAGGAAATAAGGTGTAAGAAGACTGGAAAGGTGGGGGAGGGGAGGTTATGAAGGGTTTTGAATGCCAAACAGAGAATTTTGTGTTTGATTGTGTAGGCAGTAAGGAGCAACTGAGGGTGTGTGTGTCTGTGTGTGCAGGTGTGGTGTGTGTGTGTGTGTGTGTGTGAGAGAGATCTTGAAATTTATACCACAGAAAATAATATACTCTTGACCAAAGCAAAACTTGAAGTTTGAACTACCAAGTGAAAAATCACTTTCATTTATATCTTAATGATATAGGTGTTTGTGTATGCATGTATCTTCACTAGCACTAATATGTAATTTATATAACCTTGTCTGGCTGCCCCAGAGGGTGACCAGAGATGGATAGACTGATGGAAAGATAATAGATTAATCTTGTGAACTTCAATAATATATTAGGAGTGACAACATAAGTAGAAGGCACACTGTCCCATTGCTGCGCGCTAAGGGAAAAAAGACAAAAATAAACCAAACCCAACTCAACATAAACCAAACTAGAATAGTATGAGGAGACTGAATTAAGTGGTCTAAACAAGATGCATTGCCTAAACCATTTAAGGAGACTCTTTGTGTAAAGGTTGGGACCAGAGAACTGGACATATTTTTGAACAAAATGTTTTATTAAAATCTCAGAGGTAAAAATGTCATTAAACCTTAAAGAGTTGTGACTTAATCAACTACTTTCCCCTAGAAAGCTGGTCCCCTGGAGAGAAGATTGATAACAAGCACCATCTTCTGGAGACATGCCGAATTGTAGAGTTCAGCTTTCTTCTCTAACCTAACAAGGAATATGTGACATGATGCAGACTAAGGGTAGTACTAACTTGAAGGGGTGAATGCTGGTTTCTCCTGCTCCTAGGTGCCACACAAGGCTTCAATAAATTACTGAGAATGTATACATCACTGTGGGACAGTGGCGTGCCATGGGGCTCTCAACATTTTATGGACTACAGTATAATTTCTTTCTAATCTCTTAATTAGTAAACAAACACTATTTTCTGAAGCATCTGAGGTTAATTGCTTATGAGGGACCTGGTAGCTACCCTTGAAAGTGTGCTAAAAAAATGGAGCCACCGGGCTAGGTTTCCGGTACCGGGCGCGCACATGTCTCTTTTCAGGAGGTCCCGCTTGCCAAAATGAAGTTTAATCCATTCGTGACCTCGGACCGAAGCAAGAACCGAAAGAGTCACTTCAATGCGCCCTCGCACATCCTGCGCAAGATCATGTCGTCCCCGCTCTCCAAGGAGCTGAGAGCAGAAATACAATGTGTGCTCGATGCCAATCCGGAAGGATGAAGAGGTCCAGGTGGTTCATGGACACTACAAAGGTCAGCAAGTTGGCAAGGTAGGTCAGGTTTACAGAAAGAAATACGTCATTTACATTGAGCGTGTACAACGTGGAAAAGCTAATGGCACAACTGTCCATGTGGGAATTCACCCTAGTAAGGTAGTTATCACCAGACTAAAACTGGACAAAGATCGCAAAAAGATTCTGGAGCGTAAAGCCAAATCCCGACAAGTTGGAAAGGAGAAGAGCAAATATAAGGAAGAAACCATTGAAAAGACGCAAGAATAAAATGGTCTGTTGTACAGTTGTAATTAAAAATGAAAATTAAGCATAAAAAAAAAAGACGGAGCCACCTCTTTTCACAGTAACAGGTGAGATGAAATAGACAAGTGAGAAATTCCCAAAGTATACATGGGTCCTTTGTGTCAGGGGGAAGACTGACACCTTTAGTCATTTTCCTTAATTCTGCCTTAACATATTCACATATAGACACAATCATCAGATGACCAGGAAGATATATAAATCAGAATACACAGAAATAACTTTGACAAGTTGCTGAAGTGAAGGCTCAAATAACAGCTTCTCAACATTGTTGTTGTATAAAATGCATACTCTTTAATTTCTTTAAAAATATTTAGAATATACCAACCATACAAAAATGAGATAGTCACAATAACATATGAATATAATGTATGTGTGTTTTGAGAGATATATAAAAATAATGTTTTGAAAGGGATGTATGTACATCCATATACACAT
>NW_027185761.1:28925354-29032006 GCF_028583685.1 Petaurus breviceps papuanus | reverse complement strand
GTGTGTGTGTGTGTGTGTGTGTGTGTGTGTGTGTGTGTGTGTGTTTGAGACATCATGGCCTAGATGAGAAAGTCAGCCTTGAAGTTAGGAACACCTAGGTCTATGTTGCCATGTTGCCGCATACTGGCTGTTTCATCCTGAACAAGTTACTTTCTTTTGTTCTATTATTGTTTTGTTCTAAATACTTTATTTTCACTTTTTTCTAGTTATATTTTTAACATCTACTTTTTAAAAATTGAGTTCTAAATTTTCTATCCCCCTCCCTCATCTCCCCACTCCCTATATGTTCAATCATGCAAAACATATAACCATATCTTTGCTCTAGAAAATTGTCTAAGAGTATAAGTTGCAGAGAAGGTGCCAAACAGCATCAAGAGGAGGAGTTCCTCCTGCAATTAAGATCACAAGTTTATTTCCAAATCTTATATGTACAATTGAGATTCATAAGCACTTTGTAATTTAGTCTTATAGAGTTGACTATAGTATTGTATTAAGAAGTTAAGTGATTTGCCCAGTGTCACACATCCAGTATGTATCAATGTGTCAGAGGCAAGACTTAAATCTAGCTTATTCTAACTACAAGGCCAAATCTACATTCATTATGCTAGGAGAAACAGAGATAAAGACTCAGAGAGACAGAGGAGAAAAGGAAAGCAATGAAAGAGAGAGCAAAAGAGACGGTCACAGAAAGAGGCAGAGATGCAGACACAAAAAAAGAGAGAGGCACAGACTGAGGTGGGGGGGAGACATGTGAAGGATACACTCAAATGGGCTTTCTTCCTGTTCCTCAAATCATCATGTTTATACCTATTATTTCTCTCCATTAAGAAGAAAGTTGTTTTTGCCTTGAGTCAATCAGTTAATAAAAACTTATTAAGGTTCATTATGTTCCAGGCTCTGTGTTAAGTGCTGGATGAAAAGAAATGCAAAAACAGTACCTGCTTTCCAAGAGACCATATTATAATAAGGAAGTCATCATGAAAAAAATATATAACACAATATAGATGTGAAGAAATCTAAGAGAAATCCCTAGCAGCTGGAGTGTCGGTACAGGAGATGCAGCAAGGACTCCTGTATGAGGAAAATGACATTGGAGTTTTGTCCTGAAATAAGCTAACAATGAGGAGTAAGAAAGGAGAGAATTCTAGATATGGAGATTACCAATGTTCAGTTGCCTCGTGTAAGGAATAAGGAGTAATTCCGTGTAGTTCTGCAATATTCTTTGCCTTGATTCAAGCTGCACAGTATTGATGAAAAGTGGAAGTTCCTAGAGAACCTCAGTATCTCTAGAAAAAATATCTTCTATTTGTTCTTTGCTCTGGATACCCAGAGCAACACTGGCAAACTTTTTGGAAACTGTATTTCTCCCTGTTTTATGCCTCATTTGATATTAGTAATGAGTGTTGCTGGGTAAAATTATCTTTATTGTTGAGCCTTTTTATCAATGCTACATGATTATAAGATATTCATGGAGAGACCTTATCGAAAGATCAGACCAAACAGTTGTGTGCTGGTAAATATTTCATTAACAGCTCTCAAAAATGTCTATACAACGTGTTTTTCAATTTAATCTCTATTATTAACATTGTCTCCATAATCTTCTAAATCTACAACAATAAAGCAATAAATCAAGCCCTAATTTGTTGTGTAACTTCTGAGGGGTCAATACCAGGAAAGAATAACAATTGGCTCTCACCAGCTTCCAGTAGCTGTTTCCAGAACTCATTCCTATTTGTAGATGTATCTACACAGTTCTTATGTGTTTCTTGGTAGCTAGACTTCCAAGTATGTCATACGTTCTGCAGTTATTTAAAATGTAATTTTTCTTTCTGTCTTTTTCTGTTGATATCATTGATGTCATTCATTTTTGGATATTATGTGGAAATATTTATGATTTTGTGTTTATTTAATATTTTGCAAGTTTGCTGAAGTCGTTGTTTCTTTTTTTTTTTTTTTAAAGCAATCGGGTTAAGTAACTGCTCAAGGTTACACAGCCAGTTATTTTCTGTGAGTGTTAAGTATCTGAGCCCAGAACTGATCCCAGGTCTCCCAACTCTCTTACTCACTGTGCCACCTAGCCGCCCCTGAAGTCCTTGTTTCAATTAATGTTCAGTTGACTCTTTAGAGTTCTTACCTGCAGCAATGACAATGGCAATCTCAGTCCACCTATTACCTTATAATATCATTATCTTTCAAATGTGTCTCTTAACCATCATAGGCCTGGCTCCAGCCCAGCTAATGCAAATTTCTTCACCTATGGGACATATTCAATGACTTGCTTGACCAGCTCTATGAAGGGGACAGTTGTGCTCTCTAGTTTCTGGGGCTAGAACTTGAAACTGTAATAATGTCTGATACCAAGGACCCACCTCCTTATCTTAGCCCACTCCATCATCTTCTTGTCATGAAAATAATTAGAATATCCTCCACAAACAGGAGCTTCACATGTCTCTCAATCCAGCCATGATCTTACTCCTCATAGCAATAAGCAAAATATGAAAGAATGGAGTTTTTAGCAAGAATATTTCCCATAGGCTAGCAATACCTTATTGAAGCTTCCTTAAATCCCATACTGCTGTAAAGACACAGATTGCTTTATGTAGACATTAGTGTTGATGACTTTGGCAGGCAGTCACTCAAGTTCTATGTGGAATTTAGCTACTTATTTCTGGGACATCAGGAAGAACAGATTCAGGCCCAAGACATAGCACATATAGGCTGACGCAGGGAATTGCCACTTACATTCAAAGAAGCAGCATTTGATCTGGGTCACGTGGTATTTAAAGGATGGAATGTGTTTTCATAACATGCTCCAATAGGTACCAATCTCCAGGAGGTCACATGTCAGAATGAGCTACTATTTGGTCAGTTTTAGACCCATAGTCAGTAGGAAATTGAGCTGGATGCAGCCCTGTTCTTTGCTACGTTTACATCATATCATCTGCAAAGTGTGGCAAATTTGCTTCTTTTTTTTTAATCTATGCTTATTCCTTCAATTTCCTTTTGTCTTATTTCAAGAGCCAACATTTCTATACTATGTCAATAGAAGCTGTGTCAGTAGACATCCTTGTTTCATTCATTACTGGAAAAGATTTTAGCTTATGTCCATTACACATAATGGTGGCTCCTGGTAATTGATAAATGGAACACTTATTTCTATATTTTCTACTGCTTTTCTTTTTTTAAAACAAAAATGAGTATTGTTTCAAATCTTTTCCTCTGCATCTACCAAAAAAAAATTTAAGAAAAAGACTAAGTAAACTAAGTATTGTTTTGAAATGTATACTTTTCCTAACACTAAAACAACCCTGAATTTCTGACTTGAACCCTACCTGATCAGAGTATAATCTTTGTTGTAAGTTGTTTTGATCTGTTTTTGTCAATATTTTATTTTAAATTACTTGCATTACTGTTTGTTAGGAATATTGGTCTATAGTTCTATTTTTCTATTTTAACTCAACCAAGCTTATATTCCACAAATATCTAGTTCATACATAGAATTTGGTAGAATCGATTCCTTTCCTATTTAAAAAAAGTTTCTGTAACATTAGAATTAATTCATCTTTAATATTTTACAGAGTTCACCTCAGAGACTACTCTTTGTAAATTTAGTTATGGCTTGTTTAATTTCTTCCTCTGAAGTTGAATTGTTGACATTCTTTGTTTCTTTTTCTGTTGCTGTATTTTATATATTTGCAATTATTAATTTTATTCAGAATAATGGGTTTGTTGGTATATAATGGTACAAAATATTTTCTGGGTTTTAAATTTTTTTACCTCATGTATTATGATTCTCCTTTTTTATTTTTGAAATCAGTGACTTGCTTTTTTTTAACAAAATACCTTAATTCATCTATTTTGTTGTTTTGTTTTAAAATGGCTTCTAATTTATTTATTTCAATGGTTTCTGTTTTATTTTCAAACTTGTTAATATCTTTATTTTCAAGATTTCTATTTTAGCATTTCATTGAGGGTTTTTTTCCCAGTATTTTATATCCCCCAAATCATTAATCATCTTTTCTTCCTCTTTCTAATTAACAGAAGTACTTAGCTTATATAAATTTTTTCCATAAGGACTTCTGTGGCTATGTGTCAAAATTTAAAATATTAATCATACATTCACGATCTTTAACAAAATTATCTATCATTTATTTGTTAACTAGAGATTTCTTTATTAAATTATTTAGCCTCTAGGTTGATTTTAATGCTTTTCAGTGACCCTTTAATATATTTTTGAGTTATTGTTAGTAAATCATATATGTAATATTTCTCCTTTTTGAATTTGTTTATGATTCTTTAATGTCTAAGATAGGATTCAGTTTTGTACAGGTGCCAGCCACAGCTGAGAAATGTGTATAAGAGGATATACCATTTTATCTATGTCTGACTATGGTATCCCTATGATAAAGAACTTCAATAACTCCTTATGATCTCTTGGGGAAAGTTACAAACATTTCAGCTTGACACTGAAAACCTTTCACAATAAGACTTCAGTCATACTTTATAGACTTATTAAATATTATTTCCTCTGAGGCACTCCAAATTCTTAGTATAATGCCTTCAATTTACCTAAAAATCAGCATTTCATTTCCAATCTTTGTGCCTTTGTACATGCTGTATCCCCAAGCCAAGAATGCAATCCTTCCTTACCTTTGCACCTGAGGATTCCTACCTTCCTTCAGTGTTTAACTCATATAACAGTTCCTATGCTGTCTTTCCAAATCCCCTATAAATTCTCTCCTTATCACATTTTACTTACCTGTTTCCATGCTATATATCCCCAAAAAGGCCTTTGACTGAATCCAAACTTCACAGAACAAATCCCCTTAATAAAAGAATTTGTTCTATGAAACTTGAACTCAGTCAAAAGGCCACACCTAAGGACCTAAAAGGCCACATGTGGCTCGAATCCATACGTTTCCCACCACTGGACTATACTAAGTGCCTTGAGGATAGGAATCACAAAGCTTTTTATTTGTTTGGGTTTGTGTGTGTTTGGAGGTGGGTTTAAGATGGTAGGTTTTTAAGGGAATATTTTCTTCAGTGAACTTTTGAACCCACTTTTCCATTTGCTCAATTATACTCAAGTGGATTTTTGTACCTCTTTTCCATTTAGCCATGATAACTGTGTGCCAAGAATTGTGCTATGCTCTTGGGTTATTAAAAAAGGAAAAAGAGAAAAATTAGTTCCTTACCTCATAGAGCTTGCTTTCTACTAATTCTGTCCTCCGAAGTAGCATCATAATAACTAACATTTATATAGGGCTTTCAAAGCCTATTGTAAGATACTCATGATAACCCTATTAAGTAGAAATGAGTTACTGTCATTATGGCCATTTGACTGATTAAGCAATAGACTTTAGGAATTTAAAATACTTGCCAATGATTTACACAAGTTTAGCTTTCAAATTCAAGGTTCACGTGATTCCAAGATCTGAGTCTTTTTCATTAAGTAACATAGCAATGGTGTCTGCCTGTTACAGACAGAACAAATCTATTCTACTTTCCACATTATAGTCAACTAAATATTTGAGAGCATATGCTCCACACTTGAAGATGATCTAGTCTAGGATTTCTTAACCTAGGGATTGTGAACTTTAAAGATAGATAGATATACAAATATATGTATATTTGTAGGTATATGTATATATTAGATATATATACATATACACAAATATGCAATATGTTATGATATTATATGATCTATGGTATGATATATAATATGATCTATGATGTGATATACAATATGCATTATGATACAATACGATATATGATATGATATATGGGTTTGTTTGTTTTTTTTACAAATAAGGAGACAAAAGCTTGGAGAGGACAAAATTTAAAAAAAAGTCAAGGATAAGAATTTGAATCCAGGTATTTTGATGCCAGAACATGTGCTCTTTCCAATGCATCACATTGCTCCTGAACATTGTTTTTAAATCACCCTGATTTCATCAAGTACTCAGAGTGTGGTTTTGAAATACTAGAGCACCCTAATTTGACCTCTCTCAACAATATCTAATTTACCAATGCCCCTTTTAAAGTTTGATACACATAAAAGAGCACACTGCCAATATGGTTTGGCCAGTTCAAAATAGAATGGGATAGCTAGTTTTCTGGATCTGGACACAATAACACAGTTTAAGACTGAATAACTTTTAGACAGGCCTCATAACACTGTTTAATGATATTGAATTTCTTTTTAATTACATCCCTTCTTTGATTTTTTGGCATTCCTTTTTCACATAAGGCAAACAATTGGAACATGCCCACTGACATCCTAAATTTTCTTCATATAACTTGTACATGTTTCATTACATGTAACAAGCAGTTGAAATGAGAATTTTGAATTCTCACATGAAACAGACCAATTGCATCTTTCCCATTCAATTACCCAGATTTAGCATCCAAATGACATAGACTGAGGTTGAAGTCATGAAAATTCTGTAATATTTACAGGACCTAATTCCTTATTTCTTTTATAACCCTCTAAGCTCTCACACATTTTTCAGTAGAATTGACTACTTCATTGGGACACTTGAATTGATGGTTAAAAAGAGAAACTAATAAGTGTTACCAAACTAATTCCCACGTGGTTGCTACTCTCCCAGGTGACTGTTCTGGTCACTTACTCACTAAATAGAATACAGCTCATTATTTTAATAGAAATTTTGTTGTTCAGTGAAACCCAGTACTTGATTTCTTCTAAAATTATCTCCTAGAAAGGAAGTTTTTAGGAAGAGTTATACATGCACACATGTTCATGTATGTATGTGTGCATGCACACACAAAGAAATATATAGCCTTTGTTCTATGATAAGAAATATATTAAGAGGAGGAGGAGGAAAAGAAGAAGAGAGAAGGAAGAAGAAGAAAGAAGAAAACTTTTCCAAAAAAATATTTCATATTTTTAAATAGATGAACTGAATATCCTTCCCCCACCTACATCTTTCTCTGCATGGATCATTAAATGTTATTTTGGCCTCATCATTTAAGGCAATGAATTACTGACATCTCAAATCTTGCCTTGTGAAATTGAAATGGAGAAAATTTAATTTATAAGAAATAAATTAATGTACCATTATTTTAAAATCCCTGGATGGATAAATGAAGTGACCTAGCATGACAGAAGAAAATAACAGATATTTTAAAGGTTGGCAAGTTAATTTTTGAGTTTGGTTGGGGAGGAAGAATTGGAGTTGAAAAGAACAAGATTACAAAGTGGCAAAGGGTGTAAACAAAGAATTATTGTTTAATAAGAAATACCTAATCTACTTTGCATGGATATGAGCTCTCACTGCATAAGCAGACTTGTCACAGGATGGATTTATGAATGCAACTAGTTATGTTCCAACATTATTATAATGGCAGCTCAAGAGTTTCATCAAACTTATTAGATTCAAAGTGGTTATTTAAAATTCTTATTAAAATCTAATCAGTTTAGAATCATTTCTAGATCCTGTAATGTTCAATTTTAATCTAAAAAGTATGCATGATAACATGGAAGGAGATCAATTCAATATGGATAGAAAATTGGGTTGTGCCAGGGGTTCAGTCACAAGTGAACTTGAGAGACTCTGTCTCAGTTTCCCCATTTGTAAAATTGGGATAAAATAGCACATATTTCACAGAGTTATTTTGAGGCTCAAAATAGAATTTAAAGGAAAAGCATTTTGAGAATCTTGAAGTGTTATATAAATTCAAGTTATTATTATGGCTACTACTAGACAAGATGAGTATTGATATCCCTTCCACTGTTAAAAGTCAGAACCTATCTTCCCTAGTAGAACATAAACTCTCTGAACAACAACAAAAAAAAATCTGTTTCATTTCTATTTTGTATACTTATACACTCACACCTTGCTTGACGCAAAATAAATGCTTGTTAAATATTTGTTAGTGAATGTTAGATTTACAGCCAGAAGGGACACAGATAGTTATCTTACACAACATGTCATTTTATGGATGTGGGAACTAAGGCACAAATGGGATAGCAATTTGACCATGGTAACTCTATAAGTAAGTGGCAAAGCAAGGCTTAGAACTCATTGACTTGACTCCAAACCCACTTCCTACAGTTCCACATTATTTCTCAATTTTGTAAATTCTATCACTTTTTTTTTTACTCCAAAAATAGGTGCAAAAATTTTCAATAAAAATA
The DNA here is from genome assembly GCF_028583685.1 of Petaurus breviceps papuanus. Lineage (NCBI taxonomy): Eukaryota > Metazoa > Chordata > Mammalia > Diprotodontia > Petauridae > Petaurus > Petaurus breviceps. The sequence goes on along the minus strand of NW_027185761.1, from coordinate 29,023,845 downwards.
GTGTATCGACCATGTTGAATTTTGGAGATCAAGGAAAGGAAGAGAAGATGAAAATCCCCACCCCCACTCCCACCATGTCTTCTTTCTTCTCTTATTTATTCATTACCCATAACCAAGCTATAGGCAACCTCCTGAAAATTGAGATGGGTTGCTAATGAAGCTATTCATCATAGGCAGCTAGATGGTTTGGTTGACAGAGTAATGGTCTTTGATTTAGGAAGATCTGGGTTCAAATCTAGCCTAAGATGTTTAACAACTTGTGTCCCTGGGCAAGGCATTTATCCTCTGTCTACCTTAGTTTTCTCAACAGGAAAAACAGGGATAATAAGAACACATGTCTTCTAGGATTGATCAAATAAAATAATAAATGTGAAGTGATTAACACATTGCCTGGCACATAGAAGGTAAAGTAAATGCTTACTTTTTCTTATTAGAAATTCCTAAACCATCTTCTTACCTATATACCCATTTGTAGTGAACTGACTTTTTCTCATTATTTCATATACCACCATGGGAGATACCCACCAATAGTTTCCCAGAAGACATCTTTTGTTTTCACTGCAGACATACAGAACTTAGAGAATACTCCTTTGTTCCCACTTGGCGTTTACTATTCCCTTATGCAGAGGAATTGTTTCAATTTTCTTCCAACATCCTTTTTCATGCATCCCATAAATTGGTAACCACTAATTTAAGTCATGATTTCTTTGATACATTTCTTTTTCCAAGCGATATCTTAGAGCCAAAGTTTTACAGTTTGACAAGTATTACTTGAAATATACTTAAAGATGATGTTCTAAAACTACCTTGATAATTGTCTCTCTCTGGAATGCTCCAATGAAGAAGATACTTAGTGAACATTTCTACAAGTAATTGAGAACTTAGGCTAATAAATATGGCCCATAATGAATTTAAGTGAATGAGGAAATTAGATAGAAGGTATCCTGAGAGCAAATTCTATAGTAAAGATGGAGGCAATTTTTAATATTGGAGAAAGCATTGAAGAACAACTCCTGTAAGACTGAAAAGGATATAATTAATTCACTTTAGCACACAAGGATCAGTAAAAAATAAATGAATAACTCTGGAGGAAAGCAGGAAAAAATTACTGTATTTCACTGGTAGAAATTGAAGTATGATACAATAGAAAATTGACTCAACTTAATAAGTTCCCAAATGACTTTCATAGACGTTCTTGGAGGGACAGAAATAATTATACAGGGTGTTCCATAAGTAAGTGCAATTTTGAGAAAACTTTTCTATACTCTAAATATGAGGGGGGGGAACAAACTTCTGCTCAGTATAGGCAACTATAAACATAAGTAAATCATTAAAACTGATGATTTACTTGCCTATATGGGTCAAATGAATGCTTATATAGTGTCTAATAGGGCACCCATATTCATTCTTCCTTTTGTTTTAAATAAAATGTCACTCTTCAAAAGCATACTCACTGAATGATACTGAAGTTGCTAAAGAAATCAATGGGATTCTGTTTCTTTTTCTTTAATAAGTAAATCATAACATCACATATTTTGATCAGGAAAAGATCTTAAAGTCCATCGAGTCAAACTGCCAAATTTTATAGATAAGGAAATTAAGGCTAAGAAACTTGCCTAGGGTTGAATAGATAATTGATATCTAAGGTGTGATTTGAACGCAGGTTTTCCTCACTCCAAGCACATGGCACTATCCACTGTACCGTGTAGCTCAGGAGTGGGGAACCTGTAGCTTTGAGGCCATATGTGGCCTTCAAAATCCTTCTAAATTCAAATATGGATTCATTTACAAGGCCATACTTAAAAATTTAGAAGGCCACATGTGACCTTAAGGTCACAGGTTCCCTATCCCTAAACTAGCTCCTTCTAAACAACAATAGAGGACTGACCTCAGGGTCACAAAAAGTTGGAACCAAATTCTGTCTATAACCTGTACTTTCTGTGTGACCATGAGCAAGTCACTGAATGTCTCAAAACCCCCAAGTAATAGTTGGAGACTATAAATTCCAGAGTAGTCAAGGATCTGCATTGTTAAAGGAAGTAACTTTTTGTGCCCTATACACATGAAATGAAGTCCCCACAAAAATCACAGTTCTGGTCCTTTCACATAACTCCCATATCCATACAATCACACATTTGCAGACACATATATAAGCACAACAAATTTACAAGGCACTACAATCATTTACTTTGTGGAAGCAGATGCTATCACTTTTCTCATTTTAGAGATACAAAGTCATTTATCTAAGGTCATATGACTTGGATATATGTGAACCATGATTCTAAATCATGACTTCATAGCTGGAAGCCTAATGTCATATCCACTATACCACAGCACCTTTTTTTTTTAATTAAATTTTATTTCTTCAGTTAACAGTGCTGAGCCTACATAAATGTCTCACAATATAATTATAAAGATGATGATTCCTACCTTCAAAATGAAGAGGATAATAAGTATATATCAATATATCAAAGTTCTCTTATTTCATTCATGTGAAAACATACTCAACAGCCAAAGAGCCTGCCTGAGTAGATACCATAAGGAGATAAGATTGAGAGATTTATGGAGGTCCAAGATTTTCAACAACTAATACTGGGTCTTAGAGGTAGTAAGTTTTCTAACTAGGGGAAATGTAACATACCTGACCTTCAGGCAGTGCAGATGAGGGTAATCACTTTTACAACTGAAAGCACATCATGCTTTGCAGCCCTGGTGAGTATCTTGTTGTAATCTGTGGAATTAGAATTAGAAGAGGAGGACTGAACTAAATATTGCTTTAAAATATTAGTTTAGTATATTCATTTTAAAATATTGTTTAAAAATTTCTTTAATCATTTCCTCTCATTCTTCTGGGAAAAAAAAAAGGTGACTAACCATTAAAATAAAAGAAATACAGTGCTCTATTAAAAAATCCATGGACATTAGTGGAGCAGCCAAGATGACAAAGTAGAGGTAGCAACACAGCCAGACTATCCCGATGCTTCCTTTAAAAAAAATATGTCGAATCAAATCTGGAGTGAATAAGCAAACAAAAGATCTGGGCAAGGCATCTTTCCAGAAAGAGATAACTTAGGAGGTTGCCGGGAGAGTGTAATAGTAATGAAATTTAAAGATCCCCTGTATTGGCTTAGTTTTCAGATTGATTGTGTTAAAATCCAGAGCTTGTGAATCCCACTTGTGGTCTGGACTTGTTGACATGAAAATTCAGGGCTGAACTGGGAGGAGCTGGTGACGTAAATTTAGAGAGGCACAAGCAGAGAAAGAGGCAGAACATTTTGGAAGCAGCATCGTGGAGGCAGAGAAGGAGAGGATTGCTGAGGGCCAGTTCGAACACTCCAGGACTTTTAAGAGCTGCCAAGGATTGAGGAGACCTGGCTATTATGCTTTGTACTTTGTACTTTTTCTGTCTGATTTGATGTTGTTTTGCCAGATTCATCCACTGGTGAAGGACAGTCCTGTTGTTGCAGAGATCCTGGAATCTAGCTGTTGGTTCAGAGCTCCTGAGACTGTTCTGTAGACAGAGAGTGAATTGTGTCCACTGATGAAGGACAGTTCTGTTGTTGCAGACATTCTGTTACCTTGCTGTTGGTTCAGAAGCCCTGAAGAAGGATTTTCTTGGTGTATGTTTACAGAAATCCTGGAAGAGGGTTTTGCTAATATTTTCAGGGGTCCTAGGACTGTTCTGCAGACAGAGAATGAATTAATGAGGACACTGGCATTGTATCTTGTGGCCTTGCTAAGCTTTGTCTCCCCAGGAACAAAGATTGCTGAGAACTTCCCTCTGGTCAAGATGAAGACCTCTCTTTGGGTATATAATGCTGTGCTTAAGCTTGTTGTAACTCTGGGGTAGATGGCCAATTCAGTTGTGATCCAAGGGTGGGAAAGTTTTGACTTTTTTGTGCTCTGGGACTGACCAAATGAATGTACTTTGCTTATGATTGGAAACTAATCTCCATTTGAGAAGAGGAACTTTGTGATTGACTAAATGAATGTACTGCCTAGGGGTGGGGTACTATTTAGAAGAGGGACTTTGTGATTGACTAAATGAATGTAATGTCCAGGGATGGAGTAGCACTTGGGAATTATTGAATTACACTTGGTGAATGCTGTATTTTGAATTATGCAATATTTTTATTTTCTCTGTTCTTAATTTGTCACTGAATAAAATGGAGAGCAGCTATGCTGGTATTTTGAACCTTGGGAAGATGCTTTTGCTTGCCATTACAGAGAGGTGTGGGACACTGTGTTGGGAGCCAGCCCAGAGTACACACTGCAACAGCACTAGCTGAGTTACAGATTTTCTCCCCATCTCTCCCTCCCCACCCCCCAGATCATCCAAATTCTTAAAAGAAAGGTTGAATGAGTTACAAGAGGAAAGAAACAGTAAAATTATATATCTGGGATTTCAACTTTCCTTTCTCAGGACTACATGAATCTAACCATAAAACAAATAAGAGGGGTGGTTAGGGGGCACAGTGAATAGAGCATTGGCCCTGGAATCAAGAGGACCTGAGTTCAAATTTGACCTCAGACACTAAACACTAACTGTATGACCTTTGGCAAGTCACTTAACCCCATTTGTCCTGCCTTCCACCCTCCAAAAAAAAAGGAAAACAAAAAGCAAAGAAAACAAATAAGAAAGAAGTTGAAGAGATGAATATTTTTTTTTAAATTAAACATGACAGACCTCAGGAGAAAGATGAGTGGAAATAGAAAGTAGTATGCCATTTTTCTCAGCTATACATGAACCTTCATAAAAATAAACCATGTATTAGGAAATAAAAAAAAAACTCACAAATAAATGTAGAAAGGCAAAAATATTAAGTACATATTTTTAGAACATAATGCAACAAAAATACACTAATAAAGGGCAATAAAAGTACAGATTAAAAACTGGAAACTAATTTAATCTCAAAGGGAAAAAAATCACAAAACCCTCAATAATTTAAATACAGTGACAAAAATGAGAAAACACCCCAAATTTGTGTGATTAAGGAAAATTTTGTATTTGTAATTGCTTTATGTCTCTAATCGCTTGAAACATAATTCTCTTGCAAGTCAAGACAACCCCTCCTGATGTAACAAGTCCTCTATGAGAATGAAGGATGAACTACAATCTGTGAGTAGCTGCCCCCTTGGAGGACTAAACAGGACCATTCCACTTGGGCAATGCTGCTATTTCCTCCTCCTCCTCTTCTTCCTCTTTCTCCTCCTTCTCTTTTCACGTGAGGAATCATAGACTTAAATCTGGGTTCTCTGTCCAAAGGAATGTAAATTTTTATTGCTTATATTTTGCAAGGTACCTGGGTTTGGGGGCTAGATTTTTTCTTTCCTACTTATTTAGCAGTGTTTTTTTTTTAACTGGGACAATTAACTCTTTTGTCTCTTGTATTTTTTTTATTTATGATTTGTTGAAATGTAGCTCTAGAAAAACAAGCTTTGATAATGTTCATTGGGATTCAAAGGAAGCTACTAGACTATGCCTTTAAACCAAATCACTCTGGCTTTCACTGATTGGCCAATAATAGGCCCTAGCCCAAGCTTCACTTGCTCATTGTTTGGATTTTGATGGCTCAGAGTGAGTATAAACAGCAATTGTTTTCATTCTGGCCAGAAACTTTGAGGATCTTCCCCATCTTGACTGATTCTTTTGTGGAGGCAAACTAGGCTACCTTTTACCTCAAATTACCCAGTCCTTAACTACTGAGGAGGTGTTGCCTCAGAAAAACTGAGACCTATATCTTGTCCAATGTCTTTGTAGGAGAGGATGGGGCTGTTAGCTTGGTAAAGCCCTGCCTGATTTGAATCCAATTCCTTTGCAAGTTAAGACATCACCCTCCTGATTTCATTGGTCCTCTTCAAGAACTAAGAGTGAACAACAACAATCACTAATTGCTTATACTAATCAATAAGAGAAAGAGCAGATCAATAAAATGGGCATGCAATTAAAAAAAAAAAACTAGAAAAAGAAAAATTAAAAGTCCCAAATCACACACCAAAATAGAAATTCTGAAAAATAAAAAGAGTAGTAATAAAATTGAAAGCAAAATAACCATTGAATTAACAAATCAAAATAGAAACTAGTTTTTACAAAAATCAAAGACAAAGTAGATAATCATTAGTTAATTTGATTAAGAAGAAAAATCAAAGGGGCAGCTAGGTGGTACAGTGAATAGAGCACAGGCCCTGGAGTGAGGAGGACCTGAGTTCAAATCCAGCCTCAGACACTTAACACAAAAACTGGCCTGTGACCTTGGGCAAATCACTTAACCCCATTTGCCCTGCAAAAAAAGCAAAAACAAAAAAGAAGAAAAATCAAATTACAAGTATAAAAAAAGGAAAGGATGAGTATAGCACCAATGAACATGAACTTAAAGCTATTACTGGGACACATTTTTTTGTTGAATCATATAGCAATAAGTATGATGATCTAAGTGAAATGGACAAATATTCAGAAAAATATAAATTGTTCAGATTAACAAAAGAGAAAATAATATATTTAAATATTTCCATCCTAGAAAAAGAAATTGAATAAGCCACAAATGAGCTCTCTAAAAAAAAAAAAAAAGACACTGGGCCAGATGGATTTACAATGAATTCTACCAAACAGTTAAGGAACAATTATCCCCAATATGATGTAAACTTTTTTTGGAAAATAGGTAAAAAAAAAGTATTCCTACCAAATTCCTTTTATGATGCAATATGATTTTGATTCCTAAACCTGAGAGAGCAAAGAAAAAGAAAACTATAGAACAATTTCCCTAAGGAATATTGATGCAAAATAAAATAAAATAAAATGCTAACAAGGAGATAAGAGCAATATATCACAAACAGCATGACTATAACTGGTGGGATATGTACTAGGAATATAGGACTGGCTCCATATTAGGAAAACTTGCAGCAAAATTTACCATATCAATAACAATAACAAAAAGGCATCATTATCTCAGTTGACGCAGTAAAGGCTATTGACAAAATATAATACCCATTCCTATTAAAAATACTAGAAAACATAGGAATAAATTGAGCTTTCCTTAAAATTTTAAGTGGTATCTATCTAAAATCATCAGGAAACATTATCTGGAATGGGGATGAAGTAGAGAAGCCTCTCCAATAAGATCAGAGGTGAAGTATTTATCCCCACTATTATTTAATTTTGTATTAGGTATTATAATTAATGCAATATGACAAGAAAAAGAAATAACAGGAATAAGAATAGCTAATGAGAGGGGGAAAAGCTATTCCTCTTTACAAATGATATGATGGTATGCTTAGAGAGTACTAGAGAATCAACTAAAAAAAACTAGCTTCAATAATGAATAACTGTAATCAAGTTGCATGAAATAAACCCACATGAATTTTCAACATTTCTATATATTGCCAATAAAGTTTAGCAGGAAGAGAAAGAATGAGAAATTCTATTTAAAACAACTGAAGACTATATAAAATTCTTGGAAGTCTATCTATCAAGACAAATCCAGAAAATATATGCTAAAATAAATAAATATATGTTTCAATAAATGAGATAAGTACATGTATACACACATATCTACAAACATACATATAAAGTATATGTGTACACATGTGTGGACATATCTATATACTTGCATGCTTATATGTACATGCATGTATACACACATATATACATATATTGTGTGTATATACATACTACACATAAGCAATATTCACTGATACCCTTAAAAATATTATGAATGCTCAAATCAATCCTACTTACTTGTATAGGGAGATCAAGAACAAAGGAGTGTATAAACTTATTTCCTACCCTGCTCAGACCATATCTGGAGCATAGTTTAAGAATATAGTTCAGTTCAGTTTAGGGCACTACATTTTAGATAGGGTGCTGAGAAAATGATTGGTTCTGAGAGAAGAATACCTAGGATTGTGGTGGAATTCAATAACACATGTCAGGGGATCAGTAGACATAACTAGGGATGATTAAGGTTCACAAAATGCAATGGTAGAAGTCTTCAAAAATCTGAAGGACTAGCATATGGAGAAGGTATTTGTTTTATCTTTTCTTGGCTCCAAGGGGCCAAATTAGGAATGATACATAGAAGTGAAAGAGAACTAAATTTAGGATTGCATTTTTTTAAAAAAAACCTAACAATTAGAGCTATTCAAAGTTAATTGGTTTTATTCTAAAGATAACAAGTGTCCAACCACTGTAAGTCTTCATTTAAATGCAAACTGGATGGCAATTTGGAGTAGGAGAGGTGATTTCCTTTCAGATAAAGCCTTTGACTAAGGAACAACTGGCTTATTTCCATACTCTGGGATTCTATGATTCTTAGAAATTTCCTGATTGTCTACTTTGTACTCAGTACTATAATAGATAACCACTGCAAAACAAATAGGTAAACATTTATGCACTCATGGGGTTTAAAACCCAGTTATCTTTAGAGAAATAAATTACATCCAGAGTACCAAATTCATTATGGACAGCCAGTAAATAATTCTTTCCTTCTCTGCTCCTTCAGCAAATATACTTGGTGGAGTGCTAATTGCTGAGGTATGATAATGTCCTAGAGTGGTTTTATTTTGTGAAAGCTATGGTCATGTATGTTTTTAATGATATTAATCTGATTGAAAAAAATATATGCCAAAATAATTCTCAGAGGTAGATTATGAATTTGAAGCTCTGAGCATCTTCACTACACTTCAAGATATCTATCCCCAGGTACACACATATACATACTTCATATATGGATATGTGAATAGATACATATTCAAATATATGCATACATATAAGCATAGAATATTAATATTTATTTATATGTAATATAAATATGTATTTATATTCACATGTGGATGCATAAAGGTGAGAGGGCAACCCTATGACTCAGTGGATAGAGTGTAGGGCGTACAGTCAGGAAGATGACTCTTGGGAAAAGTCACTTAACTCTGTTTGCCTCAGTTTCCTTATTTGTTTAATGAGCTGGAGAAGAAAATAGCAAACCATTCCAGTATCTTTATAAAGAAAACCTCAGATGGGCTCATGAAACATTGGACAAAAGTGAGAAATGACTGAATAAAAGCAACAACAATGTAAAATGTCATGGAGTTGAGAGAGAAGAGAGGGAGAGGGAGGAAGAGAGAGAGAGAAGGAGAGAGACAGAAAGGGAGAGACATAGAGAGAAAGGGAGAGAGAGAGAGAGAGACAGAAAGGGAGAGACAAAGAGAGAAAGGGAGAGAGAGAGAGAGACAGAGAGAGAGAGAGAGACAGAGACAGAGAGAGACAGAGAAAGAGAGACAGAGAGAGAGAGAGAGAGAGAGAGAGAGAGAGAGAGAGAGAGAGAGAGAGAGAGAGAGAGAGAGAGAGAGACAGAGACAGAGAGACAGAGAGAGAAAGAGAAAGAGAGAGAGAGAGACAGAGAGACAGAGAGAGAGAGAAAGGGAGAGACATAGAAAGTGAGAGGGAGAGAGAGAGAGAGAGAGAGAGAGAGAGAGAGGTTTTTAATGGGCCAGGAAATCTAAGAATATACTTTTCTGGAATTGCAGATATTTCCAAAAGGATATGGAGCACAGGAAGACAATTTTGAACCATGCCACCAACCACAAACGATTGAGAAAATTGCCTCAGAGACAGATAAACATGGTTAAATGTGCTTCAGAATTCCTTGATTTAAACCTCAGTGAAGGTGGCATAGTGGATAGAGTAGTGGGCCTTATGTCAAAAAGACATGAGTTCAAATCAGATGTTCGACACAAGCTTTGTGATCCTTGGTAAGTCAAATAGCCTTCTTTGTTTCTGTTTACTCTTTTGTAAAATAAGCTGGAAAGGGAAATGTCAAACCGTGCTATTATTTTTTGCAAGAAAACCCCAAATGAGGTCATGAAGAGCTGGTCACTAATGAAAAAAACAACAACTATGAGTTGTGGTCAGAGTCAAGATGGTGGAATAAAGGCAGGAAGTCACCTGATCTTTCCAAAAAGCCCTTCCAAACAACATTAAAATACCTCAGATCAGATACTGGAATGGCAGAATCAACTGCCAGAGGTCAGAGGGAAATAATTTTCCAGGCTGAGATGACATAGGTGGTTGACAGGAAAGATCTGTCTCACCAGGGTGACAGTTGAACCTAGAACACAGTGCAAACAAGGCCATGCCCTGAAAAGCCAGCAGCAGGCCTTGTGGACAGTAAAATCGATGGAACTAGCAGCTTTAGGAGCTCTCAGCCTATAGATTGTAGGTGGTTTGAACAAGAAGGAGAATACAAGGGACCCTTTGCTGACACTGGGTGCATGGATCCTATTACATTACCCATACATAGTTCCAGGTGGCAGTCCCAAAGTAAAGACAAAAATGAGTACACCAGCATGTGTGGTTGCTGAGGTATGGGTCACCATCCTGCACAATTCCCTGAAGGAAAAGCAGGCTCACAAGGGAGCATAGCGCTGTTTTCAGGTCCATGGCAGAAAAGGAGCACTAATGCTTGTGGCCACAGGAGAGCAGGGGCCCAAGTTATATTTCCAGGGCTATAAGGAGTAAAAGAACATGCAGTCACAGGGGAACAGGGGATCTGGTCCTACTTCCGGGGTAGAAAAGAGTGCTTCCTGTAACTTGGACCAGGTCATAGGCCAGGACAGTTGTGATCACGCATCTCCTTAAATCATACCATTTTTGAAGTACCAAAAACTTAGAGACTCCCAGAACTAGCTCTGAAAATAGTAGCAAGAAAAAGCCTGAGACAGTACCTCCATACCTTCTCCATCCCAGGAGCAGAGAAGAACTTTAACACAAAGTGAAAAACCAAGAAATAGATTGAAAAATGATCAAACAACAACAAAAAAGTGCCTGAACAGAGAAAGTTACTGTTCTGACAGGGAAGATCAAGACACAAACTCAGAAGACAATGAAGTCAAAATAGCTAAATGCCAAACCTCTAAGAAAAATGTGAATTGGGCATGAGCCAAAAAAAAAAAAAACTCTGAAAGTACTCAAAAAAGTTTTTAAACGAGAGGTAGAAGAAAAAGAAATGGGAAAATGAGTGATGCAAGAAAATTATGAAAGGTCAACAGCTTGATAAATTAAAGGCACAAAAATACCTTAAAAGTAACACCTTAACAAACAGAATTGGTAAAATGGTAAAAGAGACACAAAAATCCACTAAAGAGAACTCCTAAAAAGCAAAATTGGTCAAATTGAAAGAAATTCAAAAAGTCACTAATTTAAATTATTGTGTGTTATCCCTCCTAATTTACACACTCTTTTACTTTAAAATACTTTCTCTTTTCACTAAATAAATACCTCAATGATGTGACTTTCTTCCATTTAGAAAAAAATCTTTTCAGTTTCCTGTTAGATTATTATTTAACAAAATGACAGAAATTGTGAAAAATTATTTGGTTCTGAAAACCTCCATGGTTTTCCATTCAATCAAAAGCATGATCCTTCCATAAACAAGTCTGATTATATGTTTCACATAAAAAAAAAAAGAAAAAAGGTAAAAGGTAATATCACCTCAACTTTATGTGCCTCCTTTCCTTTTGTCCTTCTTTCTTCAGCAATAAAAAGAAGGGAGAGAGTTAAACATTTGTTTACTTGTCAAATTGGGCAAAATTCTTCAAGAAGAAAAATTATATAGTACCTCAACCACTTTAACAGTCTAAGAGAAAAAAGAAAAGAAGTATTGATTTTTGTTTAGCTTGATTTTTTTTCATTCTGTGGGTAGCTCTGTTCCTGACTATATAAAAAAAAAAGTTATTTTAGATTCACATTGCAACACTTCTTACAAGACTAATGTTCTCAAGGAGACTGTCTACTCTGTATTTGTACAACATCGCTTACATATATTTTGGTTTTACTTTATTCTGTACTGAGTTTACTGGAATTGTCAAAAGATTAAAGCCTGTCTGCACAGGAAATGGTATGGGAGGAGTTGAAACCATCAACCCAATATAACAGGTTAAATGAAAAGAAGCGCCTTGAATCATTGGAAAGGGCACAGAACTGTGAATCTGGAGAACTTTGCCCTAGTCCTGATTCTCCTAACTTGTGTGGCCTTAGACAAGTCCTTTATCTTCTCTAGTTATCAGTTTCCTCATTTGTATTATTTGTGGGTCAGACTAGAAGATTTTCAACATCTCTTCTGGCTCAGACATTTTGTAATTCTGTAAGGAATACTGAGAAGACAATTTTGTACCATGGATAGAACACTTACCTAACAGCTGGGAAAACCTAAATTAAAAACTTGCTTCAGACACTTATCAGGCAGAGCAAACTCTAAGCTTCAGTTCCCTCATCTATGAAAGGCCCTACCTCCTGGGATTAATGTGAGGATCAAATGAGATGATATTTGGAAAGCATTTTCTAAACCTTAAATCTCTATATAAATTCTGGCTATTATTATTATTTTTTTTTTACCCTTGACACATCACCTACCTCTATCAGTCAGTTTCCTCATCTGTAACATAGGGGTATAATAGTACTTACTTCACCTTGTGAGGACTAAATGATTGTGCAGATCAAGTGCTTTGCAAAGGTACCTTAAAGAGGATCCCTTAATCAGTCATTGTACCAGGCACTGTGTGAGGCTCAAAGAAAGTTAAAAAACAGTCCCTGCCCTCAAGGACTTCACAAATTCCAGATGTTGCTGTTGTTACCATTATCATGTCTCCCCTCTGACATTATAATGGTTATATGAAGGTGGGCAAATGGCTTACTCTCTCAGTGATCATCTGGAAGACTGGGAACCCTTGGAGACAGAAGTTACAGACTCTGCATTGTTCTGCATTGATAGAAGAAGTTTGTTCATCAGAAGTTTTCATACAAATTGAATCACACCTCGAGTCTGGAAGTACAAGAAAGGGAGGAGAAAAGGGAATATAAATCCTGAGCCAAAATCTTGCAAGGAGGAAGTAAAGGGTGAAAAGACAATTTTAGTGGTCTAAGTCATTGACTTAATTACTTAAAATATTTGTTCAATGGACAGTGTTTTGAGAACACTGTGCTAGAGAGTATAATGGAATCGTTTTAGGTCCCTGTCTTGGCATGACTTTCATTATAAAGAGGTGAAGGGCAGGGCCATATCAAAGAAACTACCAACACCTTGAAATAGGAATGAGAACTAACAGCAGCAACAGCCAGGCAAGGGAAACATTTCCAGCTGGAAGAAATCCAGTGCTGTGGGGGTTATTGTGTCAGTTCTGGGGTTCCCCTGACTCAGGATTTTTCAATTTTTAAAATGACTCAGTGTTCTTAAGATTTGATGTTCCGAGTTTTAAACAGGCCTTACTCTTCAGGTCAGGGCTTCACCTATGGGCTAGGTGACAAAACTTTCCCTATACCCTATGGCAATTGGTGTATAATTACAGGATATTGGAGAAGAGGTAGGTCTATAATGAATACATTTGGTTATTTCTGAAATTGTCATTTCAGTATAAAAATGAGAATTATTTTTTTTTACCCTGAAGCAAGGAATGCTAGTTCTATCCCTTCCCTTGCATGTTATTTTCACAAGAACATAAATTCAGAGCTAGAAAGGAAATTAGAAGCCATCAAGTCCAAATCATTTCTCACTTTACAGATGATACAATTGAGGCACAGAGATTTGCCTAGGATTACAAACCGGGGTTGAACTCCAAATTCCACGTCTTGTTCCTTATGCCATGCTTCCTCCTTAACACTTGCCAAAATTTCTTTGAACAGAAGCACTACCTGTTTAGAGCATAATGGGAGATAAAAAGGCTGGTACAAAGTAGTGCATGTGTTTATTCCCAGTGTCAGAAGTATTCACGTGGGAATATGGAGCCTCCACTCTGGGCTTTGAAAGAGTGGAAAGGAATTTCAAAGTTTTATCCTGGTTAAAAGCATGTACTAGGGACATTTTGGTGAGGGGTGGGGCAGAGAGTAAGGAAAGTCTGGCCAACCACCTTCGTAACTCTGCTGTGTGCCATGGAGGCATTATATAAACCTTTCTGATAAAATTGCTGCAAATGTATTAATTAGTCCTCCAGGCATATTGACACAGGACAGTTCCACAAAAGAGCAATTAACCCCTCCACATTGACCCTGCTCCCAATCCCTGGAAACAAAAGCTAATCAGAGGACAGTCCCTGCAAAATTCACAAAAAATCAGTGGAAACTTCATGGAGAAGATGGTCAGTAACCAAACTCCTTCTTCAGACAATTACTAGATGTATGATCCTAGGTGATTAAATTATCTTCCCTTGGATTTTATATCTCTAAGTTCCCTTACAACTCTAATTCTAGTTAGATAGAACAGCAAAGATATAATTGGACCTGGAGTCAGGAAGACTTGAGTCCACATTCAGCCTCACACACTAACTAGCTCTATGACCCTGGGCAAGTCACTCAATGTCTGACTATCTCTATTTCCTCATATGTGAATGGGAATAAGAATCACACCTCCCTCCCAGACTTGCAAGCCCAAATGAGGCACTATTTGTAAAGAATTTTGCAAAGTTTAAAGATTGCTCTAAAGGCTAACTGTTGTCATCACAACAACCATTATCATCCCATGATGCTATGGTAAGTTGGCAGAGAAACAGTGAATGAAAATTTAGGCAAAGAAAGGATCATTAACTGAAGAGTTGGGATGAGGCAGCAGAGTAGAGGAGAACCACAGGATAATGGTGAGGAAGGTGGCAGAGTCAGACTTACAAAGCAGAAAGCCTACAGAGCCAGTTCCTGAGAAATGGAGTAGCTAGTGTCCCTGCCTCCCTGAAGTCATTATAATGAAGGAGGGTGGGTTTTCTTAATCCTTGGGAACTGGTAGTAGGGGTTCAGAGAATGATTTTTCCACTTAATTTTCTCTTGCTATTTACTTGGTTATTCTGTCTTATTTAAATGCTTTACTATTGATTTCTCCCTTGTCTATTTCAAGGGAACCTAAAGGGGCCTTTAATTGTCTTTATATAATCATGATTACCCCCAAAACAACCCACACTGAACAGGGGAGGGGGTTCCAAAGTTATGGGAGATTCATATACGACGTAAACCCCCCCACCTATGGAGTCATCATGGATACTTCATTACCTCTTACCCCCCATATTTAAGCTTTGGCCAAGGCCTGTCAATTTCATCTTTGAAACATCTCTTTTCTGACACTGCTACCATTCAAGTACAGGTTTTCATCACCTTATTTTTGTATCACTGCAGTAGCCTGCTGGTGGGTCTGCCTGCCTTAAATCTCTCCCTACTCCAATCTATCTTCCATTCAGCCAGTAATGTGATTTTATCTAAAGTGCAGGTCAAATCACATAGCTTCTCAACTTAGTGAATTCCAGTGGTTGCCTGTCTTCTCCATGATCAAATACAACTAGATGTGCTTGACATTCAAAGCCCTTCATAACGTAGCTCCCTCCTACCTTTCCTGTCTTCTTATACCTTACTACCCAACATATACTCTTCAAAATAGGTACAGGGCCTTCTTGGCTATACTATGAGGAAGACACTCATCTCTTCACTCTCAACATTTTCTCTGACTGTCCCTAAAACCTGGAAAGACCCTTTCCTCCTTTCTGACTGCTGACCTCTCAGTCTTCCTTTAAATCCCAACTAAAATCCTATGTTCTACAAGAATCCTTCTCAAAATCCCTCTTAATTCTGTTTCTTTCCAGCTGTTAATTATTTCCTATTTATCCTGTACATAGCTTACTTTGTATATTTGTTTACATGTTACTTCCCTTATTGGATTGTAAGTTCCTTGAGGGCAAGTACTGTCTTCTGCCTCTTTTTATATCCTCAGTCCTTAGCCACATAAGTTACAAGTCCCTAGAACATAGTATGATTTTAATAAATTTTGTTGTTGATGAGGATGAGGATGAAGAGGAGGAGGAGAGAAGGATGATATCATGTATCAAAAATAGTCATCCATCATAACCTTCTTTTTCTCACTTGCTTCACATCTCAAAAGACCTCTATGTTATGCCTAATTCTTTACTCTCTGGAAAAAAGTAGCTTTTCTTCATGATGAGGTAAAACCTTCTGGTTTTGCTTTTTATCCCGCCACCTCTCCTGTCTTCTCCAGAAGTTTATGCCCTCACTCATTTCATCTCTTCATCTTTAATCTTGACATATCCACTCATACCTTATCCATTCCTTACCAATAGCCAAGTTAAACCATACCTTAAAAAAATACTTCCACTTGATTTTGTCATAACCTCAAATTGTTTTCCATGTCTCTTCTCTTTCCCTATTGCCAAACTCCTAGAAAGTATTGCCTATGCTTCTCATTGCTTACATTTTCTCTATTTCTATTCCTATATCATTTGAAATCTGGCTTCTGATCCTACCATTCAACTGAAACTATTCTCTTCAATGTTACCAATGAACTCTCAATTGTTAAATCTAATTTTCTTTTTTACTCTCCTCATCCTATTCATTGGCTGTAGAGCTTTTGATGCCATTGAATACCCTCTCTTCTTTGCTTTCACAACTCAGTCATCTCCTGGTTATTTTCCTACCTATCTCTTCTCAGTCTCAATCAAAACAACATTATCATTCTCCTACTACCAGAATACAAAGGATTTTGTTTTGTGTTTCCATATTGTGTTCTGACACTGTGGCTCTATCTGGGGCCATCTTATTTTCTTTATACCCCTTTTCTCATGGTTTATATTACTTCCCTGGGTTCAATGAACACTTCTATTCAGATAACTCCCAAATCTATATTTTAATCCTTAATTTTTTCTCTCCTGTACTATTGTAATAAGAACAAATTACTTATTAGACATTTCCACTCAAAAGGCCTTTAGGTATCTCAAAGTCAACATGAAAAAAAATCATCTTATTCTCCAAATTCCCCTAATTCTATTTAGGGCCACAACATTTTTCTGGCCACATAAGTTACTTGACACCACACTTCCTCACCCTCTCTCCTATATGAACAAACCATTGCTAAGTCCTACTAATTCTATTCAAACAATATCTCTTGAATCCATCCCTTCTCTCCACTCATTCAAACACAACTCTCATTGAAGCCTTCATCTCCTCTTTCATGGACCACCTGAATATTCTCCTCATTGGCCTCCTTGCTGCTAGTATGTCCCCTTGCTAATTCATATTCTAGATAACTGTCAAATGTTTGTTTGTTTTCTTTTGAGAGGCAGATCCAAAAGTAATACATTCCTCTCATCAGGACCAAAGAGCCTTAAGAATGCCATTAAATAGGGGCAGCCAGGTGGCTCAGTGAGTAAGAGTGCCGGCCCGGGAGTCGGGAGAACTGAGATCGGTTCTGGCCTCAAATACTCAGCACCCACACAAAAAAAATAACTGGCCCTGTAACCTTGAGCAAGTTACTTAACTCCAATTGCTTAAAAAAAACAAGAATGCCATTAAATGAACCATGGTCCTGTGAGAAGACTTTGATACTAACACTAAATCTATTGGGGAAGACTTCAGGACATGGCTTCAAGAAAAAGGGGACATGAGATACTGGTCCTCCATAAGGGAGGCCCCAAGAATTGATCAGGGTTGTTGCTTTGAAGGTCACTTCCTGAGTAGGGGCAAGGTTGAGCTGAAAGTCACCTGGGATAAATTTGTGTACCTACTAAATTTCAGTGATCTGTCATAAAAACTCAGCTGCCCTACCCTAGTTACAGGTTTGTATACTGCTCTGACTACATTACTTCCCATCTCAATAAGCTTCCTGGTCCTTCAATTAGCTCTTGTGTAAAATGCATTCCTTAATCTGGCATCTGAGGCTTTCCATGTACTGCCTGCAAACTACTTAATACAGTTCTTGGCACATATTGGGCACTTAAATGCTTATTGGCTGACTACTTCTCCAGACTTCTAACCAATCAATAAGCATTTATTTACTAAGCTTCTACTAAGTGCTAAATATAAATGAAACATGGCTGGCTTGGGTACCTTTCTTAAATATTAATTCTGAGAGGAGTCATACAATCAGAAGAAGAGGATGCTGAGGTGGAGGGAAATTTCAATGTGTGAATTCCAGGCTGGAAGGGTGACTTAGATTCTAGTTGAAGCTCTGCCTCTAATGCTTTGTGCAATGTTGGGCAAGTTTCTTCCTTATTCTGAGCCTCTATTTTCTTGGGTGTGAAGTAAGAGGTTTTGATTAGACTGAATGGAATGGAAGAGGATAAAAATATCACATTTATTGAAATCCTCTCTCTCTCTCTCTCTCTCTCTCTCTCTCTCTCTCTGTCTCTCTGTGTCTCTTTTTGTCTCTCTCTCTCTGTCTCTTTCTCTCCCTCTCTCTCTCTCACTCTTCCTCTTCCTCCCTCCCTCTCTCCTCATAGGGTATCACACTCCTGCAGGTACTCTTCCCTAAGAGAATGTAAATTTTAGTCTTTGAAACTTTTTTTTTCTTGTTTTCATTTTTTTTCTCTTAAAGGCCAACCTTAACCCCAAATCACTCTGGTCCCAGACCAAGCCCTACTTGGTTACCATTTGGCCCTGAAATGGCTCAGAATGAATGTAAATAACAACAGTTTCTGTTTTCCCCATAAACCCTGAGGGTCTTCCCCTCACAGATCTATTTTGTTAAAGAGGTCATTCTTTGCTTCTTTTTTTATTAAGCCTTAATCACAGAATGGGCACTGCCACAATCAAACTAAGACCTCTCAAAGACCTTTGCTTGAAAAGGCCAAGGTCCCCCACTGCAACCTGGACCAGCTCCATTTGTCCTGATCCATATCTGGCCACTGGACCCAGATGGCTTCAGAAGAAAAAGTGAGGCAGGTGACTTTGCACAGCCCTCCTTAATTTAAATCCAGTTCACTTTTGTGTCATGGCATCATCTCCCTGATGTCATGGTCCTCTTCAAGAATGAAGGACAAACAATATTAAGAATTTACCATATACTTTAATAAATTTAAGAAAATTAAGATACTTAATACTAACTGCCTTAAACATGTAAAATGCCAATTAAATATTTATTGAGTTGAATTAGAATTACCTTTAAAAAGTAATGTTATTTTATTTTTTACAGATGAGGAAACTGAGATCCAGAGATTTTAAGTGACTTGGCCAAGTTCATATGATTAGTTAATTATAAAACTGGAAATAAGGGTTAATTACTATACCCCAGTGACATATGGTTGTGTCCTCTTAAAAAAGATTATAGTCTAGTATGTATTCATCTCAAGATGGACACTGGAAATGTATAAATATTATTTTTCCTAGTATAGAATTTCAAGCATGAAAATATATTGCATAATTGTGTCAGTTGAATTCAGTTTCATGAAAAGCAGCAATAAATCATTCAACTATCATTAATTAAGCCCCCACTATGTGGAGAAATAATATTTGTTTGTTTAGGAACATTTTTTTTTTGTTAGTTATGTTCCTTGGTCCACCTTTATTTTTTAGATCCTTTTTTTTTTTTTTTTTTGGCTATTAGTCTTGCAGCCTCTTAGTCATTGTTTCATTTTCTAGTGGCATCCTTTTAGGCCACAGAAGAATACAATAAAATTTTCTTTGATATAACACGTTTCTTCAATTCCTGAAAGTTGCTTGTACATTCTGGCTTTCAAAAGGTATACATTCATTGTTCGCCTATTGAAATCTATCAAATAAATCTAACTACAAATGTCATCCATGAGCTGTATATCTTTAGGTTGAACAAACAGAATAAAGTCAGCTTTGGACTTTCCATGTTTCACTTCATTGCTAAGTTTCTTTGGCTGCTGTTAAGGCCTCTGCTGTATCAACAAGCCTGCAGGCACTGTGTTGGAGCAGAAAGAGAGTTAGAGTTTGGAGTCAAAGGACTTGGGTTTAAATTATAGCTTTGTCGCTTGGTACCTAAGTGACCTTGGGGAGGTCACAGTCGCTAGAGACTTTAGATTCCTCATCGGTGAACTGAGGAGGTTAGATATAAAGTTCACTTATAGCTCTAAATCAATGATCCATGATTTGGATTAATATCCAACTCACTACATAGAAGTCTGAGCAAAATCCTGAGCCAGTTCTGTTGCACAGTGTCTCATGCATAGAACAAACAAATTCTTGTCCTGTCAACTTATTGTCCCCTTCACTATTTCTCAGCAAGGTTGTGTACTTACCCAATTAGTAACCGTATATTTTCAAAGAGAGTTAAATAAAATCCTGTTGACTCTGGCCTGTGATCACTTTAAAAAAAAAAAAAAGGAGATGGTGGCAAAGCACATATTTTCTTGACAGTAAATCTATAGGCACTTTAAGAAACCCCTTAACTGGAAGGTTTCTATTCCATTTAAAGTTCAAACTTACCAGGGGTGGCACTGAACTCATGATGTCAGTTTTTATTCCTTAGGAATTCAATGATCAAGACAATAACTAAAGCCCTGGAGAGTCACGAATTTTCTTTCCTTCCTCCCTTATTTTCATGTTTTCTCTCATTCTTCCCTTCCCCTCTTTTGTCTTCCTTTCTTTTGGATTACTTCCCTTCCTCTCTTCCTTCTTTCCTTTCTTCCTTCCACCTTTGTTTCTCTTTATTTTATCATTTTCTACTTTCATTGTTTCTTGTAAGCATTACCCTCAACTTTATAAAAGGGATCAAAGAAACAGGATAATTGGTTTCAAGCTTTTTGCTCCAAGAGTCAATCAATTAATCAATCAATTTACTAACTTCTACTAAGTTCTAGATGCTAGTGATACAAACACCAAAAAATTAAGTAATTCCTACTGGTAACTAAAATACAGCAATAACTGGTTAATTCTTCTAACTAGAATTTATGCATCACCTCTTGTCCATCCAAGGGCCTTCCTTTCAAAAGAGGAATTCCCATGGTCAAAATCTGTCTTTTCTAGATACCACATTATGGCTTTGTAAACCTCTGTATTTTTCCCAAAGCTGTTATCCTTGTCTGAGATTCTCTCCTTTCTTACCTACACCTCTTGAAATTCCTAGCTCCCTTCAAGTCACAATTCAGGATCCTCTTTCTTTAATTGGCCTTGATTCCCTCAGGCTTAATCAGGAATATATGGGTTTCAGTCAAGGCTGTAACACTAAGGCCATATCCCTAGTAAGAGCCTGCAAATGGATTCAAATTCAATTCTTCCTGACTCTGTGTACAATACTGATGTTAGGAGTGCCTGAGTTAAGATATATCCCTGATATTTTCCAGCTCTTTGACCCTGATTAGCTTGCTTCATCACTCTAACTTTTAGTTTCCTCAGTGGTAAAATGAGTCTGATAATAACATCTACCTCGTGGGGTTTTTGAGATAATCAAATGGCATGGTGTACACAAAATACTTTGCCAACTCTAAATTAGCCCGTAACTTCTAGTCACTCTCATTAGATACTCCCTACCTGTAGAATTATGTCTCCTGCTTGTCTCTTGACAAGTCTTCCTTAGCTTGGAGTTCTCTCCAGACCATTCCTACCACCCTTTCAGAATCCTGATTTTTGTAAGACTCATCCTAGGAGCTATGATGCAAATAAAGCCTTCTCTTTTACCCTGAGTAGCTAGTGTTCCTTCCCTCCTTAAATTACCTGATGTTTCACAGATGGTATTGAGAGAAATGATTAATAAATAAGTAATTTTTAATATTGGGGAGACAAAGGATTTATCTATCTCTGAAACCTTATTGTTTACTGGGCCAAGCCACCATCTGAAAGATATTGCTGATAAAGAGAATGGATTTACTTTCTCCTTAAACTTGTCCAGCTCCCACCCAGGTGAGGAAGCTCCTTGTGTTCTTCTCAGGTTTGGATGGTCATAAATTCTTTGATTAAATTGCCCAAGGCTGGGGGTGATTTGGAAGTAAATGACATGAGGAAAGTCATGTCTCCCAGTCCCTCATTAGAACACATCCACTTCTCATTATTTAAAAAAAAAAAGCATTTATTTATTTTTAGTTTTCAACTTTTTCTTTTATAAGATTTTGAGGTCTAAATTTTCCCCCCTCCTTCCATTCCCACCTCCCAAATCTGGCATGTGATGATATAGGGTATATATGTATGATCATATTAAACATATTTCTGTACTAGTCATGTTATGAAAGAAAAAAAAAACACAACACAAGGTGTGTGTGTGGGGGGGGGAAACATGAGAAAGAAAAAGAAAAGAAAAAATTGCATGCTTCAATCTGCATTCTGACTCCATACTCTCTGTTGTAATGAGAATTGTGATATGAGAGGATTAATCATTCTAAGTGAAGTTTTAATTGTGGAGCATAATTAACCCGGGGACTGCCAGGGGTCATGTACCCAAATCAAGCAGCCCCCAGTATATACATCTCAGGGTTTATATAGACAAAAATTACAACATAGCTATTATCAGGGGGAAACTTCAACTTAGTTGCTACTCAAGCAGGAAAAATACAGAAGCCAAAAGGTAGCAATCAGTCCATTGACTAACGATTGTTGCCCAGTGGTCAGTTTGTTGCCCAACTGGAAAGTTCCCAAATCTATTTCGAGAATTGGATGGGGGGGGGGGAAGGGGGGGGAAAGGGGTTAGCTATTGGCTTCAGGTAGCATGTTTGGTCAGGTTTACTTGGAAGGTTTGCTGCCTAGGTGGGCTTTGTTGGGTTTGAGCAGATTTCCAAGGCAGCTCTCCTATGACAGGGAGAGATGGAGGATGTTCACAAAATGGGGGATTACTACAATCCCCACTTCTTTTTATCGAGAGTCAAACCCTTGACTCACAGTCAAACTCTTGACTCACAATTGGTACCTGGTAGTGGGGTGATGGAGATATTGTCATAGTAGGCACAAAGTGACTCATGCAGGAGCTGATACCTAGGTTCCCTCACAAGGGGAAACTTGAATGCAGGATTGAGAGGTGGGAAAACAAACAAAGGCCTATAGTGGGGGGCAGGCCAAAAAGCAGTAAACTGGATGCCTGGAAGACTTCCTCAGGAAGGGCTTGACCAACATCATAGGGGGGATGGGCATTTATGCAAAGCCAACAGTTAGGGCCAAGGTTGGGCCAGGAAGTGATTTTACCTCCAGTATCGAGGTTCCCCTCTAAACCTTCCCTTAGGCCATTAACCAGAGTGGAAAGTGATAATAGAATTACACAGGTAGAGAAGCCAGAGCAGAGGGCAGACTCATCCATGAGACCTGTTCTGCCTGGAATGTCCAGAGTACTTGGTCCCCCTTTCTAATAATCTAGGTGTTTTTACCCTTAGGAGCATGGGGGTTTGACATGGAGAAAGGGCACAATAACATTATGAGGAAACATGGAAAAATCTTCACTCGAGAAAATCTGGTCCTGGGTCCACTTTGCATTCATCAGGGGCAGCAAATTTCACATGAGAGTGGTAGAACCAGGCAGGGATAGGGTTTGCTTTGACTGCAGTGGGTGTAGTAAGGATACAGGATCTGATGTAGCTACAGGCAAGGCATCTCAAGTCAATTTCAGGACCCTCCCTTATGTTTCTTGCAATCCCTGTAGGAACTTAATTAAGGAAAAATTAGTAGCCTCAGCTCATAACTAATCACTGGGAGGATGGGTAGAGGTCACCCATATATAATTTCAAAAGGGGAAAGCCCAATTCAGTTGGGGGGTGCACCTATGACCCAGTTTTCCTTTGTTTTTAGGACTAATTTGGCAAGGAACTCCTTCAGGGTCTGGTTGGTCTGTTGCACTTGGCCTGAGATCTGCAGTCGGTAGCCACAAAAACTAGCCCATTATCAGAACCCAACCCAATCAGAAGGCCAAACCGGGGAAGGAGTTCATTCAGAATTTTCTTAGCTACCACTAGCACCTTGTGACAGTACTTAACAGAATATTGGGGAATGAAGTACCTGTCTCTCAGGAGTAAGCTAATTTTTCTGGCTCACAAATGAATGATTTGGTGGAGATGCTTGACCCACTCCCCCCACTTCTTTTTTTGTTTAGTGAAGGAATCATCCAAATGTGAATGGGTTGGGTGGTAGGAGGTTCTGGAAAAAAGGCCAGACAGGGGAGTGAAGGAGGGGAGCCAAATGGAGGTTTGAATATTGGGGCTGGGGGCATTTTCATTAGGATTCCATCATGCCCCCTCAAAGAGTTGGGACCCAAATTCATTTGGGAGAATGGATGAAGGTCTCAGCTTCTGTAGTTTCTTCAGGCTGAAAAGGGGAAAAGAGCTGTCCCTGTCTCAGTGGGTCCAGAGGAGGAAGTTGACTGAAACCAAGCATAGATCACATTCAGGAGATGATTATTGAGCATTGATTGGTATCCACTGTTTGCTGCCAACTGTAGGTGAATTGG
Source organism: Petaurus breviceps papuanus (assembly GCF_028583685.1). Lineage (NCBI taxonomy): Eukaryota > Metazoa > Chordata > Mammalia > Diprotodontia > Petauridae > Petaurus > Petaurus breviceps. The sequence goes on along the minus strand of NW_027185761.1, from coordinate 28,999,711 downwards.
CCTGGAAATTAAGAGACACAAATCTGACAAACAAGTTCAGTAGGCAGGGCCTAAGATATAAGGAGAAAGACAGATCTGTCTAGTAACAGGCAGTTGACTAGCTCAAGATCCTCTTTAGTAAACTATTTAGGCTGTAGAAAGGAATTATAATTTTAAGCTTAATAGCTCATATCTAACACACACACTTTAGTAGCTCAGATGTATGCCAGCCTTGGTATGTGGGATAATGATTAACTTGTACTTATAACTTTGCTTCACAAACTTCTTTTCCCTTTGTCTAATTGTTCCCATGTCATTCAGAAAAAAAATGTTCTATTCCAGGGATTCACCCTTTCATTTGACTATGCAGGAAGGCAGATGACAGGCCTGTATACTAATTTACTCAGTTGTTTGAGATATGGATTTACTACACTTTCAGATTGAGAACAGCAAAATTTTGCATATCTGCATTGTACTTTTAATATCTTTTACTGACCATTTGCTCTAATTAAAGAAATTTGTCATAAAAGGAAAAAGAAGGGACATGCCAGATATGACAGGATAAACTATGCTTAGCTCTGTTTGAATTCAGACAAGAGTCACTTTAATTTCACCTCATAGCCAGACTCAGGAATAACCAGGTAGAAAACATTCTTTTTCAAAGGAAGACAATGGAGAAACTGAGCCAGGAGTCCCCATTCTAGAACTGAGGCTAAAATTGTCCTCTCAGCTTTTCCCAAAAGCAAATCTTCACTGTACCAGGATCACATTCCCTCTGAGTAGCTTGTGGCATTTGAACTGATTTAATGCAGACAACTATATCTTAATTCAAACTCAAAATAAAACTAATTGTAATTCCAATATATTTTACCTCAAATGGAAAGTCTCAGCAATCACAACTTAGGTCTTGATACAATTGCTTTTGTTACTCTCATGGAGTTAAAATAAGCAATAAATGTTTACCATGACTTACATACATGAGATATTTAATTTCTCAGTAAGCCAAGTTCATTGTTTAAGAACTCCATAACTCAAACAAGCTTTTAGCTTTTGCGGATAACCTTGCCACCAGATGGTTTCAAGTTTACAAATAAGGAGAAATCAATAGTGACCCCAAAGAGGGAGCTGATCTGCTTGTCCACCCTGTGATATTCTTCTTCTGGACTGATGAAAGCCACATAATGTATGTGTGAGCTGCTGGGGGGTCAGCTTTAGGTTTTAACACTATAACAATAATCCCAAATAATTTATTAAACAACTCTACAAGTTTTATAAGTGAGAGCCAACTTGTTATACCTTTAAGACAGATTAGCAGGACTTAACAAAATAACATAGCTAGTTTTACACATTTTTTTCACTGTCTTAGTTTCAACTAGATTCAAACCAAATGTTGCTTTGTGTAATCATGTTACTGAGGTTTTACAATATAGAGTGTAGAAATACAATAATAACACAAAGAGTGAGATGACATTAAATGCATTTCCAAATCACATATAAAAATTATTGATAGAAAATTGGGATTACCAAGTGTAGAAACTGGTTGACGTCTGACCTCATTTTCTCCTCTCCTTTTCTCATCTCCCCACAGTAACAGATTCTGGTTGTAGGGGTGGTCAATTTGTGAATGATGGAAGGAGAAGAGGGTACTGCTCCTTGTGTGGGAGGGACTAAGAACTGGGGAGTGCTAGGAGGTTGTAGCTGGGAGCACTGAGGAGGGGGTTTTGTTGAATAAGGAGGAGGGTCCTGAAGGAACCCACAAGCTTCTTGGCTTTGGGGAACTTGAAGCAGAAATTCCAGGTTCCACTGGTGCAAGTTCATGGACTTGGGGTTTTGAGACGATAGGTTCATCTGCTTACCTAGAGGGGTGGGCTTCAGGATACCTGGGGATCTAGGGCTATTGCTCGTGGGGCTCCAATGTAGCTGCTGTGCCTCCCCCTTTGTTCTTTTTACCAGGTGAGGAATGCTTCTAACTTTTCACTGCAGTCTTTCCTCGGTCATAGCTGCTTTTTATAATTTAGCTGAAGCATAATATATTCTACTCCAGCCTTTTACATTACCCAGTGTGTATCCTCTTGTTTCAAAAGTGTTTCTTGTACACAGCATATTGTAGGATTATGGTTTTTAATCCATTCTGATATCTGCCTCTGTTTTATGGGAGAATTCATCCCATTCACATTCACAGTTATGATTACTATGTATGTCATTCCTTCCATCCTATTCCCTCTCCTGTTTATGTTTTTGTTTCTTCCTTCTTACTTCCCTTGCTTAAGAGTTTTTCTATTGACCACTGCCTCCCTCAGTATTTCCGCCCTTTGACTGTCCCTCTTTTTTTTCTTTCTACTATGCCATTTTATTTTTTTTTCTGTTTAACATCATCTTTATTTCTCATAAAGTCATTAGCCTCCCTTTGCTCCATTCCAAATCTGAGGGAATAATTATCCTCATTGAGCTTTTGAGATTCTTTTTCCATCTGGCAAATTCGGCTTTTTAAGGCATTTCTCTCCTCATTGCCTTTTTTAGCCTCTTTTGCCAATTGAGTTAGTCTGTTTTTTAAGGTGTTATTTTCCTCAGTCAGGCTGTTGACTCTCATTTCATAATTTTCTTGCATCATACTCATTTCTCTTCCCATTTCTCCTCCACTTCTCTTATCTGCTTCTTAAGGTCCTCTATGGCCTGTAACCAGCTCGTAGTATTTTCCTTTGAAGCTTTTGGTGCAGGATTTCTGACTTCACTATCTTCCTCCTGGTCCATGCTTTGCTCCTTTTTGTCCCCAAACTAGGAGTCTAATGTTGTATTCTTCTGTTTGCTTTGCTTCCTTTGCCTGGTCATGTCACCCCTCAGATACTTGACTTTTGGGCTTTTTGCCACAGTAGGTCTCTGACACCAGACAGGGGAACTTTCATCCCAAACGCTAGGGTTTTCTCAGCTGCCAGAGGTATTAGTTGGGTGCCCTCTCTGAGGCCTCCACACGCTCTAGCAAGCTGGTCATGCACCCCAGGAACTCCACCCAAGACTGCAGTCCAGGTACAAGCAGGTTAAAGCAAGAGTGATTACCCCTCAGACTGGTCATTTGGTCCCCCTACAGTCTGCAGGCCTGAAGCTGCCACATAGCACCAGCTGAGCCAAGGCGGCTCAGCAGCTTCTTGCTTTGGGGTTTAAAGCCTATGCTCTCCCAACTACTGGTCCCAAAGTCTACACTGCACTGACCTCTCACTTTGTCCTTCGCATCTATGTGTTGATAAATATGGAAACGGTGAGAGCTGCTGGTGATCTGGAGTCCCTCAGGCCAGTGGCTGGTCTGGCCCACCCTGGGGCTAAAACCTCCAGCTCACGTGGGCCTGAGCTCAGCTCCCAGAGTGCTGCGCTGGCTGATTCATGCCAGCCTTCCAGGCTGTCCTCAGCGAGAGGTTAGCTTCATTTTGTGGGTTCTGCAGCTCCAAAGTTTTTTCAGAGTCCCCTTTTACATGGATTGGGGAAGGTGGAAGCCAGAGCTGCACAGAGGTTCTGCTTCTACTCCAGCATCTTGACTCCATACCAACCACCCCTCTTTACCTACACTTTCCCCTTACTTCTATTTCCCTTCCTTCTAACCATCCCTCTTTCTTATTCCCCCCTTACCACTACTACTGCATATAGGAAACAATGCATTTTTATATTTATCAGAGTATGTTATTCCCTCTTTGACCCCAAACCAATGAGAGTAAATTTCATACAATGCTCTTCTCCCTCCCTCTTTTCCCTCTATTATAATGAGTTTTGTGTCTTTTCATATTAGAATCTTAAACTTATCTGATTATGTTGATCGCTCTTTGAACCAGAACCAAAGAAAATAAAGTTCATATGATATTCATGTTCAACTAATCATCAGATTAGTTCATTTGTACCCACACCCTATATATGAATATAAATATCCCTTTTAAAGGTTGTGATAATCATATAATTTTCAATACTGACATTCTCATATAGAGATGTAAACAGTTTGATCTTACTGAATCCCAAGTTTTGTGCACGTGTGTGTATGTGTGCATGTGTCTGTTTGTGTGAGTGTGTGTGTTTCCTTGTTTACCTTTTTATGTCTTTCTTGAGTCTTATAATTGGAGATCAAATTTTCCATTGAGCTCTGGCTTTTCATCAGGAAAGTTTGGAAGTTCCTTATTTCATTAAATGACCATCTCCTTGCCTGAAAGATTATGCTCAGTTTTGCCAGGTAGTTGATACTTGGTTGCAGTTCTAGCTATTTTACCTCATGGAATATCAAATTCCAATTCCTCTGATATTTTAATGTAAAAGCTGCTAGGTCCTATGTAATCCTGACTGCAGTTCCATGATATTTGAATTGTTTCTTTTTTGGCTGCTTGCAGTATTTTCTCCTTGACCTTGTAATTCTGGAATATGGCTACTGTATTTCTTGGAGTTTTCAATTTGGGATCTCTTTCAGGAGGATCCCTGTGAATTCTTTCCATAACTATTTTACCCTCTGATTCTAGGACTTTAGGACAGTTTTCTTGGACAATCCCTTGAAAGATGTTGTCCAGGCTGCTTTTTTCATCATGGTTTTCCAGTAGACCAATAATTCTTAGGTTATCTTTCCTGGATCTTTTCTCCAGGTCAGTTGTTTTTCCAGTGAGATATTTTACACTTTCTTCTAATTTTTCAATTTTCATGTTTTGCTTGACTGACTCTTGATGCATCATAGAGTCCTTATCTTTGATTTGACTGATTCTAATGCTTAGTGAATTATTTTCTTTGGTTAGTTTTCGAAGGTCCTGTTTAGTGAGGTATTTTTTCCAGATAGATTTTGAACCTCCTGTCCCAGTTCACAAATTTTTCTTATTAAGGATTTGTTTTCTTCAGTGAGATTTTTTCCAATTTGGACACTTTAGATTTAAATTTATCTTCTACCTCTCTAATTTGACTTTTAAAATCTTTCTTGAGCTCCTCCAAGAATGTTTTTTTGGCTTGAGACCAGTTTATATTTCCTTCTATGGTCTCAGGTGTGAGTATAGAGTCTATGTGGTCCTCTGTATTTGATTGTTCTTGCTATAATAAGCTCAGATCGATTTTCTTGCTTTTCCCTTCTGAGCTTCCTTCTTTCCCATTGTAATTTCTATTTCCTGATTTCTCAGGCTAGGAGCTAAGGGCCTGGTTGTTGACCTTGTATGCTGTAGCCTCTGAGTGTCTAGACCTAGGCCAAGGCCAGGATTCTCTGTGTTTCCCCTGAGTTATCCTGAGGCTCACAGAGTAATCTGTGCAGATTTCTGCCTTCATGCCCCTGGGCTACAGCTCAGGCAGGCTCAGCAACTGGCAGCCAGCAGAGCTATTGTCTGCAGATTCCCATGGTGGTGCTAAGGCCCACCTGGGCTTGTGTTGTTAGTGCTGGCTGGCTCCACCACCCTGGGCTTTGGGAGCTCCTGCTCATCAGCTGAGGTGGGGCTTGTTGGAACCCCTCAAGCCCTTCACTTCAGACTCCTTACTGCCTTAGATACAATCTTTCTCAGTGACTCCTAAGCCTGAGGCTATTTCCACTATTTCAGGATTTTACTCTGGGTGGGACATTTATCTCTGGATTTTCTGGGTCAGAAAGGGGGAATAAGAGCAGCTAGGGTTTAATTTGCCATCTTGGCTTCTGGAAATTCAGGTAGATGATTCTTCAACTGCCAAGCTATGGGCTGATAGCCCTAGGAGAAGCTGCAATCACTGCTATGGGCCCTGCACTTTCTCTTACCAGCTACAACTGATCCTATGTCCTGTGGTGATATGGCTGTGAATCACCTTTAGGGTGGGTGAGTCCACTGGCTGGGGCACCTTCTCATTCCACTGTAGTCTGCTCTCTGGTCTGTGTGGGTGCAGCCCTTGCATCCTCCATGCTCCCCCTGCCCAGACCTAAGTGGGCACTTTTCTGGGCTGGGGCTCTGCTACGCTCTGTCTCCCAATGAATTCTGTTACTCTAAAATCCATTCAGATTAACTTTTTACTTTAGTGATGGGATTTATGGAGGAGCTTAGAAAAGTTATTTTCATTCTACCATCTTGGCTCTGCCCCACCCCCACCCCCCCAATAATATTCTTAACAAGAGGCTTAAATAGAAATTGAAAGAATCCACTGATCACCTCCTGAAAGATATCCTAAAATAAAAACTCCCAGGAATATTATTCCAATTATTCCAAATTCCAAACCTGCCACTTCAAGAAGATAATATTACAAGAAGCCCCAAAGAAACAATTTAAATATTGTGGTGCCATACTCAGGATAACACAAGATTTAGCAGCATCTACATTAAAGGATCAGAGAATTTTGAATATAATATTCTGGAGGGCAAAAGAGCTAGGTTTATGACCAAGAATCACCTATCCAAAAATATCAGAGTGTAATCTTTCAGGGAAAAAAATGGTTAACAATGAAATAGAGGGCTGAAGTATTCCTGATGAAAAAAAAAAATGAGATTTAAACAGAAAATTAGAGGTTTTCAAGGACAAGAGTAAAGAGAAACACAAAAAGCTAAACAAGAAAGACAAATTATAAGGGATTCAATAAGGTTAAACTATTTACATTCCAAAATGGAAAAATGATACTTGTGAGTTGTAAGAACTTTGCCATTATTAGGACATTTTAAAGGAGTACACATAGACAAAGGGCATGGGTGTGAGCAGAATCTAAGGAGACGCTATCTTAAAAAATAAAATTGAAGGGTGAGAAAAATGAATGCAGTGCGAGAAGGCAAAACGGAAAAGTAGACTTGTGTATTAAATCACATAAATAAGGCACAAAACAATTTTTAAAGTGGAGGGGAAGATGGGAGAAGTGGTGGTGGGGAACATGTAAGTGTTATTTTCTTCAGAATTGGCTCAAAGAGGGAAGCACACACATGCATACACACATATACAACCTATATACACATACGCACACACATGCATATTCACATACATGTGCACAAACATATGTATACATATACACACATATATTCAATTGGGCATAGAAATCTATCTTACCCTACTGGTAAATATGAGGGAAAATGGATAAGAGAGCAGGAAGCTTATAGAAGGCAGGGCAGATTACAGGAGACCCTTGTCAGAAGTAAAACATTACTGAGGATGGAGAAGATAAAGGGAGAAAGTAAAATAAATGGCTTGGGCAGGGGTGGGGGATAGGATGCAGAGAAATACACAGTAATCATAACTATTAAAAAAATTATAAGATAAAGATATCATTTATCAAATATATAAAACAATCCATCAAATTTATAAAAATAAGAACCATTCCCCAACTGATAAATTATCAAAAGATATGAACAATCAGCTTTCAGATGAAATTATCAAAGCTACATATAATCATATGAAATATTGTAAATCACTGTTTATTAAAGAAATATAAATTCAACAACTCTGAGGTACCTCCCCACATGTATCAGATTGGCTAATATGACAGAAAAGGAAAATGCCAAATGTTGAAAGGGTTGTGGGAAAACTGAGGCATTAATGAGACATTAATGCATTGTCAGTAGAGTTGTGAACAAGTTGTGATATACGATTATGATGGAATACTGTTGTACTATAAGAAATGATGTTCAGGATGCTCTCAGAAAAAAGCTGGAAAAACTTACATGAACTAATGTAAAGTAAAATTAGCAGAATCAGGAGAACATTGCACATAATAATAGTAATAAATAATCAACTATGAATGACAGCTATTTTCAGAAATGCAATTATTCAAGATAATTCCAAGGAACTTATTATGAAAAATGCTGTCTATATCCAGAGAAAGTACTAGTGAAGTCTCAATGCAGGACTAAAGCATCATTAGCTTCATTTTTTTTTGTTTTTATTAAAATTTTTAGGGTAGTGGTTGTGTTTTCTTTTACAATTTGATTAATATGAAAATGTTTTGCATCACTGGATATGCACAATCTATATCAAATCGTTTGCCTTCTCAGTGAGGGATGAGGAAAGGAAGGGAGAGAATTTGGAACTCAAAGAAAAATTTTAATGAATGTTAAAACTATTTTTAAATGTAATTGGGAGAAAAATAATATATTAAAATTAAAAAAGGAAATTTTAGAAAAAAAGTCATCTTGAAGATGCAGCCTTAGCTTACTCATTTGAAAAAAAAAATGGTGATTAAACTATTACTTATCTCAAAATGTTGCTTTGAGAGTGGTAATATAACAAACATGTGGTAATATAACAAAAATACTTTATAGACCTTAAAGTATGATATAACATTATTTTATAACCACCACCACTACTACTACTATTATTATAGCTACTAAAGCCAAGAAATTTTCAGTTTACGTCCTATTTCTGACACATCAGTTGTGTGACCATGAGCAAAGCAAAGCTTTCAGTACCCTAAACAACTCTTTAAAAATATAAGATGCAGAAGAATTGTTGACCTGCACAGGTGAAAAGATATTTCTCATTTGGAAGTTCCAATATTAACAAAACAATAGATTTATTCCCTACCCTGTTATTAGTAACAGTAGTTGCAAAGCAGTTATTATTCTATATGTTGGAAAGAAACCTTCTTCTCTGGGAGTCATATCAGTTAAATTATTTCCATACATACACATGCACATACACATATGCATATGCATATATATACATATACATATGTATATGTGTATGGTATATGCCCAGTATGTGTGTGTCTGTATACACACACACAAATACATACACACATGTGTGTATATATAATATAATGCATGTTTAAATGTATATCACACAGATGTTGTATGTTTTGTGTGAAACATATGTACATTTAAACAGATAAGTAAAGAAGCGCTTTATGGGCTTTAGATGTTTATGTCCCTGGGGGAGCATGGTATATTGTACTCAATAAATGCTGTTCAGTGTTGGTTTTTTAAATAAAGGTAGCAACTTGAAATGGTGACCCAATGCCCAAATTGTGAGTTTGAAAAAGCATTAGTTGTTGGCTCAAATATAAAAATGCTTTATGCAAATAACTTGTGCAGTTGAAAAGTCCAATATTAGGAATTAGAAAATATACCTCTTATCTACCTCAGTGAATATAGTATAATTTTGAATTAGATTTTCTTAAAACCACCTTTAAATTTTATTTAGTTCTCATGGCATCTTAAATAAGATAACACCTCACTTAATTCCATAGAGAAAGCCAGTATGAAGTAGTAAGAACATTTTTGAAGAAGTGTTATTTTATTACTTCAATTTCCAAACAATTGCATCTTACTCTATCCAAGTTTTGCCATTTAGTCAGTGGATCTGCTAGCCCTGCTTTAATGAATTAAGAGAAGCAAATTACAATTAGCATTAATTTCCTAATGAACAGCACACTTAAAATCAGCATATTCTCTTAAGTAGGTTAAACATGCCCCCTGCAATCTTATTTATGCCATGAATTTGCCTCACAGGTTCTTTTCTTAGGTGGTTAAAACAACAAATGTGACCCTAGTCCATAGGCGATTATCTTCAATTCTGAATGAATGGAGTCTGAAATCGAAGTTTGTTGTATAAATAAATAGCCAAGGCTATTTTATTTTTGGTTTGCAATTTGAGGTTAATGCTACCAGAGGTTATAGCTTAGTGTGTTTATCTCTGTTATTATAGGAACCAATACATGATGAACTATCTATCCTTCCTACACAATGTGCTTTGGAAGTTCATTCTTGAACTTGTGGTTATTTATAGACTGGCACAGTTGGTGACAAGAAATGTTCTTAAGAAGAGTCAGCTTAAGAAAAGAAAAACTTTTGGAAGAGGTATCTGGACATAATGAAAGACTTAAGTTACTAGTGGGGGGAGGAGAAGGGAGATAAGGGACTTGGGTTCCAGTCTGGCCCTGACTCTAATGCTTTTAGGGATTTTGAGAGAGTCTCTTCTGAGGCTATTTTCTCAGCTGTCAAATTAGGGGTTTAGACTAGATGGAATGAAATTGAATGGAATTGAAAAGCATTAATAAAGTCTCCATATGTGCCAAGCACTCTGATAAGCACTGTGAATACAAATTTCAACTCCTTTCCCTAAAAGAGCTCATATTCTAATTTTTACATACATCACATATAAAAGAGTTCAGCTGCAGAACAGATGGAAAGGCCCAGTGGTTCCTAAGGTGCAGAAAGAGGGTGGCCTTCAGCTTGCACTTTGGGGAATAAAATATAATGTTAGTATCTGGAATCTGGGAGGGGAAACTGAATAATACCTTGCTTTTTGGCAGTTAGGGCTCAAGCTACAACAACTGGGGGCATGTCCCTCTGACAGGTGTCCCCAGCAAGACAATTGTCTTTAATGCCTCTTATTGCTTCAAAATTCCATGATTGCTTCACTGGGAATTTGTTTTTCAAATGAGTATTTATTGAACAACAAAGTTGTATTAAAACAGGAGTCACAAGAGAGAATTTTGCTTGTATCTGAATTTCTCTATAAAAAGGGGAGCTGGGTTAGATGAACTTTAAGTTTCCTTCTAATTTCCATATTCTCTGCTTATTGGTTATCTTTATTCTTGAACAAAAGAATAGCAAATCGGTAAATGAACTACAGTCTCTACAGGTAGTGCTCTGCTCTGGATTCAATAAACTATTGTGGAGTGCACCATGTCTGTGAGTAACTGTGATGTTGACCAATTCAAAATAGTTCTCTATTCCAGTGTGGAGGTGGAGAGAGGAGGGACACACAGACTACCAGTTCTATTTGCAGCCTGGCCTCCCACAGTCATAGCCTAAGGAAGCAAACATTATGAAGACTCATCCTAGAAGCTTCCTTTTCCAGTGCTGGGGTATCCACCTCCTCAGGAACCCAAATACCAGAGAATTATACTGAAAGAAGACAAATTTCCCACCACCAAAGTCCTTAGAACTCTCAAATGATCTCATATATGAAACAAAGTTTTTCTTTTTGTTTTTTTATTAAAATAACAAAGAAGAGTTATTACTATGTGCTTTGCTGCTGTACCCTAAAGACCATGGGATCTTTCCATCTGATTTGCAGGTTTCTGTTCTTCTGTGCCCTGTCTCCCACTGGTAGGATGTGAACTTATTGAGAGCAGGGGCTGTCTTTCTCTATTTGTATCTCATCATTTAAGATTTAATACATTTTCATTCATTCATTCTGAGCACACATATTGCATATTACCTCTACTATGGATGTGTTAATACAACCTTATCCTTCCCCACTTGGTCATCTATTGATTCCTCCTTCTTTGCTGGAATCTTCCATGCCTTCTGTCTGTACAACTAGAGATTTGCTGATTCATTCCTAGTTTTCACTATCTATGCCATCAGTGGACGCCATTGAGCCATGCCTGAATGAGAAGCATCTCATCCCTATCACACCCATGAGTTGAGATGTGCTGGTGTGGTGGAGGGGAAAAAAAAAAAGACTAAAATATCCTCCAAAAGAATTATGACAAATGACAAAAAGTTTGCAATATTTGAGTGTGCCAAGCTCAAGGTCAACTTCTCATAGGAAAATCATTATTATATTATGTACTGTTTTGTAATTGATGTAAACATCATAAATAGACCCCTACCTTAGGAGTCCTGCCCTGACCTAAAGATTATCTTTCCTCCCATTTTTAGCTTTGATGTCCCTGCTCCTACTGCTGCCATTGCTGATTGACTCAATTTAGAACTTAAGACTTTTCTTGTGTGAATTAAAAAGTGTCTGATAAAGGATTTCAGTATTGCTGGACTATCTTTATTGTGAAAACTTCCTTAATTTCCCGAATTGTGGAAATAGATTAAGGACACTATTTTTCTCCTATTGTTGTCTAGGCCTTCATATTCAGTGACATAAATCTCATGAGTGTCTATAGGACTGTCCCAACTCGGTCATAATTTACTCCTTCCTCAGGCAGCAGTTCTGGAGAGGGTGGAAACCTACCACTTTACCACCTTTGTTTACAGCAGTGGACGGCAAACCAATGAGAAGATGGAAACTCAGCTCTCTATTGATACCTGCTTAATGCTTTGATAGCCTGTCAGCTGGCATGACATTTGTGATATCTGAGAAGCAAAAAAAAAAAAAAATGCTGTTTTTGCAACACTGAAGACAGACGCTTTGGGGAAAAATGACACATTTTCTTTGGGAAATCGAGCAGTGACAGTCCAATACAGTAGATGAGTTTATGGCCATGTGTAAATTGGTATGTGATTATCTTTCCTGCACACTTGGAGCCTTATTTATTTTGACAACATTATACAGATGCCACTAACCGCAGGGTGTATAGGAGATGTTAAATAACATGTCAAGTGATGGCCTCACCAGAGATAGAGCTAATCTGCTCTCCATGTTGTACACAGCAGGCCACATTCCCCTGGTGTGTCAATTACTCTCTGGGATAGTGTCTGGATGTCCATTAACTCTTTCAGACCATCTTAAGTCCATGCAGTAAACAGCATTCCTAGGCAACTTATTAAATCATGGATCTGGAAAGGAACATGAGAAATTATGGTATACAGCCCACCTGACTTTTGAAAAAAAATCTTCAGAACTACATGAGAATCTTTCTTATTTTCAGGAGCTTGTTGAAACATTGTATGATCTTCCTTTATTCTCCTTAGGGACCTGAAAACTTACATGTGGTTCCCAAAGTTCCCCATACACTCTCAAACAATGACTTTTTGATGTTTTTCAGAGGTTCTATAAGCTGAAAGAGCACTTGTTGCCCTCCCTCCTCTTCTTTATACAATCCCATCATCCTGACCTAATTTTTGTACATTATGATGTTCTATCTCCTATCTCTATGATTTTGCACTGATGGTCCTTGTCCCCTATGCTCAGAATGCTTTCCTTACTGACCTCCTCTTAAAATCCCTCAGCTTCTTTCAATACTTCTTTCTTTATTTAGTGTGCCCCCAGCCTTACATTTGACAAAGACAACCTCTAATGGTGCCTTCCATCTTTTCTGCATATATGTTATCTGTACCTAACTGACTTTTTTTTCTGCTACATTTTCTCTCCCCCTGTGGGCAAGAGATTGTTTTTGCCGTGTCTGTGTGTGTGTGTGTGTGTGTGTGTGTGTGTGTGCATATGTTCATTACTCTGAAGGAAGTTTGTGATAGGAAGAATGTTCACAATTTGGAATAGATCAGAAAAATCCTTGTGTAGGTCTTTTGCAAAAATGAAAATGTCTCAGAACTTGAGTGCAGTATTAAATGGAACTACAGATTCCAAGAAGTAAAGGTGAGGAATGAGAGGGTACCAGATGTATGTATGTATGTATATAGTCAATGTAGGCTTTCTGTTGCAGAAACAACTTGCAATACACAAATGACCATACAGTATCTTAACCAGATTCAGGAGCAGGAGCAGGCAGTGACAAGTGGTGGACTGAGAACTGGTTTAGGATTCAGATTTACCTTCAATCCAGGTTCTGTAACCACCCAACTGTGAGATTCTAGGTCCTTTGTTTCTTTTCATGAGCAAGAAGATATCTTCCAACTCTGACATTCTGTGCTTCCTCATTACTGATAATTAAGTATTTATTGTGTATTTTATCTGTCCCCAAAGGTATGCAAAATTAGTGATTGTCAATACAATCTTGTTTGCCCTTCTTTGCACTAAAGAGATTAGATAGACTTTGAAAATGAAAGTGAACATTAATACTGAGGACCAAAATCCTTTCCAGAATCAATGTTAAAATTCTGTATGTAATAAAACCTCTGGAATCACTTCCCAGAAAGGCACACTTTCCATCATTCAAGGGGACAATTTGTAATCTTTTCTCTCATATGTTGCAATCTTCAGTTCCTAAATAGGAAACCATGCGCTGTTTCACCAGCTCTCTCTCAGCTAGATTGTAGTTTCTTTGTATTTCTTTTGTACATGTAGCCCAAGAGCTGGGATTTATTTCAGTCACAGGATTTTTCCTTCATACTGCCATCTATCTATATCTAATGATCAAATTCCCTGGGATCATTTTAATTTTATTAAGGACTTATTCACATGTAGGCAGTTTAAAAATTAATTTATTAATTCACTTGAGATACTTGGAACTTCTGTAATGAATTGAAATGGACCCTCACCTTACATATACATGAAATTAATTAAGCAGGGAGTAAGGTATTAAAAACATCTTATTTCACAGTCTGATTTGAGAGGAAGGAAACTGAGGGCTAGAAAGATAAAAAATCTTAGAGATGAGGACATTCAGAAGTTTTCTACTCTCAACTGTAATAGCATAGGAATTCCTTCCTTGATATCCATGATGTTGTGTTATGCCAACTGCTAACAGCCTCTGCATGAAGCTCTTCAGTGAGAGGGAATTACCTATCTCCCAAGGAATCAAATAATTTTAAGCATGGAAAGGGCCCTCAGAGGCCAGCTAGCACAATTCCAAACTGAAAGGAATTCTGATATAACATGCCTGACAAGTGATTGATCAGTGTTTGCTTAATGAACTCCAGGGAAGGACAACCCACTTACTCCTGGGGAAACAGATCATGTATGGATCTCTATAATAATTTGTGGAAATACTGCCTTATATACAAGAAAAATCAGCCTCTGTAAAACTTCCTCTCATTGCTTCTAGCTCTGACCACTCACGGTAATCAGATCAATCTAACTCCTCTTCCCAAAAGAGAACCTCTCAAATATTTGAAGACTTCCAAGTTTGCATATTTTGTCCCTTTTTGTTTTCAATTAATTTTGATCTATCATTCCATGGCTATATATTGCATTTGATTTTTATTGCATTATTACCTTAAAAGGAGGTAGTTTAAATTTCTGCTTTTCTGTATTTGATTGTGAGGTTTTTAATATTAATATAGGGTGAGATTTTTGTGCCATGTACCACTGAGAAAAAAAATAATCTTTTGTATTCTCATTCAATTTTCTCCACCGGTCAATCATTTCTAATTTTTCTAAAATTCTATTTACCTCCTTAACTTATATTTTCTTTATTTTTCAGTGAGATTTTTCTACTTTTAAGAGGGCAAAGGTGAGGTCCCTCATTAATATTGTTTTACTGTCTGTATCCTCCTATAACTCATTTAATATCTCCTTTAAAAAGTTGAATGCTATACCATTTAGTGCACATTTTTTTATTGATATTCATTTTCTATGGTACCTTTTAGCAAGATGTAGTTTTCTTCCTTGTTTCTTTTAATTAGATCAATTCTTGCTTTTGCTTTGTCCGAAATCATTATTGTTACTTCTGCTATTTTTTTCTTGCTTCAATTGAAACATAATAGATTGTGCTTTATCTCCTTACCTCTTTCCTATGCGTGTCCAGACTGAATGTGTATGTTATTCTCTTTTTGAGCCAATTCCAATAACAGTAAGTTTGAGCACCTCTCCCATCTTTCCCTCATCTGTAATAAATCATGTCTCTTCATGTGAGATATTTTACACCATTCTATTTCTCCCCTCTTTCTCATTTTTTTACAACCCCCATCAAAATCAGCTTATACCTGAGCCCTATGTCTATGTAATACTCCTTCTAACTGCCCTAACAGTGATATAGTTCTCAAAAATTACAAGTAATGTCTTCCTGTGTAGTGATATAAACATTTTAATCTTATTGAATCTTTTATGTTTTCTCATTCCTGTTTACTTTTTTGTGCTTCTCTTGAGTTTTGTATTTGAAAATCAAATTTTTTGTTCAGAACTGGTATTTCATCAGGAATTTTCAAGCTTACTTTCAACTTTCAAGCAAAAGACCTCTATTTCATTGAATTTCCATTTTTTTTTCATCTGAAGGATTATACTCAATTTCACTAGGTAGGTGATTCCTGGTTATAATTCTAGGTCCTTTAGCTTCCAGAATATCATATTCCCAGGCTTCTGATCCTTTAAAGTAGAGCTTGGTAAATCTTTTGTAATCCTGACTATACCCCATGATATTTGAATTATTTCTTCATGTCTCATGAAGTATTCCCTCTCTTTAAGGAGTTGATTAGTAGATTCTTTCAAACTCTGTTTTATCTTCTGGTTATAGATTATCAGGGCAAGTTTATTTGATAATTTCTTTATATTTTTATATGTATTTTTTGGTCTTTATTAATTTTTTTGTTTACTTTTAGTTCACAAAGTTTATAAAGAAGGATTGTATCGATGGAATGAACAATGGGAAAGAGGAAACAAAACCAAAAAAGAAAAAGGAGAGCAGGTAATTTACTTCAATCTCCATTCAAACAAACTATGTTCTCTCTAGATCTTTCTCTGAATGTGGACATCTCTCTCCATCATGAGTCTTTTGGAATTGATTTGTAGCCCTGCATTGCTGAGAAGAGTCCAGTCTGTCAAAGTTGGTCATCACACATATGTTGTGTCTGTAATTGTGTACAAATTTCTCCTTGTTCTGCTCTTCTCACTCAGCATCAGTTTGTATAAGCCTCTCCATGAAGTCCATCTGCTCCTAGTTTCTTATGGCACAATAGTATTCCATTACATTCATATATCATAACTTGTTTAGCCATTCACCAATTGATGGGCATCCCCTTAATTTCCAATTCTTTGCCACCACAAAAAGAGCTGCCATAAATATTTTTGTACATATAGGTCTTCCTCTGCTTCTATGATCTCTTTGGGATACAACCCTAGAAGTGGTATTGCTGGGACAAAGGATATGAAATTACTTATAGCGCTTTGGGCATAACTTCAGATTGCTCTCCAGAAAGGTTGAATCAGTTCACAACTCCATAAGCAATGTATTAGTGTTCCAATTTTTCCACATCCTCTCCAGCATTTATAATTTCCCTGTTTTATCATCTTAGCCAATGTGAACAGTGAGATGTGGTACCTCAGAGTTGGTTTTATTTGCATTTATCTAATCAATAGTAATTTAGAGCATTTTTTCATATGCTTATAGATATCTTTAATTCCATCTTCTGAGAACTGACTGTTCATATCCTTTGACCATTTAGCAATTGGGGTATGACTTGTATTCTTAGAGATTTGACTCAATTCTCTGTATATTTTAGAAATGAGGCTTTTATCAGAAACATTGGTTGTAAAAATTCTTTCCCAATTTTCCATTTCCCTCTTAATCTTGGTTACATTGCCTTTGTTTGTACAAAAGCTTTTCAATTTCATGTAATAAAAGTTATCCATTTTGCATTTTATAATGCTGTCTAATTCTTGTTTGGCATTAAAGTCTTCCCCTCTCCAGAAATCTGACAGGTAAACTATTCCTTGCTTTCCCAGATTGCTTACAGTATCATCCTTTATACCTAGATCATGTACCCATTTAGACTTGATTTTGGTATATGGTGTAAGATAATGGTCTATGCCCAGATTCTGTCATTCAATATTCCAGTTTTCCCAGCAGTTTTTGTCAAATAGTGAGTTCTTGTCCCCAAAACTGAGGTCTTTGGGTTTATCAAAGAGTAGATTATTATAGTCATTGACTGCTGAGTCTCGTGTATCCAATCTGCTTCATTGATCCACTTTTCTATTCCTCAACCAGTACCAAGTAGTTTTAATGACTACTACTTTATAATACAGATTAAAATCTGGTTCTTTTCATTAATTCCCTTGATATTCTGGATTTTTTGTTCTTCCAAATGAATTTTGTTACTTTTTTTCTATTTCTATAAAGTAATTTTTTTGGTAAATTGATTGGTATGGCACTAAGTATGTAATTTAATTTAGGTAAAATTGTCATCTTTATTATATTAGCTCAAGCCAGTCATGAGCAATTGATGTTTTTCCAATTAGATCTGAATTTACTTGTGTGAAAAGTGTTCTGTAGTTGTGTTCATATAGGCCCTGGGTATGTTTTGGCAGGTTGATTCCCAAATATTGTATAATGTGTACAGTAACTTTAAATGGGATTTCTCTTTCTATCTCTTGCTGTTGGATTTCATTAGAGATATACAGGAATGCTGAGGATTTATGTGGGTTTATTTTATATCCTGCAACTTTGCCAAATCTATTGTCCCAAGTAGTTTTTTACTCGATTTCCTAGGATTCTCTAAGTATATCATCATATCATCTGCAAAGAGTTATAACTTGGTCTCTTCTTTGCCTAATTTGATTATTTTGATTTATTTTTCTTCTCTAATTTCTACTGCTAACATTTCTAGTACCAGATTGAAAAAGAGGGGTGATAGTGAACACCCTTGTTTCACCCCTGATCTTATTGGAAATGCTTCTAGCTTATCCCCATTACATATAATATTTGCTGATGGCTTTAAATAGATGCTACTTATCATTTTAAGGAAGACTCCATTTATTCCTATGCTTTCTAGTGTTTTTTAATAAATAAATAATAAATTTTAATAATAATAATATATTTAATAAATAAAAAATAAAAAGTTGTACTTTGTCAAAAGCCTTTTCTGCATCTGTTGAGATAATCATGTTTTTTCTGCTAGTTTTATTGCTGATGTGATCAATTATAGTGATGGTTTTCCTAATATTAAACCATCTTTGCATTGTTGGAATAAATCCTACCTAATCAAAGTGTATAATTCTTGTGAAAAGTTGCTGTAGTCTTTTTGCTAATATGTTATTTAAATTTTTTGCATCTATATTCATGAGTGTAATTAGTCTATAATTTCCTTTTTCCATTTTATCTCTTCCTGATTTAGGTATCAGTACCATGTTTGTGTCATAAAAAGAATTTGGTAGGACTCCTTCTTCACTGACTTCTTCCAAATATTTTGTAGAGTATTGGAGTCAATTGTTCTTTAAAAGTTCGATAGAATTTGATAGCAAATCTCTCTGGCCCTGGAGAATTTTTCTTAGGGAGTTCACTTATGGTTTGTTCAATTTTTTTTTTCCTGAGATAGGGTTGTTGAAGTAATTTACTTCCTCTTCAGTTAATCTGGGGAACTAAAATTTTTTTAGATATTCATCCATTTCACTAAGATTGTCAAATTTATGTGCATATAATTTGGCAAAATAATTTCTAATTATTGTTTTAATTTTCTCTCCATTGGAGGAAGATTCACCCCTTTCATTTTTGATACTTATAATTTTGTTTTCTTCTTTTTTTATCATATTGACTAAGGGTCTATCAATTTTATTGTTTTTTTTTTCATAAAACAAGCTCTTAGTTTTATTTACTAATTCACTAATTATTTTAATTTTATTCATCTCCCCTTTGGTTTTCATTATTTCTAATTTAGTATTCAATTGCAGATTTTCAATTTGTACTTTTTCTAGTTTTTCAATTGCATGCCCATTTCATCTACCTCCCTTTTCTCTATTTTATCCATCTATGCACTAAGGAATATAAAACTTCCCCTAAGAACTGCCTTTGCTGCATCCCATAAATTTTGGTCTGTTGTCTCATTATTGTCATTCTCTTAAATGAAGTTACTGATTGTTTCTATAATTTCTTGTTTGACCCACACATTCTTTAGGATTAAATTGTTTAGTTTCCAATTAGTTTTTAGTCTATCTTTCCATGGCCCTTTATTGCATATGATTTTTATTGTATCATGGTCTGAGAATGATGCATTTAATATTTCTGCCTTTCTGCACTGAATTGTGAGGTTTTATGTCCTAGTACATGGTCAATTTTTGTATATGTGCCATGTACTGCTGAGAGGAAGGTATATTCCTTTTGGTCCCCATTCAGGTTTCTCCAGAGATCTATCATACCTACCTTCTCTAAAATTCTATTCACCTCCCTAACTTCTTTCTTTTTTATTTTGAGGTTGGATTTATCAAGTTCAGAGAGGGAGAGATTTAGGTCCCCCACTAGTATAGTTTTGCTATCATCTATTTCTTCCTCTAATTCCCTTACCTTCTCCTCTAGAAATGTGGATGCTATACCACTTGGTGTATACATGTTAAGTAATGATATTGCTTCATTCTCGATGGTGGCTTTTAGCAGGATAGTTTCCTTCCTTATCTCTTTTAATTAGATCAATTTCTGGTTTTGCTTTATCTGAGATAAGGATTGTTACTCCTGCTTTTTTTTTTAACTTTAGCTGAGACATGATATAGTTTACTCAAGCCTTTTACCTTTGCCCTGTGTGCATCTCCCTGTTTCAGATGTGTTTCTTGTAAACAGCATATTGTATGATTATGGTTTTTAATCCATGCTGTTATCCACCTCTGCTTTTTGGGAGAGTTCATCCCATTCATGTTCACAGTTATGATTACTATCTTTTTCCCTCTATCCTATTCCCTCCCCTGCTTATGCTTTTATTTTTCTCCCCTTATCCCTTCCCCTTTTTAAGAGTTTTCCTTTGGACCACCACCTCCCTCAGTATTCCCTTCTTATTAGATCTCCTCCCTTTTCCTCCCCTTCCCTCTTACTTCTTCCCCCCCTTCTAATCACCCCTTCTTTCTGAGCACATCCCCCCTCCTACTGCCTGTAGGATATGAGAGATTTTTATACTTAGTGTAGTATGTTATTTCTTCTTCAAACCAAGATTGACAAGAACAGATCTCATGCAAAGCTCCTCTCCCTCCCCTCTTTCCCTTTATTATGATGTGTTTTTTATCTCTTCTTGATAGAGTCCTATCAAATAACTGATTGTGTTATTCCCTCCTTGTACCAGAACCAATGAGGGAAAAGCTATATAATGATCATCTCCCTCCCTTCTTTCCCTCTACTACATTGTTTTCATACCTCTGTGTGTGGCATAATTTACCCTTTTCTGTTTCATTCTTATCTCTTCTTCCATTGCAGTCTCTTTGTAGTCCTTAATAAGGCTTTTTTTTTAATTGTCATTTTGTATAATTTATACCCATAGCCTCTTCTGAGGTTGAATTTTCCATTGAGCTCTGGCTTTTTCATCAGGAAGGTCTGGAAACATGTTATATTGTTGAATGACTATCTCCTTGCATGGGAGAATATGTTCAGGCTTGCTGGGTAGGTGATCCTTGGTTGTAACCTGAGCTCTTTTGTTTTGCGAAAATTTATATTCCTCTTCTTCCGATCTTTCAGTGTAGAAGCTACCAGATTGGGGCAGCCAGGTAGCACAGCGAGTAACAGCACCAGCGCCAGAGTCGGGATGACCTGGTTTCAAATCCGGGCTCAGACAGCACCCACCCAGAAACACTTGGCCGTGTAATCTTGAGCAAGTGACTTAACCCCAATTTCTTTAAAAAAAATAAAAAGAAACTTCCAGATCCTGTGTGATCCTCACTGTGGTTCCATGTTATTTGAATTGTTTCTTTTTGGCTGCTTATAGTATTTTCTACTTTACCTGATAGTTCTGAAGTTTGGTCACAAAATTTCTAAAACTTTTCAATTTGGGATATCTTTTCATGAGGTGACTGTTGGATTCTCTCAATTTCTATTTTGCCCTCTGGATCTAGTATCTCAGGACAGTTTTCCTTGATGAGCTCTTGGAAGATGTTGTCCACACTCATTTTTTCATCATGATTTTCTGGTAAGCCTATGATTCTCAGATTATCTCTCCTGGATCTGTTTTCCAGGTCAGCTATTTTTCCATGGATATATTTTACCTCTTTTTCTAATTTTTCATACTTAATGTTTTGTTTGTCTGATTCCTGGTGCCTCATAGCATTATTCACTTCAATTTTGTTGATCCTAGTTTTTAGTGAAATATTTTCCTCAATTAGTTCTTGAAGCTCCTTTTCCATATCACACATTTTTCTTTTTAAGCAGCTATTTCTTCATTATGTTTTTCTAATTTTGCAATTTTGTTTTTAAAAGAATTATTCATTTTATCTTTTGAGCTCATCTAAAAATGCTTTCTGTGTTTGAGACCAGTTCTCTGTTGAGGTTTCAGCTGTGGGTGTGGAGTCAATACTGCCCCCCTCTGAATTTGGTTCCTCCCTCTCACCATAGTAGGACTCCAAGATTCTTTGTCTTTGCAGTCGGCTTTCTACCCATTTTGAGGCAGGGACCTAGCCACTCCCTTCCTCTAGGGTTCCCAAGCCTTTACTGTTTAAAGTTTTGCCCTGCGGCAATAATTACTTTGTTTTCAGGGTGGCAGTGGGGGGGGGGAGGGGAATTGGAGCACCCAGGGTTCACTCTGCCATCCTGGTCCCTGGAAGTCCAGATGGGAACTTTCTAGGCTGTGGATTGGTAGTCTCCGGAGTAGCTACTGCCCCTGCTAGGGGCCCTGCATTTGACTCTTACCCTGCTCTGTCTAGCCCTGAGGTGATAGGCCTGGCAGTGGCCCTTGTGGTTGGTGGGTCAACTTGCCACCATGTTGATCAGGCATCGCTCACCCTTGCCTCCAGGGCTCTGCGCATCCAGGCATCTGGGCCTTTGTGCCTCCCAGGGTCATCTCAGTAATTTCTTAAAACATGATTTCATGTGCTTCTTTATTAACCATGGTTTTTAGGTAGCCTAATAATTTTTAATTATGTCTCTTACATCTCTTTCAAGGTCAATATTTTTTCAATGCCATATTTCACATTTTCTATTTTTCTTCATTCTTTCAACTTTGTTTTATCATTTCCTGATGTGTCATGGAGTCATTAGCTCCTACTTGCCCAATACTACTTTTTAAGAAATTATTTTCTTCAGAGAGATTTTTTACATTTTTTCCCAATTTGACCAATTCTAATTCTTACAGTATAATTTCTTTCAGCGAATTTTTATACCTCTTTTTTAATTCATTTTTATGTTTCCTTTGCCAAACTGCTGACACATATTTTATGATTCTTTTGTATCAGTGTCATTTCTTTTCCCAATTTTTCTTCTGCATTTCTTGAATTTCTATTAAGGCTTTTTGAGATCTTTCAGGAATTATTTTTAGGTCTGAAACGAATTAATATTTTTCTTTGAGTCTTTACATGTAGCCATTTTGACATTGCCATCTTCTTCTTTGTTTGTGTATGTTCTTCCTTGTTATATTAATTTCCTATGGTTGGGACCTTTTTTGTTTTGTTTTGCTCATTTTCTAGCCTATGTCATGACTTAATTTTATGTTTAGCTCTCCCCCTGAGTTGGAGGGGACATTTTCCTGCTTCTTGCATGAGGGGTGGTGCTTCACTGCTGTCCTGCTACACCAAGGGTGTGGGACGTTTGCTGCGAATGGGAACATTGTTGTTGGCTGGCTGTTGGGTTTCCCTAACACCACCTGCCTTGGATTGTCCTCCCCTTTTACCCAAGTAAGACAGATCTAAACTTCTGCTTTTCTAAGTTTCCTTGGGTTAGAAAATTGTTTCATTTCATCCTTCATCTGCTGCACTAGAATATATATTGAATCATGTTTGGAGGTAAATTTATGAGAGTTCAGGTGAATTCTTGCCTTACTCCACCATCTTGGCTGTGCCCCATTTTATCCCTTTTCCAACACTGCTTTTGATATTGTTTAACACATTTGTAAGATCTTCTTTTTAGTATGTATTTATACAGTATTTTATGACCATAATATCCTTTAAATATATTTTCTTTTAGGGTCATCACAACAACCTTATTTGGAAGTCATGACAGAAAAAAATCATTTGAGTTTCATAGAGCAAGGAAAGAAGACTCAGATAACATAAATTATTTGCCCAAGGTCACACAGTTAGTGAGGTGGGATTTTAGTCTCAAACCTTATTTTTCTAATTTTGAGCCCTGTTTTCCCACTCTATTACATAGCTTTATCTTGAAAGGTATCATAATGGCCTATTAAAATACTTTTCATGGTTGGTATTCTGGTCAAGAAAGAAGATAAATAGTAAAATATATAAAAGAAATCTACTCAAGGAAGAAGTTTAACCCATATCTTTACTTTATAGTGTTCTGTTTCCAAGCTTAAATTTACAAATTTACTGATGCCCCAGAAAGAGAAAATTTACTGTCAATGAGGTCTACACTGGAGGACCATATCATGGGTGAAACAATATAACAAGATTTTTCTAAACTTTCAAGTAACTACATTTCCCCTTTGGAGTTTAATATAAATCTTTTTTTTATCTTTTCTTCAATAGAATTCCATACAAAAAAATGTATCTGGTGGAGTAAAGCACCAGTTTATCAGGCAAGTAAAAAATCAAAAGCTAACTGAGGTTAACACAATGCTGGCTTGTATTATTTAGAATCAAAGAATACTAAAGCTGGGAGAATCAAAGATATCATCAAGTCTAACCATTTTCCATAAAAGGAAACCAGTCTTATTCCAGAGAGGTCATGCGAGTGATGGTCATATAGCTAACAAATGAACAAGGCAGAATTACATACAAGATCTCCTAACTACTAGCCCTGGGGTCTTGAAAAGTAGGTCATTTTTCCATTCTTTTGCTCTGCACTGAACATGTTTTCATTTTAGCAAAACTTTGCTCTTGGGTACACTCACTAACTTATTTCCTGATTCCAGTGGCCACCTCTCTCCTTTCCCCATACTCCTGTCTGTTCTTTTTTTTATATCACCCTCTCTTTATCCTTCTTGTCCTCTCAAGAGCATTTAGGTGAGAGAAGAGAGACAAAGATCTCATCGTGGAGTCAGAATAGAGCTCAATTCAATCTTGCCTTGCCATACTGATGGTGTGACCTTGCTCAAGTCATTTAACTGTATATCTGAATATACTCAATGGCAAAAAGGGATAGAAAATTGTTTCATCAGATTTTTTATTTATTTTGCAACTCCACATTTTGGCTCTGCATCTTCTCTCACTCTCTTCTTAACCTCTTACAGTTTGGCTTCCAACTTTATCATGTAACTAAAGCTTCTTTCTTTAAAGTTATTAATGATCTCAAAGTCACCAAAGGCAATGATATTTTCTCAATCCTAATTCTCTTTGACCTGTCTGTAGACTTTGACACTATTGATCACTCTCTCCTCAATTATTTGTCACTGTAGGTCTTCAGTATACCAATCTGTAAAACTGTAAAAACCCTGGTTTAACTTCTGCCTATCTGATTACTCAATCTGAATCTACTTTGCTATACCATCCTCTAGATCACACACTCTAACCATTGGTTTTCTTTAGAGTTCTTTACTGAACTCTTTTCTCTTCTCTAGTCCACTTCACATAACTTCATAAGTTTGCATGGATTTAATTATGATTTCTATGTTGATGATTCTTCCTGAACCAATCTTTCTGTTGACCTCCAATCTCACATCTCCATCTGTCCATCCATAGACATCTTAAACTCCATATGTCAAAAGAAGAATTCATTTTCTTTCCTCTTCCACCCTTTCCCCTCCACTTTCCTTATTGCTATAGAGGTCAATGCCATGCTCCTAGTCCCTCAGTTTCAAAACTTAGGACTCATTCTCAAGTCCTCATTCTCTTACCATTTATATTCAAGTTGTTGCCAAGACCTATAGATTTCAATTTTGGCTTATCTTTTAAAGATTTCCCTTCTCTCCTCTAACACTGCTACCACTTTAATACAATCTCTCATCACCTTATGTCATGATTATTATAATAGCTTCATGGTGAATCTCTCTTTACTTTAATCCATCCCCCATTATTTCAAATGGTTTTCCTAAACCATAATTCTTGTCATGTCACCTTAATAAACTCTAGTGTCTTCCTATTGCCTCCAGGATCAAATATAACATGTTCTGTTTGTCATTCAAAACTCTTCATTACCCGGACCCCTTTCTGCCTTTACAGTCTTTTTACACCTCACTCCTGGAAATGTGTACTCTTTAATCTAGTACAACTGGCCTCCTGGGTGCTGCATCTCCAAGAAAAAACTCTCCAGGGATGGGGAACCTGCAGCCTTGAGGCCACACATGGCCCTCTATGTCCTCCGCTTTATAAAAGGATTTGTTCTCTTTGACATTTATTTGACACTGATTTGTTCTGTGAAGTTTGGATTCAGTCAAATGGCTGTACTTGAGGACCTAGAAGACCACATATGGCCTTGAGGCCACAGGTTCCCCACTCCTGCATCTGGGCATTCTCTCTTGCTTTCCCCCTGACCTGGAATTTTATCCTTTCTATGCTCTGTCTAATGACCTTCCTGCCTTCCATTGAGTCTCAACTAAAATCCCACCTTCTGCAGGAAGCCTTCCCAATATTTTCAATAAAACTCTCTGCCAAGTCTTTTCTTTATATCCTACAGATAGCTTGCTTTGTATACATTCATTTGTAGATTGTCTCTCCTTTTATACAGTAAGCTCTTTGAGGTCAGGCCAGTCTTTTGTTTCTATGGTTCCAGATTGTAGCACAAAGCCTGTTACATGATAAACACTTATATGTTTATTGATTAATTATTTGGTTTAACACACAGAGAAAGGCAGGATAAATGTATTTATTAGGCTCCCATCACATCAGGCACTGCTCTATGAAGAAAATAATTCCTTAAAACTTAGACTTGAGGAAGTAGAAGCTGATGACTGCTTGAAACATCAAGAAACAATAAAACATTTAAAAACAGGAAAAATAGAAGTAAATGTGAAATATATTATTGAAAAGAAAACTGGAGCAGCTAGGTGGCACAGTGAATAAAGCACCAGCCCTGGAGTCAAGAGGATCTGAGTGCAAATCCAGACTCAGACACTTGACATACTTACTAGCCATGTGACCTTGGGCAAGTCACTTAAACACAATTGCCCCCCAAAAAAAAAAAAAAAAAAAAAAAAAAAAAAAAAGACAACTGACCTGAGAGATAAGAAAGATAATTTATAAAATATTGAACTGCCTAAAATCCCCCCCCCAAAAAAAAGAGATCTTGGATGTCAAATTTTTAGAAATTATCAAGGAAATACCCTAGAATCCCCAACATCCAAGAATCAGAGGGCAAAACAGAACTTGAAATATTATGCTGATCATTTCCTGATAGAGACTCCAAAATAAAAACTCCCTGAAATGGTTAGTCATATTCCATAACTCTTATGTTAGGAAGAAAATATTGCAAGCAGACAGAAAGAAACAATTCAAATATTGTAGAGGATCACATAAGATCTAGCAGCTATAACATTAAATATTCAGAAGACTTAGTATATGATATTACAGAAGGCAAAAGAGCTGAGATTACAGCTGAGAATAATTTACCCAGCAAAGCTGAGAATAATCCTTCAGGGGGAGTTATTTAATGAAATGGAGGGTTGTCCAGTATTCCTGATGAAAAGATCAAAGATGAATAAAACATTCAAACAAAAGACTCAAGAAAAGCAAAAATAAATAAATGAAAAAACAAACAAATAAATAAATAAAGGTGAAAACTGATGAGGTATGGGCTCTGGGAGCCTCCTTGAGCTCTCCTTGAGTCCTGGAGGTACAGGCTTTGGGAACCTCCTTTGAACTCTTCATTAAATTGTGTCATTTGATGAGGCATTTTACTAACTGCTATCTATTAGCCTAGTTACTAGCCTAGCCCTCCATTGTTCATCTACCTCCCACCCTTAATCACTCATTGACCTCATTAACTTAGCCTCCAGTTACTTCCCACCCTAAAATACTCATTGACCTCATTAACTCCTCCTGAAGACCCTCCCCAAACTCCTCCTCTAGACCACCCCTAGATTCCTTCCACAACCTTCTGAATTTAAGACCCCATCTCAATCTCACACCATGTGGTGTGAGAGCCCCATAAAATGCTGTAAAATTGGGAGAGTGCCATAGCATGCAATAGAATGCCACAGAATAGTGACAGCACCATAGAATGCCACAGAAGAGTGAGAGCACCATAGAATAACCTAGCACAGACTTACTCTGTGTCTAATGCAATTGAACTTTTAATAAATTTTACTTTTCTTTGACTGAGAAGACTTGAGTTGAATTCACTCATCAGGAGCCAGCATGTAGGTATTTTGGGGTCTCCAGAGCAACCCTAACCCTCTTAGTGGGTACCCTCTTCAAAAAAAAATTGTACTAGATTTAATAAGGATCTTTTTTTTATATTCCTATATGAAGATGATAAATATAATTCCTAAGAACTTTATCATTATTAGGAAGTTAGAAAAAGTCTACATAAATAAAGGACATGAGCATGATTTGGTTATGTTGGGATGATCTTGAAAAAAGGAGAGAGACAAAAAAGAAGAATGTGTTAGGAGAAGGGAAAAGGGAGAGGTAGAATGGGGAATTTTTTTCATGTAAAAGAGTTACACAAAAAAAAACTTTTATACTGGAGAAGAAAATGAAGTGTGGAAGGCAAAGTTTGAACCCTATTCTCAATGAAATTGGTTCATAGAGGGAATAATATAAATGCACATTCAGCCATGCATTTTTAATTTACCCAATATGGAAATAGGAGGGAAGGGAATAAGAGATATGGAGGGATAACAAAAATGAGAATGGATTAAAGGAGGCAGTGATCAGAAACAAAACAGACTTTTGAGGTGGGCAAAGAATTTTTTTCCCCTGTGGAAGTTGTTTATTTAGTATTGATGGGGCAAAGCTAGACCCTGACTAGACACTTCACATATACAGGATCAGTCCAAACAGAGCTGTTTGAAACCAGATATTTCCAATGACCCCAGGTATTGTGCCAAGAGCCATAGAGGTCATATTTATAGAAACCCCATGAATTTTACTCCATTTTAATCCCAAGTGTAACAAACCCAAGAATCTCCCTAGACAAGAGCATTTTTGATGGATTAAACATTAAATTAAGCCTATAAAAGTGTTCTGGAATGACCAAATCCACAAAAAGAAGGAGTGAAACATTTTTCTCTGTCTCTTGTTTGGTCATAAAGTTTTCCCTTCTCCATAGATCTGACAGGTTAACTATTCCTTGCTCTCCTAATTTGCTTTTGGTATCACCCTTTATCTCTAAATCCTGCATCCATTTTAACCTTATCTTGGTATACAGTATAAAATGTTGGTCTATGCCTAGTTTCTGCCATACCATTTTCCAGTTTTCTCAGCAGATTTGTCAATAGTGAGTTCTTATCTCAGAAACTGGAAATTGTCCTTAGTTCTCAAAGAGGACCATGACTTCAGTAAGGTGATGCCATGATGTGCAAGTAAATTGGATTTACATGAGGGAGGGTTGTGCAAAGTCACCAACCTGACTTTTTCCTCCTGAGTCATTTGGCAGAGAAAATTTCATGGGGATAGAAAGAACTATGCCATTTTTCTTTTTTTTATTTCTTTTTCTTTTTTTGCTTTCTGGAGGGGGAAAGGTAGAGCAATTGGGGTTAAGTGACTGCCCAAGGTCACACAGCTAGTAAGTGTTAAGTGTCTGGGACTGGATTTGATTATGGGTCCTCCTGCCTCCAGGGCCAGTGTTCTATTCACTGTACCACCTAGCTGCCCCAGGAATATACCTTTTTTTTTTCTCATCACTACATGCCACCTCCACAAAAATTGACCATGTAGTAGGGCATAAAAACCTCACAATCAAATGCAGAAAAGGAGAAATAATAAATATAACATTCTCAGATCATGATGAAGTAAAAATTACATGTAATAAAGGGCCATGGAAAGATAGAATAAAAATTAATTGAAAACTAAATAATCTAAATCTATAGAATTAGTGTATCAAACAATAATTCAGGGAAATAATCAATAATTTCATCAAAGAGAATGACAATAATTAGACAATATACCAAAATTAATTGTGATAAATACTTAAGGGAAGTTTTATATCTCTAAATGCTAACATGAATAAAACAGAGGGGAAAAACAGATCAATGAATTGGGCATGCAATTTAAAAAATAGAAAAAAACAAATTAAAAATATCCAATTAAAAACCAAATTAGAGATTCTGAAAATCAAAGGAGAGATTAATAAAACTGAAAGTATATATATATATATATATATAACTAAAAAATAAAACTAAGATATAGTTTTAGGGGGGAAACAATAAAAATAGATAAACCTTTGTTTAATTTTATTTAAAAAAAGAAGAAAACCAAATTACCAGTATCAAAAATGAAAAGGGTGAATTCTCCACCAATAAAGAGGAAAGGAAAACAATAATTAGGAGCTATTTTGCCCAACTGTATGCAATAAATATGACAATCTAAGTGAAATGGATGAATATTTACAAATTTTTTCCATTGCCCAGATTAACAAAAGAGGAAATAAAATATTTAAATAACCCCATTTTATAAAAATAAGTTGAATAAGCCATCCATGTACTTCCTAAGGAAAATTTCCAATGTCAGATGGATTTCCAAGTCAGTTCTACCTAACATTTAAAAAACAATTAATTCCAATACTATATAAACCATTTGGAAAAAAAAATAGATGAAAAAGGAGTCCTACCAAATTCCTTTTAGGACAGAAATATGATACTGACACCTAAATGAGGAAGATTCAAAATAGAGAAAGAAAATTATAGACCAACTACCCTGATCAATATGAATACAAAAAATTTAAATCAAAGGGATTACAGCAACTTATCACAGGGATAACATACTATAACCATGTGGGATTTATACCAGAAATGCAGGGAAGGTTCAATATTTTCAGCATAACTAATCATTTCAATAACAAAACTAGTAAAAATCATCCAAGTATCTCAATAAATGCAGAAAAGGCTTTTGAGAAAATATAGGACTAATTCCA
Organism: Petaurus breviceps papuanus; assembly: GCF_028583685.1. NCBI lineage: Eukaryota > Metazoa > Chordata > Mammalia > Diprotodontia > Petauridae > Petaurus > Petaurus breviceps. Next base: position 28,969,477 of record NW_027185761.1, on the reverse strand, counting down.
ATTACAAACACTAGAGAATATAGGAATGAATGGAGTTTTTCTTAAAATGATAAGCAGTATCTATCTAAAACCATCATCAAGCATTATATGTAATGGGTATAAGCATTTCTTATAAAATCAGGGTGAAATAAATATGCCTTTTATCACCATCGTTATTCAAGATAATACCAGAAATGTCAGCATTAGTAATAAGTAAAAAAAAGAAACTCCAGGAGTTAGAATAGGCAATGAGAAAACAAAGCTATCACTCTTTGCAGTTGATATAATGGTATACATAGAGAATCCTAGAGAATCAACTTAAAAACTACTTGAAACAATCAACAAGTTCATACAAATAAAGTCACATCTAAACAATTGTAAAAATAAAATTGCTCATGGGTAGGCTTAGGTAATATTTAAAAAATTACAGTTCTACCTTAATTAATTTATTTATTCAATGACATACAAAAGTATTATTTTGGGGTGGCTAGCTGGCACAGTGAATAGAGCGCTGGCCCTAGAGTCAGGAGTTCCTCAGTTCAAATCCGGCCTCAAACACTTAACATAAAAACTAGCCATGTAACCTTGGGCAAGTCACTTAACCCCAACTGCCCTCTAAATACATATATATATATATATATATGTATGTATGTATGTATATATGTGTGTGTATATGTATGTATGTATACTTTTACAGAGACTAGAAAAATAGTAAAAAAATCATCTGGAAGAACAAAAGGTCAAGAATATTAAGAGAATTAATGAAAAAAAAAAGTGCCAAGGAAGGTGACCTAGCAGTATCAGATCTAAGACTTCATTAAGCAGCAATCATCAAACCTATTTTGTACCAACTAAGAGAGATAGATCAGTGGAATAGGTAAGGTCCAGTATATACAATAGTAAATGATTATAGTAATCTAGTACTTAACAAATGCAAAGACATAAGATTTTGGTACAATAATTAACTATTTGACAAGAATTGATGAGAAAACAGGAAAGAAGTTTGGCAGAAACTAGGCATAGACTAATCACTCCCACAAAGTCCAGTGCTCTATCCACTATGGTGCAGTATATCTACTGCCAAGTCTGAAATAAAGATTTCTCATGAGATCAAGTCCAGCCTGAGGAACTTAGCTGTGTGACCCTAGACAAGTCACTTAACCCTGTTTGTCTCAGCTTCTTTATCTATATAATTAGTTGGAGAAGCAAATGGCAAAGCACTCCACTATTTTTATCAACAAAACACCAACTGGGGTCACAAAGAATCAAACGTGACTGAAATAATTGAAGAACAACAGCTAGTATTACTAGATGTCCCATTGCCATAACAGAGTGACTCTGAGTGAACCAAATTTTCAGTCTCAGTTTGGTATCTCTCCATTTGTTTGGATTATTTTTTTTTAATTTGTCATTGGAACTCTTTTTTTGCCTTATAGTTTTCTACAGTGATACAATTACTTGGCAGCTTCCTTGAAATATGCAGCAGGTACACAGCCAATGACTGTATACCTAATCTTACCTTAAGAAACAAATTGTAACTATCAATTTTCACTGGGAATTCACCTCTAAAATATTCAGTAGCCACATATCTAAGTTCAATTACTTTTATACTGATAAAAATTGCTTTTGAATAGAAATTTCTGGACATATATGAGATAGTGAAAATGATTAATGATTTTGAGATGTGTAAATAAGCTGAGTACATTCATATTTTTTGTATTGGTTAAGATTTATATATGCAAATATCTTTAAAGAACTGAATACAATAAAATATTTAAAGCTTTAAAAATAGCTTCTGTGTCATCCGTCATTTTTTGTTTCCCTCCTTATTCAGTTAAGCAAGATGTTATTCCTGATTTCTTTGGATTAAATGAAAAAATAACATCCACAATATTTTCATTTTTCCTTTCTTTGTTTATTGATCTTCAATTTTATATTATCTTCACTTATAAATTTACCTCCTCCTTTCCTCCTTCACTATCCAGTATGACAGCCTTTGCATTAAAAGAAAAGATGGCAGTTGAGCAAATCTAACTGTGAAATCACCTAATATTGACTTTGTATTCAAAGTTTCAAACCTAGATTTTCCAAACTGCAGAAAAATGAGGAACAAGCTAGATAATTGTTAATGTTTCCATATGTTCAATAATATTCATTCATTCTTGTTTATTCTTTCTTGTGCCCCTGCATAATTCCTTACTTATATTGTGTTGTAGACTACTCCCAATTACCAGGTACCCCTCCATTAATATTTTTTTTGATCCTTGATTTTCTCTGAAGACTATCATAATATCATAATTCACAGCCATATAATGTTATCTCCTGAAGAATCATAGCCTATGTTTCAGAGAGAAATTTAGGATCATTAAAAAGAACTTTCCTGTAATTTGTATAGTCTTTATAAAATAGATATACTAGTAGATGAGTTCAATTGGCATTTACCCAAATGAATGTCACAATTTACAAGATGTATGTTCTCATCTACCTGCTTTTTTCCTATATGACTAAACTCTCATTAGAGAAAAAAATACACACATATATATACATATATATGTTACTTGTGTATATATGTATATATAAACACATATGTAGGTATATATATATATGCATATGTATGTATATATATTCCAAATCACTGCACTAGAAACTAATATATATATACACACACATACATACATACATACACAAAATTCAGAAATAGTTCTTGCCTCTGGAGCTTATAATTAGATAGAGGACATGATACATTGACAGATATAAATTAAATGTGAAATAATAAAAATAGGAGATTTGAAAGATTTCAGAGTATTGTAAAAGTATTTCACCATATGTGAACACTGTTTGCATAGGATCTATGAAAATATTTTGACAAAAACACATAATGTTTATGGAGGATAGTACTTATAATGTCATATCACACACACACACACATCCCATCAATTAAGCATCTATATACCCATATATGCATTTGAAGTCTATTAAAAAAATATGAAATTAAAGATACAGTACAATACAGAAGAAACACCTGGCCGTGTAACCTTGAGCAAGTTACTTAACCCCAATTGCTTAGGGGTGGCCAGGTGGCTCAGCAAGTAAGAACACCGACTCCAGTGTCGGGATGACCTGGATCAAATCCAGGCTCAGATACTTAGCACCACACCCAGAAATAACTGGCCATGTAACCTTGAGCAAGTTACTTAACCCCAATTGCTTAAAAAAAAAAAAAAGAAAAGGCCAGAGCTCAATGGAAAATTTGTTCTTCAAATACAAGTCTCAAGAGTCATGAAAAGGCAAACAGGAAAAAAATATACACACACACATATACAAAAAAATTTATCATTCAATAAGAGAAAACTGTTTACATGCCTATGTGGGAGGATGATACTATTAATATTGAGAATTCTATAATCATTACATCACTTTTACGGGATAAAAATAGATAGAAGGTGTGGATTTAAATTAACTGATGTGATGATAAAAATCCTAATTGAGGGGTGCAAAGGGAACACAATGGAAGAAGAGGAAAGGAGAAGGAAGATAACGGTAAATTACATCACATGAAGAGGATCACATGTATTATGTTAGAGGGACAGAAGGGAGGGAGATGAGCATTGTTTGGGCTTTACTCTCATTGGTTTTGGTTCAAGGAGGGAATAACATACACAGTTAAGTATAGGAATTTAATTCGAAGAGGCATGAAAAGTTATTCTAGTACAGGGAAAGAAGAGAGGGAGAAGAGCATTGTTTGAGATTTCATCTTCTCCAACTTGGTTTTTTTTTAAGCAATTGGGGTTAAGAAACTTTCTCAAGGTTACACAGCCAGTTATTTTGTGTGGGTGTTAATTATCTAAGGCCAGAACCGATCCCAGGTCTCCTGACTCCAGGGCCAGCGCTCTTACTCACTGTGCCACCTGGCCGCCCTGTCCAACTATAAGGAAAGAATAACATACTTTGTTAGGTGTACAAATCTAACATACCCTATAGGCAGTAGGAGGGGAAAGGGGAAAGAAAAGGGTGGGATGGATAGAAGGAAGGAAAGAAGTAGTAAGGGAAAAGGGTAGGTAAAGGGAGGGGGGAGGGAATATTGAGGGAGGCAATGGTCAAAAGGAAAACTCTTAAGGAGGGGAAGGGAGAAGGGAGAAATAAAAGCATAAACAAGGGAGGGAATAAGATGGATGGAAAAATACAGATAGTAATAATAATTTTGAATGTAAATGGGATGAATTCTCCCATAAAATGGAGGTGGACAGCAGAATGGATTAAAAAACATAATCCTACAATATGCTGTTTACAAGAAACACATTTGAAACATGGGCATACACATAGGGTAAAGGTGAAAGGCTAGAGCAGAATGTATTATGCTTCAGCTAAAGTAAAAAAAAACAAAACTGGGGTAGCAATACTAATCTCAGACAAAGCAAAAATAGATCTAATTAACAGAGATAAGGAAGGCAACTATATCCTGCTAAAAGGTATCATTGACAATAAAGTAATATCATTACTAAATATATGTGTACCAAGTGGTATAGATGCCAAATTCTTGGAGAAGTTAAGAGAGTTACAGGAAGAAATAGATAGTAAAACTATACTAGTGGGGGACCTCAACCTCCTCCTCTCTGAACTTGATAAATCTAACCTCAAAATAAACAAGAAAGAAGTTTAGGAGGTGAATAGATTTTCAGAGAAGATAGATATGACAGACTTCTGGAGAAAATTGAATGGGGATAAAAAGGAACAGACCTTCTCAGCATCACATGACACATACAAAAAAAAATTGACTAGGTTATAAAAACCTCAGAATCCATGCAGAAAGGCAGAAATATTAAATGCATCAGACCATAATGAAATAAAAATTATATATAATAAAGGACCATGGAAAGATAGACTAAAACCTAATTGGAAACTAAATAATCTTATCCTACAGAATGAGGGGGCCAAACAACAAATCATAGAATCCATAAGTAACTTCAGAATGACAATGATGAAACAACATGCCAAAACTTATGGGATGCAGTGAAAATAGCTCCTAGGGGATATTTTGTATCTCTGAATACTTACATGAAAATAAAAGAGAGAAAGGAGATCAATGAAATGGACATGCAACTGAAAAAAAAAAGCTAGAAAAAGAGCAAACTGAAAATCCCCAATTAAATACTAAATTAGAAATACTGAAAAACAAAGGAGAGATTAGTAAAATTGAAATTAAGAAATCTATTGAACTAATAAATAAAACCAAGAGCTGGTTTTATAAAAAAAAATTAAATTGGTAAACCTTTAGTCAATTTGATTAAAAGAAAGAAAATCAAATTACCAGTATCAAAAATACAAAGGTTAAACTTACCTCAAATAGGAGGAAATTTTTAAAAAGTAACTAGGCATTACTTTGTCCAATCATATGCCCATAAATTTGACAATCTTATTAAAATAGATGAATATTTACAAAAAATATAAATTTCCCATAGTAATAGAAGAGGAAGTAAAATGCTTAAATAATCTCATCTTAGTAAAGGAAATTGAACAAACCATCAATGAACTCCCTAGGAAAAAATCTCCAGGGACAGATAGATTTACAAGAAAATTCTATCAAACTTTTAAAGAACAATTAATTTGAATACTTTATAGATTATTTGGGAAAATTGGAGGAGTTCTAGCAAATTATTTTTATGATACAAGTATGGTACTGATACCTCAATTGGGAAGAGCCAAAAGAGAAAAAGAAAATGATAGACCAATTTCCCTCATGAATATAGATGCAAAAAATTTAAATAAAATGTTAGCAAAAAGATTATAGCAACTTATCATGAGGACAATGCACTTTAATCAGGCAGGATTTATTCCAGGAATACAAGGCTGTTTTATTATTAGGAAAACTATTAGTATGATCAATCATATCAACAATAAAACTAGTAGAAAGCATATGATTAACTCAATAGATGCAGAAAAAGCTTTTAACAAAATATAATACCCATTCCTATTAAAAACATTAGAAAGCATAGGAATAAATGGAGTCTCCCTTAAAATAATAAGTATCATCTACCTAAAACCATTAGTAGGTATCATATGTAATGGGGATAGACTAGATGCATTTCCAATAAGATCGAGGGTGAAACAAGGATGTCCACTATCACCCATCTTACTCAATTTGGTATTAGAAATATTAGCTGTAGCAATATGAGATAAAAAGAAATCGAAGGAATTAGAATAGGTAAAGAAGAGACTAAGCTATAACTCTTTGCAGATGATATATATATATATATATATATATATATATACATATGATGATTTACTTAGAGAATCAAGTAAAAAACTAGTTGAAATAATAAATAACTTTAGCAAACTTTAAGAATATAAACCCACAGAAATCCTTGACATTCTTATATATTTCTAAAAAAGCCTAACAGCAGTAAATAGAAAAATAAATTCCATTTAAATTTCCTGTAGTCATTATAAAATAATGTCTACCTACCAAAACCACCCCAGGAGCTATATGCATACAATTATAAAATACTTTTCACAAAAATAAAGCCACATCTAAATAATTGGAAGAACATCAGTTGTTCATGGTTAGGCCAAGCTCATTTAATAAAATTGACAATTTTACCTAAATTAATTTACATATTTAGTGCCATACCAATCAAACTACCAAAAATTTTATAGAGTTTGAAAATAATATTAACAAAATTCATGTGGAAGAATAAAAGGTCCAGAATATAAAGGGAATTAGTGAAAAGAAATGCTAGGGAAGGTGGCCTAGCAATACCAGATTTTAAACTCTATTATAGAGCAGCAGATTGAGGAATAGAGTGGTAGATCAGTAGAATAGAATAGGTACTCAAGACACAGTAGTCAAAGACTAGTAATTTACTCTTTGGTAAATCCAAAGACTACGTATGTCTTCTGGCATAAGAACTAACTATTCTGGGATAAGAACTAGCTAACTATTTGGCAAGAACTGGTGGGAAAACTGGAAAATAGTATGGTAGAACCTGGGCACAGATCAATATCTTATGCAATATACCAAGATAAAGTCTAAATGGGTTCATGATTTAGATATAAAGGCTGATACTGTAAGCGATCTGGGAGAACAAGGAATAGTTCACCTGTCAGAATTATGGAGAAGGGAAGGATTTATGACCAAACAAGAGATGGAGAGCATTACGAAATGCAAAGTGGATGATTTTCATTACATTAAATTGAAAAGTTTTTCTACAAGCAAAGTCAATGTAACCAAGATTAGGAGGGAAACAGAAATTTGGGAAAGAATCTTTACAATCAGTGTCTTTAATAAAGGCCTCCTTTCTAAAACATACAGAGAACTGAGTCAAATTCATAAGAATAAAAGTCATCCCCCATTTGATAAATGGTCAAAGGATATGAAAAGGCAGTTTTTAGAGGAAGAAATTAAAGATATCTATAAGCATAGGAAAAAATGCTCTAAATCACTATTAATCAGAGAAATGCAAATCCAAACAAGTTTTAGTTACCATATCTCATTGATCAGATTAGTTAACATGACAAAACAGGAAAATGATAAATGCTGCAGATGTGGGAAAATTGGTACACTAACACATTGTTGGTAGAGTTGTGAACTGATTCAACCATTCTGGAGAGCAATCTGGAACTATGCCCAAAGGATTATAAATAATTTCATGTCCTTTGACCCAGAAATAACACTTCTAAGTTAGTATCCCAAAGAGATCATAGAAGCAGGAGGAATATGTAGAAAAATATTTATAGCAGCTCTTTTTGTGGTGGCAAAGAATTGGAAATTAAGGCGATGCCCATCGATTGGGGAATGGCTAAACAAATTATGTTATATGAATGTAATGGAATACTATTGTGCTATAAGAAATGAGGAGCAGATGGACTTCATAATAACCAGGAGAGACTTACATAAACTGATGCTAAGAGAGGTGAACAGAACCAGGAGAACATTGTAAACAATTAAAGATACATTGTATGTGTGATGACTGACTTTGAGAGACTGGGCTTTCCTAAGCAGTACAAGATTATAAAACAACTCCAAAGGACTCCTGATGGAGAAAGAATTATGGAGTCCGAATGTAGATTGAAGCAAACTACTTACTCTCTCTGTTTTGTTTTGTTGTTTCTTCTTCCTCATTTTTCATCCCATTGGTTCTAACTCTTCTTTACAACTTGACTAATGTTCATTGTGAAGATATATGTAGAACCTATATCTGAATGCATGATTCCATGGGGAGGGAGGGAGGGAGAGTGGGGGAGAAATTTTGGAACTCAGAAACTGTGCAACTGAATATTGTAAACAAATAGTAAATAAATAAATAAAATGGAATTAGTTTGTTTCTTAGAAGACCTTAGTTTATTTACCATTGCTGTCACTACTGACTGTGTTACTCTACGTTTTGTTCATTAACCTTTTCAGGTATTAGTTTCTGCATATCTAAAATAATGGAATTGGGTTAAATGTTATCTAAGGCTCAATTCAGCTCTAAAACCATGATCCCATGTCTTTCGATTTAGGAACAAAAAAAGACAATGTTGAAAGGAAACTTTACTTTTTTTTGGCTTTCCCTCAAAGCAATCAATCACTTTGTTCATTATTACTGCATCCCCCGTGCCTAGAACATTGCTGGACATATAGTTATTCCTAAAACAAACATGTTGATAAACTAATGCACTCATTCATTCAGTCCATAGGCATTATTTTAATCTGCACTACACATTTGCATTGAACTTGAACCAACTACCCTATGATACATAATTATGACTTCAAATAATGAAAATTTGAATGCGTGTAACTACATTAAGAGATTCATTATTCAAATAAATTGGTTCTTATATGTATATATAAAGCATTGTACTAGATCCCAGCATCATAGAGGCATGAAAACAATTCCTTAAAGAGTTCACATTCTACTGGGAGATACATGTGTCACAATAAGTCAATTGGGAGCAAGTTAGATTAGGGGCAATCTGGGGGAAGAGTGCACCAAAAACTGAGGGATCAGGGAAAGTTTAATTGGAAGTGCCATGAAACTAAGGTTTCTGAAAAGGCAAAAGAAAAGAGGCAGTTCATTCAAGGATTATTTGGCAACAGATATGTAACAATCAAGATAGAATATCAATTTCAGAAGACAGCAGCCTGGTGGTGGGGTTTGACTAGAAGGTAGAGTACATGAAGAGGATCCAAATGAAGGAGCTACAAACTAAGATAGAACTTGATTATATAAGGCTTTGAGTGCTTTGGTGAGAACATTAAAGATTTCCAACTTCACTTTTCTCCTTCCCCAATCTTAATCCTATAGTTAACCACTTACACTCTGCATTGTCCTATTCTTAAACCCTTTATATTATCACCATTCCTCCCTTACAAAAATCTAACTTTGAATTAATGCCATCATATGTTTCTTTCCCTACTCCTCCAAAGAATGGTGTTATAACAAATCATAGAAGCATAGTAACTAGATAAATTTATATCATTCAACTTCAAGGGAGTCTTTACTGTAGCAAGGAAATCCTTTTATTCTTCCCTGATTGAGCAATCAATAAATAGACATTTATTGTTGATTATATGCCAGACTCTATGTTAAACTCTAGGGATACAAATAATTTTTTTAAATGACTCTATCCTCAAGAAGGTTTTAGTCTAGGGATGGCCAGATGGCTCAGCGAGTAAGAGCACCGGCTCCAGTGTCTGGATGACCTGGGGATCAAATCTGGGCTCAGATACTTAACACCACACCCAGAAATAACTGGCCGTGTAACCTTGAGCAAGTTACTTAACCCCAATTGCTTAAAAAAAAAAAGAAGGTTTTAGTCTAATGAAGGAGAGACTACATGTAGTATAGATGAATAAGGACAATATGGAAAGAAAGTAAATATCTAAGCTTTATCAAGTGCCTTTGAGACTTGCCTTTGATTGTTATCAAGAGTCTTTAATTGGAAACAGTAGACAGCATATTACCCTTAATAGACCTCAGGGAGTTTGAATATCTTCCCTGTCCTTAATAGGCTGATTATAATCACATGGAAGCCCATGGTGGGAAGAGCTTACAAAAAAAGGTGGAACAGGAAGGAACAAATAAAAGCAGAAGCAGAGCTGGGAGTAAACAGAGCTGAGGCAGAGCAGCTAGTGTGAGTGAGAAAGGGGCATTTTTGCAAAAGGGAGCCTTCTTTTTTCAAAGACCTGATGGAGGAGAGGCTTGGGGATGTAGGTGCTCACTGCATTGGTAATGCATACCAACTCCTTGGTTGTTCTGATTGATTTGGTTTTCTGGTATTTGAACAAATGTTTTAGTTCTGTCTTCCATATGCAGAGTCTATTACATTTTGCAATTCAGAACTGCACCAGCACATTCATAGCTTCCATGGGTACTGTGAATATCACATTGGCATTATACAGCTTTACAATAATTCTCATTTGATCTCCAGGATAGTCCTGGGAGGTGGGTGCTATTATTATCACCATATTGAAGATGGAGAAACTGAGGCAAACAGAGTTTAGTGACTGGCCCCAGTGTCATTTAGCTAGTAAAAGTCCAGATTTGAGCTCAAGTCTTTCCTGATTCCAGGTCCAGCACTCTATCCATTTTGACAACTCAGGGGAGTAGTATGTAACAAGATTGAAAGAGTAATTATATTTACATGCAATTTCAATGAGATGCTGCTTATGATACTTTATTTTACACCAGAATACATATTTTCACTTGACTGTGTTTGTATGGTAAATGAAAAAATTGTTTGCAAAGTTAAAGAAAATTAATGGAATGATTGACAAATATCTAAAATAATTAGACTGATTTGTGGATTTTGTTTTTCATTTTTTAAGGCAGATTTAGATTCTTGTGCTTCCTTTTTTATTGGTAATTGATTACAAATGATTTGTGCAGTGTCAAACCAATGAGGTTATCTAACTTCAAATGGATTTATAAATCCATTGATTAATTTTGAAAAATGAATACTCAGCCTTGAGTAGTATCCTATGCAACTTTTCTATTGTCTCTAACTAATCTGCTCTAATGGGAATGGAATTTAAAGATCCCCTTGTATTGGCTTGGTTTTTGGGTTAAGTGTTAAAACCCAGAGCTTGTGAATCTCACCTGTGGGATGGACTTGTTGACAAAACAATAGGGGACTGAACTGGGAGGAGCTGGTACCATGGATTTAGAGAGAGGCCCAAACAGAAAGAGGCCAGAAGAACTTCTGGAAGTCAGCATCTGGAGGCTGCTTTTACTGCCGAAGAGAGAGAAATGAGAACTGAGGACAGAACTGGGAAGGAGCATGACTGTGGTGCCAGTATTTGATCTGTTTTGATGTTACTTTGCCAGATTTGCCTGCTGGTAAAGGACAGTGCTGTTGTTGCAGAGGTCCTGGAAACTTGCTGTTGATTCAGCATCCCTGAAGGAGGATTTTCTTGTTGTATGTTTACAGAAAACCTGAAGGAGGGTCTTGCTGATGTTTTCAGGGGTCCTGAGACTGTTCTGTGGGCAGAGAGTGACTTGATGACACTGGCAATGTATATTGTGGCTTTGTTAAGCTTTGTCTGCCCAAGAACAGAGATTGCTGAGAAATTGCCCTGGGTGAAGATGAAGAAAAGACCTCTCCTTGGGTATTGAATGCTGTGATGATTTGGCAACCTTGTTGTGGCTTAGGAGTAAATAGCCTTTGGGTTCTCCACTTCTTCTTTGAGAAGGTGCTAAGGTGGTAATGGATGATATTGTAATTCAGTTGTGATCCAGGCATGAAAAACTTTTGACTTTTATACTTTGTGACTGACCAAATGAATGTATTTTGTTTATGATTGGAAACTAATCTCTAGTTGAATAGAGAAGACTTTTTGATATAACTAAAAGAATGTACTGCCCCGGGGTGGAATACTTGGACCTTAGTACCTTGTGATTGAATTGAGAACTTACTAACTGACTGTTACCCTGTATTTTGATCTTGATTTTCTGTGAATGTTTTGCCTTAATCTGTCACTGAATAAATGGAGTTTGCTATGCTCATAATCTGAACCTGGAAGTTGCTTGTGCTTGGCATTATGTCTACCAAATAGTTTTATTATCTATATGATTTTCATTTAACCAAACCCGGCAAATAAACATTTATTACCTCAGAGAATGCTTTTGTTGTCATATGCATATCTGTCCCAAACAATTCAAGGTCCAAAACATAGAGTTACATTTGAAAGTAAAACAGAGATGTGGAAATTATCTGATTTATTTTGTAGATGTAGCAAATTAAAATACTGCACAGGGTACCCACTGTTGTAACTTAATTTGTCTTGTTTTCTCTCTTCTGCTTTGTTTTCTTTCTTCACAAAATCGAAAGGGAAATATAGGTATAGTTTTCGGTGGTTTCATTAGTTTTCATTTTCTGAGCATCTTTTCATTTGGAAAGGGATTCTGGCCACAATTGTGTTCATCTCATTGGCAGGTGGATTTACACAATAATAACAATAATATGAAAGAACCGCTGTAGCCGCGTAGCCTGCATGGCAAACGTGTGAGTGCTTTATGAATGTGGGGAATATTTGGCAACTATAAATCTGGCCAATTTCATAGAAACACTGCTTCAAATAAATTGTGTTTATTTAAAAATGCACAAATGACAGCTTCTCATTAAAATATTGGTATTGGACTACATTGTATTACATACTCAGCAACTGAAAAAAGGAAATTAAATTTAGAATGGCAGAGGAATACAAACAAATATGATAAACTTTAGTCTGTTTTTTTCTTCAGTTTTTCCCTTAGTAAATTATACCTTTCATAAGAAAATCAGATTTTAGATATGCAAATACAGAGCACAAGCAAACCTGGGAAATATTGGGCCCATTGAAGTTCGGCAGTAGGAAATAGTAACAGGAAAGTGAGTCAACAGGGAGCTATTAGATTGGGGGACCCATTTAGGAAAATAGCCAAGAAGCCATCTGGAAAAGACAGGTTGGTATATTAGAAAGAGAACTGAAATTGAAGTCTGGTCATCAGTGACAGAAAAACCTCACAATGACCAAAAACTGAATCATTGAAGAAAGGAGCACTGGAAAGAGCCGTGAACATAAAATCAAAAGATGTTAGGTCAGTTCCAGTTCTGATATTTATTATCTATATAATATCTGAAAAAAATTTTATTTCACCTCTTTGACTCATGGTTTTCTAATCTGTAAAAATGAGGATAAGGATACTTTGATTATCTATTTCAGAAGGTTGTTGTGAAGTATACTCTTTGTAAACTATAATGAAATATTTAAGTGTTAACTATTGATATTTTAAGTGACTACTTCATTTATTCATATTGACTTGGCTATTGGTGACATCATCATGCATGAATTGTATTTAAGTGAGGAAGAGTTGAACAAAGTCATCAGTTTCATTCTCTCTTCTGGGGTCATCAAAACCCAGTGGCAAGACAAAAGTTAAGATAACTGGAATGGCCTGGTGTCTTTCATATCTGACCAAGCATGCCACAGTATCTACTTCAGCCACCTTAATGGCTTTTGAAATAAATTGTTCTCATCTGCCCATTCTGCTGGGGGAAATCTTCACATGCTTGGTTAGACATCCCCTAACTCACCAACAGGTTGAAGCTCTCAACCTGGTATAGACATCTGCCAAGACTTCTTGGAGTCATAAGTGAGAGTTGATTGCCAAGTGGACACCAAAAGTGGATGAGTAGCCCTGAAAAGGGCTCAGTGAGCACTTGTACCAGAGGTGCTGGTCTTCCTTGAAAAACCCAACATAACAGAGGAAAATTAAATATCTAAGATAGATTTGGAGACAGGTGTTCCACTACTATTTGTAAATTCTGCTTCTGTGACTTTTTTTCTGTTGAGTATTAGATAGTTATCTATGTTTAATTATGATTTTCCCTTTACCCAACTTTGCCATATTTCACATCTTTTCACTATTTCTCATATCTGTCTCTTTAGAGAACATCTATAAAATTTTATATAGAAAGTCATTGAAAGTTAAATCAAAAGAGGAAATTTCCAAAGAACAATTTCTCTTTTTTTAATCACTGAAACCATATATCCTCATGAAAAGATCTGGAAAACATCAGTTGATAAAGGCAAGCAATTAAATAGAGTGACCTTTAAAAATATAGAAACAGGTATAATTTGGTACTTTCCTCATTAATCCTTTATTTGTACTTTGTTTCCATCTATTTCTTTTGTTCTGATTACAATTTACCTTCCTAAATCTCTCTGAATCTAATCTTAGACTCAATATTTTAAACTCCCTAAGGGTTATATTTACATCCCAGATTTCAAAGTAATGGCATCACATTTTTTTTCCAGACTACTGTCTTTAGCTCCTTTTTCTATTGCAACTATAGGTGGTCTATTGAGCCAGATCAAAAGGATATAGTGTATTAAGGATTACAGCACCTGTTTTTATTAAAATCTGGATCATAAGAAACATGTAGACAGTAATTTTAACGTAATTTTTATTACAAACTCCCACTCAGTTCAGGAACTTTTTAAATAATCCTCCATCTCTTCCACTCTGTTCCTCTCCTTTTTATATTGTGGATTATAGAAACAGAAAGGGATACAACCAACTAAACAAAATGCTTCAACATCGACATTCCAAAATTCAAAGATTTTCATTCTTTCCTTTCAAAAGGAGGTAATTTTCCACTAAACTCTAAAAAAATAAAAATGAAACAATCTTCCTTCTCCCATTAGCTAATTCTAGCTAAAGAAGTTAAATAAATATGAGAAATGCATATATGTATTAGCCTTTCTCTCGCTTTCTCTCTCTCTGTGTACATATATATACATATATGTATATACACATACATGTATATGCATGTGTATATATGTATATACACACACAACAAACTCAATATTTCCTTAGAAGAACTTTATCCTATGTATAAGACACAAATTTTATCAAAACGATTTAAAATAACATTTTAAAACAATTTTAACATGACTCCTTTATGACAGATGGGTAATGGTAGACTTGAAAAGTATAAGAAAAACAACCCCTCACATAGTTTCCTGTAAGTCCCCAGAAATATCCATTGCATCTATTTGTTCTGATCCATTATTCCATTCCCACTCTGACCTCCTTTCCCATATAACCCAATGATGAATAAATTTAGCCTTCCCTCCACCCCTTGCCTAGGTTGTGAGGCACGAAATAGATAGATGCGGCTTCATGGAATTGTGAGCATCTTGAGAAAAAAAAAGTTATAAAGAGGAAAAATTTGAAAATTACGGGTCTAGAGAAAAAAATTATCTTATGATTCCTATATATTATAATCTCATTTATATGCCAGCAGTGTTTTTGCATCACTCTCTTTAACTATTGGAAAATTTGAACTTTGTATAGTCATGTAGGATAGCATTCAGACTTTAAATCATATCTGAACTGCATGTGCCAAACCTCTGCAGAATGTAGGGAGTGCAATCTCATACTCAAACTATTTTATATTCTAAATAAAAGAAGACATTTCTAAAAATGTAAATTGCTGACATTTGCCAATATATTTCCAAAATGCCATTGTAGCCAGAGGGAATTTGTCTATAAATGCTGCAGAAAAATTCAAATCATGAATTCCTTGCTGTAAGTAACTCCAAGATAAAATTGTTTTTTAGTTGTTGAACCTAAAAATTCAATGTATCCTATGAACAAATAACAAAAAAAAAATTTTTCCTTGATTATAAAGGTCCAATGTTGAATGTGGATATGGAGGATTCAGGAAATTTCATTTCAAATTACTCATTATAATATTTCTAATTTAGCAATATTTGTCATATCAGATCATGTTATAGAATCCAAGAGGAAAAGGTAGGTGGTACATTGAATAGTACAGTAAGGATAGACTTTAGTTTATATCTAGCCTCAGTCATTTACTAGCTGGGCAAAACATTTAATTCCTGTCTTAGCTACCTCAACTTTAAAATGGGGATAATAACAGTGCCTACCTCTCAGGTTTGTTGTGAGGATCAAATGAAATGACATTTGTAAAGTACTTAGAATAAACCCTGTCTCTAAATAAATGGTTTTTTTTCCTTATGAGAGGACAATGCTGTTTGTGTCTTTAGATGTGTAACATTTGGCAACTCATCCATTTTTGATTCTGCAAAATGAGAATACTTGTACAATCCATGTTAGTGTTTCATCCCATAACCTAGCACGGTGAATGAATGGGGAGTCCAGTTATGTGATCTTGGGCAATTGAATTAAGCCTCTCTTGACTTCAGTTGGCTCACCTTTCAAATAAAATGATTTTAAAGGCCCCTTCCTAGTTTAGTATTCCATGATTATATAAGTCCTTTGAGGATAGAGATTAGATGGGATGTCCTCCTATAATTTCCAGTTGAGTACTTTGCACATATTGCCAGCTCAATAAATATTTCTGGATTCAATTTGATTTGTCAGCCAGTCAGGCAATAAGATTGCATTAACACATCTCTGGGGGCTCCATTTAAATCATGTTTAGATCATATATTCATAGATGGCTTTTACATCTATTAATTTGTTTGATGCACACAATAATCCCATGAAGTAGATCAGATAGATAATTTTGATATCTACTTCACAGATGAAAAAAAATTGAAACATAGATATGAAGGACATATGATTCCCTAGTATGTGGGTAGAAATTTGTACCTCATTCTTAGTCTTTTCATGAAACTAAATAATAACAATAACAACAATATTTAGGATGCATATAATGCTTTGAGGTTTACAAAGTGTCTTACAAATATAATCTCATTTGAATCTCACCATGACCCTCAAAGATAGGTCCTATTATTATGTCCATTTTACAGATGAAAAAATTGAAGCAGACAGCAGTCGTATGATTTGCCTAGGATCACTAAGGTCACTTAAATACCTAAGACTGCATTTTAAATCAAGTGTTCTTGATTCTTGATCAAGGGCTCTATCCATTGACCAACCTAGTTGCCTCCAAATATCATATTTAATTCCTGAATACTCTACTTACACCAGTGGGAGATATACCAAACAGGTAAGATTTCTTTATATATTGAGGAGAAGAATTATAGCCCAAATTAGTAACTGTTAGTGATGAGTTTATTTTCCATGAGTTCTGGGCCTTGGACTTTCTTGCTAACTCATCACTTTTTATCTCTAGCTCTGCTTAGTCTCAATAGAGCATGATTCCCCCTAGTCCCCACCCCCAACCTGTTTCTGACTTTCTTTTCTGTGTTGTCTTCTTCCATTATATTCTAAGCTCCTTGAGGACAGGGACAGTATTCTACTTATTTGTAACCCCAGAGATTAGCACAGTGCCTGACACATAGTAGGCACTCAATAAACATTTATTACATTGCTTTATATTGTATTAATATTTGTGAGTATGAATAATGTTTATGTGTACATATGTCTCTATGAAAATAGATGTATGCGTACCTTTATATATATATATGTGTGTGTATATATATATATGTATATATATACGTATATGTGTGTGTGTGTATTTTAGAGAGTGTATGGATATGTCCTGTAGAACCTCCTACATAATTAGTCTCCTTGATTAAGAATGAACTGGTTAATATATTTTTAAAATTTTTAATTTCTCCAATTACATGTTAAATTTTTTAAACTTTTTTTTTTAAATGTTGAGTTCCAAATTCCCTCTCTCCTTCTCTCCCTTCACCCCTCATTGAGAAGGCAAGCAAGTTGATATAGGTTATACATGTCATTCATGCAAAACATATTTCCATATTAGTTATGTTGTAAGCAAAAACCGACCCAATAAAAAGAAAAATGAAATTTAAAAAAGTATGCTTCAATCTGCATTCAGGCAACATTGGTTCTTTCTCTGGATGTGGACAGTCTTTTTTTATCATGAGTACTTCAGAATTCTCTGAGATCACTGTATTACTGAGAACAGCTAAGGGTTGCTGTTACTGTGTTCCATATCCTCCTTGTTCTTCTCACTTTACTCTTCATCAGTTCATGTAAGTCTTTCCAGCATTTTCTGAATGTATCCTGCAGCAAGAACCTCCCAAGGTCCTTGTTTTCCTCTTTTTTTATTCAATAACCTGCCACTCTCAGAGATTTCTGACTTTTCTCATCACATCTAACTCATCCCTTATAGATCAAGGGAGTGAACTCAAAGGCAAGCCATAGCAAGGAGATTGTGCTACCACAATTCAAATATCTCCATTTTGAACTTGAAACCATTAATTCCCATATCAGCTGGCTGAGAAGTGTCAGTCAAGAAGCATTTATTAAGCACTTATTATGTACCAAACAAGTTCCCTCCATTTCTCTCTAATCCCAAATTCTCATAGCTTTTTCAACTCTTTAAGTGAGGCTAACTCAGCTCATAAACTTATGATCTTTGAACAGAGCATATGTATTTAATTCTTGTTACACAATATACTAGTACAAAAGAATGTAAGGTAAAGAGTATGCATCCTGAACTAAATAATAAAATCACTAACATTGTTTCTTTTGAAATATTGAAATGGAAAATGAAAAGATAGAGTTGGAATTAAGTCAGGGGTATGGAAAAAAAGACATTTTTACATAAGGAGTGAAGAGTCCTTCTAGAGAGATAATAAGAAATAGAAGAGTGAAAAAGGGAGAAAGGTTGGTTGAAAACCCCAAGAAGCTAGCAAGAAATTAGGTTTGACGATGTAGTCAGAGGTTAAGTAGCCTTTCATGGAAAAAGAGTATCTTAGAATTAAAAGGAACTACAAAGATCAAAATAAGTCCAACCTCTACCTGAGCAAGATTATATACAATAATGTCTGATAGGTAAATATTCAGGCTCTATATCAATAACTCATAGAAGGAGAATACCACTAAGTACAAAGGAAGGTTAGTTTTTCCTAATACTGAGTTCAAATATGTCTTTCCATAACTTTCATCTTTGACCATAACTGAGCTTTCTAGGACCAGGTTAGTCAAGTGTACTCCTTCCCAATAATATTTCATGAACTTTAAAACACCTCCAAGATTTCCCTAAGTTTTCTCATCTCTAATGTTATATATCCACAGGGCCTATAGTCAGCTCTTATAAGGAATGGTTTCCAGTTCCCTCAGTATCAGTTTTCCCCTTTCTAACTATATTCCACTTTAAAAATATCCTTCCTAAAATTTGGTACCTTGTAATAAACACAATAAATATTACGGCATCTGACGAGGAAAGATAATGGTAACACTACCCTATGCCTCCTTCTGTACATTAGGCTAAGTTAAGAGATTTCATTAGTTTTTTCTGTTGTCCATGTTATACTATTACCTCATTTTGAGTTTTTAGTCCTCTAAAACTTCCAAAGTATTTTCACACAAACTATGGTCTAACTCTGGCTGTTACATTCTATACTTACGTAGTTGATTTTTTTAACCAAAGTGTAGGATGCTATATTTTTTTTCTTATTGAATTCCAACTTATTTGATTTGACTCATTTTTCTAAGCTGTCAAAACCTTTTGGATTCTGACTCAGTCATTCAATGTGTTAGCTATCCCTCACAGCTTTTTGTCATTGAACATTTGATAAGTATGCAATATGCGACTTCAATCAAGACATTAATAAAATGTTGAATAACATGGGGACAAGGGAATATCTGAGGGCATTCTGCCTATAAGGCAATCTAGACTATAACTTTCCATCTTGTCCTCAAGGATAATATAAGATTCTTTGGCTGTCACACTGAAATAAAGGAATGTTATGTATATGGAGAAAGTTACCAGTCTAGCTGGTCGGGACCTGTGATTTTATTGATGCAGGAAACTGTTGGCAAGAAAGCTGATTCTACTATATTGCATATTGACAACTGTGCTGCCTCATTGTCTTAGAGAGCTGCCTGGAGGACAGAGAAGGTAAATGACTTTCCCACAGTTATACAGTCAGTACATTAAAAACAAGACTTGAACTTGTCTTCCATACCCCAGTATTGATTTTCTATCAACAAAACTATATTGTGTTCCTTCTCATTAGGTGAGTAACCATATAAACAAAGGAAATGAAGCTCATCTGGCATATATATTCCTTGATGAAACTATATCAGTTCACTTCATAAATATAAAATAGAGGACATATAAAATAGTAGTTTTTCTTTTTCTGAAAAGATCTGGACATTTTAGGATATCCTAAGGTCAATATGAGTCAAAGGTATGACATGATGGCCCCAAGGGATGGGGGAACAAGACAAAACAAAACAAAATAATGTGACATTAGTCTACATGGAAACACGGTGTCCATGACAAAAACAAACAAACAAACAAACAAAAACAACATTATACTGCACTGGGTAGATTTTGTACTCTACACTGGGTGATAGATAGCTAAAGTATTCTATTCTATTTTGTGCATCACAGCATTGGAAAGAGCTTGAACATATGAAGAAGGATGACAAGGATTATAAAAAACCTTGAAATCATGACACATGAGTTAGTTGTAGGAACTAGGAGTTTTTAGTCCAGATAAGTGAAAAATAAGAGGGATCACAAAATAGAATCATGGATTAATAACTGCAAGGCACCTCAGAAATCATATGCTCCAGAGGTATCCAACACATTACTTGAGGCCCTCATTGCAAACTGCAAATACTCCCAAGTACAGCTTGAAACAGATTAAAATATAATTGTAAAATATTGAACAAAATAAATAAAAATATACAGAAAATAGATAATGTTAATATGTGATTTTCTTTTTTTTATTTTTAAGCAATTTGGGTTAAGTAACTTGCTCAAGGTTACACGGCCAGTTATTTCTGGGTGTGGTGCTAAGTATCTGAGCCTGGATTCAATCCCCAGGTCATCCTGACACTGGGGCTTGGTGCTGTTACTCGCTGAGCCACCTGGCCACCCCTAATATGTGGTTTTCTAAAGCCTACAGGGATCCTTTTGTATGGTTTAGTGCCCCTTCTATATAAGTTTGATTATACCACTGGTATAATCTACTCCCTTGTTTTAAAGATGAGGAAACTGTAGCCCACATAGATTAAATGATTTCACCAAGGTCACATAATCAAGAAATGACAGGGGCAAGATTATGAACCAAGCATATTGAATTGTCTTCAAGTAAGTATCTGAAGGGCTATCATACAATAGAAATATTAAGCTTGTTTTACTTGCCCTAGAGGATAAAGGATAGAAGTAGGAAGGAAGCAATTTATTGTATTATCAGTCAGTCAATAAACATCAATTAAGCACCTGCCCTGTGACTGACTTCCTAATTTTTAATGCTATCCACAAGTTGGATGAGCTTCCCTGGGAGACCGTGGGTTCCCACACAATGAACGTCTTCAAACAGTTCCTGAAAGACCATTTACCATTGGTTTTGTAGTGGGATCTCTCCTTCAGGTTAGATTCTGAAGTCTTTTCTAATATTTTGTGATTCTGATAGCTTCTTCTCTGCTCCTTAGCTCCCAGGGTTCAATGGACCATCATATTTTTGTAACTTACATTACATTCTTCCATCCTCAAAAATATCAAACCAAGTTAGGATTACTCTCTCTCTCTTCAGGTTCTCTATTTTACCATCAAAGTACTTTTATTTTTTTCAAAGAGCACTGCTTCTTCATGAGAACCAAGAAGAGTTTCCTTAGCCCTTTCAATTTATCCCTTAAGAAGAACACCAATTTGGGCATTCAGTTCAATTACTTGGCACTGGCTGAAACAGTATACTCTCAAAAAGTTATTGAAACTTCCCTTTGTCATGCCAGCTTGAGTTCTAGTTCTCAGTCATTTCTGGCAGTAACTTGTATGGTTAGTTTACATGGGTAACTGCCATGACAAACTTCCTGTTAACAATGTGAGGAGGTCAGTGGCTGCTATAGAGGGGGTCCTCTGAGAGGCTTTATTTATGATAAGATTGAGTTTTCCTTATGATAGGATTCTGACTTGAGTTTGCTGATCTCTTTTGATTGATAATTAGATTGCTGCCAAATTCAGTTGCAAAGAGGAAGCTTCCTTTAAATGTTTGTTTGCTTTTTTGTATATTTGTTTATGAGATCATTAGTAAAAATTTATCCTGCGAATCTTGCCACTTCTGGCCTTGGTATCTCTGTTTCTCTTTCTTTTGTTAGTGTTTTATACAAAGAAATGGCAAGATTCTTCATCAAATAAACCAGGAAGCCTAGAGGAACTGTAAATTGGTAATTGAGAAAAATCTACCCAGTAGGTAGCCTGCTGAAGCAATTTTTGATTGTATTAGTGTGAAAAATTCCAGCCAAGATTGTCCAAATGACTCATTAGCCTCTAGGATTTCCTTTAGTCCTAGGGCCCAGTACCATTTTGGTTGTCGTGCTGCAAGGGAAGGATGTACTGATGATTTTTTTTTAAGTTCTCTTGTTCATTTCTTTACTTCTAACTAAAGCATACATAACAAAGCAATTTAAAAACAGTCAGTGTGATTCCACACAGGTTTCTTCTCAAATGGTTAGGCAAGAAATATCTGCTCCTTAGAGCACTGATATGTTGGTCTTCTGGACAATAAGAGCATGTCTATTAGAATAGGGAGTTTTGTGTGTTTTCCCTAAAGGAAAAGTAAGCTTAACTTTGTTAAAACAAACAAACATTCTTATTAATATGCGTGTGATAAAAGAGAAAACTTTTAGGTATGTAAAACTTCAAGTCCCTTGCCCTCCCTCCCCTCCCTGGCAGCTCCCATTCATTTTGCTCAAACTACAAAGACTGATTACTTTTCTAAATCTATTGTGATTTTATATAGCTTAAAGACCCCATTTGCTAATAAATTGATCACAGAGTGAGAGCAAAGATACAGACTCTTAGTCATAGGCATCATTAAAATTCTCAGGAAAGAACCAGTAGGGAGTCAATATAATAAAGGTCAAGGAGAAAGATAGTCAAACTCCCCCAATATCATTATGTGAAAATGTGAATATTTTTATGTGATGTTAATGTCTAGCACTGTAGATTTAGAATGAGAACATGGATTTAATTCTTGCCTCAGATACTAGTTATAAAGCAATGGGCAAAGCACTTAACTTCTCTGAGGCTCATTTTTTTTTCTTTTTTAAGAGAGGTGATAGCACATACCTTAATACTTCATATCACTGATATGAAATATTTAAAAGACTTTTCTGAAGCATCTATCTTTATGAGTTAGTTTTCATTCTTTCTATTATTGTTTTATCTCATTCTTCTCATTGTTTCTGTTCAATGATTATCAGATTTTTTTAAAGTTCTAAGACTATTTGCTAGCATGTTATTATTCTTTAATGTTTAATATTCTGGGAACTGCTTTGTAGGAAGATTACAAAAATTAAAAGTAGTAATATTTGTCATTATCATCATGAACTCATTCTCTTTTTCAATGGAGTTCAGATAGCAATGGTTCTGGGAAAAGTTGACATTTTCCTTTTTTTTTGTAAAACTGGATGATGCGATTGGAGATTGAAATGCTCAGAAGCTATGTCCAAATTACCACATACCATGAATAATTGTCCCTTCTCTGTGACCCTACTTTCCCATTCAACCAATATAGTAAAACTGTTTTAAATGATTGTATGAGAATATAATCACCTCCTTACTACTCTGTGGCCTCTTGCTCCATTCCCTGTCACCTGATTTCTTTTTCATCATTTCTCAAGTGAGGTAAGATGTAAGGCACTTTCCAAACCTTAATGGACTATATAAATGCTAGTTATTATTAATATCATTGTTGTTGTTGTTACTATTATCTTGTAAGCACCATCTCCCAGAAGTACCTTAAATTCCATTAACCCTTCACTGTGGCACATACCTGCCTCATGCTCTGGGGACATAGACTGAAATAAGATAAATGACTTCCCCAGGCAATTTAGAGTCTCATCTAGCAGCTCCCACTCACTCATTTCCTGGTTTCCCTTGGCTTCATTTCTAATTTTGGCTTGCTCAAAATCATACAGTCCTTGCACAGTTGAGTCTGCATCCAAATTAGTAATCAGATGGAAAAGTGTCAACCTGCAAGTTAGGACCTCTTTGGAGAACAGCTTTTGATAAGAAGATTTCTCAATCTTTAGAAATTGTGCCAAATTTTGTAACTTGTTTAAAAAAGCCCTTTAAAGAAGAGGTTTGTCCCCCTTGCCTCACATGTTTGAATCAAAGCCAAATATATTAGTAAGGGCTTTACTATAATTCTTCAACTAAGTGATTTAGCTTAAGGCATTTTCTCTCAATACATAAAGTCTTTTTTTTTTCCTAAAAATTTGATGTATGGATTGGAGGAATTTTATTTTCAACATCATAAGACACTATGAAAAAATTTATTCTTCAGATAGAGATATAGAAAATATTAAGTAGTACTAGGCCTCTCACAGTCATATTTGCAGGTTCTTGGAAACTATTTCAACTCTCTCATTTTATATGTGAATATAAGGCTCAGAAAAGTGACTTGGTAACTGTCACATAAGTATTCATTATGGATCCAGGATTCCTACATCAAAGCTGGAACACTTTCCATCACTACAGAACAATAACAACAACAAATTTTCATAAGCACTTTAAATTTTACAAAGAGTTTTATGTTTAATTTTCTCACTTGAGCTGCATAACCATCCTGTGAAATAGGAATTCAAATATACTATTAGAGTTTGTGTTTTGCAAATATGGGAATTGAGGATTGGAAAGATTAAATGACTTGTCTGGGGTTATTTATTCATTTAGCAATCATTTATTAAGTGCCTCTGTTGTGCCTAGACCTGTGCTAAGCACTGGGGATACAGGAGCAAAAAAGAATCAACCTTTGCTCTTGAGAAGCATAAATTCTATACAGGGAAATAAGGCATACACAGACTAGTAAATTCAACATGTATACAAAATGGATGGTAAAAACTAATATTTATAGAGAATTTTAAGATTAAGCAGGTGCTATTGTTATCCCTATTTTACAATAAAGAAACTGATGCAGATAGTCACATAGGAAGTAAGTATAAATGACTATATCTGAACTCAGGTCTTCTTGCCTCTAGGCCTAGGGCTCTATCCACTGTACTACCTAGCTGCTGATACAAAGTCATTTCTAGTAATAGTGATGGAATAATATGTTCTCTTTCAAATCAGAAAAGAAAAACAAAGCAAAACAAACAAAATTGTATCTAACACCATAAAATACCCCACACATACTCTTCTAAAAAATTTTTTTTAAAGCAATTGGGGTTAAGGAACTTGCTTAAGGTTACATGGCCAGTTATTTTGTATGGGTGTTAAGTATCTGAGGCTGGAACCAATCCCAGGTCTCCTGACTCCGGGGCCGGCGCTCTTATTCACTGTGCCACCTGGCCACCCCACTCTTCTAAATTTTTAAAGGTTAGATCCCATGGTATTTAGAAGCCTAGTAATGCTTGAGATGTTGGCAGATGTTGGCTAATGCTTATGTAATTTAATCAAATTGTATTAGCTCTTGCTTATAAAATTGCTTAGTGCCACAGAAACCCAAATTTCCTCGAGTACTTTAAGGGAGTTTTATGTTAAGCACTTCCACTGATGTTCAGACAGTTTCCAAATGTTGACTTATAGGCTAAATTTGAGTCAGAAAACATGAGATGAAGAGCCATAATGGGCATAGAGATCAGTCCCTTCATTTTCCACCTGAGGACACTAAGCCCCAGAAAGATTAAATGACTTTCCAGAAGTCAAGCAGGAAATTACTAAAAAGAATTGATGTTATTGTATTAGTATGATTTAATGAGGTTCGGATCCACTCCTATAAATGACACTCTTCAACACACCAGAAAAATATAAAATAGAAATTTATTTAGAAAAGGCAAGGCACAGATAGCTTAGATTTGCATAGGAAGCATATAATGATAAGAATAATCAATAATACTACCAATCAAGATAGTTGGTAGAGGAAGAGAGTACATCACCAATTCGAGGGAACCTCAAGTCTCAACGATGGCTGGGAGCCCCGGTCAGCCTCAATCAGCTCGAACTGGGAAAAGGTGTTCCCGGGCGAAGCGTCCTTCCCGCGGGTGAAGCTCACTGGGCTTACAGGACGCAGATCTCTTATACTGTTCTAAACAAAGAAGGCTTGGAGCCAGAAAGTTTTTGGCGCATACGCCCTTTGGTCAGTACACATCTGGCCCAGTCACGTTCCCATCTTCCTGAGGCTTGGTATGTGTTTTTTTTAACAATATCACGTTGCACAAGGAGGGGAGCCACCCCTCCAGGTCGACGTGGCCTGGGAATGGCTAGTTCCTGGAATGCTAAACCAAGAACACTCAGGAGTCATGGAGCGGTCATGGCCTGGAGTTGAACTGAACCTATTTATTTGAATGATCTTACTAATTTAAAGGGGAATTTCCAATTTCCATTTCAGTTATATTCTCCATCTCCAAAATAAATCTTCTTTCTACACCAGTGGTTTCAAACTCAAATAGAAATGGGGACCACTATAGGGGGCCATAAGGATTCCACATAGTGACTTAGAAATTCCCTGTAACTTAAAAAACAACATGTTTATACCATGTTCTATTGCATTTTTATTTTGTTAACTCTTTCCCAATGACATTTTAATCTAGTTTAGGCTATCACTCATAAATGTTGCTGGTTGTGGGATGTATATTTGACAACACTATTCTATACCATATTGTAATTCTTTATGGAAATATAGCTTTCTAAAGAGTCCTTGTTACTATGAGTAGACTCTTCACAGAGATAACATAAAATAGTCAGTCCCTTCTGGGGCCCACATTTTAGTGGAACTTGACTAAAAATCTCATTCATTCTCTGTAACTTCTCTTTATTGTCACTTTGGTTCTAGGTATGATTCTCATCAAATTTTATTAAATTACTTTGTATGATCTCCTATTCCTATCTCTCTCCACCTAATTTTCCACTTTCTGTTATTGAGTCCCTATTCCTTACATCCTAGATGTGAGGGTTCATTAGTACCCAGGCCAGGTGTTTATGAGTAGAACCTAGAATCCAAGCAACTGAAAAAATAGAAATGTACAAATTACTTGGGGAGAAGGGAATATGGAGATTATTCCCCTATCTCATCACCCACCATTCCCTGCTCTCTCTAGCATCCAGAATGATTTAGGAGTACAAAGATGAAAGAAAGAATTCATTCAAGAATATTTAGTAATATTCTTATCACTAAGGATCTCAGGTTTCTCTATCTGCCTCCTGTAATGGAAATGCAAATTTAAAGATCTTCCCTGCCCTGAGGCCCTTTGATAGGCTTAAGAGACTATGAGAACCTTCCTTGATTTGAAAATATACTCTGCCTCCTAATAGGCTGAGCATGGTTACATGGAGCCTGTGACAGGAGGCCTGGTTTTCAGGAATGCCCACACCTTGATGCTGTGTGATTAGACAGTGGTTCAAGAGGGTGGTTACATTCTCTGACCCAGGAGAAGGCTATATAATCCCTTATGTGAGGCTTTGCTTTGGGGCTCAGTTTGAGAAGTGTTCTGTGATTTGATCAGATGAAACTCTGGGAAGCTGCTGTTGAGAGCCCCCTGGCTTTGAAAAACCCAGATGTTGCTTGGTATGGATGTAATGGTTGGACAGTTTGGAAACCGGTCTACTTGATCTGTTTCTCCGTCTTGATAATTCTGTCTGTATATCCTGAAGTTCAGGGTGCTGACCTGAACTAGGTAAATGATACATGTTTGACTGATTAAAGTAAGCTTGTTAACTAATTATGAGTTGCTTTCCTTTAACAAAGCCAAGAACCTGTGTCCACCCTGGGGACGCTGGGGTGCTTGCTGCTACATCCCCTCTTTACCTTAAAGCGCCAACACTAACATAAGTCATGAGATCCTAGGGTATATGCACAGACTTGTTTCTACTTCCAGTGGGAAGATTACCACCACCATCCCTACTACAAAAATGACCCCTGCTCCTAGCATGCTCCAGCTCCTCCTCCTTGTCCTTTTCCTCCCTTCCTAGTCTTACTATTACAACTATTACATCATCCCCCTTGTCCTACTGCAAATCCACCTTCTCTTCTTCTTCCTACTTCTAGAGTTACTCCTCCTCCTCCTGGTTCACTATTGCTTCGATGTTACTACTGCTACTAGTAGTAGTAGTCCTACTGCTGTTATAGCTGCCACTCCCACTACTACGACCACTCCCACTACTACTACTACTACTACTACTACCACTCCCACTACTACTACTACTACCACCAAAAGTTTTACTCCTGCCCTCCTTCTACTACTGCTACTATTACCACCAACACTACTAGCCTTGGTTCTCCTCCTCCTCGCCCTACCATTCCTATTCTTACTAATGTTGCTGCTGCTAGTAGTATTCCTCTTACTATAACTATTAGTCTATCTCCTCTTACTACCGCTACTAAATTTTGTGTTTAGATTGGTTATTTCATAGGCGTAATGAACTCCTTGTGAGGAAAGCCTCTCTACCAGTGCTGATCAGCAACTGCTCTGAAACTTAAAATCTTAGAGAATTTCTTGAAGGGACAGAAATTTCTGGAAGGGACAGCTCACAAAGCACTATGTGTTGGAAGGATGAATTGCTCTGAGCTCATTCTGACTCTGATGTTGAATCTATAATAATTGTGTAATCTTATGAAATCTTTCTCTTATGGTATTAAAATATCAAGTGGATTCAATGAGTGTAAGTTGCTAAATGCATGTCAAGTAAAGACAGAGGCTGAAGTCTCTTCAAGCTTAAATTTGGAGGTCATATTGAGCACTGGACACAGACAGTACTTTAAAATGTCATTGTCTCCTCAAGTCAAGATACAGTAAGCATAAAACTACCAAGGAGAAAATTGGCACTGCACTTCAAGAGATTTATTGGTGTACTAAAATCAAAGCTCAATAAGAAGAACCCATTTAAATGAATTAACACCTATGTAATACCAATCTTGACATATACTTTCTGTTCTGTAAAATGGATTATAAAATATTTATGTATGTTATAAGAAGTTATAGTTAGAGTTCCTTTTGTTTATGGATTGGCTTATATGGTTGATGAGGTCCCTTTCAACTTTCAAATTCTGTGTGATTCTCTTGTTCTGTGTTTAACATTTATCAGGGTGCCTGGCACATAATAGTTGCTTTATAAATGTTTATTTACTGACTGTTGGGAAAGTATCCCAACAAAACCCTTTTTACACATTAATACAACATGAAATTCATAACACTAAGTCCACTATTGAAAGATATATTTTTCCTTATATAAAAGAAAGAAGATTGATAAGTGATCTCAGACTAAATATTAAACAATAAAACGGTATAGAAATATATTTGGAGCAAGTAGACATCATTTCACCAAACAAACATGGGAAGATTCATGATGGGATTTCAGTTTCAGAACCACTAAGAGGAATTACAAAAGGATTATCCTTAAGGATCCCATGTATATTGACCAACATAGATTAGGTAAAGCTGTGCTACACATCGCTGTCAGCTGTCCAGAATTAGCACTAACCAAATACCCAGCAAATCATGCCCTGTTGGCAAGGATGCTACAATAGAAGCTCTTTATCTTTCATAAACTGACAGATGATAAATCCACATGATACAATTATAGATCTCAACATGCTGTTGATGATTCAACAAATAAATATTATTGGTACTGAGTCATTATTATAAACAGAAGTATTGTCCACAATCTAACAGACATAACATGGTACATTAAAAAAGGTTAAGAACAATATCTAAATAGGTGTTGCTATACCAAATACTTATAATCTAGACATAGAAATGAAAAGCTTTCAAAGTATAGAGACTTAGAAAAAGAAATCAAATAGTTTGGAACAGGATTAAGGCATGTTATCCTTATGACCTCATGCTTTCAGTGAGGCAACAGAAGAGTTTCTAGTCTGATACTTTTATTCAATTACAGGAAGCAGTTATTTTATTCACCTGTTCAATAATCTTCAGAACATTAAGTACAAAAGAATAACAAGAAAGCACCTTGTCCTAGGACTGTTTCTAACTAGAATTCATTGGAAAAGATAGAGCGAACATAATATGACTAATAGGATCATCAGATTTAGGACAAAAAAAAATATTTTTAGATTGTTTAATCTAATGCTCTCAGTTTACTGGGGTAGGATTATTTGCCTATAGTTCACACAGGAAATAAGTTGTGACTCTTTTGGGGATTTTCTTGAAAAAGATAAAGGAGTGGTTTGGTGCATTTCCTCTCTAGCTCATTTTACAGATGAGGAAAACTGATGCAGAGTTAAGTGATTTTCCCACAGTCACACAACTAATAAACATCTGAGGTTGGATTTGAACTCGGAAAACTGCATCTTCCTGACTCCAGGCCTGTCCCACCCAACTGCCCAGTTGAAGACTAAACTTCTTAAATTCAATATTCAAGAGATTTTTTTTTATGTTGAAATAACTAAAACAAATTTTTATTTGCATTTTTTTCATATTTATAATTAATTTTTTAAAATAAGTTTCAACAAAAAATGTCATGTCAAATTAACTTTATTTCATTTTAATGAGGCCATTAGGTTATTCAATTAAGAGAGAAAGTATAAATGAGTAGTTGATGTTTACAAAGTGCTTTGGAGTTTGTGAAGCACATTATCATATATTATCCTCCTCTTGATCCTCACAACAAACTGGTAATATAGTTCCTATAGGTCTTGCCGACATTTTTCAGATTAGAAAGCATTTAAGAATAGGTAAATGACCTAGCCCTGATCAGAGAGCTAATAGGAGTTAAAGATAGATTGGAATCCAGGTCATCGTGATTACTAGTTCAGCACCCTCTTCACTACCCCACAAAGCAAGGTTTAACTGTGTCTGTAGTACTTAGAGCACAATTTGTTAACTACACTCAAGATTTTACATAAGCTAGGCTTTATAGAATTCTGTGGTTATTATCTATATCACATGGGACATAAGCACTAGAATATGTATGCACATTTGCATATTATGTATATATGTGAATATACACAGACCTATATGTGCTTATATACATGCATGTATATGGATATATATTCTAATGCTTATGGTGAGATCCCATGGTGCCATAAACACAGTTACACTCTGCTATATGGCATAATGGAGGATTCCTGAAAATGGAATCAAGAAAGTCTAGATTCATCTTTACTTCTGACTCCTATAAGCTTTATTACCATAGGAAAGTCACTGCCCTCCTCTGAACCTAAGTCACAATCTGAAAAATAAAGAAAATACTTTTAAGACATAATTTACAAAGTTGTAGCACACATCATACACTTGTGTGTAAGTATATCTATCTAGCTTTCTATCTGTACATGCATACATGAATACACACATACATATGTATATAAATTTCAGAAAATTGAGGTGAGCAACCTAGTTTTTCCACTTACAGGAGCCACCCCACAAATATGAGAGAAGGAAAATGTGGTGGATTATTTTATTTCTACTCCCTTAGGTTATTTATCTTTTGTAACCAGAACCACTTAACCTGTATCTGTAAGTTGATGAACTTAGACACTGACTCTGAGACCAATCATTGCCTTAAAGATGGGGATTTTAAAAATCCCTTGATAGGTAGTTCATTAACTCAAGATACAGCACATCTTGCATCTGAAATCAACTACAATATCCTAGCAAATGGATATTTTACTCATTCTTCCTTGAACAGAACCTTGATTTATATTCTATTCCCCAAATAACCAGATTTCCTGCTTTATTCTCCCATAGTTAAGTCTTTGGTTGCTACTTTGGTCTCCCTAGAGACTTTCTTTTTTCTGCCCTTGAGTTTTTTTTATAATTCCCTTTATTAGATCCTGTGGATTTAACGTCAAGCATTCACTAAATACCCATTGGTTGAACCTCTGTTGATTCTTGGCCCATCACTGTTTAGTCAGACAACAGAGATCTTAGACTTTGGATTCAGTTTGTAACTCTGGCTAATGATACATTATGTCAATCCTGTCATTTTCTGATTCCTCTACTGTCATAGAATAACTAATTCAATTTAACACACATTTATTAAATTCCTAGTAGTGCAAGACAAAAACAAAATAATCTCTATCCTTGAGAAGCTTTGGGAAGTGGCAGTGGGGCATATGATTTCTATACAGATAAGTAAAAATAAAGTAACAATTTTAGGGTAGCAATAGAAAGCTCTAATAGCTGGGGTGATCTAGGTCATCCTCCTGTATGAGGCGGCACCTGGCATGAGCCTTGCAGGGATCTAGAGATTTCAAGAGGTATAGATGAGGAGGGAGAGCACTCTAATCATGGGGACTACTTTTACAAAGGCTCACAGGCAGGGGCCACAATGTAATGTACAGAGATGTATATGAAGGTCAGTTTGTATGGAACATATGGTGGCTAAGAAGAGCAATGTGCAATATACAACTTATCTCCTGGTTTCAGGCTCCTTTGATGCTTGTCCCTCCAATAAAATCCTGTGGCCTTTCTGGTATGATTCAATATCTGACTTTCTAACTGTGAGGCCTGCCTATTCTCTGACTCCCAATCTGTTCTAGTTTGACCCACTTTGACACCTACTGATCCTCTGTTATGGCACAAAAGGAAGTGGTTTATGGGTGAGATGAAAATACACATCATTTAGTTCATTCTAATCACTTTGGGCATATTAAAGCTCACCTTCACTGAGATCTTTACTGTCTACTTCTTCATGACTATGTCTGACTTCACATTGACCCTTGGGGCACCTCAGTCCCCATGACAGTCTCAGTTCTGTTGGTCACTTTACCTAGGTTACACCTGTATAAAATTGTTATGTGGGGGAAAGGGGACTTAAACAATGGACTTCTCTCATTGTTCTACTCCCTTTTTGGGAAAGTCCTCCCTAGAACGGTCACTGGTGATGTCCCATGAGACTCGAACACTTTCCCATAAAGAGAGGACAAGAATAATTCTTATGAACAATTTCTATCATGCCCATGATTGGATATGACATAATAATCATTTACAACAGGGGTCCTTAACCCGGTATCTGTTTTTTTTTTTATAATTTGATTATTTCAATATAATTGGCCTATGCTATAATTCCTATATATTTTATTTTGTACATTTAAAAATCTTCTAAGAAGGTATCCATAAAATTTACCAGAATTCCAAAGGGATCTATGTCTTTACAAAAGCTAAGAATACCTAATTTGGAAAAATAATTAACATTTATATACTTCATTATTCTTTTTCCACCATCACAATCCGGCTTCAGGCCAGGCACAAAGTGAGACATATCAATTTATTTATATTGTTTTATAAGCACTCAGGAACGGTAACCGTATCTTTGCATCACACCATAGTTTTACAATGAATGTAATTTTTTGAATTAATAATTTAATAGTTGTGCCTAAAAGTTTGGAAGATGTGAAGGGAACTAATAGATGATCAACCAGTAATCACGGGCATCAACCAGTAATCACAGACAAATAAATGAAACAGTCTTTTTCCTCAGTTTACGTTCTATCAGGGAAAACAAAAAGTTCACCCAGTTCTGCAAAATATATGCAAAGTAAACACAAGATGAATTGGGGAGAAGAAATTCTCTAGCAACTTGGGGGAGGGGTCAGGCAAAGGCTCCTTAATTCAGCTCTTATGGAAGCTAGTCACTATGAGAGGCAGAGGGGAGGAGGGAGCACAGTGCAGATATTGAGAAAGAGATAGGAGGTGGTAGGCTGGGAGGGAGGGAGAATAAGATCAGTTCAGCCTATATGGATTAATGATGCTAGAGTTCAAATGCATGGCAAGACAGGTGGTCGAATCACATATCAAACACTGTAAGCCAGCTGAATTTTTAAAAATCAGCAAAATATTCCATTTTAAACCAGGCTCTCATCGTTAACTCCTAAATATTATGCCTCAGTGGAATAATATCTGTAATCGAAGCCTAGACTTTAGCATTATTCCAGAACTATAATTTACTTGGACAGAATTTGAGTGAATTTGAGTCAATGCTGCTGAGTTGTAAGGATCATTTTCTCCAAGTTCATTTTCATGCTCTTATTCATCATAAAGATATTTTAATCAGAATGAATTAGCCTGAGGTGATGTCCTTCATATTACACGAAAGGAAAATCATTACTGCAAAGAAAGTGAGTGGCAGGTAGTGGGGGCTAGAGGGGTGTAGAGGTTTTTGTATAGATTTTAAAATAACTTTTAGTGTGATATTAACATAAAATACACATGGGAGTTTCATCTATATTGTATTTCTCTAATTTCTCCCATCTGTCCAACTATCCACTTGTCTGCATATACATCTGTACTAGAATAAGAAGTGACTGGTTGAGAAACAATACAATGCCTTTAGCAAATTGATTTACAAATCCATCAGTGTCAACATCTGCCACTTCAGGGTTTACAGTGTGGGGGAAAGGGAGAGGGGAGTTCAAATATTTCTCTAGTCTATTCTGGCCATCATTTTCTGAGGCTGCAACTATACCTTACTTCTTTTTCTTCATTCACCCATCCATATACCACAACTCCCTGTTTACCAGGCTTTATTTAAGGGAGATGGAAAATAAATAAAGGAAAAAAGACAGGATTAGGGTTAAATATGGAGAGGGAAACATTGGAAATGATTGAACAGGAGTAATGTGGAGTGGCTGGCAGTCATTCAGAAATGAGAGATTAGAATTAAAGCCATTATAGAGATATTCAGAGCTTTGCTTAACCATTTATCAGCTCCAAGCTATGGCCCACAGTTACCTAAAATAGCATCAGGGCCCCTTTTCATATATGGCCTCTCTGGCAGGTGAAACTCTAAGGAAAATAGTAGATTTTTAAAAATAACCTTCGAAATTTGTGTTTGAGAACAAGTAGACAATACTGAACCATATTCCCAATTATCCATTTCAGATCACCTTAAGATGCTCCACCAATCAAGAAATATTTATTAAACATGTAGTATGTACAAAATACAATAAAGATGCAAAAGAAAAAGAGAAACTATATCTTCCCTCAAGGAGATCAATTAGAAAGTTATTGTATTAGTTGAAGTAAAAGGCAATGAGGACCTGAACAACAGTGGTAGCTGTATGAATGGCGAAGGGATGCACGTTTGATATGTTGAGTTGGAAATAAGATTTGGCAACTGATTTGATATGTGGGTTTAGAGTAAGGAGTCAGAGATAGTACTGTTTGTGAACCTGGAGGACAGGAAATATAGTGACCCATTAGAAATAAGTTTAGCAGTTGGATTTTTTGGGAGAAATTATTATGAATTCATTTTTTGCCATGGTGAACTTGAGATGCATCCAAGGACATTTGATTTGAAATGTCTAATAGGTAATTGATGAAGCAGGACTAAAACTCGGACATTTAGAATACACACACACATCATTTGTATGCATGTATGTATATGTGTGTGTATTTCATCCATACATAGATGACAATTAAATTCATTGGAGCTGATGACATCATCAATAGAGAAACGGGGGAGAAGGACTTAGGGTAGACCTTTGAGAATGCTCACAGTGCCTATAGCACTTATGATGAATCAGCAAAGGAGACTGAGAGGGAGCTATTGGACAGTTAAGAAAAGATGAGGAGAAAGCAATGAAAGTCCTGAAAATCAAAGTGGAGACCTTGACCATAGAAGGCTGTTTTTCAGAGAGTTTGACTAAAAAAGGGGAGGAGAGATATAGATTGACAATCAGTTGACATAGTAAGATATAGTGAGGATGGAGGAGACCTAGACTAGTTTGTAGGCAGCAAAGAAGGCTATATGAAAAATAAAGAGTAAAAGGGACATCATAATATAGAGGCAATATGATGGAGGAGATGGGATTAGATAGAATGAAAGTCACATGAAGTTGGTGAGGTGTTGGACATGAAGAAAAGGGCCATCTTTTCATCAAATTAGACTAAATAGAAATTGTGAAGAAAGATTCCATGGGATAATAAGATGAGGTGGAGATGGAGGGAAAAAGAGAAAATTCTCCAATGATAACTTCAACTTTTTTAGATGAAGTACAAAATATCTGGGAAGAAGGAGATGCAGGTAGAACGTACATGAGTCATAAGGGTGCCATGAGTTAATTTTCTAGGATTTATGGTTCTGCTTAGGAAAATACAGAACTTTTCTTGAAAAAAAAATGAAGAAAATGATTCCAGCAGTCAGAACTGACCTTTTTATTTTTACCATTTACATTTTCAGCTGGCATTTGAGTTGGTATCTTTACCTTCTCTTGGACATCATCACAGATGAAAGAGAAATTTAAAATGAAAGCAGTGATAGAATGAAGTGGAGTTATAGACCTCAGGCAGAATATTTCTAATAGTTCCATAAATGTTAGTGCAACTTTTACTCTGAAGTTTGAGAGACATTGAGAAGTCCCCTAATTAGGAAAAATCATACATTACTTTCACATGGCAATTCCTTTTCAACAGATCGACAGTAAGATATAGCAGACATTGTGCAACTTAATTTTTTTTTTTTTTTGGTAAAAGGAATGAAGTTCCCATATTAAATGGTTATCAAATAAGACCCTGGGTAAAATTCTGGAAACAAACCGTTGGGTGATGAGTAGGAAGAAGTGAAATTGGCTACTAATTATAGGTTTATGTTAGAGATAGATAAATAGGTTTACAAAATGTTGCTGGTTCCTTTTGCAAGAACACAATAATAATGTTTTCCACCTCTTTCAGTCCTTTCAGCTGGGACTTGAAAAGGTCTCCACAAAAATGAATCATCTTCTACTTTATAATTGAGGAGCCTGAGGCAAAGGGCATAAAAAGAACTACAGCTACCACCTAGCTCCTTAGGTGCCTTGGTCTCAAATGAGTATTTTATTGTTTTCTTCTAGAAATAAATAATAGAACATGGGACTCTGTGACTTCAAGGGCCAAAGTTGACCAAGCAAACTTGAGATTAGCTTCTTTCAAGCCTGGGGTATGGAGGTAAAATTTCTCCAAGAGCAAGCAAAATGTCTGATCATATGATGGTGGTGAAAAATGTTAGGGGAAAGAACAATGAAGGTACAGTCCACAGCCCTAGTTTAGCCACCAAAATAAAAGTAGGAACTTTATCTCTCTGGGTCTCTTTTTTCTTTATCTTTTAAATGAGAGAAGTTGATTAGATAAAGGGAATCATCTAGATAGCAAAATAAAAGCAGCAACCCAGAGAAACTATTACAACATTCCCCTCCAAACAGCAACAACAACATTATAATAACATCAAATCAAATTCTGGCAGAAACAGGGTCAGGGTGAGGAATTTTATTTCAAGGCCAAGACAAAGTAGCTCAGTAGAAGAAGGCCCCACACAGGAGTGGGGGCCATCCTGGAG
The DNA here is from genome assembly GCF_028583685.1 of Petaurus breviceps papuanus. NCBI lineage: Eukaryota > Metazoa > Chordata > Mammalia > Diprotodontia > Petauridae > Petaurus > Petaurus breviceps. The sequence goes on along the minus strand of NW_027185761.1, from coordinate 28,932,379 downwards.
CACACACATTGGCAATACCAGTACTGTGCCTTAGAGGTGGTGACAGCAGAGGCAAGAACAGCATCCGGAGCTCTCAGTGTGGAGATGGTAAGGGGATCATCAAGTGGTCAGAAAGACACTACAGGAGACCTTTTCCTGGCACTAGGCAAAGGACCTGACACTCTTTGGCAACTTCATTGTCCACACACAGGTCTGGGGCACAATTCCAAGCCTGAGAGGAGAGCTAGCTTTAAACTTCAGGGAATCAAGATGCCAGAGAACAAACAAGGAAACCAGTGACAACCCTTCTCCCAAGAATAACACCACAATGGAAGGAATACAATTTTCAGACTTCGAGGACTATCTCTAAAAATAGAAGCTTGAAAAAGTCTAAAGATTAAGATAGCACCTCTCCATTTCCTTGGTGTACAGAGCTCAAATTTAATAGAAAGTTCAAAACCAAAAAACAAGGTGAAAAAATCAGAAAATAATAACAACAAAGAAACTGATCATAAAAATCAACTATGGTGAAAAGGAATATAGAGACAAAAACTCAGAAGGCAACATGAAAATAGCTATCAACAGACCCTCAAAGAAAAATGTAAATTGAATACAAGTCCAACAGTAATTCTTTGAAGAGTCAAAGAAAGAGGTCAAAATAGTAAAGGAAAATTAGGAGGGAAATGAGAGTAATGCAAGAAATTTATAGAAAGAAAATTAGAAACTTGTTAGAAGAGGCATAAAAATATAAAAGAAAATAATACCTTAAAAAACAGAATTGACAAAATGGTGAAAGAGGCAAAAAAATCCTCGCTGAATAATATAATTTTTTTTTTGCCTTTTGGAGGGGGGAAGGGCAATTGGGGTTAAGTGACTTGCCCAAGGTCAGATGGCTAGTAAGTCTTAAGTGTCTGAGGCTGGATTTGAACTCAGGTTCCCCTGACTCCAGGGTAGGTCCTCTATTCACTGTGCCATGTAGCTGCCCAAGAAAATGATTTCTTAAAAATTAAAATTGAGGGGCACCTAGAAGGTGCAGTGAGTAAGAGTGCTGGCCCCAGAGTCAGGAGGCCCTGTTATCAGTTCTGGCCTCAGATACTTAACACCCACACAAAAAATAACTGGCCTTTTAACCTTGGGCAAGTTATTTAACCCCAAATGCATTAAAAAAAATTAAAATTGTGCGTGAGGAAACTAATGACTTCATGAACTATCAAGAGGAATAAAGGACAGTCAAAATAATGAAAATAGCAAAAAGAAATTGCAAGATATAATATAAAAAGAAAATGGAAATGGAAAATAGATAAAACAGAGATAATTTAAGAATTATTGGGCTGCCTGAAATCCATGATTTATTTAAAAATAAGAAGCCTAGACATCATATATACAGAAATTAAGAAAAGTGCTCTGAAATCATAGAAGCAGAGAATAAAATAAAATTGAAGGAATTCACCTGATACCTATGGAAAGAGATACCAAAATGAAAACTCCCAAAAATATTATAACCAAATTTAAGTTCCACCAGGTCAAGAAGAAAAGATTGCAAGACCCCACCTGCAGTCAAGATCACACAAGATTTAGTACTTATCATGTTATCAGACTGAATGTACTTGGGAATATGATATTCTGGAAGACAAAATAGGTAGGATTACATTGAAGAGTAACCTAATCAAGAAAACTGAGTATAATCTTTTAAAGGAAAAAATGGTCATTTAGTGAAATAGAACATTATTAAGCATTTCTGCTGAAAAGATAAAAAAAGATAAGAAAAAAGCTCAGTAGAAAATTTTACATGTAAGGATAAGACTCAAGAGATACATACATAAAAAGGTAAAAATGAAAAAGCAATCATAAGGGACTTAATAAGCTTTAATTTTGTTTTGCATTCCTATATGTGAAGATGTTACATATAACTCCTCCAAACTTTATCACTAATAAGGGATTTAAAAGGACTCTACATAGAAATATGGTTTGTGTATGAGATGTTTATGTTGGAATGATCTAAAAAAATGGAGGGATGAGAAAGAAGAATGCGCTGAGAGAAGGAGGAAGAAGAATCGAAAAAATATTTCACATAAAAGAGTGGTACAAAGAAGAATTTTATTGTAGGGGGGGGGATGTGAATTTGTGGTAAATGAAGCTTAAACCTCAGTCTCATTGCAATTCATTCAAAGAGGGAAGGATATACAAGTTCAGTTGGGTGTGAAAATCTTAAGCAACACAGAATTAAAAGTGGGTGGGGATAAGGGAATGAGATGGAGGTGATGAAAGGGAGGGTGGATTATGGAAGGTAGTGATCAGAATTCAAACAGATTTTTGAGGAGGGTCCGAGTAAAAAAAGAGAGAAGGAAAAATAGGAAAAAAAGAATAGAGGGAAATATGCCATTAGTTATCATATCTGTGAATGTATATGGGATGAATTTACACAAAATGCAGAATTATTGAGCAGATTGTTTAGAAGACAGAATTTTGAAAAAAAAAAGATGTGTATAAGAATCACACTTGAAAGTGAAAGACCATTAAAATGAGTCTAGAGCAAAACCTATTATACTTCAGTTTAAGCTTTTTTTTTTAAAAAGCCAGAGATAGTATCTCATACAAGCAAAAGTACAAATAGAATTACATTAAAATAGACTTAATTAAAAGAAATGCTCAAGGAAACTAAATTTTGCTAAAATGTGTCATTAACAATACATAAATTACAATACTAAATATTTTGCACCAAATATCAGGCAATCAAAATTCTTACAAGATAAATGAATTATAGGAAGAATTAACCTATAAATCTATAGTAGTGACAGCCTCAATTTCCTCCTCCTAAAACTAGCTAAATCTGAACATAAAATAAATAAAAAAGAAATTAAGTAGATGAATAGAATTTTGAAAAAAAAATTATATATGATAGACTTTTGGTGAAAACTGAATGGGAATAGAAAGGAAAATACCTTTTTCTCAGTTGCATATGGCAACTTCAAAAATGGCCATGTGGAAATGAAATTAAAGTAATTATTAGGAGTTGTTTTGCCACTTATGTGCAAATAAAACTGATTAAATTAAATGGAATATGTATTTATAAAAATTAAAATTGTCCAGATTAACTATGAGGAAATAGAAAGTTTAAATAATCTTACATTAGATAAAGAAATTGAATGAGCCATGAATGCCCCTTAAGAAGACAAAAATAACTAAGATCAAGTGGATTTTCAAGTGAATTCTACCAAATATTTAAAGAATAATTAATTCCAATACTATATAAACTATTTGAAAAATGGTAATGGATTCCTATCAAATTCTTTCTTTCACAAAATTATGGTTCTGATACCTAAACCAGGGAGAGTAAAAATAGAGAAAGATAATTATAAGCCAATTTCCCTGATGAATATTGTGCAAAAATGTAAATAAAAGAGAAGCAAGGAGATTACAGCAATATATCACAAAGATCATAATCTATGACCAAGTGGTATTTATATCAGGAATGTAGGACTTGTTCAATATTGGGGAAAATATAAGCATAATTGACAATATTAATAATAAAAACAACAAAAATAGCTGGAACTATTAACAACTTTAAGCAAATTGCAGGATATAAAATAAATCCACAGAAATTATCAGTATATCTATATATTACCAATAAATACCAGAAGGCATAGAAAGAGAGATTCCATTTTAAATAACTGCAGCCAATATAAAATAATTAGGAGTCTACCTGCCAAGACAAAACCAGGAACTATATGAATACAATTAGAAATAACCTTTCACACAAAGAAAAACAATTCCAAATAACTGAAGAAATATTAATTACTCATGAACAGGTCAAAAATTATAATAAAATTGACAATTCCATCCAAATAAATGTGCTTATTCATTGTCATAGCAAAGACTCTACAAAATAATTATTTTGTAGAGCTAGAAAAATAAACTCCATGTAGAAGAAGAAAAGACTAAGAATATTGGGAGAAAAAAGGAAAACAAATGTGAAGGAAGGCAGTACTAGATTTCATACTAGATTACAAAGTGACTCAGGGTGGTCTCTCAGATTCCCCTTCACCCACATGAACAAAAAAATAGATTAACTCTTTTGGTGTTGGCAAATAATTAGAAATTGAAGGAATGCCCATCAATTGGGCATTGGTTAACAAGTTGTGGTATATGAATGCAGTGGAATACTATTGTGCTATAAGAAATAATGAGCAGGTAGATTTTGGAAAAATCTGGGAAGACTTACATGAACTGATGATAAATGATGTGAGCAGAATGAGAAGAACATTGTACACAACAAGAACACTGTACAATTATTAGCTATGATAAACTTGGTTCTTATGAGCAGTACAATGATACAAGACAATTCCAAAAGACTCATAATGGAAAGGGCTAACTACACCCAAAGAAAGAACTATAGAGTCTGAATACATATTGAAGCATACCATTTTCCATTTGTTTTTGGTTTTTTTTTGCATGTAATTGGAAATGATACTGTTATACAAACACACAGACAGGATTAGAGTGATAGATAAATAAAATAGATTAGATAAATAATAAACAGTAGTAAATGACCATAATTATCTAATGGTTGATAAACACCAAAACCAAGATTTGAGGACAAAAAAAATCTCCATTTGATAAAAATTTGTTTGTATCTGTTTCATAGTATCTTGATTTCTCATAAAGTCATAAGCTTTCAATTGCTCCAATCTAATTTTGAAGGAATTATTCTCTTCAGTGAGTTTTTGGAATTCCTTTTCCATCTGATATATTCTATCTTTTAAGGTATTCTTCTACTCATTGGCTTTTTGGGCCTCCTTTGCCATTTGAGTTAGTCTATTTTTTAAGGTTTTATTTTCTTCAATGTTTTTGGGTCTCTTTTAGCAGGCTGGTGATGTGCTTTTCATGATTTTCTTGCATGATTCTCATTTTTCTTCCCAATTTTTCCTCCACTTCTCTTACTTGATTTTCAAAATCCTTCTCAAGTTCCTCCATGGCCTGTAACCAATTCCTATTTTTCTTGGAAGCTTTTGATGTAGGAGTTATGACTTCATTGTCTTCCTCCCATTCCCTGCTTTGATCCTCTTTGTCCCCAAAAAAGGATTCTGTGGTCTGTTTGTATTTCTGCTCGTTCATGTTGCCAACCAATTACTTGACTTTTGAGCTCTTTGCCATGGTAGAACTGTGCTTCCAGATTGCAGAGAGCTATGTTCCAAATCTCTGGGAGGGTGCCCTCTCTTCAGCCCCCACAAGCTCTGGCACACTGGCCACACACCCCAGGACCACCATCCAAAACCACAATCCAGATCCAAGCAGGTTAAAGCAAGAGCAATTACCCTCTGATTGGTTACTTGGTCACCTTACAATATGCAGGCCAGGAGCTCTAGAAGCAGCCATGTGGCAGCAGCTGCAGCCACTGCACCTCTGCCACCTCCTGTCCCAGGGACAGGGGCCGGACTTTTCTCTTCTATCTCCCTGTTCCAACAGAGTTCCACACTGACCTTTTACTTTATCTTTGGTGTTTATGGGTTGAGAAATCTGGAAATCACCACAGCTGCTGGTGATTCACTCTCCTGAAGGCTGCTCCTGCCACTGATATTTGGGGCTACAACCTGTGGGCTCAGGTGGGACTGCACTTACCATTTGATAAAAATTAATGGGAAAACTGGAAAGCAATTTGGGAGGACCTAGGTATACACCAGCATCTAATAATGTATAACAAGATAAGGTCAAAATTGCTACATGATTTAGACATAAAGCAAATTATAAGCAAATTTATAAGCAAATTAGAGAAGTATGAAAAATTTATCTGCCAAATCTATGAATAAGAGAAGATTTTATGACCAAACAAAAGATAGAAAAGATTATGGGAAGTAAAATTTATAATTCTCAATATTTTAAATTTAAAACTTTTTGCCCACACAAATCAAATGAAGCCAAAATTAGAAGGAAAGCAGGAAACTGGGAAATAATTTTTATAAGTTTCTCTGATAAAGGCCTGACTTTTCAATTACATGAGGAACTGAGTCAAATTATTTTCCAATTAATAAATGGTCAAAAGATACGAACAGGCAGTTTTCAGAAAAAAGAAATCTAAACTATCTATGGTCATAGATAAAATTGCTTTGAATCATAATTGATTAGAGAAGTACAAATTAAAACATCTTTGAGGTACAATCTCACATTTACCAGATCGATTAAGTTGATAGAAAAATAAAATGTCAAATTCTAGAGGGGATGTGGAAAAAATGGTACCCTAAAGTACTGTTGATAGAGTTGTGAACTGTCCTAACCAATCTTCAGAACTTGGAACTATGCCCAATGTGCTATAAAACTGTGCATTCCCTTTGACCAGCAAAACTATTACTAGCTCTGCATCCCCAAGGGTATGGAAAAAAAGTAAAAAAGACTTATACATACAAAAATATTTATAGAAACTCTTTTAGTGGTGCCATAGAATTGGAAATTGAAGGGATGTCCATCAATTAGGGAATGGCGGAACAAGATGTGGTATGCAATTTTGATGGAATTCTATTGTGCTATAAGAAATAAGTGGCGCCATTTCAGGAAAAACCTGAGAAGACCTTAATAAATTGATGCAGAGCAAAGATAGGAGAACTAAAACAGGATATCATTGTACACAGCAACAGCCATGCTGTAAAAATAATTAACTATGAAAGACTTAGCTACTGTGATCAATACAATGATCACAAAAGCAATTGCAAAGAACTCATGATGAAAAATGGTAAAGAAAGAACTGATGAACTCAGAGTGCAAAATAAAGTATATTTTTAAAAATTTTATTTTTCTTGACTTTTTTGCAACATGGCTAACATAGAAATTCTTTTTACATGATTTAACATATATAAGTAGTATATTTCTTAACTTCTTGCAGGGTGTTAAAGAGGTTTCACAAAGAGGAAATTTGGAATAAATAAATAATACATTGAGGAATTTAATTAGGTGATCTCCAAGGTTCCTCTAACACTAAGAGAGACAGACAAAGGTAAGTAGATAGATAGATAGATAGATAGATAGATAGATAGATAGATAGATAGATAGATAGA